>NC_086048.1:10166144-11366144 GCF_947568885.1 Cydia strobilella
CACACAATCTTCTTAACCGTACACTGTATCTCCTTTTTGAAAGTTATGAAAGGTCTATACGAGTAAAAGGTACCTATTTACATAACTGAATTCTGCCTAGCATATTAGTGCATAAGACATAAACGAGAAAATAAGAGATAGACGGACAGAGATGCTTTCGCATTTAAAAATAAATGGATCAACAATATAACATCACATGTTTTTTTTAAATGTACGATCGTACGTATCTATGTACGTATGTAGGTATCTACCTACATATACAATTTTAAGTAGTTTCCAGATAGATACGATACGATAAGACAAATTATGCTTGGTTAGGTACCCACAATTTGATCAATGTCGAGTTTCCTTAATATTTCGCGAAGCCTTGTTAGTTGTCTATAAGCTTCATTGCGCGATCATAATAGTTATATTGGAAACATTTTGCGGGGGCTTGTAATCGATTATTGCGGGCTTAACCTTTGTGACCTTTTTGCTGCGTACTGCTTTGAACTAAATATTATTTATTTTTTATATATTTTGTATTAGGCACCTTGGCTTACATGTTGTGCTTAACAACTATTTCTGCCTTTTCGCATAACCGTGTTTGGCCAAATTTCACTTCGTCACCGACTTTTTGCCGATGATGTAAATGACAACCAACCTTCGGTAAATTTTCATCTGAAAATTTTTTACTTCGTAAATATTATGACATAACATTTGGAATACGTTTTATTTGCGAAATCGTTCAATTAGTAAAATTGTATATTAATATACATACATAATAAAGTTAAGTCAATTCAAATGGTTAATAGAAAGTAGGTGCGACGACGAGCAAATACCTATGTACGAGTAGGTAAGTAGCTCAACTGTGTCAGAAAAACAAGCATCAAGCAGGCAGAAAATAATTATTGCGAAGATCCCTAAATAAACAAACGTGTATTATTTAAGTAACCGATTTTATATCCGGTCTGAAAATAACGGTTTATAATTGATTGATGAATGAATTTGAATAAATTCAGTTCATAGCGCGCAATCTGCCCGCTGATGGGCAATTTAAAAAAAGATGAGATACAAATTAATCTGACGCAAATTAGGTAAAAAATTACCTTTTTTGTCGGATAGGAAATTAATAAGTAATATAATTTATTCAGAATTTATACATATATTCTAAATTAACCTTTCACCGCATACGCAGCCCTATATGACAACTCTATTGATAGCTGTTAAAGTTCATTTTTAAACAAATATTTATTTACGACATTAAGTAAGGGGTTAACGAAGCCAACTCCACACAACCCTAACACTACCTTATCTCTCTCTCTCTCTCTCCTTAGCAATTATTATTCCCATCTGATTGTGGGGTCTGCTTTTCTTGTCTTTTCTCTCCACTTCGCACGATCGGACGTGTCGTCTACTGAAACGTCGCAGGCCCTCATGTCTTTTGCTATGGTATCTGCCCATCTCATCTTCGGTCTTCCTCTTCCTCTGGACCCAGCAATGTTCAGATCCATAGCAACATTCCCGATGTAATCAGGAGGTCTTCTTTTCACGTGTCCAAACCATCTCAGTCGACTCTCTTGTAGCTTATCGGCGATATCACGTACTCCGAGGCTACCGCGAACGTGCTCGTTGCGTATCTTATCAAGCCTCGTTACTCCGCACATCCACCGAAGCATCTTCATTTCGGCGACTTGGATGGACCGGGCATGGCTCTGCGTCATAGCCCATGTTTCACTCCCATAGGTTAGAACCGGTCGTATTATGCTCTTATATACTAGGCCCTTAAGCTTCACGGGCATCCTCCGATCACAGGTAACGCCAGTCACTTCCCGCCATTTCAGCCAGGCAGCGGCGATCCGGTGCTGCAAGTTCATTTCCAATTTTCCTGAGGTGTGCAACATGGTACCCAGATATTTGTATTCGTCGTATTAAAAGTAAGAAGACAATTACCTACTTAATTCATACATTTGCTATTTGCGTTTAGTTTCGTTTAGTCACAAATATTCCGACTCGCACTAAATAAATTAGTAGTAGTAAATAGATTATTAGGGTTCCGTACCCAAAGGGTAAAAACGGGACCCTATTACTAAGACTTCACTGTCCGTCTGTCCGTCTATCTGAAATTTTCACAGATGATCCATTTCTGTTGCCGCTATAACAACAAATACTAAAAAGTACCGAACCTTCGGTGGGCGAGTCCGACTCGCACTTGTCCGGTTTTTTTTTCAGCTTCATATCTTCAGTGGTTTAGATTGTTAGTGGTTTGGCGGAACAGGCTTTAGGTTACTTTTCGCTCATGTCGTCGCAAACATGGAAATATTTAGTATCAGTGCATTCAGTGTGATGTCCTGAATACAAATAAATAAGATGACAAGCGCGAAAGTGGTGGGGGTAGTTGCTGTGACGTCAAAAAGTTGCCAGTACAAAGGTGAAAATGTTACAGTATGTTATATATTTGTGATCTACTCAAAAAGCCCTTTCATTTGATACCCCACATGGTATGACTAAAAAAAAGTTAAAAACTTTGTACTGCCGACTTTTTGACGTCACAGCAACAACCCCCACCACTTTCGCGCTTGTCATCTCATATATTTTTGTTCAGAACATCACACTGAATGCACTGATACCAAATATGTCCACGTTTGCGACGACATGAGCGAAAATCGATTTCCAGAAGAATTCTAGACCAAACACCGCCGTACTATGTATGATGTTCGGAAGTCAGCAGAGTACGGTAGAATCTTGTTAGATATTAAAATATATGGGATATTATGAAATAAAATGTCTTTAAATCAAACACATGTAGATCCTAAACTACAAAAAAATTTAAGTTGAAAGTTTGTACATCGATTTATTACAATAGGTATGATAGTTATAAAATAAATTTTAAAAATATCAACCCCTTAAGGGGGTGAAATGGGAGGGGGTTGAAAGTTTGTATGAATAAAAATAAAAATGACAAATTTGTACTTTAAAAGCGCAAAAACGCATGGGAAAATCAGTAAAACATTATTTTTATACTTTTAAAATGCCAAATTCAGTGTTTTTGTAAACATTTTTAATCTTTGACTTTGGCCATAGTTCCATTTGTATGGAAATCGCCACCGCCACGCGCTATAAATTATTTTTTTACGAAAAAATGTATGAATGCCTACTTTAAAGTGATATTTTCCAGAATGAATGAATGAATGAATGAATGATGCCTTTTGGCATTAAGTCCGCCATTTGTACATTTATCTTTGACTGTGCAATAAAGTTTAAATAAATAAATAAATGAAGAATAAATTGGACAATATAGACCATTGTCCAATTTTTTAATTAGTGCAAATCGCCACACTGTGATTGTATCAGCCAAAATTGTCACCAATATAAAAGGGAACCGCCTGAAAACCAACCCACTAAAAAGCACAAAATAATTTTATTTTTATATACCCCACCCCTATCCTTGTCCCTATCCCGTCGTAAAGCAAACTTTTTGGCAAAAAGTAATTAATGCCTAATAATAAGCAAATTAATAACTATCCGGGTAATTACTTACTTTTCGAAGGAAGAAGGAGAAGCAAACAATTTTCTGATATAATAATTACTTTACATATATTTGGAGCAACATTTTGCATGATGTTGATATTTACCCCACTTGACAAAAGATCAAACCTCTTTTTTATGTAGATACCTACATTTTCATTTTGTTATAGTTCTAGATGCCAATATCCAGAGCCAGAGCAATGCATATGTTTTTTTTATATTTTAATTATATAGAACAAAATACCACAATAAAAAAATAAAATACTTTTTGCATGGACAAAATAAAAACACCCTGCAACAATTTGTATGCCATCTCATCAGTAACGAATTCTATACGAATTTATACATACGAATTTATACTTTGTGTAAACTCATAAGTATTTCTCTTAAAATTCGTTACCGATGAAGCATGCAAATGCGTAGAGATTTGTCATTAATAGCAAGGTACGCATCTACAGGCATAAAGCGACAAGTTCCCAGCGGCGTCAGGTGTGTTAGCAATCATTCTTCGCAGGGCTATAACGTTGCGTGTACAACTTTCCCAATTTCATCTTACCATTCCTAAAGTCGAAAATCAAACATATCGTCAACGTCGTAAGCACTATATTCCGTTGACAATGTCTTGTTTAACCCACGACATTGTGGTAGGTAGGTATTGGCAAATAAGCCGTTGGTGTCGCTGAGGATAAGCACTCGACCATTCAAGTACACTAAGATACCCTTTGTAGCCTTCAATAAGGAATCGTTACCAATATTAGGAATATAATTTATTTGTGACGTCTTTTGATGAGTGGTGACTTGATTGCGAACCGAGTGCGAGTAGGTACGTTATTATTTTTAATAGACAAAAGAAATGACTCTTAAAAGAGTCATAAGGTTTAGTTCAAAACATAAAAAAAGTGATGACACGACATTTCAAGTGCACTCAAGCTAGTTCTAAAGTGGCCCACTGATTATCAGTCCGCCGGACGATATCACAGCCTGTCAGTTAGAACAAAAATTTGAAAGTTCCGAACAACTGTCAGGCCGATATCGTCCGGCGGACTGGTAATCATATCGTCTGTATCGTCTGTCGATATAGTTACCTATATAAGTTTATCGTCTATAATTTTCAATCGGAAATAGGCTTAGCGATATATTATTTTAACAGAAATATTAACATACTTAATGTAATATTTAATTTATCCAAAAATGTTAATAAACTTAATGTTAATATGTCTGTTAAAATAATATTTGGCTAAGCATATTTCCGATTGAAAATATAGACGATAAACTTATATAACTAGAGTTAGACCAAGTAAAGTCTGCAACGATTTTGATAGCATACGCAGTTCAAGTGTTATTTGTACGTCATAATTTCATAGAAGTTTGACGTTTAAAATAACAATTGCACTGCGTGTGTTATTAAAATCGTTGCAGACTTTTCTTGGTCTGACTAAGTATATTTACACTATAATAAATTTAAATTAAGCTAGTTTTGAAGACTTATGAAAGTTATGAATGCAATAAAACATTTTCTTTATTATTATTTATTTATTTAATCCAACTTTAAAGTTAATGTCTTGCTCATATACCGGAGATAATAGTATTTCCAGTATATGAGCGAGACATTGCTAATGTACGTGCATAGTATAGCTCTGCCATCAATATTATGAGGACCGCCCAATCGCAATACACGACAATTGTCACGCAAGTGCTTTTTTCTCATGTCAAGAATTACCGTCATTTCTACAAATATGTCAACTTAGAAAAATGACCTCTGTTTCACCAAACATTTGTCCGCGACATATGTCACAACTCTTTATGAACTTGTCACCTGTCACTTGACATATGTCGGATTGTCGGCCGACATATGTCGCCGACACTTGTCAGGTTGGTGAAGCAGGAGCCTGGTAATGGGTTTGGCGTTTAAACAGTCTACGGGTATAATATCTATGTGATATAGGAACACATATTTATCAGATGACTTGATTTAAAGCGCATTTTTGCACACACAAAATAAATATACCGTCTATAAAGAATCCATTCTCGATAATAAATTCACGTGCCATTTGTTTCCCCATTGAATTAATATAACTCAGCCGTGGATAATACAAGCAACAATAGCCTCTTGGCAACGTATAGTAAAAGCGAGGTGCCTATTTACGATTCCATTTTCCTTTGAGCGAAATGATGTGATGGTGTAACCCCGTTCAATTGCTTTTGCAGCTTTGGGATTTCAGAAATAAAATTTTAGGCATTTGTGTCTTGCCTTGCCTAGAAGCCTATGGAGGAACCTGGTCTTCAACAGAAGGACACGATGTCACGATCCTCAGCATTGGAGCACCGACTGAAGAAGCGAAAAGTTATGAGCGAAAAACCAATTCCATTTACATTTTAAAAGCTCCTTACATTTACAATAATCAGAAAACGGCAAAAATTCAAACTAAGGGGCATAAATAGCTGTGGTTAACATACAATAAACTGTGTAAAAATATTATTTTGCGATATGCGAACATTGCGAACGATGCTATTAAGCTTAGACTAAATTTAAAAGTGTAAAAATTACTGCCTTGGGTGAGACTGGAACTCACCCAAGACCTATATAGTGGCAAGATTTGCTGACTATGCATTTATTGCTGATTATCCATATAAAGTCTTGGTGGCTCAGTTGGCAGAGCGCTGGAGTATCGATCCAGAGGCCGTGAGTTCAAGTCTCACCCAAGGCAGTAATTTTTCCACTTTTAAATTTGTGTAAAAATATGTTCCACAAAACTATGTTCCAGGGAGGCAAATGTCCCCATTTGTATCGGTCGAGAAGCGGTCATCGTGGTATTCGTTTGTGTCCCGTACTCGTAGCTGACAATAGTGCTGCTGCTGATTTAATTTATCAGAAGCATTTTATTTTAGCTGAGCCTACGTATGTATGTATTAGAAGGCTGATAGATAGAATGTGAATATACAAAATGACATGGGACTTCGGTACCGTTTACTGTGTACCCTCACTAAGTATAAGCAGGAAGTAATTTTATTGAAAGATTCACACTAGAGATGGGCCGAATATGGACTTTGCCGAATACGAATATTCGGTTCAGCTCATACCGAACCGAATATTCGGATAGGATAAAACTGCCTAAAACGCTGAAAACAAGTTCATTCAGGTCCGCGGTCTGCAAACATAACATGTTTTTGCCTCTTCCCCTTCGACTCCCGACCGACCGGGAATGTTTATGAAAAGAAACGGAAACGTCTCATACCTGATCGCGAATTGCACCCGCGCTAACTAGCGGACGCCCTTAAAAAAATTTTTTATTCGGTGAATATTCGGCAGTTCGAACCGAATTACTTGACCGAATACGAACATTCACAAATATGCGGAATACCGAATAATCACCGAATATTCGGCCCATCGCTAATTCACACGCATAATTGGTGTTCCGTCACAAATACGAATCTCGCTTGGGGCTGTAAATTTTCCATTTTTTTTCTTTTTAATTTACATATATAATTTCGCTGGCAGACCTATCTTCGGTGAGTAACGTTTTCGTATTTACTTCATTGACGCGTTCAGTATCTCAATCTTGAATAAAGCGAGGTTGACAAAGTGTGTACATGTTTACGAACATGACGACTCCGCTGCATTAACCTCCTGCCTACTCGTATTTTAATTATACAACAGCGGTCTATGTCCTTTGAGTAGGACAAACGTAGGCACAAGGTTAAATTTAGAACCATATACACCGTGTCCAATAAGTCCGAATACACATCTTTTTACCTTGGCTCTAAAGACATATAGATTACAGGCCATCAAATTCTTATTTTAAGTAAAACAGTATGTTGACGTTGAGGGTGGATTTTGGATGTCATGCTTATATAAAACGCAAAGTACATGGCATTTCCGAAGCGACCAAGAAAAATGAGAGTGCAAAGATCTAACATAATATTTACTTGGCACGCAGGTGACGAGTTTGTTTTTTATGACGAGAAACTGTTTGTGTTAGAACAGCCTCATAATGCCCAAAATGATCGATTGTGGGCACTACGGATAGAAAACATTCCGGACAACCAGAAAAATGTTCCTCGGTTCCAAAGCTCACCATCGGTCATGGTGTGGGGTGCAGTATGTAAGAGGGTTAATTATCTATACAACTACCTTTAGTATTTATAGATAAAGGCATTAAAATTGACGCACTTTACTACAAAAGCGAGGTTTTGGAGAAGATTGTTGCCGCAAATTTAAAATGTATGTTAGGGAATGAATATTATGTGTTCCAACAAGACAGAACTCCTTCATACACGGCAAATGCTGTAATGTTCAAGCTTGGTGTCAGGCTAATTTGACAGATTTTTTGCCGAAACATGAATGGCCATCCAGTTCTCCAGACTTGAACGTATCAAATTATTTTGCATGGTCGTACATGCTTTCGAAACTACATGATTTTAAAATCATAAACCTGGATTATTTCAAAAAGGTTGTCGAGCGTATTTAGGGGGTAGGTTGGGGTATTTGGGACTGTTCATATCCCTGAAGCTGGATTACGATTGCTGCGAAATAACGATTGAAGATTCGTTGCCTTCAACTTTCGATAGGCGCTTACAGCACCGCCATTAATAATTTTATATACCTACCCACCCCTTGCACCTTTTCATGTCTACCATGTAAGACGTTCATCGTCAATTAAATAGTTTTTAAAATATAATTTTGGGTTTTAATGAGTATATTAAGGCCCCGTAATGTACACTACGATAAAGGGACGAAATGCCAACAGAAATGGTGCGTGCTGCGTGTGATTCATTCGAGAATAGTTTGAGGCTGGTAAAAAAAATTAAAAGTGAAGTTATTAATTTTAATTGTAGTAACTATTCATACATTTATTATATTCAATATTTGTACTGTATTCGGACTTATTGGACACGGTGTATAAGATAATCTTCAAGCCAGCAAACAACGGGAAAATTATATTCTACATTCCCTCGTTTGATGCAACCGCGCTTTCTAATATGGGCTACGTAGTCGTAATAACGTGAGGGGGACAATACTACTGTAAATTGACGTGTTAATTAAGGAAAACAATAAACGCCCATACTAGCTCTCATGTGGAGAAAGTTATTAAGAATGGGGATTGTTTTTTTAAGGCATGTGACTTTGTTACTTAATAATAGGTATTATTCTGGGATCTATTTAAGTCTCTTGTCATTGTAGACATTGTAGCCAGCAATGTCTATGTCTCGTAAATTACTTCATTTTTATTACTTACAGTACGACTAAATATAGCAGGTAATAATATCTACGAGTATATTATTCATTTAAAAAATAAATTACCTGCATAAAATTATTAAACTAATTGGGCTTCATTAAATTATGAAATTATGTCACAGGCATTTGGAATATATGTGTCAGCTACTTTAAATTTTAGTGCTACAAGCATTTGTTACTGCATAAAATAGGCTGGTATTTAACTGATTGGTGATTACCAGATATAGTAAAATTTAACACCAAAAAAATCATTTTTACCACCAAAATTAGAACTCCATTTTAATGCGAAATTAGTATAACCAAAATTTGTAATCTTGCTATCCTATTAAAGCAAATGACTCCAAACTAATCATTGTTAACCCAAAAATATTAAATAATCACCAAAATTAGAAGTCTATTTTAATGTGAAATTATAACCAAAATTTTTAATTTTGCTTTCCTATTAAAGCAAATAACTCCAAACTAATCATTGTAAACCCAAAAATAGTAAATAACAGCAAAATTTTAACCACATTTTAATTAATCTCCCATCCCCCATCTCGTTATCCCATTAAATTAATTAAGCCACTTCATTACCTTTTTCTAGTAGCATTTGGTTTCTATAACGATCGCAGTTCTAACCTAACCTAACCCACTTTTCTAGTAGCATTTCGTTTTTGTACGGGTCGCAGTTCAAACCTTTTTTTTTTTTCAGGAGGGAAAAATGCATTCCGCATACCACCCGGGTGCGGGGGGTGACCCAAGTGGTTATGTGGGACTCCCGTCTAGGCTATTGAGGCCCACGGTAAACCCACTAAAAACCCCCCATATGCCGCCTCGCCGCCCTATTGGTGGGGTTACAGGAACTCCTGCGTATTCATCCGCGACCTCACCGGCGGCAGCCGCCCACGAGCACGGCTCCTTCGCGAATGCCCGAAGGCCCTTTACGCTAGGCGCGCCAGATGGTAGGACGCGCCTTCCTCCTCGGCTTCCATTCTAGCGGTATTGTAGCGGACCCCCCCGAGCCCGCCACAAGAAAGCCACGGGCGCCAGAAACCCCGGCGCCCGGCGACAGATCAGGTCTATGGTTCTGCCGCAAAACCACAACTCGGCTGCAGAGGACAGGGAGAACGGCACATCGTAACACCCACACTCCCACTCCTCTTCCTCTGCAGCCCCACCAACGCCGCTACAGCGGAACGGCCCCGCCAAGTTCGCAGGGGATAGGGAGAGTGGCGCATCGAAATACCATCACTCCTCTTCCCCTGCGATCCCACCTCGGCCGCCGAGGATCGGGAGAACGGCTTACCGCAATACCGACACTACTCTTCCTCGACGGTCCACCTTCGGCGCATCACAAGCGGGCTACACCAGCCCACTTGGAGCGTCCTCCTCGGGCCAGCCCGCGCCTCAAACAGGCCGGCCCTGGTTGCCTCTTCGCTTCACCGTGGGTGACCAAGCCACGGTTACTAAGCCCCTCCACCACGACAAGGTGAGCAACCCGCGGGGGAGAGCAGTTCAAACCTAACCTAACCCACTTATCTTGTAGCATTTCGTTTCTGTAAGGGTCGCAGTTCTAACCTTACCTAGCCCACTTTTTTGTAGCATTTCGTTTCTGTAAGGGTCGCAGTTTTAACCTAACCCAACCCACTTTTATAGTAGCATTTATTTTCTGTAAGGCTGGCGCGTGACTGAATTGAGGATTGGGCCGGGCGAGCGCGGCGCGTGCGGTGCGGTGTACGGGGGATTGAGCGGAAAGGGCTAGTAATTTTGGTATCATTTTACTTTATTTGATAATAGTAGTGGTTTATTTAGGTGAAAATATCGCATTAATTTGCTGTTCAAGATTTGGTGATCATTCATTATTTTTGGTGTCTGAATACAATTTGAAGTGCAATCGTGATTAAAACAGGTGTTACTTTTGTAATTTTAGACCTTATGTTTTTGGTGTTTAATTTTTTTTTTTTTTTGGTGAAAGTGATTTCTTTATTTAGGGTACCAAAATATTTTTTGGTGGTCATTATGTTTGTAGCCCATAAAATATATGTTGCTGTAATAATAAAGAAATTAAGATTTACTGACTTTCTTGCATTTACATTAGTAAATATACTTAAACACCTAAAGGATGCCAATCGCAGTACATATTTGGACACAAAAACTGCATTGGCTCAAAATTCGTAGCAGTCGTAGACCCTTTACGATTGCGTAGGAAAAACCAGTCACTCACTGTATTTTGGAATTTAGATTTTTGATTCCCATTGGCCAAATTACAAACCTATTACTTATAATTAGGTATGCGTCTGAGTGTATTGCTTATACCTAGATCACGAATTATTATAGATAGAGATTATTCTAGAATTGCCAGTTATTGCCAGTTGTCTGCACGGCAATAAAACTTTAAGCTCCTCGATTTAAGAAAAATTTAGCATACCGAACCGAACTGTTAGAATTAAATTGCTTTTCCTCTTACTCTTTGTAAACCATACATGTAGAACACGAAAGGCAACTGCCGCTCGAAATGATTTTGTTGTAAATGTTAAGCAGTTATATTAAAGCTAACGCCTTAACCACACATCACACACATCAGAAGCGGTATACGCCACACTCGAGGGCTCATAAAACGGACCCATTTGCAGTAAGAACTTGTCCTGCACTTTGTTATTTAGCAGCCTGCAGCGGTCTAAGTGCAGCAAATGGATGTTAATGGTGGCAACGGCGGTCCGCGAGAATGAATAAAATGTATTAGATTCAGTTAACGCTGGAAAGTGAAATTATTCAAGACGTTAGTAAGACTTACGGCGCGATTCGGGAAATGAATTAGAGATTCACTAGATATGATATAGTAAAGATATGTGACGTCCCACGGGTAAAGGTACCTTATGGTTGGAGCTTACGCTATTATTAACGCCGCTCCAATTAATATTGGATGGCGCTTACGTCGCATAGCACCGCAATAATTTGCGACGCTATATGCGACGTAAGCGCCAGCCGCCATAAGGTACCTTTTGCCGTGAAATGTCAGATATCTTTACTATTTCATATCTAGTGAATCTCTAATTCAATTCTCGAATCGCGCCGCTAATAATAGCAGAGTCTAGTAGCAAAGAAGACTGTCAACCCCCATACAAAGCCGCGAGAATCGTCAATGTTGTAGACAACATTAAATATTTTCGAAAACTGCCACCCTTTGCTATTTAAAATTACGAAATTAAACTTAATTGACCGCAGTTATAGTTACAAAAGTAGATTTAAAGCATAAATAAAGCATTTTAGCCCTTTGAAAAGGTTTTAAAATCTTACAACTAGATAAGAACATGCGTGAATGCTTTTAAAATACCCTTTAATTGTACTTTTGCTCACATGACATCGGCCAGAAAAGGATTGTACGTTTAGAAGTCATAAAAGCAGTAGGCGACGGATTTTATTCATAGATTCCGTTTAGAAGTCTTAAAAGGTGAAGGCGACGGATTTTATTCATAAAAAATAAAGCTAAAATGTAATAATAGTAAATAGGCACGCAAGAAACGGTGCTGTATGGAGTTTGTTCGTCTTGAATATTAACTGTGACGGTGCGTGTAACGGAACGTTACACTATTAACTTTTGTATTATTCCTGGCACAATACAATTCCTAAATTCGCCATTCAAATTCAAATAATTCTTCGAATCCATTTCGTCTGTAATAATTTTCAGTTCAATATAAAACTTTGCTGAGTAAAGATCTATTTCCTGCAGTGCGTAGTATTCAGTATAATACTTTATATCGTGATCTATATAGTGAATTCATACTGCAAGGTTCTACCTACATTCAAAGGCACATGAAATTGTAAGTTTTATAATAGTTAACTAATTTAGGAAAGTGTTTTATCTCTATTTGTTAGCGCATCAGACAATAACACTCGCCTGTATTGTTGCAGGTGCCTTCTTATTTTAATAATAAATACCCTAATCGCCCTGGATCCTGCCTTTAATTTACCCATCCTGTTGAGGGAGGCTCCTACTGACCTACCCCCTCACACTGACGCCTACGTGCTCGAACCCGGACCCAGAACCCGCCCTATACGCCGCTGAGCAGCGAGTTCCAGTTCCTAGTACCCGCCACCCTACTTCCGTTCCTGAGAACCAGTACCAGCTCCTCTAATTACCACTCTAGTACTCCGACTACACCACCGTTCCTGGTCTATTTTAATTATTTTTTTTTGCGATTTTTTTTTGCAATAATTGTAATAGCTATTTTTAAGGTTTAATTTTTTTCCAAATTCAAAAAGTCATAGTCGGCCCAACCCAAATTTTGATATAATTTCGGCCTAACATCATTTCTTTTTTTTTAACATACTTATAGTCAACCTTTGATCTAAAATCCAACCTCTAAATTATTGCTACTAACCATACATCACCCATCAACCATCCTCGTATATAAATATATTATGTTCTCATATATTTATGCCAGCGTCCTACGCTTTTTGTCGCGCCTCTATTACAATACACGGTTCACAGTGATAATGATAACTCACACATACCACATACAATTACACAATCCAAGATTTCCACTGAAATCTCACAAATTGGTCTCAATCCTAAGTGTTTTGAAAACTCCTCGGAGTCACTGAAGTGCGAGCCAATACTGACTTACGGCAGTACTACCGGAGCGAATCCGATAGCGTATCCATCACCCGAATAAATAAATATACACTTAAGCCTGATTATCGCAATAAACCTTTATCATCCTATATTATTTCTTTTGAAACCACTAAATAAAATTAAAATACAATTAATTTAATATTTTATTTACATTAACAAAACGAAACCACTTATTTTCTTTGTCCAGATATGTCCATCTGTTAACTTCTAGTTTTCATCCTCTTCGTGGTGCAGCATTCATTTTATTAAATACTGAATCCAGCACTATTGAATAAACCAGAGCTCATCTATGAACTCAAACTCAGGAACATTCAGTTCCCAGCCACCGCGCAGGCTGATGAGTTACGTCAACTTCTCACTCCACTTATTTGCGGACCCATGTCTGAATCTCTGCAGTCCATATTATCTTGATCAGGATTATTCAGGATATGTCGGAAATTAGTCGATGGTTAACAATAGTCATTTCTTGCGAACACCAATCGGGCGAAGGTGAAACACGACAAAATTTCAATATATTTGCCTCTATTTATTTTCCATTTACCTCTAGTTTCACAAACATTATCACTCGATGTTTTTGAAAATAATTTCAAATCTGTGAATTGTTGACAATGTCAAATATTTTATTAATCGTCACAACCGTCAACGACAACATCAATTTACGTATCAGCAATCTCTTTGATAAATCATTCTACACATTTTGAACTAAACTTACGTAAAAATTAACCAACCTTATACCCTAATCATTTCATTACAAAAACCAAAGAGTTTGCAATTGCGCGATTGACGTCAAACGTTCATACATTTGTCAATACTTAATTTTACCATTCCCCAGATTACTTCCGCTAGATTCAATACTTTGAACACTTTATTTTTACATTTTATTTTTAACATTTTACCTGTCCGTCTTTTATTAACCTTGCACCCCATACTTAAACCCGCCTTTCTACCCTTTTTTCTCCCTTTCTTTGAGCTCGTTCATCCTCCATTAACTCCATTTTCCATATTTTTCATTGTAAGTGTGCTACTTACCTTGTAAATATCATGTATATATATAAATATTTTCTCTTCTCTTTCCTTTAGAGCGGTGTAGGCCAACTCTAAAAATAAGCCTTATGGTCAATTCTCCATTTCTTTTTTCTATTATTATTATTTAACCTAATTGGTTTGTGGTAGGGGTAGATCTACCACAAACCAATTAGGTTATTTACCTATAGTCGGTATCTACCGATACTCTCCAGTCGGCTTTAACATAGTTAACAGACGACTGAGATTTTTCCTTGTATATACCAGTAGAGCGGTTGACCAACTCTTAAAATAAGCCGTAGGTCGTTTCATCCTATCACCCCTTTCTAGTGGAGCGGCTGATTACTCCCTTCTCTAAACAAGCCTTAGATCGTAGCGAGGACTTTAAGAGTGTGCGTAATTAATTATATACCACGTCTCCATTGCTAGTGACGAATGACTGTGTGATTACGACAGACGATGTATGACTGGAAAAAAGTTCCTGGATCTGTCATCTTCTTCATTCATATCAATCATCTACTCATTAATTATTCCTTACGAGCCTTCCCCCTCTTTACTCTACTACTAACTGACTTCCTTTACTTACTTTCTCAGCTTTTCTCAAAACAACTTTTTTTTTCTTATCAGCTTCTTTCTATTATCTCTATTTTCGTATATATTCCCTATTTTCATATGCTTTTACAACTTTAACTTTGTATTTTTAATTTCTTAATTCTTAGGTTTCGCTTAAAGAAAAATCCTTTGACCCTAAGCCCCAGGATTTTCCCTTCCAGGGCGACCCCGGTAGTGTGACGGTACGTGTAACGGAACGTTACACTACCAACTTTTGTATTATTCCTGGCACAATACAATTCCTAAATTCGCCATTCAAAATCAAATCCTTCTTCGAATCCATTTCGTTTGTAATAATTTTCAGTTCAATACAAAACTTTGCTGAGTAAAGATCTATTTCCTGCAGTGCATAGTATTCAGTATAATACTTTATATCGTGATCTGTATAGTGAATTCATACTGCAAGTGCATTGTGTGATGTGCACGTGATATTGTAACAGCGCATCTGTTCTACCTACATTCAAAGGCACATGAAATTGTAAGTTTTATAATAGTTAACTAATTTAGGAAAGTGTTTTATCTTTATTTGTTAGCGCATCAGACAGTAACTCTCGCCTGTATTGTTGCAGGTGCCTTCTTATTTTAATAATAAATACCCTGATCGCCCTGGATCCTGCCTTTAATTCACCCACCCTGTTGAGGGAGGCTCCTACTGACCTACCCCCTCACATTACCTAGTCTCTGGTAATAGCTAATCTTTGCTTAGATGTCTGCATCTAATAGGCAAATTGTAATTATTTATGTTAGTAGCAGGGCAATTAGCTGTAATATATTATTTAAAAACCACACGCAATACTTTTTCTGTTTAACTGTTATTTTATGTTAACTATATACCTACATACATACATACATTTAGGGTCGGTTGCACCATACCGTCTGTCAGCGTTTTACCGTTCGCTAAATTTTATTGTATGGAAAGTTTCATAGTTTTCTGCTGCTTGACGTTAATCAGTCTGTTAATTGTGGTTGGTGCAACTGGCCCATAGTCACGCCTATTTCACGGGGGGGTAGGCAGAGACCACGGATTTCCACTTGCATTGTATTACATAATTTATATAATGGGGAATTACTCGTATTAATTAATTCTGCATATTGTTACGTGTTTCTGTCTTGATTACCTGTCGTAACCCAAATAGCAGACACAACATAATATATTTAGTCAACAGGTCTTAATTTTTTTCCGTTTTTATAACTATGTATGAAAACACCTGTTTTAATGTTATTGCATAAATCTGAATCACATAAAACTTTCAGAACTGCCACTGTAATTCGCATTCAAATCTAATTAAATAAATAGTGATCAAATACTTTCCTTTTCGTCAAATAGTATGCATAACGTATGTATTTTGTAGTTTTGTTCTCCAAAAGAAAGAATAATATGTATCTGTCGGCCAAAGCCAATGTTACAAAACAAGTTATAAGTAGAACCAGAACTGCGGGAGGCTGCCCGGGTGGTCTGTTGTACAAGAACATTTATAATGGTACAGAAACGTGACATCCTGCAAATGTTAAAAACATCCCTCTTACAAAAGCAAGCTGTTCATATGTTGTAGGTATAATGTTTGCCAAATGTTTTCTTACTGCCAAGATCACAACTTGATAACAAGCAAAGCTACAAATAAAATGGAAGTTCAGTTATTAAGTTGCACACAACTCGAAACAATACACGCTAGCTCTAAACAAACAAAGTCAATACAAAGCTCAATACAAAGTTTCGTTTTCAACGGCATCAATTTGGACCTTGACATTTTATTTAAAAAGAACGTATACTATCTACAAGAAACGCTAAACCTATCTACTAGTAATATGCTAATGTATATAAAAGTAGATAAATAAGAGTCCGCAGCAAGGTCGGTCGAATTTCAGCTTCCGACACAAACGGAGTTTTGGATTGTAATGAAACTTTGTACATACAATAATATGATATTGGATCAGCTGTAAGAAAATTAGTCGTAAAATTACAGACAGAGTTAATTTCGCATTGACATTATTGTAACGGCTGTCCCAAAAAGGACGCAAGATTTCAATTTGCCGCCATTTTTGTATTTTAGTGCTGGCAACCCTAAAAAAACTATTTGACAGCTGAATGTTTAGGGTTTGTAAAAATGGCTTGTTATACGAAAGATCAACGCGTTTTTATTATTGAACAATATTTCAAAAGTAATGAAAGTTTGGCGGGTAGGGTTCGAAAATTCCTAGTCACGTGATCTCTCGATTCGGTGATCAGAATTGGCCCCCTGGATCTTGCGATTTAACGCCTTAAGACTTTTTTTAGGGTTATTTAAAGTCTAAAGTCTATGCCAATAAACCCACAACCACTCATGCTTTAAAAGAGGAAATTCGACGCTGCATCGGAGAAATTCAGCCGCATCTATGCAAAATGGTCATAGAAAATTTTGACAAAAGAGTGCGTATGTGCCATTAAAGCCTAGGAGGACATTTGCCTGACGTATTATTCCACAAATAACCCTATTTTATGTATTTCAAGATTTTATATACAAATGTATTATAACGAAAAAAAAATGTGTTTTTCATCAATTTCAAATCTTGCGTCCTTTTTAGGACACCCTTTAACTGCATACCAACATAACAAACATAATTTAGATTACTTGAACTTACGTCAAATACTTTAGCGATATGTAGCGAAAAAACCGAGTTGCCGAAAACTACCGATGGTCGTGAAATGAAGAATTCGATGAAAATTTATTTAGCTAACTGTAAATTAAATACGCAGCGAAAGCGGTGGTTTTTATGCTCTTGTTCTATTCTCATACTTAGATAAAAGATTTAAATAGTTTTTTCTCATGATACGTGTGTATTCGAGAAACGTGTCAACAAAGTTCTTATGGCTCCTCTACACGATGGCCCAGCGTAGGCCAGTCCAAGGGACGCATTTATGCGTTAGAGGGAGCAACTGATATTAAACATTAAAAAACCGGCCAAGTGCGAGTCGGACTCGCGCACGAAGGGTTCCGCGTACGACGGCAAAAATATCACGTTTGTTGTATGGGAGCCCCACTTAATTATTTATTTGATTCTGTTTTTAGTATTTGTTGTTATAGCGGCAACAGAAATACGCCATCTGTGAAAATTTCAACTGTCTATCACGATTCATGAGATACAGCCTGGTGACAGACGGACAGACAGACAGACAGCGGAGTCTTAGTAATAGGGTCCCGTGTTTACCTTTTGGGTACGGAACCCTAAAAACAAACAAAAAAAGGAAGAAGTAGGTACCTTTACATGGAAATATGTTGTTAGTAGGTACTATCCATTTACCGAGACTCCACGTCCTTATATCGAGCAGAATATTTTACAAAGCCCCATCCGAGTATGCGTCACCGTCAACTTATAACAAAGTTTATAAGACAGTTTGACAACTTTTGTAACCTCGTTTAAAGTTAGCAGTTTGTGTTTGTGTGCTCCGGAGGTCATTAGATGTTTATTCACAAAGCGTTGGTTGGGGGCAAGCCGCCCTGCGCAGCGCGAGATGCATTGATGCGCGTGCTCCAATGCTGTACCGCAACCTGCACTTCGATCCGTATCGTCTATCACACATCTTGTTTCGAGTTTGCCCTATTTGGTGTAAAAATACGGTAATTGATACGATTCTTATGCAAATTCTCTTGAATGAAATTACTACTTTCCTTAAACGTACTTAATAACCCGTAGTTAACAGAATTTTATAAAAACCCCGTTTATAAATAAATAAATATTATAGGACATTCTTACAGATTGACTAAGTCCCACGGTAAGCCCAAGGAGGCTTGTGTTATGGGTACTCAACTACTCAGACAACGATATATATATATATATATATATATATATATATATATATATATATATATAATATATAAATGCATAGATAACACCCATGACTCAGAAACAAATATCTGTGCTAATCACACAAATAAATGCCCTTACCGGGTTTCGAACCCAGGACCATCGGCTTCACAGGCAGGGTCACTACCCACTAGGCCAGACCGGTCGGTTGGTCGGTTTATAATATCTATGTTATAAAAAAATACTTATTCGGTCTGCCAAAATAGACTTCCTACTTCTATCGGAAAATATATTGCATATTTTCCTTTTTAATTATCATTTCACTTAATACTTAGAGATAATTTAAAAAAATCTTGAGTTCGTCACAGCAGATAGACGCCCCGCTTTACGCAGGAACGGGTGACCCAAGTCCTATTGAGTTCAAATACATACAAGGTGTAACTAAAATAGTAGAGATCCGTTTAAGGGCTTTTAAGTCATTTAAGTCAAGTTCAATTAAGTCCGACTCAGGCTTGACTGCACATTTCTAATAGGTTTTCTTGTGATCTATAGGTAAATAACTATTTTGTGTATATTTTTCAAAATTTTAGATCCAGTAGTTTCGGAGATAAAGGGGGGAATGGTCATTTTTTGTCTATTTTCTTGAATAACTTCTAAATTGTTTATCCTAAAATTATAAAAAAATATATTTGAGTTTCTCATAATACGGTCTTTCATTTGATACGTAACAGAATATAGTTTGAAAAACTTTATTTTTTAATTTTCTCATTTACCCCCCAAAAGTGGCCCCCATGTTTAAAATTCATTTGTTTACGTTACATGACCGTCTTTGGGTCACAAACTTTCATATGTATAGCAAATTTCAACTTAATTGGTCCAGTAGTTTCGGAGAAAATAGGCTGTGACAGACGGACAGATAGACAGACAGACGCACGAGTGATCCTATAAGGGTTCCGTTTTTTCCTTTTGAGGTACGGAACCCTAAAAATTATGAAAAAGTAGAAAAAAGAGTTTTTTTTCGCGAAAATTATTTTTTCTATGGGGCAGGTCGTCCAAGTCGGCCAACACTCCATACGAAGGTCAAAAATTTATCGCGTAAAAAAATGTTTTCTTATAGTTAATATAACCAGAACATGATACCAAATATACCATTAAATAAACTGATCCCACTATTTTTGTTACACCCTGTATAAAAGAAGTATGAAACAATGTGAGTGAAGAATCGTGTTTTTTTATTGAGATTCATGATTATGTAATCACAATGGTAGGAAAACTAAAATCATTAATATTGATTTTATGAAACCGTCAGCAACGTTCAAGGTCAGCAAAGCTGCAAGTTTTATTATTGAACGTGACCTCACGCAGGCAGATTGCCGAATAATTATGTCAATTTCTTCTATTACCTGCGCCAAATTATTAATAAAAAAAACACCCTAGCTTGGTTTTACTAAAATAAAGTCAGAGTTTTTAGAGAACTTGTTTTTAATAATATTTATAGCTAACAAAATATTGGTCTGTTGTATAAATAATTTTATGCTGATCCTTGTTACGTTGCAGCGGATATCAGAAAAAAACATCCCTGAAGGGGAGAATTGAGAAAATAAAGTGGATCATGAAGACCCAGAATATCTTACATGACAGATGAAAGAATGGTGCTGTAGCTACTCATACCTGGAAGTGAAAACGCAAGCCCAAAATAGGCGGGAATGGAGAATGCTGCAACGACAGAGGGCCAGGCCCTCTAAATAATGATGATGATGATAATGATGATATTTGTTACTAATCGATTGTCATAATCTTAACCTTTTTATTTAGTAGTTTTTTATTTAGTATTTGCCATCATATTAGTTCCGTGCGGAAATTGAAGTGAAATGCCATTTGCCTGGCACGCCGGCTACAATGTTTTTGACTAATGCAATTTGTATGTCGTGAGATATTTTCTCGCTTCTTCCTTTCGAGTTGCTGATGGTAAGACTATGATTTCACATTTTTCATGCAGATGTAGAACAAATAATAAACTTAACTTGAATCGTAACAAATCTTATAATTTTAAACATTGCAGTTCGAAAAACATGCTTATGCCATTTTAACATCCATTACATTTTCAGAACTCCCAAGTTGTTGAAAGTTGAAACCATATATTACGCCTCAGTGCATATAGCTGCAACTTTACTCTCTAGAGTGCACAAATTAAGTAGGAAACGTTATTCAAACACTAGCCAAGAGAATGCGATTTCCCAAGACTTGTCCGATAAAGAAGTGATTAATGTTACGAAAGAATAATGACTTGTCACGGATAATGAGTTTCGTACAATTAATTCACTAAAAATATTCAGGCTGGCGTCGGGTTGCTTTGATTACTCTAATCATGCTAAATTTGCTTACAAGGTGGTAATATGATATAGAAACAGAAATAGAAAACTCACGACATAAAAATTCAGATTTGAAAAATCTTTTTTTTTTACACAAATTTGGGAACAAATGAAATTATTTTTACCAAATATATTAATTTGTTTTTTAATGTTTTTAAGTAGCCACACTATATATAGGTATAAATTATAAACTGAAACAGATGTCATGGATTTCATACATTAAAGATTTTTTTTCTTTAATATATGACATCTATTTCAGTTTATAATACTTTTTACAGCAGTTTATGTATGTATGTTTGTAAGGGTCAAATCTTCCAAGTTAAATTTGACCCACTTCCCGACTTCCAAAGAAGCTGAAAATTTGCCTACGTGTAAATCGGGTGAGAATGCAATATTATGGTAACATCAAGCTAATCTGATGATGAAGGCAGGAGGTGGCCATAGGAACTGTGATAAAACAACGAAACCTAATTGTGTTTGGGGTTTTTAGAATTGACTCGATTAGTATTAGTCGCCTGTGGAAAGAAAGTACAGTCAGCGATAAAAGCTTGTATAAAAAACCGGACAAGTGCGAGTCGGACTCGCACACCGAGGGTTCCGTACTTTTTAGTATTTGTTGTTATAGCGGCAACAGAAATACATCATAACATTTAAAACTTTCGCGGTTTAAACACATATTAAATCACATTTAGAAACGGGTCTATCGCGAATTTATTTTGTTACCTTTATTTACCGACGTTTCAACACAGGTTTCACTGGTCGTGGTCGCGGCTAACTGACGTCCCAGCAAAATGTCAAAACAGAGATTTGTGTGACTACCCCACGAAAAGTGCATTTAAAGTTCGAGGTAGACATCACATTTTCAAACCACCCACTACACATAAAAGTCGGATATCGGAAAAGTATATCACTTTACTGGAACACTGCTTGGAGGGAAACTATTTCATATATCAAGGCCAGTATTTCCTCCAGGTGGATGGAGTAGCAATGGGTAGTCCGGTTGCTCCAGTAATCGCTAACATCTGGATGGAGCATTTTGAGGAGTTAGCACTGGAGTCGGGACCTAACGTCATTGCAATGTGGAAGAGGTACGTGGACGATATTTTCTGCATTTTTAAGGGGAATAACGATACCGTCAAAAGTTACACCGAGCATCTAAACTCCATCCACTTAAGAGTGAAATTCACACATGAAATAGAATGTGACAGATCCTTACCTTTTCTGGATGTCAAACTGATGGTGAGATCGGACGGCACCTTGGCACACTCTGTATACAGAAAACCTACGCATACCGACAGATACTTACAGGCATCCTCTCATCATCACCCAAGGCACCTACAATCCGTGATCACGTCCTTGGTGAACAGGGCACATGACTTATGTGACCCTGAGCACCTGGACGGTGAACTAGCGCATGTCAAAGCTGTACTGGAAAAGAATGGATACCGAGGGGGGATGAAACGCAAGCCGAAGAGAACGGAAAGACATCCAGAGGTCAACAGACAACCAGCGTTCTTACCATATGTGAAAGGGATAACGGACAAAGTAGGAGCAGTACTTAAGAAATTCTCCATCAAGGCTGTATACAAGCCGTTATTCAAAGTAGCAGATCTTTTACGCAGTCCAAAATATGTCATTCCGTACCAAAATCCGGGCGTTTACAAAATAGAATGTAGTTGCGGAAGTGTGTACATTGGTCAAACCAAACGAAGTGTGCAAGAGAGAGTGAAAGAACACATAGCGGCAGTAAAAAATCGCCAAGTAAACAAGTCCGCGATCGCCGAACATCTACTTACATGCGGCGCAAATCACTGGATTGAGCTTCATAAACCAAAAGTTGTCTCCACTGAATGCCATTATTATCCTCGAGTTGTGCGAGAAGCGATTAAAATCAAGAAGCACCCCAGAAATTTTAATAGGGAAGATGGTTTTAACTTATCGGCAACTTGGGAACCAGTGATCCAGAAATTAAAGCCAAGGGATCTATCTTCGGATGTGTGCGCGGATGTTGTGAGTGTTGTGTGTCGGACTATTGACAATAATTTTTATGTGTAGTGGGTGGTTTGAAAATGTGATGTCTACCTCGAACTTTAAATGCACTTTTCGTGGGGTAGTCACACAAATCTCTGTTTTGACATTTTGCTGGGACGTCAGTTAGCCGCGACCACGACCAGTGAAACCTGTGTCGAAACGTCGGTAAATAAAGGTAACAAAATAAATTCGCGATAGACCTGTTTCTAAATGTGATTTAATATGAGAAATACATCATCTGTGAAAATTTCAACTCTCTAGCTATCACGGTTAATGAGATACAGCCTGGTGACAGACAGACAGACGGACAGCGGAGTCTTAGTAATAGGGTCCCGTTTTTACCCTTTGGGTACGGAACCCTAAAAAATGTCATTTTTGACAAAATACTTATTCTGTTTTTTAAAGGTATAAAAAATTTATTAACCAAAAAAAAACAAAAAGGCATACCATCAGATCCACAGCGCAGGCTTCGTCAGGTTACAATAAGCTCATCCACCTCAGGTTTCGTCAAAACAGAACGTTCGTTTACACGTAAGTTATCTGCAACACGCATCGTCAACATTGATTGAAAACAAAGAAAAAATTATGAGTACAATAATAATAACACAAAAGAGCAAACCTAAACCCTAATCCGGTAAGTACCCGGCCCAAACGTCCCCATAATACCAGCGGCGTTCCCCCGCTGAACCGCCAAAGATATACGTTGGACCAGGTACGCACCAGACCTAGGATCACAACCCCTATCCCGCAAGCGCCTACCCAGATCCCTCACAAAACCCTTCGCCTCGGAACACCAAGGCCCAGCTGACTCAACAGCAAGAGGGACAAAATCATAAGCCGGCTTTAAGTTTGAGTACTTGGCATGTTTTTGTCTCGCCGCATTCTCTGCAGCCCCCCCAGCCGCACGTGTAGTCTGTGCAAGATGTGACGCCGCAAATGTGCTCACACATGTAGCATCCCACAGCAGACTCCGCCCCTTAGCCCAAGGAACAAGGGTGAGACCGTCAGGCCGCTTCCCGTCCGTCCGACTAAGACCCTGGGGCTCCAACACGCACGGCAGGTTTGCCGACACCATCGCCCTGCGAACGATATCGTTAATCGCATGATGACGAGGAAACCTACCAGCACACCGCACACAACTCAATCCATGGTGCCCGTTCGCCTCCACCATAACCCCACAGACGCACAAATGTGGCTCGCACACATTACACCCGAGCCTTAACGCAGCACCAATCCTTAGGGAATCGTTATCTAACAACGTCCCCAAGTGCGACGACGGTAAGGCGTGCAGCCAGGCCCCAGACTCGGGTGCAGCTACCGCTTTCAGCCGAGCCTGTACTACCCCTGATGCCCCTTCCAGCAACTGCTCATACGTCTGACGGCATAAAACGTCATCCCACGACCTCTGAGCCCCAAGGTCGTCCGGCCGCGTACCGCCAGAACAGCGAACAGTCCACTCATCCAACGCAGCACCCAAAAAAGGCATGTGGACGTCGACCTCATTGAGGGACAAAATGCGCGCAACTAGTCCCCGCGATGCATGCGAGGAAGCCAGAAAAGCTACAAGTCCCACATCATGCATGCGACGCACCCCCAAACCACCATGTCGTATGGGAAGAGTAGCCTGACACCACTGAGATTCCTCAAACCTGACATTAAGAATAGACTCCAGACCGTTTTGTAGTATCTGATCGAACCGTAACACAGCCTGCACATGCATCCACGTCGGCGCCGTTCTCAAAGTGTATGTCACGCGTGGAATTGATAAACAGTTACGCAACAACACCAAAGATACATGCGCCGACAAATGCTGCAAGTGCTTCATAGATTCTGAAAGCGCCACGGTCTTCTCCTGGACCACCTGACCAACCCCTTCCGGAAAAATCGGCGCCCCAAGGAGTGACAGCGATGACCTCTCCACCACCTTCACCCCGGGCAAAATCGCTTCAAAATCAGCTATGGAATGCATAGCATCTGGGCTGCAAAGAAACAATTCACACTTCTCAGCATTTATTTCTGTTTTTTAAAGTGCTGAAGTGTGGAGCGTTCAGGGGTATATTAACAACACGAGAGTGGAGTAAATAATGAATGTTTTAATGGTAAAATCAAAGACAAATATAACTCCGTAATAGATGCATACAGTCTAAGGAAAAAACGTGCCTCCAAAATCACGAATATTTGATTCTCGATCAGATGGCGCCACTACCTTTGGCCTACTCTCGTATAGAGGGCGTTGACGGTATCGTTTGTTATTTAACAATTGTAACGCATATTACTGAAAGAATGGGTCAAAATGACATAAGAATAATTAATGCAAATAAAAAAATCATTTATCCATATTTAAATACATTTTATCGTATTTTTATAAATCTTCATTTTTAATTTTAAAGTGTGTGGATAGATGGCAGCTGTATCTAAATAACTATCAGGTCCTAATAGACCAAACTGGTCTCATTCTGTTGCGAATGATGTGTACTTTAATAACGTATGTGGAGTTGTGACGTAAAACGGGTCCATAGTTGACCACATTGAAGCAACTTAAAAAAACGTAAAAAAAAAACATTTTTTTTGGAAATTTTTGAACAGCTGTATTTTACAAACTAGTCGGCGTATTGCCTTCTCACTTTAACATACTTTGTTGATAATTTAGTCTTCTTTAAAGTGTTCATAGTGACATTTGCCGTAAAATAGGTCCTTGTTGGTAAATTAATGGCAGAAACAGAAAAAAGTGAGAATGTTTTTTTTTATTTGACAATAACCGGAGGGTTGTCAGGTGATGAACTTTGATTTGCCATAACCACTTCATCACATAGAACATACAAAAAAATCAGAACTACCCGATTGATGCAAGGCAAAATGTACAACCCTTCTATTATTTTGATTACTCACCTCAGCAACTTGGAACAGCTGTATCTAAAGAACTATCAGGTCTTAATAAACCAAATTGGTCACGTTTTGTTGATATTTAGTCTTCTTTAAAGTGTTCATAGTGTCTTTTGCCGTAAAATAAGTGCTTGTTGGTAAAAATTGGCAGAAACTAAAAAAAAAAGTGCAAAAGAAAAAAAATGGAAATTTTGCAACTTTTTGAACAACTGTATCTTACAAACTATTCGGTTTATCGCCTTCTCACTTTAACATACTTTGTTAAGAATTTAGTCCTCTTTAAAGTGTTCATAGTGACATTTGCCGTAAAGTAAGTCCTTGTTGGTAAAAATTGGCAGAAACTAAAAAAAGTCAGAAAATTTAGGTTTTATAAAAAATTTACAATGACCCGTCGGGTTTCCGAGGTCGAAAACTCGGATTTGCCATAACCACTTCATCACATAGAACATAAAAGAAAGAACAGAACTGCCCGATTTCATGCAAGGCAAAATGTACCATTTCAATGGACTAATAAACTTTAAGGCTGGTTGTACATGCAAAATCAGTTCATAAAGCTAGTTATACAATACAACTATTCTCAAGATATATATATATATATATATAAAAACGCGATAAAAACTCGGACCCGGTCACCTCGGACGTCGGGATGTATTATAAATTCAATATACGCGATATAATCCGTTTTCATAGTTTTATTTCATTATCTTTTTTATATTCGTCAGCTGGTCAGGTGTGATCAGCTGTGTGGCCTCGCTACAGTGCAATATAAAATATATATATATATATATATTACGTTCCCGTTAATAATAATTTAGGTATATGCCTAGTGAGGTAGAGTAATATTTTAGCTAAATAGTAGAGCTGGCAAGGGCCGGGATAACGCTAGGTAGAAGAAGAAGAAGTAGAGCTCAGGTGTTAGAGCAGCGCACTAATCTCCCGGAGAAACGTACTTACATATAAGTCATGCAAATTTTCAATACATAGATTTACTTATAATATGTTTAAAATTAAATACCAAAAGCGGTCTCAAATGTAACATAAATAATATTACATAGGTGATGAACTGATGATGTTAAAATGTGTCTCGGAGGTACTGAATTAGTAGTAGGCTTTATTTGGCAAAAAGTTATACAGCACCGGGAAAACTAGGGCCTGCACTAAAAAAACCGTATCGATCAAAACTAATTCATCTGAATCGGCTCAGTAGTTTTGACGCTACAATTCACTGACCTACACAGACAATCAGGTGACTCAATTAATATATTGCGCCCGTCCACACCGCACACTATGAGGCTACATACTATAAGAATATATCATAAGAGGCCTTCCCTTTGGCTTTGTCGTTATCGGGTAAAAAAAAAAGTATCATGTGTGATTATGACACTAGACATCGACCATAAATCAGACCATAATAAAAGTCCAAGTATAATTCAAATAGTATTCAAAAGGTAGGTCATATAGCGTGCGTAATGTTTAGTTTCTCTTTTCAATTTATATCAATTCGAGCATCTCAACGACCCGGAGGCGTAACCAAGCAAAATACAGAAAACAATAAAACAAAACTTTTGCACGATCCCGGCATAGTTTATGCGAAGAAAGATGTATAGTGCTTCGCCTGAATTTGTATCCTAATATTTAGATCAGGCAAGATAGTACCATTTATTTTTATTAGGGGCCCCATATCAGCATACGAATGTCTAACAAAAAGCACAAAGCGTGGCCTCAGGGGCGGGTAAGTAAACAATAAATTTACTTTTATTGAAAACAAAAGGAGATTCTCCCCGAATTAGACACAAATGCTTAGCATGTCTTTTTGATCGTGCAAACGTTTAAGAAATAAATAGTTAATACTGTAGCATTTTTCATCCTAATCAGATGGCCCAACAATCTTAGGAAAGCGCGCGATTTTCTGGGCAATACTTACCGTAAAAATGCTTACTTTTTTTAATACCGGCTTGTATATAATGGGAAAAAACGCGTCATTTTTTATTTGTCCAGTGTTTATTTTTATAGCCTATTACAAGATAAAAGCAGTTAAAAATTCATCGTATACGATCGTTTCGTGCCTCAACAGCGAGCCTCACACATCACAAGCAACGTGTGGCACGGCACGGGGGTTATTTACAAAACGTGACGGAGGTCAAACCATTAACGTACTCATTAACGAGTATAACCCCCCAAA
The DNA here is from genome assembly GCF_947568885.1 of Cydia strobilella. Lineage (NCBI taxonomy): Eukaryota > Metazoa > Arthropoda > Insecta > Lepidoptera > Tortricidae > Cydia > Cydia strobilella. The sequence goes on from NC_086048.1 coordinate 10,194,392, forward strand.
TGTGCTCGTAATCGCAGCCAAAACGACCAGCAAGCCAAAATCCACGTTTGCTATTATGTCTAACGTCGTGTAACTTGCGTTACCATAAAAGATGAACATTAATTGGTATACCAGCTTCAATCTAATTACGCTTAGAAAAAGAGATACTAATTTTAAATGCACATAATACAGTTTTGTGCAATATAATAGCAGTACATAAGAAAATAAAAATTAGGGGGAAAACTATATCGTTAGATCAATTATATTGAATCTTTTTTTATAATTCTTCGGCATGACTTGACATTCTTTCAAAATTTACTACCTTACTTAAATAATATTACTAGTTTTAGGATAAAATGCGTTTTTCCAATTAAGGCCCCGTGGGTTTTGGTGCATCTCTCACCCCTAATAGGCTTTGTTTTTAGGGTTCCGTACCAAAAGGGTAAAAACGGGACCCTATTACCAAGACTCCGCACGCTGTCCGTCTGTCTGTCACCAGGCTGTATCTCATGAACCGTGATAGACAGTTGAAATTTTCACAGATTATTTGTATTATGTTGCCGCTATAACAACAAATATTAAAAAGTACGAAACCCTCGGTGGGCGAGTCCGACTCGCACTTGTCCGGTTTTTTTTTTTAATAACCTAATTTTATGTGTTGCGTAAAACAAGCCTTATTTTCTAAGATACATAACATTTTTTATCCAGATGATGAAATTTTGGTTTGCCGACTGTCAGTAAGTTGCCTCATATTCATAGGTATTTAAGTTTAGGGAGGAATTTCGTCTTCTAAGTATGAGCGTTAACAATTTTTTTTTTACTGGAATATGTTGTGTAGGTGCTTAAACTTATTCAATACAGTATTTATTATTATTTTCAGGTAAGGTTACCCTTACTTTTCTTAGATGTGTGCCGATGCCCATATCTTCAAGATATTTTTAAACAGTTTTACTGACACATTTGAATAATCTCATAAGATTCTGTGACTCAGCGGGCCGTCATTTTCTTTAATCGATCTCTCTCAGGAAACTGGCTAATGCTGGAAGGTTTACCTAAACCAGACTTTATACCCGTAGTATTTTTTTAAGAAAAAGGATGTAAAAATAATATAAACATATCGTCACCTCTAACTCGCTTCCACAAAATGTTCCACTATCTTCGCTTTCGGCCATAGGGAAATAGTACTGGAGAAATTACATTACAGTTTCGCGATGGTGTTCTTCTAGATTGACCACAATTTCAAGAGAAAGAATCCAATGCCCATGAAACTTACCGGATTAATTGACAGATATACAGACTTTAAATTGGCAGTTGGATATCATTTCAGTTTAATTTTTTGTTTACTTTTTACATGTTCAAAACTTTGTCCAGATTTCACTCCGCATACGTTATCTGATTGCAAGAACACAGGGCCTTATTTTACTTTGGACTAATCATACCCGGAAACGTCCATTATGTACTTAAATCTAATATTAATATTATAAGCCTTTGCATTAAGCATTGTAATCCTGACATGTAAAATTTTATTTTATCAATAAAGTATTGAATTGAATTGAATTAAATTGAAACCGGCATGACACATATACCTACTATCTGTATACATATAATTCAAGCGACAGCTAAAGAGATGGTTGATCAATCGTGTTTTTTATGATTTGCATGAATACTTTACGTATGAGACCAATTAGCATGTTAACAAATAATGTAGTTTTAGTTGAATTATTAGTTAAGTAGCAAATATAATATTGTACCTATACCCGATATGGGTTGTTGTTGTGACTGTATGTGTATAACATTGTATTCCACCTTACTGTACACAGTAAACAATAAATGACTTATATTCTATTCTATTTCACTGTACAATACAATATATTTACAACATAGACTTCAGCTATCGCGTGGTGAAGTACCTATTTATCAATTGAATAATGTTGGTTCCTGGTTACAATCCGATATTCTTTATAAATACCTGAATTGTATATCTTATCTCTTGCGATACCTTTAAATATGAGTAAGACAAAAATTCATCCACAACCAAAACACCGTAAGTACCTATACCAAAGTATGGGAATAAGATGATTGCTATCTTTTTGAAATTTAAAATGTGGATGATCGTATGAATATAAATCATAAATAATGATGACTTAAAGGTGATAACATTTTATAGATAATAGATTAATATTTAAAACCTGTACACTGTTTGTAACCAACATTCACAGTTGATTTTCTTGTGGAACATATATATAAAATATACTAAACGTGCAAAATGTTCGCGCTATTTAACGTTTTAGCTTTGGCAATTGCCTGTGAGTGATCTAAGTTCAAATGAGTGTAACAATCATTTTTTGAAGGTTTATAATGAAGTTAATCGTATTGTAACTTTTGTTTATAGGCAGTGCAATATCCGTTGATGTAAACGATGTAACGAATAGAATTGCTAACGGGGCAGTTGCAGCGAATCTCCAATTTCCATACGCGGTAATAAACATTCTACTTAGTATCTCATAAACTTTTTACCATTAAATAACCCCACGTAATTTGTAAAAAAGTTTGTTGTTGAAAACTAATAAGTTATATAACTATTTTTTAAATTCATTTTCGCCTAATTCCGGATGTAATTACAAAAGCGAAAACTACATTTCAAGTTCAGCCCTTTTGCATAAAAACGAGTAGATGATTCATTAAAAGCAAATATTAATTCAGGTCTCCATACAACGCTTTACCAATAATTTACAAGTAGCGACCAGAGGGCACAGGTGCGGAGGAGCACTCATTACCTTTCAGCACGTATTATCCGCGGCTTCGTGTATGTTTGAGTGGAACGCTGATGGGTACGTTCAATCACCAATAATCCTATACGCATTTTCAAAATAACGGTATTATTTCAGCGCTAGTTGATTAGATTGTAAACCAAGGGAAGAAAGCCACCCATCTCTGACGAGATATTTTGGCCAAAAGTTCGCGTCACTTTCCATTCTGGATACGAGGAAAGTACATGTGTATGTTACAAAACACGACTTAGGTATTTCTTGAGATTAAATTAAACTGAACAATGAGGTTGGCCAGTATAGTGTATGTAGGTTTCCTTTGTCAATCCTAACAATTGGTCTTAGTATGACCTGAAACACGTGTATTAGCAAGGTTACAAAAAAATACACTCGCTCACTATAGCTATAATGTTAATATTAAGCTCTATTATCAAGATGTTAAAGTGCATGTTCAGATATTTTTTTAGTACTAGTAGCTAATGTACATGTAAATACATAGCCACCTCCAGCCTCACATCCACATTCTACACAACCATAAACTGCAGCTTTGCCGTGGTTAGTACACCAATTTTAGGGAGTCATTATTATGAGAAAGACAAACTATTCTTTCACCTCAACATTTAAAATACAATAAAGAAACTAAGATGAGAAATTCAATTGACCAATAACTATTGCAGGACGCGAACCCCAATCACCATTGGCAACTACCGGGTGTTTGCCGGTGCGCATTTACTATCCAACGATACTTCGACTGAAAGAGTCAGAAACATCGCTCAGTACGTCGTGCATCCAAATTACCTCGGCATTCCGTCTTATGTTAATGATCTGGCTGTTGTTTATGTAAGTATACATTTATATTAATATATCTACAGACATCTACTATTATTAACATGTCGTCCTTATAAGTTTAGTTTAGCCAGCGGGTATGTGCCCTTGGATTGAGTACCTATAAGAGAACACTGGGTCACGAAAATATTTAACGTCTAGATATTTAAACAAATCGAACATTCATTATTTATATAAATGATATGCCCGAAAGCCTTCCACATAATAGGTTATTATTCTCAGATGACGCATCAATTATTGTGAAATGTAGAGATCTTTTAACTTATAATGATGATCTAAACAGAACGCTTGCTCTAACAATTAAATGGTTAGACAGAAATAATTTGAAAATAAACCTGGAGAAAAAGAATTACATTCAATTTTATACAAACAAAGGCAACTCACAACAGTTAGACATACAATATCTCTATAAAAGAACAGGATGCACGATTTCTTGGTATTCTTATTTCAATTACATAATCAATATAAAATACAATGCAATAGGTATTAACAATAAAAAACAATAATTAAAACTAATAATAAACTAAACGTCTAATATGCGCCTCCACCCTGCATCGTACCCGGCTCAAAAGTTCTCATGATGCCATTCCCTCGCTGCACTGCAATTGAGATTTGTTGAACCAGGTACGATCCAGGTACGATATTCTTATTGACAATCAATAGGGTTGTTGACACATGTTGAATTTTGCAACTAAATCTAGTTAAATAGATAGAAAATGAGCAATTTATCACAATAAACTGAAAACTTTAAAAAATACGGGAATAATAAAGAAATACAAGACCTCAGTTTCAAAATTTAAGTTTTTTTTTTAACATCCAAAAAGGAAAAAAATAAAGTACCATCCGATTCCTTACATTTTATTAAACATAATATTGTGGAGCAACAATATACATAAATGCAACATTTCACCGACGATATCGCAATTTTTCATACGCGTATACTCCTACTCATTCTTTATTGATAATAGGTAATTATAAGGTACCTATGTGTTTTTTATAGGATCGCAATTCGCAACGCGCATGTAACTCCTCCGGAGTTACAGGCTTCCATAGGCTACGGTGACTGCTTACCATCAGGCGGTATGCTTATTTGCCACCGACGTGGTATAAAAAGATACCTGTATTTCTTGCTTGAAATTATTTAATAAGTAGCACAATGTGAACTACTTAAATCAGTTTATCAGTTTATGTCATGCAAACCTATGGCGGTAAAATCATAAATATGTGCAATCCATTTATAGTACTCGCGACCCGCCCCAGCTTCGCATGGGTAGTTCAACCAGTTTACAAGAAACAAATTATACACCAAAACCTTCCTCTTCCTTTCTCTATTCATAGGTGAAAATCGAATGAAAATCCGTTTAGTAGTTTTTGAGTTTATCGCGAACATACATACAGATAGACGCGGCGGGGGACTTTGTTTTATAATATGTATTGATCTGTAAATTATAACAGATCATCAAATTCCTAGAAACAGATGGGTACACGACTAATCCATTTGAACTGATTGCCTTTAATTTAGATAACGATATGGATGATTGATTATGATTAGATACGAAACTATTAAGTACTTACTGCAAATCAAACTGTGAATGCCTATATGAGATAATAATAGTTATTGATAACATGATATGTACATACATCCCTGTATGTTGACTTGTCTTGGAAAGGCAACCAGTGTACGGCACTGTGTGGCACCAACGTTGTTGTACTGATTATGCTCGTGCCGCACTGTATTGCACACTGGTGGAATGACACCTAATTTAAAAATATTTTTACTTAAGTAGGTACATAATTTAAAATGGTCACCAAAATGTAAATGAAGTTATATGGCTAAAAAGTTATATTATCATCTCAAGAATAAAAATAGTTTTGAAAATCGAAGCCCTGTGTTTATCCTGTGGAGAAAGCAACCACTTGACTAGTTGTTTTTTTTACACACTTTTATTTAGCTTCACTGCGTATATACATATGTATAGTGCTTCAAATCTTGTAACTAAAATTTGAACCACTTCCCGGTATCTGATTCAGTTAAAATTTGGAGTACTATCGTAATTCCAATATTATGCTAACATGGAGGTGATCTGATGATGCAGTCAGTAGGTAGCCAAAGGAACCCCTCGATGGAAAAACACAAACACATCTAGCTTAGGCTCATTAGAAAGGTCTCTACTAGCTATTAGAAGCTAGGCTATTATTAGGGGATGGCTAGGTATTAGAAGTACGCGATAGACATGCAAATGAGAAGAAGTACAGACTACAGTCAAGAATAAAAGTGTGTAGCACAAAAATTTTTTTTTAACTGTTACTTGTTATCAATTAAAACTTGTTATGTTAACTTGACATCCTGATTTCTACTGCAAATTATATTTATAACCTTTTATTGATTGCGTTTTTTATTGTTATTCCCGCCCACGGCTAGGCCTTCTCTCGTTTCCTCCACTCCACCCTGTTGTCTGTATTTTCCCACCAATGTGTTTGTTAGCACGGGGTCCCTTTGTTTGACATAATTATTAAAAGTCATAATGTAATGATTGTCATATTATCATTAGTCATAAGTCATAACGTTATCTTTTCAGGATTTTCCTCAGTTATCCTATAGATAGGTTAGGTTAGGTTTGTTTTATTGCAATCCTGAAAAGTTACGCGTTTCTGAGAAAAACGAATGACTAACGAAAAAGGGGACTAAAAATATATTATGACTTAAAACTATATGGGAAACAATAGAGACCCTCGTTAGCACATAATAAATCTAACATTATTGTTTTCAGCTAAATACACCTTTCGCGAATTCAACTGTGGTCCCTCTGTCCTTGCCCGCGAATAATTACAACCCTGCTGACTTTACTGATTGCGTCGTTGCGGGCTGGGGTGCTGCTACCGCTGTATCTTTAGTCACGGTAAGTGAAATTTTCTCAAACATGCAATGAAATAATGATATTATGTCCTACATATTGGGCATTATTAGGCTGGGAAGTATCACGTTTCGGGCGCAGCTAGACGAGAGGTATTTAATTAAATTTCCTACAAAATTGCAGGCCCAGGCCGGGAAGTAGCTTTTTTTTAATTTCCATTTCACATATATTTGTGACACAGCATCATGGCATTCAGCCATTAAAAAAAACTGTAAGCAATATTTGCTTTTTGGTTCGTTATGACATTCTGCCAGTACGCCTATTAAAAAGAAACCGACCAAGTGCGAATCGGACTCGCGCACCGAGGGTTCCGTACTTTTTAGTATTTGTTGTTATAGCGGCAACAGAAATACATCATCTGTGAAAATTTCAACTGTCTATCACGGTTCATGAGATACAGCCTGGTGACAGACAGACGGACAGCGGAGTCTTAGTAATAGGGTCCCGTTTTTACCCTTTGGGTACGGAACCCTAAAAACAACAAAACTATAGCAATCAAGGTTTTTAATTTCCATTTCACATACATTGTATATTTGTGACACAGCATCATGGCAATCAGGGTATCCGACTGTACTTACAGCAAGCTGCCTTAAATAATAATATTGTTAAGAGGAGGCTAACGCAAAAATATAGATTTATAAAAATAATATATATATATATTATGTTTTGTTCCTTTATAACTTTTTGCCCTCTCTTAAGATGTTTATATTTAATTAGTTAATTTAACTTTTTATTATTTCAGGCTAACGTTGAGCAGAAATACGCTAATACTTACATCTACAATCAGCAAGAGTGCACTTCAGTATACAATCCCCTGCATGGCTTAGCGAACATTTTACCTTCTATGATTTGCGCAGTGTCTTATGACATAGTTTCTTCAAGTTGCAATGTAAGTAATACACGTACAGTTATATTTATAATTATGTATTTCATGCTGTTCTCATTAGTTGTACATATGTTTAAGACTGTTGACAACATTACATATTTTTAGAGCTAGATGTCGTCACATGCTGTATTTCACGAGTTGAAAAAAATGCTTCACATAATTTAAAAATGTTGATGTGCACGTGACAGTGCGCTCAAATACCTTAGTTGTCCTTATTTAATTGTCACTTACACTTTAAAACATTAACATCAACTCATTGTTTTACTTTTTGTTTGAAATTGATCATTGTTTTCAAACGAGACAAATAGTTGTTATATTATAATATCCAGTAGTATAATACGTACATCAGAATATTGATAAGTTTACATAATCCAATGGAACTTTTGTTATTTATTATCAACTTTGAACATTCGAAACGTGCAAGACTGAACAATAAGAATGATGAACTATTAATACTGCACACTTGACAAAAAGTTGTCAAATCGGATAACCGGAAAAAGTTTTTTTTCCTCACTAGCTCGGAAAGCCGTCTTTTATCCTTTAAAACAAGCGGGGAAAAACGCATTTTATCCACTAGTGGGGAAAGTAATTTGACCTTGAATGGAGCGTGTTTAAGTAGCTTGACAGATAACAAAACGTAAAACGCTCATAATAATGGTTCGTTCGATATTAATTACCATTAAATAAATGGTTTGAGAATCTAATAAAAAATACCAGATTTAGCTTTACTTAATGATTTTAATATTGAATATGAAAGTATTGCTGTCTGATATCTCTTAATTTTACCTTAAAATTCCATAATAAACGTTTGTTTTTTAATAATTATGTTTAATATAATTCTGAACGCACAAGTTAAGTCGATGCAATTTCAAAACGCATCATTGACATTTCATACGTTAGAAATGTCAACATTGTCAACAAAAATTTTACTTAAAATCTTCTCACGTAAAAGTACAGAATTTCCAGAGTTTTTTGTTATAATATCGTAAAAATATTAGTGATTCCAGTTGATGAAGATGATCTAACGCCTGTGGATGTTGCACTTTCCTTGCTATAGTGAGGGGAAAAGTTTTGTGTTACACAAGGGTGCAAATGTATTTCACTTCTCGTGTGTTAAAACACTCGCTACGCTCAGGATTCTATTTTAGAACCACTCGCTTCGCTCGTGGTTCAACTATAGAATCCTTTCGCTTTCTCGTGTTTCAATTCCACACTCGCGGGTAAAATACAACTTTGCACCCTTGTATAACAAATAACTATTATAGTGGCAATAGTACATCAGCAGCGGGTGACGTCAACTTCCGCTTCAACTATTTTTGCAAAAAAAAATGAGTTCATAAATAGTTATTTGTTATACAAGGGTGCAAAGTTGTATTTTACCCGCGAGTGTGGATTCTATTTCTCTCGCTCGCTTCGCTCGTGGTTCAACTATAGAATCCTTTCGCTTGCTCGTGTTTTAACACACGAGAAGTAAAATACATTTGCACCCGTGTGTAACACAAAACTTTTCCTCTCTCTATAGCGAGAAAAGTACAACATCCACAGGCGTTAGATCATCTTCATCAACTGAATTCACTCATTTTTTTACGATATTATAACAAAAAACTCTGGAAATTCTGTACTTTTACGTGAGAAGATTTTAAGTAAAATTTTTGTTGACAATGTTGACATTTCTGACGTATGAAATGTCAATGATGCGTTTTGAAATTGCATCGACTTGTGCGATCAGAATTATATTTAACATAATTATTAAAAAACAAACGTTTATTATGGAATTTTTAGGTTTATGACTTAAGATCATTAAAAAAAGCTAAATTTGGTATTTCTTATTAGATTCTCAAACCATTTGTTTAATGATAATTAATATCGAACGAACCATTATTATGAGCGTTTTACGTTTTGTTATCTGTCAAGCTACTTAAACACGCTCCATCCAAGGCAAAATTACTTTCCCCACTAGTGGATAAAATGCGTTTTTCCCCGCTTGTTTTAAAGGATAAAAGACGGCTTTCCGAGCTAGTGAGCAGAAAATAATCTTTCGTTTCATATGCGTCTTTTTCGGAATGGTTTTCGACCAGCCGGGCTAGCACAGGAGTGGCGCGACAGTACCTTGCCCGCGAGATAGACTACCCGTCCCTCTTAAATTAATACAGTTAGAAAAAGGCGGGTAGTCTATCTCGCGGGCAAGATACTATGGCGCCCTTCCTGTGCTAGGCCTACTGGGAAGGAAGGAGGAAAATGAATAATATGAAAGGTTGTTAATTCATACCAGTCAGATTTGCACAACAATGGTTTTACAAACATAAATATTGTTGGCAAAATTAGATAGCCTTTTTGCATAATACATCTTCTTATTCTATATTCTAGGGCGACGAAGGAAACGCCCTGGTATGTGGCAATACGTTGACGGGTATCCTTGCGTTGCACAGCAACTGCGCGGCCACCTCTTATCCTGAGATCTACACCAGGGTATCCAACTACACGGAATGGATAAGACCTCTAGTTTCTTCGGCGAGCACTTTTACATCTGGTGCTTCTGTTCTTTTATTCCTCACTTCGATTCAAATGGCCTTTGCCAATCTTCTGAGCTAAAATTATAGGCATTATATAGGTACTAGAAAAAGCGTAGGTTTGCCAAGTCGATTTAAAATCAATACAGTGAATAAAAATTTAAGGCACACACAATATTGGCAAATAGGTCTGGTAGTATTTATAATGTTTTTGTATGTTGTGACGTTATCAGTTAGGATTAGACTTTCTAGGCTCAGTGAGTCAGCTATCAAGTTTTATCAACTAATTAGGTACTTTTATAAATCTATAACCACGATATATTTATGTAAACAAGCAAAGCAGTGAATAAATCACTGTATATATGTAATACGCATTTAATAAAATGAAAAATATAGCGTAACATAAAATAAACATTATATTTGACGATAAAAAGTGGTTTTTGTTCTCGTTATTTAACTTAAGGTTTAGATTATACATGGCAATATTAATGAATTTTCCTTATTAAATAATGATAATGAGTAAGCAAACTGTACATTTCGCCCGTCGGCTTTATTTAAGTTTTTAAAAAACACCTATGATATTATTTTCATATAGAACGTACAATCTGTATCGTAATATCGGAGCATTTTTAAATAAAAATTAATTTTCTCTAAGTTTCAAAATATGTACGTTTGCATGTTTTTTCTGTGCTTTATGAGGTATGTTTGAGAACTTATTAAGCATGAAGAGAGTTTAACTTGATGCTCTTCCACTTTATCATTTATTTACCTCCAGAAGTCGGGTAACAACGTAAGGCGGTCCTCAAGCGTTATCGGTATTTATAAGTAGCGCGTACACGGGCTCAACGAGATCCTATCTAGACCGGTATCGTATCGTTCTAACAAACTTTACCAATTAAACAGCTCATGCCTTGAATTTCAACAACGCTCTTTCTCTTTCACTTTTAAATACGGAAACCTCACAAAACATTACAGCATTGCGCAATTTATCCTGGGCCATTAAAAGAGCAAAAATAGACTTTCATGAAAATTAATGCGTAATATGAGGTCATGTCCGCCTTACAAAATGACTAAAAGGTTAAAGGTGTTATAAATTTTGAGCACGTTCATTAGAGCCCGCATGGATCCCTCGCCCTAGCTTTTAGCCGACGACACACGTCGGAATTTCGTAATAAGATTTCCTTAATTTAAGACTTCCTCCCTTATACTCATTAAAGAAGTGTTAGCCCCCTTCACGGATCAACACGGCGGGGCGTGAAATTACCTACTATTACAATCGCCAAATTAGATGTGAGTTCTCCTTGTATTCACAGCCTGGGCTATTCGACAGTTGAACCCGCAAAGAACATTAGGTGCGTAACATTGGGAGCCTTGTGTTTTCCCATTTCATCACGGTTCGGATAATATATATAATACAATATAATATAATATAATACAAAAAAATACAAATAGCGGACTTCATGTAGTTTTATTAGGTATATTATACTTATGATTTTACGGACCTCAATTTTCACTATCCGAGTCGTTTGAATTTAGATCATAGAAAATAGATCACTTCCTGGCGTCTTAGAAGGCTGAAATTTACAAGGCTTTGTATGCAATAGTACATTGTGCAACGTGGGGGGGTAAGTGTAATTTTGCAAATGAGGTTTTTACATGCACGACAGCCGCAGGTTGGAGTGCATTAAAGACTCGAATTTGCAATATTCTTACCCCCGGAGTTACACACAATGTTTTTCATCACACTTGCGAAGAAAAAACAACATTTTAAGCGAAATCATTCTTAAATATGATGACATTTCAAACATTCGTCCGCCATTTTGAAATTTTTTGGCAGTTTAGGCATCGAAGGCACAGACCCATCGGCATTCAGCCACAATTGAAAATTGTGTAAAAATATTTTAAACGGCTATTAATTCAATCAAATTAAATATTTTTAAACATAAACAAAAATATTATGAAAATATTTATCAGTACGGTTTTTACTCACTATTATTTTTAGTCGCTTTTCCCAAAGAATCCGAAACATGTCGCCAAAAGCGACTAAAAATAATAGTAAGTAAAAACCGTACTGATAAATATTTTGAAATATGTCTCACGATAGTTTAAGTGCGAAAAATATTATGTTATAAACGTCAGTATTTTATAAGTAAAACTCATTTATACCTAGTTAATTCACATGAATAAGTAACATAATAAAAAAAGCTATAGCTCACGAGTGAGTTATAGCTTTCTTTTTTCACAATCCATAACTCACGCGGGAACAATACGAGTATAGTAGGCCTCTGTCCGTACACCTGCATGAAATAAGATCTTTTTCAAGCAAGTGTGATGAAAACACATTTGCTACCAAAAATGTGTAACTTTCACCCTATAATTCTTTAAAATGGGGGTACTGAATAGGAGTCTAATGGGTGTACTGAGGGTAAAAATACCTATAAACAATGGTTCCCAGTCCTAGAATTGTGACATTATATAGGAGGCAAACGAGCAGACGAATCACCTGATGGTAAGCGATGTTATAAATAGCAGTGCTTAGTATTCTAATAACAAAACAACAATCAAATAAATAAATAAATATTTTGGGACAATCTTACACAGATCGACCTAGCCCCAAACTAAGCAAAGCTTGTACTATGGGTAGGTATTAGGCCACGATATATGTGACGTATTCAAACAAAAGGTACCACATTGTCGCTTGCCATAAGGACGAAAATTGCTTGTATCTTTATACGAAAAACCTGTCAGAGCGTCATTATGGCAAGTGACAATATGGTACCTTTGCTTGAAAACGACACATATATACTTATATAGATAAATACATACTTAGATGCCCTTACCGGGTTTCGAACACGGGACCACCTGCTTGGTGGGCAATATCACTACCGATTAGGCTAAGAGGCCGTTAATAAAAATAAAATAATACATTATTTTTTGAACCGGGCTCAAGTAAACTCTTAGCAGTGCCCTCTATGGTATTGCCGCTGTTTCTTGTAGTAAACTTTTCAAAACCTTACCTTGAAACACACGGAACCACAGTTCATATGATTCGAAATCAGATTTTTTGACTTTCGCTTAATATAAAAAAATCACGAATAGGAAATTTGTAACAATTTTTGTACAAAAGCTAAAAATATATAAATAGCTTCTAACGATGCAGTTTTATTTTTGATCGAAACATGATATCTGCGATCCCGGGCACGCACAGCCATCGACCGACCGACCGACCGACCCACGGGGCCTTGAAAGCTAAAATTTATAATAATATTCCAGACTTATACGTGTTAATTACCTTTAATACAAACCTAAAAGCAGGACCGCATATTTCAATGCAGCAATCAATTAATCATCTTTGGGGTTGTTACATTATAATATAAATTAATTAGTAAATTTGGACAAAACGCTAAGGAAACTTTGTTTATGGGGTAGACACATAAAAGTAACGAGCCCTTTAACTTTGGATCATTGGATCCGGATCCAGAGAAGATCATCTCAACTGGTTCCTTGCCCATTCATAGAGATTTCTGTAACCCACCTCACCAGCGTCTGAAGTCCAGAAAACCCGCGTATACCCAGAACCTCTCAACTTTTAATATTCCAGAGGCTTGGGAAAATGAATGGGCCGCCGCCAATGCAAACTCAAGAATTGCAAACCCTACACGTCGACTCCCAGGGTTTGACCTCCCGAGAAAACAATGGTGTCGGCTTAATAGGCTCAGAACGGGTCACGGCCGATGTAACTACTTTTTGCACAGGTGGGGGTGGAGAGACTCAGCTCTGTGTGAATACGGCAGGGAGGACCAGACCATGGAGCACATTATCCAGCGCTGTCCCCTGTACTCATATCAAGGGCCACCAGAAGATCTGCTGCATCTCACACCCGACGCAGCTGCTTGGCTCAGCACCCTGAACGTTGATGTTTAATGCATAATTAATATAATATAGAATAATATATAACTTATTGCCTATTAACGTATCTATGCCATACGATTAAATAAATAAATTGGATCCGGTCAGACGTAGTTTTAATTGAATTCAGGAGGCATTTAATACGGAACCCCTTTTTACCGCGGCATGAGCCTGTCATCATTAAATAGCCATCAACAAATCTCTGGGGTGTGGTGGTGAAGTAAATCAATGTCTATTTGTTTTAAGTGAGAATGATTTCAAATAAACGGATAAAGAATTTTAAATAATGTTCTGAGATGATTAACAATTTGCGAAATTATTCATTAAATCATAGACGGCGCCTATTGCTTGGCGGCTTGGTTGGCAATTGGACGGCCCGCTTGCAACTGAATTTTGAGGGTGTTAAAAACATCGGACTCAATATAACATTTAAAACCTTCGCGCTTTGAACACATAGTAAATCACATTTTCTCAAAAATGGACGGCAAAGTCGACGTTGCCGGTTAAAAAGTAGGTCGTGAAGTGCGTAGTTTATGGTCAGTCAAAAAATTAAAAATTAAAAACATTGCAGTCTCGTTTTTGGGACTGCAATGTTGCATACAAATTCCATTATTTGTCGAGTTCCAAACTTTTTAAAAGTTGAAGTGACCATATCAAATGAAGGCATAGGTCCATTAAACAGCCAACCAGATGATCAGTACTTATTATTATAATGTTGGTACCGCGACTATTTAGGTGTCTCAAATAGGTTGGCGTATTTGCAGCAGAAAAATACACTTCCATTTTTAATTAAAAAAATAAAACGGCGGCAAAGCAAATCTTTTTACTTTTTTCTGTGAAAATATATACATAAGAATGTTGCTTCTGTAAAATATTTCTATTATATTTGCATTTATTGCGCCATTTTTGAGAAAAGCACTATATATGACTCGGCTGGAAGGCTACTTGCTGGCTTCGGATTCAATTAAACGGACTCCCAAGGTCGTCCGTTTAAAACGAATCCTCAGCCAGCAAGTAGCTACTTCCGAACCTCGACAATAATGTACTATTATAATCGTGTCTATCGCGAATTATTTTGTTACCTTTATTTACTTTCGTTCGACACAGGTTTCACTGGTCGTGGTCGCAGGTAACTGACGTCCCAGCAAAATGTCAAAACTGAGATTTGTGTGACTACCCGACGAAAAGTGCATGAAAAAGTTTGGGGTAGACAACACATTTTCAAACCACCCACTACACATAAATGTTAATTATTGTCAATAGTCACTCGCACACGCAACACTCACAACATCCACGCACACATCCGAAGATAGATCCCTTGGCTTTAACTTCTGGATCACTAGTCCCCAAGTGGCCGATAAGTTAAATCCATCTTCCCTATTAAAATTTTTGGGGTGTTTTTTTATTTCAATCGCCTCTCGCACAACTCGAGGATAATAATGGCGTTCAGTGGAGAGGAGAGAACTTTTCTTCCAGAGAGAACTCAATCCAGTGATTTACGCCAGATAAAGGTAACAAAATAAATTCGCGATAGACCCGATTATAAATGTGATTTAATATCGGACTCAATATTGAGCATTTCAATACATTTTTACCTTTTTGCTGTTAAAATAGATTTGAATGATTAAATGATTTTGATTTGATGAAAAAAAAACGCCTAAACCCTAGAGATAGGCTAGATAGTGGTGGGGTAAGTAATAGAGTGAATAAGTGAGTGAGTATGCACTTTTGTCTCAGGCGATGCCGCTTGGCACGATTGTTCCTTAGGTCAAACAAAGTTGATTTAGCCAGACTTTTTAATGTAGGTATTTAATATAATGTCTTTTCTACTTTGTATGAGGGTGGTTTTCTTCTTCTTCTTCTTCTTCTTTTAAAATTATGGCTTCAGCCCAGTGGGACTATTTCGCCAGTATCAAGGTATTGAGAGGTTTACAAACGACAAAAATTGTACGGTTGTACAAGACAGTGTACGGTGATTTGTTAGCTCTTGTAAATCGATAGCTAGTCTTTACAAGAAGCACGTGGACTACCGGCCGTTGACTCCAAGATGGTGGTTAAACGCGCTTCAAAATTAATTCTCCATTCACTGCACACTACCACATTAGTTTACTGTATAATAAGCTATCGATATTACACTTTAAACAATATTAATAAGCAAAAATCAAAGTAATTAATCACGATGCTAACTATCAAGATGGCGCTCGAACCGGAAGCGAGGGTGGTTTTACACATATCGTAATTTTGACAGATGTGAACATAATTTTTCTCAGTCTGCGTCTCACGGAGGTTTTGTTATTAAAATGTTATAATGTGATGTTCGCCGTCAGCTAACTAAACTACACTACTGATATTTTTTTATTTTATACAATTAATCTTTTTATTCCATAGAAATGACCATTTGTTATCGTCTCATTCTCTGTAAAAATAGCCTAAAACTGCACTTGAAAGTACTGTTATTACACTCGTCAGAAACAAGGTCATATAAAATCTGAGCTATCGTCAAAGTGCCTTCATGATATCTGAGATCCGAACCATACCATGTTCAATGGGATTGCAATTTCGACAGCGTCAGACACGGCCACAGCTTTTTTCCATGGCCATGATTGATAGATGCGTGTTGTTCCGATTTTTAGATAGATAGACTAAGAGTAAGAGCTGCTCACATGTTCTATATCACAATACATTACAAACTACGTATGGGTAGGTATAGTTTTTTTATGATATAGGAGGCAAACGAGCAGACGAATCGCCGATTATTAGACACCCGCAACACGAGAAGGGTTGTAAGTGCATTGCCGGCCTTTAAGATGAGAAGAGAGTTGAAATCAAGAAATAAATGCTGCAAAAGTAATGTTGTGAATTTAAGCTTCGAGACATAAACTACAAGGTTCGAGTCGCGACTGTAGAGTCTACAAGCCTCGAACCTAGCTTAAAGCCTCGACACTTCATATAAGCATTTGTATATATGTAACTATATATTATATGTATCGACGCCTAATAGTATACAATACAAGCCTTACTGAGCTTCTGTGAAACTAGGTTGATCTGTGTAAAAATTGTCCTATAATATTTTTTTATACTGCCGGTAGGCCTCCAACGAGATGGAGCGACGACCTGGTGAAAGTCGCGGGAATTCGGTGGTTGCGAGCGGCACAGGATCGGTCGGAGTGGCGAGCCTTGGGGGAGGCCTATGTCCAGCAGTGGACGTCTATCGGCTGACATGATGATGATGATGATGATGATTTTTTTATTATTTTCATTTTCTATGACAGGTGACCGATGATCACGTGATGCTTTCTATGGAAATATAGTCGTCCATGTCGTGTCCGACGACAACGGCGACCTTTACAAACTCCTCTGATGAGCACGTATATCTATGGCTCGCAAAACCGAACTTTGTTTTATATATCCGGTCGCACTGTGTACAATAAAGCTTCCCTTGTTCATTATAAGTATATAAGAAGTGTCGGATGCCTCGGCCCGGACCCGGGTCATTCTAACGTGAGTCATCCTTAAAGCAATTCGTTTTTTAAAAAGAGTCAAGAACTCATGAAGAAAGTTAATAAAATCAAGCATCGTATTCGGCAAAACCCTTTACATTTCAAATGACAGTAAATATGACATTTGTGTTTGTATCGTTCTGGTCATTGATATTGATAATATGGTAGACAAATAATACAGGGAATTATACAAAATGTTTTTTTTTACCGCGCGGCAATAAAAGTTACTGGATTTCAAGGAATCACCCGTTATCATATTTATAATCCAACAATTATTTGCCTTACGTTTGGTTAAAATGGTTCAATTGCACACATGATCAAACAACGCAAATACAATTGTGAATAAGTAACGGAATCATAAAGCAAGCTCCAAATTACCATAAGTAAAAGAAACATAACGTTAACAAATATCTCATTTATACTGCTAAACGCTGCGCGGTTTATGGGACAAACCGGCTAAACAAAGCAAACGTTGATACGCTATATCCTCCAAGAATTAATATCTGCAAATCTTTGACGCACCCGCCTCAGCCGCTTGGGAAATAAAGATTACTATACAAATAACTCTTCAGAGCTCTCTACGATGTTTTTAAGATGAAACCCTGCACCATTACTCTTTATACTGTGTCTTACTCTACCTACTTATTTTCGCTTTAGACAGATTTATGTTGTTAGTTGGTTATTATATTTGGATCATAAATAGTGGGAATGTAATTGGGTTGTTTGCGAGTCTGAACCGTTTATTAGCAAAACTACAGGCAGGCTGTTGGTAGCCGACTAATCCAATAATACCATCGGGTTATACAGGTGGCTACTATAAAGGATTTACATATCATTTCAAAAGGGGACAAAAGACACTGAATAGAGTCGTTATGAAAGTTTGTGGCACGAGATCGAAATAGAAGTTTATAGCAGCTGTTCTGATTTGACGGTTGTCTGTTCACGGGCAGTTAATTCTGGGGCACAAACATCGACAAACACCGACGGCCGATAGGCAGGGCTTATCGTCTGAAGTTAGAGGAATCCGTTTATTGGCTGTTCAAGGTAAATTTATCGAGATAATAGAAAAACTCCGTACTTCAGTATTTCCTCTTTCTTATGAGAGAACATTGATTGCGTTCGTAATCGATACTTTTTAAAGCATAAATTTGAGAACAAGTATGTTTTTGATGTTCCGATTTAGATCCAAAAAAACCGGCCAAGTGCGGGTCAGACTCGCGCACGAAGGGTGTTTGTTGTATGGGAGCCCCCCTTAAATACTTATTTTATTCTGTTTTTAGTATTTGTTGTTATAGCGGCAACAGAAATACATCATCTGTGAAAATTTCAACTGTCTAGCTATGATGGTTCATGAGATACAGCCTGGTGACAGACGGACAGACGGACAGACAGACAGACAGACAGACAGACAGACAGACAGACAGATAGACAGACAGACAGAGCGGAGTTTTAGTAAAGGGTCCCGTTTTTACCATTTGGGTACGGAACCCTAAAAACGGCCCAGCGCATGTCGGGCCTTGCTGAGTGTAGGGTTCCGTAGTTGCCCGTCCATCAACATAGGCACACTTTAAGCAGATATCTTACAGTGATCTTTGTACTACACCTAGACTAGACCACTCAGCTAAGAGGCGCGGACGGACAAACGGACATGGAGAAGCTTTAAGTGAACTCTAAAAAGTATTGATAATAAAAAAATAGTACGATATGACTTTTGAGAAACCAGTTGATTTTAAACCATTGTTGTAATTTTAATGTTGAGGTTTTTGTTTTTAATTTCGGTTTGCGCTCAAAGATTACAGGCACGTGCACCATATTTTTCATGGAAGTAGACTCGCAAAGTCAATGGAAGCGCCAAATTACAAAGCGGCCTTTGTACTGAACCAGAGCGTCCTAAATAAGACCCAGTATTTCTCGCCCGGGGTTCAAATGAGTTAAGTACCACCCAATTAGAATAATAAGGGCTACTTAAATGTATGCCCGACCGCGTGAAGCGATAAATAGCTACGTATAAATTACAAAGACAACACTTAGTTGGAAAGATAACAGAAAAATAACTGGTGTTTTTGAGCAGACGAGTGAATTTCATATATTTTTATTAGTACTTATTGTGAGTATCTACACATTTATGCTTATTTTACGTTATGCTTTCCATTGTAAACAAATAGGTAATTGGAAAAATATTCTTTACTTTCACCAAACTCAATATTTGATAAAAAAGGAATTTGAATGTAGATGAAGGAAAAAACGTCGATTTGAGAAACTAAGTATACGAGTAGGTTAAGCAAAAACATTTGGATACCACCTAAAGCTAAATTGTACCTACGATTTCAGAGGCGCGAAGCAAAAATAGTAGATTGTGTTACAAGGGAGCAAAATGACATATTTACGGCGAGGGTGTGCATTGAATCCTGAGCGTAGTGAGGGATTCAAGTGTGTTACGCCCAAGATGGAAATAATTTTGCTACCATGTGACACATACTGCTTTTCACATCACCTATGAGGTAATTATGACGTATAAAAATATTATTTAAGCTAAAAAAATAATGTGCTATTTTTTTTAATAGTGTCCTAGAACAGAAAAGTGTTACTCCTAGCAGGGAAGAAAAGTACCACTGATCCCTCCTAGCAGGGATGAAAAACCCCCTTTTCGAATTGGTGATGTGAAAATAAAATTTACATATCACTGAAAATCAACGCAAATATGTAAATGTAAGAAAGAACTAATCCATCTCAAAGCTTTCCAGTTAAGTGTCCGAGTTGAAGACATGGGCTGCCGCACGTATGAAATATGGATCAGTAAATTCATAAATGACACATTCCGAGGGCCGAGTCCGAACTTTCCGCAACTTATAAGGTTACAATAAAAATGTCACATAAAAGGCCAAATGTTGAAATTTATCGCACAATAAAGTCACGAACCTTGAGTAGTTAGGGAGCGTCTGTTCGAATAAGTAATATCTGGTGCAAATGCAGATAGGTATTGATACTTGGATTGTACCTATTAATTTTCCCTTGCTGCTAAGTAGTACATTTTTGGGATTAAACAGAAGTGGGGAATTTAACCCTTTTGTGTTTGAGTGATCGAGGGAAACTAAAATCTAAACCGTCACTTCCTTATACAAAATTAATTACATCTTCGAGAAGGTATCACACTTCTCCATACTATTAATCTCCATAATTAGGGGGTTGGTATGAGGGTGTTTATTTTCACAGAATGAAAATCATGAAATACGACATATTCCTTTGATCGTTGATACAGCAAGGGTTCTACGGAAATAATTATTCCTTCTCTGGCCCTGTATGAGAATAACTCTTTAGCGTAATAAAAACGGGTCACCTTGTATTTGTATGCCATGTTTTCTGTAAAGCAACTCGTATTTCATCTTTTAATCCATTTTTCTCTTATTTATAAAATAACATCGGCTTGGTAAATCTTAAGAGCAAATTTCTGTATATTTTAGTTTCAAATTTAAAAAATAAATAAAAATAAAATGTCAAATACGAGTATGATAATGCAAAAGGCAATTACGCTGAAACTTTAGTACTATGATTGTGTAGTAAAACTATTACAGGTTGTTTAATTGAACTGGAGCAGTTAAGCGACTACGGAGAATAAAATACATTAACTCAATTTGTTCCCAGGAACAAGGTCAATTGTAGCGATAAGAAAACTGCATTATCAGATATTGAATCCTTTGCATCATGCCGTGAATCACATGCGGTAAATTCTGTCAAAATTGAATGTCTGTAGTATGGATGGATGGAAAGGATGTCAATCTCTTATGGCAGAATTGTTGCAAAAATTACCAGCTTTCAGATGTAAATAATAGTTCCTAATCTCTCCGGTGGCGCTAGGTAGGCTCTGAGACCAAAGAGTATTGTAACATATAGAACACTCTATGACATGAACCATAGAGGTATAATAATGTAAAGATGAAATGGGGGAAGGGCAGCAAATAACCCGACCAAATACGTAGGTTGTTTCTGGTATGTTGTCAGGAATGTTAAAACGTGTTTTTAATTTTGTCGCATTGCGTATATTCTGTCCCTCACGGTCGCACGGGTGCAAATCTGTATAAAATAATAGGTGTATGGTCTAGGTACTTCAGTGTATGGTGGCGCCGCCTATTTACTGTTTTTTACGGTCACTTTTTGATACATGAAGATTCATTTCCTTACCTCTACCTTCCATAGTCTGCAGTTTCAACTAAAAGGAACCAATTGTCAAATTTTGTCATCCTCCCAAAACAGTTCCACTAGATGCAGTTTTTTTTAATTTTCGAAGTTGATCTCTAGCTTAGGTTCCTTGACTCTATTTCTTATATATTTCAAAAATAATCTCATCGGCTATTCGGAGTTTGAAGAAAACTTGGACAATATGAATGAGTCATTATGACATTCGGTTCGGACTTTGTTCCGGTCGCGGTGGAGACGGCTGGGCCGTGGTGTTTGGAAGCGAAGAAGTTGGTAAGGGACTTGGGGCGGCGTTTGCGTGAGAGGTTGCGATCCCCGTTCAGGCTCCTACTTGGTCCAACAAATATCGCTTGCTATCCAGCGCGGCAATGCCGCAAGTATATTTGGCACGTTTGGACGGGGTGGGGGTCGGAATGGGAGTTTATGTTTAGTATAGATAATGTGTATTTTCTAGTTAGTTTTAGTGTTTTTCTTTAGTTTTATGTGTACGTGTTTGTTTTAATTTTTACCATTTGATAATGCTTGAAATCTATATGTGGAATGTGTGACAAGTTATATGTTATTTGACAATAAACATGACAATATATAGTAAAAAAAAATATTTAGAAGGAAACTATTTGACATTTTGGCACTGAATTGTTTTTAAATATAGCATTATGAAATTTCTTTAGCAATGAATTATTAATAGCAGCAAGATTATAAGATAGCCGTCAATGTCATTTAAGCTAAAATGCTAAAAAAAGTATAATAAATAGCATCATAATAATCAGTGACAAGGATATACCACAGTGAATGCATTCATGTGGTTTATCCGCTTTGTAGCGAAAAACGCCTATTACGAACAGAGAAGCCGCCTGGCGTTTCAACGCTAACGTTACATACGTTTTCGTAGCGCTACGCTCGTAGCTGGTCCCAGCATTTTTCCGCTTTGTAGAGGGAAGCTACTACGAACAGAGAACCTGCCGAGCGGGTTCCCGCCCGTTCCGGCACTCATTGTGTTAATACTCTTTATGAATGAACTTATTTCCGGTTTAACATTAATACGCTTGCCAAGGTTCGTATAAAAATAGAAAGAACCATTTTTTTATATAAAATATTATTTAAATTTATAAAAAGGAATATTATAAAGGCCATGACCATGTTTTTCTTCAAAAGTTCAGATTTACCTAAAGGGAATATTAATGACAATTATATTTCAGCAAGAACACCTGGGCAACTCGGACCATTAGTTGGAGGGATCTCACTTAATTAGACGCTCGGGAGATTGTAAGGCATTGGCCTGCGGCTATGAATGGTCCCATGGCGTCTCCTTTAATGCCCATTCGTTTCATCTGTTCAGTTAGCCGCAGAAACCAAAACGCATTAAAAGCCTTTCACAGCCATGAAACCGGAACTCATACAGTGCAGTGTTGAGGCGTGAATGACATTGCTTGCCTATTAAATTAATGAAGATTGTTATGGAAATGGAATAGACAAAGTTGTAGACAATGTACATGAAAACAGAGGGCGCAAAATAGGAGCAGGTTTACACGTTGGTAATTTATTAGAGATACTAGCTTTTGCCCGCGACTTCGTCTGCGTGGACTTAGTAACCCCCCGCTAGAGTAAGAATAGCGCCTGGAGAAAATCTTATAGCAATTATTCAATTTGAGCATATTATGCACACAAATTAGCAGACACTTCATTAATTATCTCAATTCCACCCCGCTTTTTACTTTCTTAAGGGATGATTTTCGGGATAAAAACTATCATATGTCCTTCTCAGGGACTCAACCTATGTCTATGCCAAATTTCATCTAAATCGATTCAGAGGTTTAAGCGTGAAGAGGGAACACACAGACAGACAGACAGACAGACAGACAGACTTTCGCATTTATAATATTAGTATGGATTGATCAACACGAGTTCATTCATGCACATGTTACTAATAAAATCAATAGATGCCATTGTTTGGATATAAATTATGTTTATTATTCACTGGTATTTACTGATGGCCTAGCGGTAAGAGCGTGCGACTTGCAATCCGGAGGTCGCGGGTTCAAACCCCGGCTCGTACCAACGAGTTTTTCGGAACTTATGTACGAAATATCATTTGATATTTACCAGTCGCTTTTCGGTGAAGGAAAACATCGTGAGGAAACCGGACTAATCCCGACAAGGTCTAGTTTCCCCTTTGGGTTGGACGGTCAGATGGCAGTCGCTTTCGTAAAAACTAGTGCCTACGCCAATTCTTGGGATTAGTTGCCAAGCGGACCCCAGGCTCCCATGGAGCCGTGGCAAAAATGCCGGGACAACGCGAGGAAGATGATGAGATGATGATGGTATTTACTGATAACTTTTCTTATTTTACATGATACGGTGTGTACCTACACTGTGTACCTAATTGGAAAAATATTAATATTATCAGATCCTAGTTTATAGTAAACGCTAAGGAAAACAACACTGAGTAACCATAGATGCATTTTGCCAATATTTAATTACTAGGTCTAGATTTCAATACTGTCAAGGTCAGAAACATGATACTTTTACTGCCAATGTAATTTTTCAATTTTTCGTACCCAAAGGGTAAAAACGGAACCCTATTACTAAGACTCCGCTGTCCCTCTGTCCGTCCGTCTGTCTGTCTGTCTGTCACCAGGCTATATTTATTTATTTTTATTTTATTTTATTTATTTGGGGCATCAACAGCAATACAAAAACTAATACATATATCTCATGAACCGTGATAGCTAGACAGTTGAAATGTTCACAGATGAATTATTTCTGTTGCCGCTATAACAACAAATACTAAAAACAGAATAATATAAATATTTAAATGGGGGCTCCCATACAACAAACGTGATTTTTTTGCTGTTTTTTTCCGTAATGGTACGGAACCCTTCGTGCGCGAGTCCGACTCGCACTTGGCCGGATTTAAAAGTGAAAAATGTATCACATGCATATACTAGAGGGTCGCTCTATATCGTTTATCACAAGAAAGGTTACCTATAATTATCTTGTTCTAGAAAATATGACCTTTAAGAATCAGTTATTTGATTCTGCCAAAGTTTATTTTTGGAAGTTACTGGTGATTGTGCAAAGGTCAAAGCAAAGCAAAGGTGATGTTTGTCCTATACCCACATTTTTATTTACAAACGGCACGAAAGTATTTTAATGTTGGTATTGATAGGAATGATAGGAGTGTACCAATATTTTCAAATGTTAAGCTTGTAACCGGTAAGGGCGTATACGACTTTCAGTCCGGTGGTCGCGGGTTATGGACACTCGTACCAGTTTTTCGAAACTTAGGTATTCATCTACATCATATGACATTAACCAATACTTTTCGGTGAAGGAAAACACTAATCAGAAAGAGGATCGTATATGGAAATCTGACTAATCTTGGGCCTAATTTCCTCTTTGGGTTGGAAGATCAGATGGCAGTTGCTTTCGTAAAAACCAGTGCCTACGCCAATCCTTGAGATTAGTTTTTATTAGATTAGAACGCTATTAACGTACGTTATATCCCACGCGAGGGCCTTGTTAGTTTCCAGTGTTTCCACGGCACTAGGAAGGGCCCTCCTATAAAATGAATTTGATTGTTGTGTTAGATCGATTCAATCAAGTTTAACGGCCTCCGTTACCTACGAAGCTGGAGGTCCCAGGTTCGAATACCGGTAAGGGCATCTATTTGAGTGTTCATCACAAATATTTTTTCCTTAAGGTGACTGTCCATTTCTGACTGCCGCTGCACTGCAGTTGTGACGTTACGCGGTGCCGCACTACTGTAGCAGCACGACTGCGGCTGTTGCGGCGTGCAGTCGCGACAGCGTTCGTTGATGGCTTGTCAATGTCAAGTCATATAATGTCAGACGTACAAATAAAATACTATTTTACTTTTGTATTTTTTACGTGAACAAGCGAGTGACGATAATGCTACATGCTACATGAAAAAGAAGACCAGTTTGCCTTTCTACAATAGTCAGAGTCCGACGAAGTCAGCTACGCAATATTAATAAAAAATCTGATATTTAATGGTGATCGTTTATTCAGATAATATTGCCGATTAAATGAAAAGCAATTCAACATTGAATGAGACTTAATAATTGACGAAATACAATCAAATTACTCAAATGAAATTAATGCAGAGAAAAAATTATTCTTAACATTGAGGTAAGTTCACAATGTGAAATTTTCTTCCCCATCCTCTTGCCTAAATGCGTGACCACCAGGTGACCACCGCACACAGCAATCCGATGTGATGAATAAATATTTTTTGTAAAAGCTATAAGTAATTGCGCAATTTACACTTCATATTGTCAAGTTTCCTATTTGAAACTGAAACACAAATTAAAATCCCTCTTGTGTTGCAGGTGTCCATGGGCGGCACGGCACTCTTTATGATATGACCGTGCATCCATATAAAACTTGACGGGCGAGACAAGAAATCCTTTATGAAGAAAGCTATTTCCCTCACCTTGGCCGATAGAAAGAACTTCTAATAAATCAATTTGAATAATAAATGGTTTCCTCGTGTTGGTGTGATGAAAAATTGCGTGTTGCACTGTAACAAAGTTTGTTTAACCCTCATGCCTTAAGACCCCCGCAACTGTCAATATTCTAAATTTTAAACCATTCGCTTCTCTCGTGGTTCAATTTTGTATCCTTTCATATGTTTGGATATCAATATATTACCAGGAGGTATTAAACAACATTTTTGCTCCTTGTAATAAAAAATAATGATTGCTTCGTTTATTTAGCTCAGGAATGGCTTTGCAAATTTTGCAATGACAAAATTAGAAAGTGTCGCCATAAACGACATTATATAATATGATATTAGACTAGAGTTGCCAGAAATATTCGGCAACTATTTGGCCTATTCGGCCACTTTGTCGATTATTCGGTATTCTATTTGCCTCTCTATCGCTCGTGCCCTGTCGAGCTTATAGCTATCCTCGCAAAACTACGAAAAAATAAAAGAACAGTTAATTTAATGAATTTATCATGAAATAATAAAAAAATCACGTAGGAAAATATAGCTTGGCCAGGATTAGGGAATATTACGCGAAACTGCGTAGGGGGCGCCAGGGCGCCACTACCACAATCTGAGGGTCTATCGCAAACCAAGATGAAAATCGAAATTTCGTTATCTAACATCTCTGTCACTCTTGCATATTCGAGCGATAAAGAGGCAGATAGCGAAATTTCGGATTCGCGTTTTCCGGTAGGTCCTCTGTAAACAAACCGCCTTGATGCATCAATGTCATATTTTGTTATCTCTGAAAACTTGTCTAAAACCTATTAAAGGTCAAAAACCTATTAAAGGTACAGTATGTATACTACAGTATGTTAGTATGTATGTGTATGTAGTGGGTACAGTGTGTTACTCTATGGTTTACTAAAAAGGCTAGTCCTGCACTGTGGTGGCAGAACATTGCAGTAATATCCCCTTTTGTCTTAGGCTAGTATACTAGTACCTAAAGGAAATGGATGAGTAGATTTTTGTCTGTTCTTATTTACTGACAAATTGGGACACTATTTCCCCTCTGCCGAGGTACAAGATCAATAAAATTGTGCATGCATACAACTAGCGCGGTGCAACGTTTCCTAACTGGCTCTGTGATATGGCTCAATATAGATTAGCAAAAAAGTTTACAGTAGGGACAGTCGCCATCAGATATATCAGAGCGACCGAGGTGCTAAAAATATCTAAACATGCACTCTAGCGCCTTGACAATAAAGGCGTTGCTGCTGTGGCTTGGGTTTAATTAGCTCCTTATTAGAACGTAGTGGTTATATCCTCTTTGCTTAGAACTACTAATATCTATGACCCAAAGACATTTCAGTGCAGGTGACAGATTTGACGTGCGGTCTGCAGCCGCAGTTGCAATAATACACTAAATACGCAAAAATGGCCATGCTACGTGCAGTCGGCCTTGTCATTAATTTTACTATGGAAATTGACAATAACACCGACGTGTCGGAGCAGTAGTGCAGCTGCGGTCGGGAAAACGTTAAAATCACCATATTACGTGCAGTCGATATCGTCATTCATTTTACTATGGAAATTGACAATAACACCGACGCGTTCAGGCCGCTGCAGTAATGTCGGAGCAGTAACGCAGCTGCGGTTGCAAATGGACTGTCACCTTTAGTTATAGATGTTTTCTATGTATTTAAGTTATTTTATATTATATATATAGTCGTCTATTACCCGCAACTAGCCTTATTGAGCTTACTGTGGGACTAGGTCGATTTGTGTAAGCTTGTCCCATAATATTTTTTTGAAGTTGAGTTAAGTACATTACATTGCCTTGGGTTTGACGCAGTACTCAGTAGGTAATAGCCCGAGTACACGTCACGGACAGGACAACACATGGCTCTGGTTAGAGCAACGTACCGTAACGGGACGGGGTATGCTACGTCACTTCTAAGTTAGATACCTACTTATACACCGTCGGGTCGAGTAACCCGACAGATTTTAACCGTGCATTTCTGAGGTCAAAGAAGCAAAAAATGCTATAAGACTTTTAGATAAATTCAGCAAAAAGAAACAAAACCTACCTACGCAGCTGTTTACTCGGTCGATAAAGCATTGTTGATTGTATTTAGTTCCAGTATAGTCCGGTGGCCGGCTGCATGAAACCCTGCCTGATAAAAAAATAGAAAATGCCTAATGTGTGGGGGTAGCTGACTTTTAGTAGCTTCAACTTTTCTTGGTCGGCCGCGGCTTATTCTGGCAATTTTTGTGCAAATGGCAAAAAAGTGGTACAAAAATTCATCAAAAAAACCTTATCGAAAAATAGAATGAAATTTGTGTGTCAGGATGGCTGCTGTGGACATTAAAAAAAAAGGGGTCGGCCAAATCCTGTGTTGGCACGTCCTGTATGAATGAAAAAAAAACGGATTATAATAGCTAAATTAAACCTTGCGTTTGAAACTACTGGGTGCTGGGTGTATTAGGGAAGTGGGACGTCTGACGTCCGCGCGGGTTCGTACCTGGTGCAAAGGTTGTCCATCGCCATTCAACGTGGTAACGCGGCTAAGAGAGTGATGAGACCTTTGCGCCGCGCCGGGGACAACTCGGGGGCGAGTTTTTGACTAGTCTTAAGTTACAATTATATTTCTCAAGCTTCATTCTTCAGATATAAAAACCAGGTAGTCCTTTAACCTACTAGGCAACTCATCGCATGTTTAAAGTAGGTAGCAAAAACTTTAACTCAAACAGGTCTATCCCTACTTTCCCTTGATGGGGCGCGCGGCTTGCCGCCATTGCTCATTCTTTATTCTTGCGAGGCAACGAACGCACGTAAAATCATAATTTTGTTTCAAAGTCGTTTAAAATGCCTATACGTAGTGCACTTAGTGCAGACATTATACGATTTATACGAGAATACGAGATGTAAGCTGTGGGATTATTCGTTTCGTATTCGTTGTGCAATATAAAATATATTTGTTATTAAAATTGTTCATCATCCTGGAGGTTAGTCGAGAACTAACACGAAGGAATAAATCATCCTGGGGGTTGGTCGTGAATCAACACGAAGGAATAAATCATCCTGGGGGTTGGTCGTGAATCAACACGAAGGAAAAAATTATCTTGGGGGTTGGTCGTGAACCAACACGATGGAAAGTTTGTTCGTACTTCGAACACCGATTGCGCCCGGGGGTTGGTCGTGAACCAACCAAAGGTTTAATTAAGATCGGACAGCGCGCAACGAAACAAAGGGCCCTAAATAATCATATTGTGTTGTGTTAAAGAGACGAGGGAGGCTTTCTTTTTATTTGGTTTTAGATGGCCCAACAGAAGAAACTCAAGCAAAATTGCCGAGTGATAATAGATTCTTCAGATCCCGAAGAAAAATCAGATACTTACTTAAGTGTAACTATTTTAACTATTTTTGTAAAAAACTTACACTTTGTGATCAAATACCTTGCATTTACTTTGTACCGCGCGTGCCGTGAGTCCACGACTGGTAACTATAAACCTGGGGGGCGGCCTAGAGTCGTCACGAAGATAGAACTTGCTTGGGGTTGGCCGTGAGTCAACACGATAGCAATGCATAACACAATTTAATAAATCTATAGCGGTTCTCGATCAAAACCACGCACATTTTAAAACACCAAGTTCAAGTTTTTCTATGTGCAATAAAGAATTATCTTTTAAGTTCAAGTTCAAATATACTTTATTCATGTAGGCCTATTTATGTAATCTAAAACCTTACGGGTTTTATTTTGAAAAACATTCGAAGTCTACCCTCGAATTAAAAATATTTCGTTTAAATTTTTTCACCAGCGCTCCGCGGTTCAGTTTTGATTTGTGCGTGTCAGAGACACGTCGGTCTAGCTGCCGAAATGTTCGGTACAAGACTACATTGCCTTTTAAAATAAATCCTTACATATAAAATATATTTGGATTTTTAATATCCAATTATATGTGACAGAATAAATTTTACTCACACCTAACCCATAGTACGGTACTTTTATCCGCTCAGAGGTTGAATTTGAATAAACACGAGACTACCTCGTAAATTTATAATTGAAACAATACAATAGTACCTATATTGTTTTTATATTACCCACATAAGTATAACTTGTCTCTAAAAGTGGGAATTGCTAAATAGGTGTACCTACATCACGTCACGTGATGTGAATCTGATCGAAATTCCTAAACTTAAGCTGGATAAAATCTCTTTTACCACAAATGAAATGTAATAAACTAAGTGGTAATACCCTGCACAATGTATATATTTTGGTGACCATTTTTGAATGTTTATATATGCATATAACCATACAAATTATCGGGATACGTACGCCAATATTGTTATGGGATACATGAAAATATAAATATATTTATAATACCGTGATCGCTTAAAGGCATAGGCGATGTCAGTATCTAAGTACCTTGTGTCTGTTTAAAAATATGATTTTACTTTTTTAAGTGATATTGAATAATTAAATAATTTGAATCATCCAATTGTAACAAAGACACCTAACTGAATTGAATTACAGGAAAATGGGTTTATTCATCATTATCTATCTAATAAACCCAATGAAACAATTTGTGAGTACTGAATATGAAAGAAAGAAAGAAAGAAAGAAAATAACTTTATTTTGCATGAAATATGGTACAAAAGGTGGTCAGACAATATTATACATAAGTAACACATATTTCACCAGCATCTGGCATGCAAAAAACTAAACTTACCACTGAAGCTAAGAAACAAACGCAAACACGTTTTACGCTTATTTCTTCATAAATACAAGTTCATGCCGAAGCCTGACAAAGTGACCATTAGAGTATCATCTAACTGAGTTAATGATAAAGCGGTTTCGGTACAATTTGGCTAAATACACACACGAATATATTTGTTCGCATCTCTCACAGATATTTAATATTTATTTTTATGGTCGTAAATAATGGGTAACTAGGTAAATACCTATTAACCTGTATCAAAACTACAAAACGATTACCTTCCGATTATCTTTTAAAGGATCACCCTCAGATTATGCACATAAAAATATAAATACATAATTAAGAAGCTAATAGAAACCGTAAAAAATTAATAAATGACGAATGCACCTATGGTTCAACTCTCATGTGTCGGTCGCGATACTCTTTCAGCCATCATCAATACGATGATACCAAGCAATACGTTTTTGCCAAGTTTAAAATATATGTACCTTGATATTATAAGTTTAGTAACTGTAGTTGGTGGGGACCCACCACTTGCAATACCGTTATGTCATTAATATAGCACATTCATGACATAAGTCATGGATTAAAATATTAAGATGAATCCACTTAATATAATATTTGTTTTCTGAACTCTCAATACAACCATAGTAGCAATACAGCAAAGGCAATTTTTTATTATTATTCCGGCTTTAATGTTTACATTTTATAAATATACAACATTACGTCGCACAGTCTTTCGTTCCTTGCAGAGCGAATACTTGAATGGAGGGCATACGTTTTTAAATTTGATGCTTAATATCTGAATTTCTGTTGATTGATATTCATTTCATTTCATTGATTGCGTGGTTGATTGCTGTGCTGTCCCGTTCGCGCTGCGAGAATAGAAGCCGCTACACCAATATTTGTGAAAATATGGTCAATCGCGCCTTGCGGTCAATAATAGTAATTTAAATAAAATAAAAAAGGTTCATATCATTTATATATTCTATTTAAAGGTACTCGTCACATGCAGCCATTTATAAATGTATACTAAATTAATTCCTAATGATGTTTGTTAAACGCTGATTTTACCTACTCAGGTTTAACTGGATATTATTATGCATTTTAATAGCTCGAATATATGTACATTAGGTACGTATATATAATTAAATGATAAATAAATATTCTGTTACCATTAATGGACCTTGGCCCATTCATTATATGTAATATGAGCGCAATAATAAACATTTGAGTGTGAGTAAATTACAATCTTATTTGAAAGATTACTTCGAAAGCTGAGTAGACTGCTAGTCTTATAAATTATTTTTGTTTAGAATACCTTTGGTGATGCCACACATATGACATGCTTTATGCTTAATAACTGAACAGAAAGCATAATTTATGCACGTTCATATATTTTTTAGATTTCAGGAACGTGGTGGATTTTTTAATTTGATAAAAATCAAAATATAATTCTTCTTGGGTAAATCAAAGGACTTAAAAACGACGTTAGACATGTTTCGAGCAAATACATGGTTTTTGTTAAGTTAAAGCTCGAAAACGCGCTAGGCCGCGTGAGTCTTTGTCCATTGCACGTCGTGTCACTATTCGTTGATCAGGAGCTGCTGTAAGCCGATTTGCGCGTGCACGCGCCTAATAACTGAATTTTCTCATTGTCGTCGTCTGCTCAGAGATCATCGTAAACAGGATGAGTCGTCGTGAGACAGACATCACACGGCCTACGCGTCATAAGCGTCAAGACGCGGGAAAAGACATCACAGCCACAGCGTATCCCACCCTGTATGGAGGTAACGCTGGGTTGTATCGTTAGCCTAAATTACGTCTTATCTTCGTAGATAATTACACTTAGACGAGCCTGAATCTTGTCATCAATAGTGTACTGTTCTGAGCCTTCAAAAATTCCGTATCGCGGACAAGAACTGCTAGTGAATTTTAATACATTTCACAAAAGGACATATGTCTTATGAGTTTACTCGTATTAAACTTTTTCAAATCGAATTAAACTTAATGCAAAGTTGACCACAAATTGTATGGAATCTTAGTCAATTAGGTTTTATGAAGAACAAATTAGATTTTGTTTAAATATCCTAATACGTAAAAGTATATATCCTGGCTGGGTAGTAACCTGGCTATACCTAATATATGTATACCTTTTTGAACCTGCATTGCTAAACTTTCCCGTGCTTCTTAACAATACCTTATAACTCAATTGGAACAGTAAACTTGTGTATAACATACACATATGTACATGGTAGATAATTATTCCTACAAATATGTTTTCAGAAATAAATATGCTATGATAATATTGATAATGGGAAAGAATGCAGCAAAACTTTCAACTCTTAACATCTACCTGGTTTTTATATCTGAAGAATGAAGCTTGAGAAATATAATACATGATCAAACGAACTTCAAAGTGAAGTTCGATCAGTATTATATGAGTAAGCTTCATTCGAAGATATAACTACCCTCCCTCCCCTATACCCGGAAAGAAAGTTTTGCTTTAGAAAGTAAAGTCTCTAAAAATAATGAGCAATGGCGGCAAGCCGCGCGCCCCATCAAGGGAAAGTAGGGATAGACCTGTTTGAGTTAAAGTTTTTGCTACCTACTTTAAACATGCGATGAGTTGCCTAGTAGGTTAAAGGACTACCTGGTTTTTATATCTTCGAATGAAGCTTACTCATATAATACTGATCGAACTTCACTTTGAAGTTCGTTTGATCATGTATTGTATTGTTGTTATTATTTTTTTGTACTGACATGCTCAGAAAATATGAAGAAACCATGTTTTCAATATTTAAATAAAAAAAATATTTTTTTAATAAATGTGGTCGGACTGCAAAAACTGCCAGACTAAGGTGAGGCCGACCAAGACATATAGCCTGGCAAAAAAGAGTAGAAATTAAAAATTAGCAACACTGTAGTGTCGTCCCGTTTTTCGCACAAAATTTGCTAGGATAAGCTGCGGCCGACCAAGAGCAGTTGACGCTACTAAAAGTCAGCTACCCCCACCACACAGCAGGCATTTTATTTTATTTTATCAGGTAGGGTTTCATGCAGCCAGCCACCGGACTAGTAGAGAAAACAAATGGAACAGTCAACGGTTTAGGAAATGCATTCAAATAATAAAGATAACAACAAGAGAATCATCTGAACACTAACACGAGATTTACCAAGTACTGTGTACTAAGTTTATTGTCTAAAGTACCGCCATTAGTGTTGTAGATTTAAGCTTTGAGGCGTAAACTACAAGACTTGAGTCGCGACTGCTGAGCCTTGAAGCCTCGAACCTTAAAGCCTCGGAACCTTAACGACTCGAACTAAGAGTTCGTGTTGCTGCTTACGAGCAAAGAAACCTCGAGTCTTTTGGCCTCAAGCTTTAAAGTCTCCTAAGCTTTGAAGGTTTAAATCTGTAAGGTTTTTAGCAGTAAAGGTTTGGAGCAAAAAGTAAAAGCTTTTAACAAATAAGATCAACCTATATGCTATAGGGTAGGGTGAAATTTAATACGTTTTTGTGAAATAGGGAAAAACAGAAAAAAGATAATTATGACTTATCGCGTTTTTAGAGTTCCGTATAGTCAACTAGGAACCCTTATAGTTTCGCCATGTCTGTCCGTTTGTCTGTCTGTCAGTCCGCGGGTTGGCTCAGTGACTAGTACTAGAAAGTTGAAACTTGGTATGAATAGGTATTTGTTGTGAAATGTGAACACGCTGACAAAGAGTGCTCGAGCAAAAACAAAAAAAAATCTTCGGTACCTCACTCATATAGGACAGAACGGAACGGGAAAATTTTAAAATATAGTTTCATAGAAAATGTATCTGGATGTACATACGCAACGGAATCACGGTTCTAAATGGTCCACCCTGTATACGTTGCAGGCAGTAAATAGGCGTTAACTGATGTTAAGTTACTCTTCCGATATAGATAGGTATATTATAATATTCGTAAATTCTCTACACAAAAATAATTTCTGCAAAGAGAGCTCAACGTATGAGGTCTAAGCTTGACACAAGCTTTTAAGGTTCGGGGGCTTGAGCTTAAGTTAAAAAGCTAGAGTTCCCTATGAGGCCCGAGTCTTAAAGACTTCATTTTGACAAGTCATAAAAAGTTTGAGTTTTTATGGTTCTAAATCGCTTTGTGAGCAAACCTTTAACGCTCTAGCTTTCAAAACTTGAGCCTTAAAGGTTCGCGAGTCGTTAAGGTTCAAAAGTCTTAAAGACTAGTCTTTTAACAACACTAACCGCCATCCACATGGGAAATACGTTAGTCTGTAACTCTGTATATCGTGGTCGATCATTGCCCAAATTAAATTTACTGCCAACGGCTGTAGCAATTCACAGTAACGACATACCAACACCGCCATTTATTGCCAATAAATATCATTTTACAGGGGAACTTTTACAGGGCCAAAGTATCATTTTTCAAAGGACTTGACCCGTCGTAAATAATCGTGGTTAATTAAGTATGTGTCCAAAGGTTTCTTTAATTAGGATTGAAGTTTTGTTAGGGCCTGTGATACAATCTAGGCATGTGGGCGAAAGGCAAATTTACTTTTGATAAGTAAATGTTATGTATTCATTAAAAACATTGATTATGTAGTAGGTAGTGTAGGTTGTAGGCGAAAGAAATAAAACTTTTTTTATAATTTATATAATACTTAACTAGCTGTTGCCCGCGACTTTGTAGGCGTCGATTTGTATGTTGGTGGTTATAAATTTTACATGAGCATAGAACATTATGCAGCAAAAGATACCAGTAGGGACGATTTTCCCCCTTTTCACCACCTTGGGGGATGAATTTTCAAAAACGCTAAAATCACTTTTCTACTCTTTTAACGATATACCTTTTTACGAAGTTTCTAATTTCTAGCTTAAAATAAAATTTGAACCCTATACAAACTTTCAACCCTTAAAAGGGGCGAATTTTTATAATCGCTGAAATTACTTTTCTTCTATGCTAATAATATACCTTTATACAAAGATTTAAGTCCCGCACTCAATAAAATGTTTGATATCCATACAAACTTTCAACCCACTTTTCACCACCTTGGGGGATGAATTTTTAAAAACGCTGTTAGTCGTTTTCTTGTTTTTGAATATAATACCTTTGTGCAAAGTTTCAAGTTCCTAGCTTATAATAATTTGAATTTGAACCCCAAGACAAACTTTCATCCCCTTTTTAACCCCAGTAGGGGTTACATTTCCAAAAACGTCGAATTTTTTTTTTGTAAGCGGCTATTTTGCCTTTCTAAGAAGTTTCAAAGCATTTGTAATAGTTTCAAATTTTCAACCCTTTTTTAACCTTTTAAAGGATGAATTTTTAAAAACGTTGAAATTACTTTTCCTGTATTCTAATAATATGCCTATATACAAAGTTAGTTACTTACTCAAGTCCCGCATTTGATAAAATCTTTGATCACCATACAAATTTTCAACCCCTTTTTTACCACCTTAGGGGATGAATTTTCAAAAATGCTGATATTAGTTTTCTTGTTTTTTAATAATATATCTTACCCAAGGTTCGAATTCATAGCTTAAAATAAAACTTGAACCCCATACAAACTTTGGACCCTCATTTCATCCCCTTATCCCAAAACTACCTATTGTGAAAAATTCAGCTATCTAGGTCCAACGGTTTGCGCTGGGCGTTGATTTAAGTGAGTCAGTCAGTCAGTCAGGACTTTTACGTATATATATATATATAGATAGATTTTTCCAATTACAATTTAGTTACCTAATAAAATAGTTGCCAACAGTGACGAAAAGTTAAACATAATACACACCTACTGTAAGGGCATTTATTTGTGTGATGAGCACAGATATTTGTTCCTAAGTCATGGATGTTTTCTATGTATTAACTATTGAAATTATTTAATATTTAGACACAAAAATGCTTACAAACTTAATATACCTATAAATAAAACAGAATTAAATAACTAACCTATAAAACTCAAAAACTAAATCTAAAAATAAATAAGTAAAAACTATTCCCCTACTTAAATTCCCTATATTCATATGCCAATGGATAATAGCACATTTATAAATTATAAATAAATAAAAAAGTCAAATATGTAAAAAATGCGTCCACGTAGTATGGGTACGTCCTAATAAATACCAACACCGTCGTCTATGTCTTCAAAGAATAAAAAATCATAGTATGGGAAGGCCTTAAACTGTTATAAAAATAGAAATGGATCCAATACCGACGTCACAACGTGTCAATTTTATTTTACACTTGGTGACCCACCGAATGTCACGGGTGTGATACAGGCGGATTTTCTACGTGACTGATCTGTGATTCTCGTACTCGATAGTAATATTCATCACACTTGATTTTATTTAGCAAGATATTTTGCCCGTCATATTATACAGGCTGTCTCATAAACCACAGATAAACCTACGAAGGAGACTGATAGGATAGACCCAGCTTACAAACTATCGATTTAACCTTTATATGTATGTTAAGCGATCGTTCCACGCTTAGATTCCGCCGTATATTTATGGGTAAGTATAGTGTTCGTATTCTTGATATAGAGCAACACACATCTATTGAAATGTGTATAAAATATGCCATGAACTTGTTAGTAATTGTTACAAATATTTTTTATTGTGTAGCTGTATTAGGTAACGTACTTTTAATAAGTTTAAAGATAAAGGTTTTAAATATTTTTAGAGTTACGGAATGATTACTTAGATCACTTACTTTTATACCCTGTATGTGTTTAAATGTGCTCAGTTGATAGTAAATACCTATGAAATATTTTAGAAATAATTGTCTCATTAGTGTTACTGAATAAAATAAGGGTCCATATTCG
The DNA here is from genome assembly GCF_947568885.1 of Cydia strobilella. NCBI lineage: Eukaryota > Metazoa > Arthropoda > Insecta > Lepidoptera > Tortricidae > Cydia > Cydia strobilella. The sequence goes on from NC_086048.1 coordinate 10,231,892, forward strand.
GAACGTTACGACATTTTATTTACTTATTTGTTTTTGTTTAACATATTATATATTTAGATTAAGACCTGTAATTAATATATCTCACGATAGTTTAATTTCGAAGATTAAGACCTCATAAATACCTACATAGATTGCTGAAATCATAACCCTTTCGCTTGATTTTGCCGTAGTCGGGTAAAAATAGGTTTTAAAGTTCCTCGTATAGTGTTGAAGGCACGGATAAGTGGCTATTTCTTTGTTCGTATCAAGTGTGGCTGAATAAGGTGTTGAGCACGTTTTAGACATCGGGCTACGTCACTGCGTCACGGCTCCTATGGGAGGCCTGAGTGCAGCTTAGATACTTCATAGATGGCCCTATCAAAGGATTGTTGCCAGCTGTAAAATCCTAGAGACATGTATCACATTGTAGGCATAAAATAAGACGCAGAAAAGCTAAGGTTTCGCAATACCCTAAACAATGAATAGGGATCTCAAATCGAGCTTTGAGTTTTACTTTAACCCTTTTCCAGGCCGCACCAATCTAAAAGGTTTTCCAAAATATTGCAAACATATTCCAGTTAATCCAGCTTTGATGATTCATTTGAAGACAAGTCACATTTCCCGAAAGTCCAATCTAATTTGTACCTTAAATCGGATTACTAAGGTTCAAATTCTATTGGCGCGTATGTGGTCGATAAATCGTACGAATTGCCTGGATAAGGGTTAAAATACTGTTTTTTTGTTTATTATTAAAAAAGTTATATTTTAAGCATTTGATATCTGTAATTTTACCTTATTTCGCTTAACTTTTTTTGCAAGTGTGATGAAAAACATAGTACATACTTACGAGTAACACTTGTCTCCCAAATTGCACAATTGTATTATGTTATGAGTACTGAATTTTTCGCTAAATCAACGAGATCTTAAATTTTCGTTCTTTTCATTACCAAAATCAATAAGTCAATGAGTACGAGTATGTTTATGAGATCTCGCTGTTTTAATAATCTGTGCCTCTTTGGCGGATCGAACGAATATGTGGCCGCGGCAGCTGTGAAAGAAATAAGATAGGTTTTTGCTTTGTTTTCTTTTAATATTTCTACGAGGAAAGATTTGTTGTGACACTTTGTCTGGAATTTTTTAACCTTTTGACTTTTACTCGTTACTAGGTGTTATTCTAGTAATGTGTAAGTAGGTATATAATTTCTTATTGATAGGTTTGCCATTTCCTTTATAGGATGGAAAAAAGTTTTATTGAAAGTTATAGGTTTTTGCTGTGAATCCCTTCAAAATTTTATTAAAAAATAATAGTTATTTTGCATTTTTGCTTGTTGATATAGGGGGAGGTGGTTATTTTAGTGAGGTAAATGAAATTTACCTCTTTTAATCGATTAAGTACAGGCAAAATAAACATTAGAGAATGGTATCACGACCTTTTCTGGTTATACTTGTTTCTTTCTAGAGTAGTCAAGTATAACCGTATCTTAAACCATAAATGAGATCTGAAATGAGCGATTTTGAACTTACAATAAAATAATAGTACATTTCGATGCTAGTGCGGAAAGTATTCGCCTACGGCTCGTGGCAAGATATCTCGGTACTCGTGACATGTATCGAACGACGTTTTTAATACAGTTGCGAAAAAATAAGAAAAACAACAAGTAAGGAATTCGAAACTTTTATATTATTAATTCTGTGACATCATTGACTTTGACATTGTGAAGAGGTGTTTTGTTCGCTTTTATTTGACTAGAATGGATTTTGTTATTATTATTGAACCCACTTCAATGAAAGTTTTTTTCTTCAAATGCATGTTCTATAAGACAGAAACAATTGTAAATATAAAACATTGTACTATTATTACCTAAATATCGTTATTTACGATTATTTGTGTATCGTATATTTATAAAAACAATATCGAATGTTGCCTTTGGAAACTTAAAACATTCTTGCAGTAAGAAAAAACGCCTCTTCTTTGAAAGGCGTTCCGTTCCCTTCAGACAACTTATTAAGAACGGTTTTTCAACATTAAAAAATAAATGTTATAATTCTTATAATGATGAAGAGGTAAGTAATAAAATATGAAATTTGCATATTTTTCGTATTCTTACATTAGCAGTAGGTTTTTATGTTGATTACGACATTTAAAGGCAACTAATATTAACACTCATCAATAAGTAGTCATGAATTGGAAAAAGTATAAATTTAAAAAAATTGGAAAGTAAAAAGCACTAGTTCGCGAAAACCAACTTTCCGCACGCTAAACAGCCACGTAAAGTAGCACTTTTTGAACAACTGTATTAAAAATGTATATTTTTTGACGAAATTTAAAAACTCGAAAACGCGGTTTTTAACCGAACTCGAATGCGATTTTGCATCTGTTTACCAACCGACCAAGGTTCTACAACCAACGTAATATCGATGTGTCATTTCTATTGTCCTCGTAAGGCTGTGGGACTTCTATTTTTAGTATGAATAAATAATCAATTAACAAATAAGAAAGAAAACTAATTATATTTTCTTCTGACAAAATCAAAGAACAATTATTTTACATCAGTCAGTTTTTGATTAACGAGAAGTACATAATCGGCTTAGCGGCCTGCGTTCGCAGGCGGACGTAAACCGACCAAAGAGGTTCGCCACATCAGCCCCCCCCCCCTACCCCCAGACCTTTAGGGTCGATAACGTAACGGGAACCAAACCTGACGACCAGAGCGGGTCTTCCTAGGTTCGGCGACGGGAGGAGCAGGGGGAACTATTGCGGGTGCTGTTGTAGCACCGGGAACCGGAAAAGCACTAGAACTACCTGGTTCATCCGACAAGATGTACGCTGGTTTGACTCTATCAATTGAAACAGAAACAGCCTTTCCTGAAATGTCGATTACAAAATATTTATCATTCCTTTCTAAAACAAGGTAAGGACCGACATAAGGGGGCTGTAGCGATTTGCGCACCAGATCTTGCCTCACAATACATGTGACTGTAGACAGATCCTTAAAAATAAAAACTTTTGCAGTACCATGGCGGGCTACGGCAGAAGGCTGCAATTTTCTAATATGTAAACGTAACCTTGCTAAGAAATCTGTATAGTCAGCAAATCCGTCAACTGAGTGTTCGTTGAAAAAGTCCCCAGGGAGCTTAAGCGCTTCCCCGTAAACGAGTTCGGCGGTAGACGCGGATAAATCATCCTTCCAGGCACTGCGAATGCCTAGCAGTACAAGTGGAAGAGATTCTGTCCAAGTATCGTTTGCATGACACATAATCGCTGCCTTAAGCTGACGATGGAAACGTTCGACTAATCCGTTCGCCGCTGGATGGTATGCAGTCGTTTTTAAATGATTAAAGCCAGTTAATACCGAAATCTGACGGAACAAGTGAGAGTCAAACTGTTTACCTCTGTCCGTAGTAACCCTATCTGGGCAACCGAATCGCGCTATCCATGTGGTGATAAATGCTTTAGCCACGCTTTCCGCTGTGATGTCTACTATCGGTACTGCCTCTGGCCAGCGAGTAAATCTATCGACTGCGGTAAAACAGTACCTATACCCGTCTGAACTTGGCATCGGACCTATTAAATCCAAATGGACATGTGAAAACCGCGCTGAAGGTGTCTTGAATTCGTGAACTAGTGCATGAACGTGTCGAGAAATTTTTGATTTTTGACAAGCGACACAAGTGCGCGCCCAGGTGCGACAGTCTTTCCTGACCCCCGGCCAGACGTAACGTTCAGTCACCAATTTAATTGTAACTTTTGCACTAGGATGACTGAGCCGATGAAGGGAGTCAAAAACTGTTTTCCTAAGCTCTGGCGTTATATAAGGCCGTTTCACAGTCCCGGATACATCGCAAAACAGTTTAATTTTACCAAAAGGTACTTGTTTAAGTTTTAAAGATGAACCGGTTTTGATTAAATTTTGCAGTTCCGTATCCGCGACTTGAGAAGGGGCTAAAATATCTAAGTCTAGACCATTCGTTATGGCGTTGGTCATCGAGAGAGCATCGGCCACGACATTGTCTTCACCAGCGATGTACCTAATGTCTGTGGTAAATTGTGAAATAAAATCTAGGTACCTAAACTGGCGAGGCGAACATGAGTCATAGGATTTTTTAAAAGCTTATATTATAGGTTTATGGTCGGTCATGATAAAGAATGGTTTCAATTCGATCATGTGACGGAAATACTTCACTGATTCGTAAATCGACAATAATTCCCGGTCATAGGCTCTATATTTAGTTTGCGCTACGCTTAATTTTCTAGAAAAGAAACCGAGCGGTTGCCAGTGGCCTTGCACTTTTTGTTGCAGGACCGACCCAATAGCAAAATCGGATGCGTCACTAATAATGGCTAACGGAGCCCGGGGGTCTAACAGGGTCGCACTAGCAATACTCTGTTTACAAGCGTTGAAAGCTCTTTCCAACTCAGTAGTCCAAATGATTGTGTTGTTGCTTTTGACAGAAGTCCCACTAAGCAGCGCATGCAGGGGAGCTTGCATTTTTGCGGCGTTAGGCATAAAACGCCTATAGAAATTAATCGCGCCAATAAATCGCCTTAAATCTCTAAACGTTTTTGGTTTCGACAAATCTTGAATTGCCCTAACTTTGTCGCGAATGGGTTCTGAACCTTCAGAAGAAACCAGGTAGCCCAGAAACTCTATTTCCGGTACAGCGAACAAACATTTGTTAGGGTTTAGCAGAATGCCGTGTTCGCTAAAGCGTTTGAAAATTAAACGTAAGTGTTCCTCGTGCTCCGTTTCGTTCGCGGAAGCTACCAAGACATCGTCAATGTACGAAAAACAACAATCGAGCCCTCGCAAGACCTCGTCCATGAAGCGCTGAAATGTTTGCGCTGCATTCCGTAAGCCAAAACTCATGAACGGGAATTCGAAGAGCCCGAAAGGAGTTGTTATTGCTGTTTTAGGAATGTCTTCTGGCGCGACGAGAATTTGATTATAGGCTTTTACCAAGTCCAACTTACTAAATACTTTACAATTATAAAGATTGTGCGAAAAGTCTGCAATGTTGCGTACCGGGTAGCGATCTGGTACCGTACGCGCGTTGAGTGCGCGGTAGTCACCACAAGGACGCCAACCTTTGTCCTTCTTGGGTACCAAGTGAAGGGGAGATGACCACGCGCTCTCAGACTGCCGCGCGATACCCGTACGCTCCATATCTTCAAATTCCTGTCGCGCAATTTTTAAACGGTCCGGTGCTAGTCGTCTAGGTCGCACAAAAACCGGAGGGCCGGATGTTGTCCTGATATAATGCTGCGTGGTATGTTTACAAATACACTCTTGCGGGCCACCAATCGGCCTCAATATATCAGGGTACTCCGCCAACAGCTTATGGTAGGCAGATTTACCCGTGATCACTCTAATTGTCGGACAAGAAACAGGAGCAGCAACACCGGCTGATGCAAGCGAAGTTGTATTGTCAATTAAGCGAGAGTTTCGTATGTCTACCAACAAATCGTAAAAAGATAAAAAATCAACTCCTATAATTGGTTTGCTTACGTCCGCAACCACAAAACGCCAAACAAAAATACGTCGTAAACCTAAATCAAGTGACAAACTTAAATAACCATAAGTTGCAATAACGCGTATTACTCGCGGCAAAAAGTTCGTAGTCCGTTCGACAACGTCTTTGTCCACGCAAAAAACTTACTGGAAAAACACACAAATCTGATCCTGTGTCGATCAAAAATTGAAGTTTAGTTGTAGCATCTGTGACAAACAAACGGATAGATATTGAATCACACTCACCGTTTTTGTCACTAAGTTTACCAGTCGCATGGAGCGACTGTTCATCTAATTTTTTGGAAAACTACATGGTGGAATGCACTTATCTGCTCTGTTACCGAAGGTGAAGTGATACCAGCAATACTGTCTGTCGTTGTCTGCACGGAATCGACCTCTAGCCTGGTTGCGTTGGGTAGGACGGGACCATGTCCTCGGTCTAGTGTCGCGACGTCGCGTAGATGTTGACAGCGCCTCTAGCTTCGTAGTCAAGGCTTCAATTTTCTGGCTTAGCTCGTCTACAACCGACGTCGGAACAGAAGATGTCGACGCGACTGAGGCATGAAGTGTAGTAGTAAATGAGTTAGTTTCGTACGCCTTATCTGCAATTTCAGCTAATTTATCTAGACACATTATCATCTTGCATGGCAATCAGGCTTTGCATCAAAGACGGTAGACGGTTTGACCATACCGTGCGTAAAAATTCGTCTGGGTACTCGGAGCCGGCGAGGTTACGCAGGTGGCGCAGAAACTGGCTCGGCTTTCTGTCGCCGAGTTCCTCCGCAGTCATAATCTGTTTGAGTTTTTCACTACGCGATGCCGATGTACGGGCAATTAGCTCTCGCTTCAAAGTTGCGTACTCGTATCGGTCGGCGGACTTACATTATGTCTTGGACTTCGGTGGCATATTTTGCTTCCAAAACTGATATAACATGGTAATACTTGGTGGAATCTGCAGTAATTCCTACAACTTCAAATTGGCCTTCTATTTGTGAAAACCATAATGTTACGTTGTCTGGCCAGAACGGTGGAATTTTCACGCTAACGCGACACACTGCCGAATCGCCTACTACTACATCTGGCATTCTGTATAATTTGCTAGCACTATTCTGTTACACAGCACACAATATTCGATAATTTATGTCGTGAGTCACCAGTTGTGGGACTTCTATTTTTGGTATGAATAAATAATCAATTAACAAATAAGAAAGAAAACTAATTATATTTTCTTCTGACAAAATCAAAGAACAATTATTTTACATCAGTCAGTTTTTGATTAACGAGAAGTACATAATCGGCTTAGCGGCCTGCGTTCGCAGGCGGACGTAAACCGACCAAAGAGGTTCGCCACAAGGCCAACCATACACATACTACTTTATTTGGTTTACAAATGAAAGATTCTAATTAGATTGAAGCGGAGTGTACTGTACAATGTACAATGCACGTTGGGCCTTACGAGATTTTAATTCCATATAATGTAACCGAAGAGGTATGGAAGAAAAAGACATGCTGCGCCGACCCCAAATGAATGGGATAAGGGCAAGCGAATGATGATGATAATGTAACCGGAGTGTCCACGCGCTTATCTACTCAGCCCGCGTAGCATGGTTACCCTATCACTAAGTCCGTCACTTTCGCACTCACATACTTGTTAGAACGTGAAAGGCATGGTGATAAGCGTAGCGTGACCCCGAGCTATGCATACGCATGTAGTGTCCTAGTCTTTATGGAGAACGTTACTATGGTGAACAGTTAAACACTGATACTGATATAATATACGAGTATTCACCTCATACTAACCAATTCAGCGGTGGTAAAATAAATTGTCTGATAATCTAAAATTATGCTTATTATAAATATTTATCGACTAAATATCCTCCATCGGGGCATCAGAGCGAAAACGAATGAAACTACTAATAAAGTCGCAACTTGCGCGTTCGAATTTACTTCACTTCATTAAATAATTTCACAGTTTAGACTCGCGCGACATGCTTCGGAGAGCCTAGGTCTCCTTTCTTAAGCACTAATAGTGCGAGCAGCGTTCACGATTATTTAATGTTAGTATGTCTCACAACAGTTTAAATTCGATTACTTCACTTCAGGTAAAACTTCTAGCCGAATATTCGGTATTCAGTATTCGGCCAAGCCACTATGCTACATTTTCGACTCGTACCTAATTTAAAGGCAGTTTACAAGAATGTCCAAACTTGCTCCGCTGTTTCCGGCACTACCTACATCCTACATCAGTAAATTTTAAAAGAACAATAGATTATACGATACCGCTGGCGGGATATTTGTACCGAATTTCCGCTATTCAGCTGCCAGAATCAGTTTAAAAAGAAAGTTATTTATTTTCCATCTGAATTCTTTTGTTCGGGGTTTTATAAATTATGATGCCCGATAACCTAGGATTTTTATAAAGTCTATATAGATATATAGGAGTAGGCGCACATACTGTCCGCGCGCGAATTCCGTGCACGGATGAGGAATGTTAGGAATGTTGGGCGTCATGACCGAGTGGTGTGATTTTGTCGATATTACGTTATCGATAAAATGCAACTTGTATTGCAGCCGCGCGCAAGTTAAATAGGTACATAATTATGAAAATAAAGATTAACTACTTAGTATGTTTTTGATAAAATAAAAATAAATACACATTTTACTAAATTCTATATAATTTGTATAATTAAGTGAAAATAAATGAAATATATTTATATGCAAATAAATCTGGGAGCGATAGCTTGCACTCCGTGGTCCATAATAGTCGAGCAGATGGCATCGCATTCTCACACCGATAAGGACCCGACAAAAGATATTAGACAAAACAAAAAAAAAACGAAGGTAATAAACAGATTAATAAAAACTTTTATAAAAAAAAAGATAAACCGACTTCAAAAAGGATGAAATAAAATATTATCCTTTTTAGGGTTCCGTGTTTAAGTATATGCGTTACCAACTGATATTTTTGAAGTCGGTGCCAAGCCAAATTTTAAACCATATATTCATAATGATTTTGGTGCAATTCGATAAAGATACATAGATATAGAAGTGTCCTACGTGGGCGATCTCGTTGCGAACGCGAACGCCTTGGGCCGGCCGCGCCGTGCCGCGTCGCTTCGCTTCGCGTTCGCGAGTGTTCGCCTATGTAAGACGCAGCGTACACGACAACAATAAACGAACTTTCTGTACACCTCAGAACAGAACACACGGTTGAACCTTCTTGGCGCAGTTCGTACCATGCTTGTCGGCACGTTAGTGTAAATCTAATACGTTTTGTCGTCGTATTTTTTTAAAGAGCATTTCTTACTAATTCTTGAACAGTCATAGCACGCAAGTGTGGGATTGGGACTGGCGCTTATCCAGAGGACTACATTTCAAAATATAAAACAATTCAAGGAACCTTCATGCAAAATTTCAGCTAAAGCGGTTCAGTTGTTTAGCCATGAAAAGGTAACAAAGAGGCAGACATAATTGCTTTCACGTTTATAATATTTGTACAGTTGTAATGGGATTTATAGACATAAAGCTGATTATTTTTGACTGGTATTGTTACTACTTGGAGTACTTGGCTTGGCACCGACTTCAAAAATATCAGTTGGTAACGCATATACTTAAACACGGAACCCTAAAAAGGATAATATTTTATTTCATCCTTTTTGAAGTCGGTTTATCTTTTTTTTTATAAAAGTTTTTATTTTTCCATTTTTAGTTTTAAAACATTGTTAAGAGCGTGACGCATGAATGAAAAACATAATGATGTTTAACTGTAAATTCGTAAACTTTATTAAATAATCAGAATTTTCCTCGAGTCCGTCTGGGAAATCATTCCTGTCACTAAATCCATTCTCCGCCCCGCCACTGACCCAATCCCTCAAACCCGGTGATCACTCAACCTCACAGCACATCAACCCCTGATCACTGAACCCCTCGACCCTAAACCACCAACCCTTCAACCGCCATTCCCCGACCCCTAATCCCAGACCCCTTAACTTCTAACCCTAACCCCCGATCCCTTAACTCCCAACCCCACAGTCTCCGACCCATCAAATCACCTCCCCTCAACCCCCAACCTCAAACCCCCCAAACACTAATACCCTCTACCTTCACCTCTCAGTCTTTTTGGTTGTTTCCAACACTACCTACATCAAAAATCATAATACACATACGAGGGAAGTTATCAGTAGCCTTACCACGAGTTTGACATTGATATATTCGCTATCGTGTGCGTAACTTACTGTTTATGCATCTCGCTCGTACTAGCATATTAGTGTACAAAGTAAGTTACGAAGAATATTTAGTGTCAAACTCGTGGTTAGGCTACAGTTGCACTACATCAAATTGGTGGTTATGGGGAGGAAATGCTTGAGTTACTTTAGAAAACACCGAAATTACCACACACGTGCCTTTAAAAATTGAGGAGTTCCCTCAATTCCTCACGGATTCCATCATCAGATCAAAACCAAAAATATTACGAAAACACCTTGGAGAGGTAACTTCTTTCAAACAGAAAAAGAATAACTCAAATCGGATCATGGGTGCCGGAGTAATCGCTGAAATCATTATCATCAAAACAATCATCATCATCAGCTCCACTTCATCAAATTGGTGGTTTTCGAGAAAAAATGCTCAATTTGCTTAAGAAAACGACCAAATCACCATACATGTGCCTTTAAAAATTGAGGAGTTCCCTCAATTCCTCATGGATCCCATCATCACAACAGCACCAGATTAATGTGGGACTACCTTGGAGGTAGTTCCTTTCAAAGAAAAAAAGAATTGTTCAAGTCGGACCACGGGTCTCGGAGTATTCGCTGAACATCCTACAATAAAAAAATCATCATCACTATCTTCAAAACAATCATCATCATCAGGTGCAATTCATCAAATTGGTCGTTTTTTTGAGAAAATGCTAAAGTAGCTTATGAAAACACCCAAATCACCATACATGTGCCTTTAAAATTTGAGGAGTTCCCTCAATTCCTCAGGGATCCCATCATCAGATCAGAACCAGATTAATATGGGACCAACTTGGAAGTAGCTCCTTTCGAACAAAAAAAGAATTACTCAAATCGGACCACGGGTCTCGGAATAATCGGTGAACATACATAAAAAAAAAAAAAAAAAAAAAAAAACAGCCACAACCGAATACAGAACCTCCTCCTTCTATGAAATTGAAGTCGGTTAAAAAAGGTTTGCTAATGGCGTATTGCTTAACAATACGACGGTTATGACAATAATAGCACAAACGTGCAGATGGTGCGTAACAGTAAACTCTACAACAAACTAGATTTGGGCTAGTGTAGCTACAATGAAATTTGCACTAGTAGACTGAATCGCCAAGACTCGATAAACTTGCATTCTTATCATTGCCAACATGATGTGATGCGACGTACGGGCGCGGCGCACACCCTCCCACTTCCTCGACCTCCGAATGCACGGAATTGGCGCGCGGACAGTACACGGCAGGCGCACTTTGCCCCCTACACCTTACTAACTCTTGAATAACTTCAGTAATAACTTTAATCTAGTAGTAACGGTTCTCCAAACCATCATCAAAAATTATTTTGCTGAATGTCACTCCGCAATCAATTTTTTATCTAGTCATTTGTTATCTCGTCAGACGTTATTAAAATATTCTTTCATATTTGGGCCGATATTTAATTTGTTTTTGTTTTGATCAGATTTTGATACAACTTGGTGGAGTTCCCTATTCTGTACAACATAAGCGCAATTTCACTGCATGTCCTTGATTTGTAACAATGGTGGTGACTGGTGATATCATCAAATATGATAAGACCCTTTTATTAAAATAATAAAGATTAAAAAACCGGTTAAGTGCGAGTCGGACTCGCATTTCAAGGGTTCCGTACATTAAATTAATGACTTATGTGTGTGTCACAAAGTTTAAATCAACTTGCTTATTTATGAGGGTTATTTCATTTTTTGTAATAGTCTACCAAACGCATGAGAGAAAAAAAGATCTACAAAATACAACCTTGTTATAATGCAAATAAGCTTAAATTTCGAACGGGCTTTCCAACCAATGGACTATCTCAATGTCGTCGCTATACTTACTCAACCTCATATCTGCAACAATCATTTGATGGAAATGTCGCTTTTCTTTCATTCGGAATACGGGTGTTTTTGTCATCACATGAGTGTTGCAGATACGAGGTTATTTATTTTAATTTCAATTTATTTATTTTGCTAATATACACAGATACAATATTGGTCATGTCAGTGTGGTACAAATTCATGAGTGCATATTACGCCACAATAGGCATGCAAAATATTAATCTTACACTAAAATTATAATTAGCCTATTTTCTTAGCTAACTAATTGTTGGAGTAAACTTTAAATTTTTGAATTAAGAATTCCGTTCCTCATTGTCGTTTTGTTTTTTTACACAATAAAGCACATAGAGTTAGTAAGACGTATAGAGATAACAAAGTCATTTAATTTTTATTAGGGAGTATCTAATTCGTCGAAACAATATACACAATATCCCTTTGCATTAAGTACGATGACATTTGTGTGTAATTGTATACAGTATGTATATTTTTGAAAGGATCGGTGAGAGCAGTAACCAGATCCCGTTCTTTTACGAGAAAATAATCTTGGAAGACCTATAGTATATGACAATAAAAAAAAACTAGTTTTTGGAAACAGGTAAAGTTGACGAAATTAAATAAGCCGATGTTGTTCAAACTTGTTTGAGAGATCGGCTCACTTTATCGGCCCGATTCGAACTTTAAGATACGTCAAATATTACGATTATATTACGATACGTTTTTGTTTGAACAAACGTCACTTTTGACACTGACATATCTAATGCATATCGTATCTAGTCGTAATATTTGACGTATCTTAAAGTTCGAATCGGGCAGTATATTTCGTCAACCTTAGAGCCAGCGACAAAAATATCAGTGAAGATTTGGTACTCATGAATCCAAGTTCTACTAAAATATTTTTTTCTTTTAAAAACAATAATGGAAAAGATTTTCTTTTTTAAATTCTTTTCAAAACACGATAATGTTATATATTTTTCCTCGTCCTAAATTCAAGACGTGCAGAAAATATAAATACTTATACTTTTATGACAGCTTAAGTAGAGTAATAACATTAATGCGGTTTATATTGTTATAAAAACATTATAAAAACTTAATTATAAAAACTGAATTCAGTATCAAGTGAACGTAGTTTAGCGAAAAGGATTCATCCATAAAATATTATGACATTTAAATTAATTGATTTTCTGTTTGAAAGAAAGATATTTTTTTTAACAAATTGGGGATTAGATCCTTTTCCCTAAACTACGCCCAATTATTGATAGAGTCCGAGTGTCACTATGTCATCATTAATGTCAAATTTATATGAAAATATGACGTTTATCTCATTCTTACACTACTTACTTACACTCTCTCACTTTGTTAGCTTAGACAAACTCTACATTTTGAGCAGTTCTAAATAATATTACCTAAAGTCTATATTGTATATGGCATGGAACTAGAAACAAAATCAAATCAAAATAATAAGTTCTAAATTTAATTCAAATTGAAGCAGTATAGAATACCGAGCTTGTTTTTAGTTGTTTTTAGTTAAGTATTCCTTTTGGCATTGTAACTTTTAAATTGTATGTTGATATGGGTGTACAACTGTACGTGTTGCCTGAAATAAAACTTTATTTATTTATTTTATTTATTTTATTTTATAATGGTGAACCATAAAATTGACCTATTCAAATCTGAGCGCTTGGATGTAACGTTGCCGTTTTGACTGCACAACTCCTATAAATTATCTCCTAGGTTTTTGTCGAATACATTGGCTCGCTTTTCGTATATACTTGCGAATGACTACATTGAGGATTAATGTGTCACTGAGTTTTATTGAATACTTTCCCAAAACACAAATTACCGTCCCCGCGACGTACTTTTGATGCAGGCTATGCATCTAATCGAGCCCGTTCCCGCCGAAGAAGATTCATTTACTTTGACTACTTAGTACTTCCTTAGCACTTCCGTATCCAATCTGTTCTTTACAAATGGCTTAATCTTCATTAAGTATCTAAAAAAATGGTTCATTTAAATTTTTATTTTCTGTGATCTCTTAACGACACGGTAACGACACGGTAGCTTCTACGTTTAATTAAACGTGGAATTACGACACGAAAACGTAGAACTAACATTAGTAAGTAGCATTTGCACATAACAAGCAAAATGGAATACCTTCACAGCGCTTTGTACGTCGTTTTCCTATGAAAAGAAAACGTTTTGCGATAACTCAAAAACGGCTTGACTGATCATGTTGCCAATAGTTTTGGTTTAATGTCTTTATTAAACTTTTTTTTTCATACTTTTCGACCCATGGTTCAAACATGGTTAGACATAGCGAAACTACGTCTGGTTTTAAGGTTCCTAGTTGACTACGGAACCCTAACTAAAAACAGGCAAACAACCTCTGTAAAGTATAACGATGCGCACGGAACACTAAATGCCTCGAGCTTTGACTCGGGCTTGGCCAATTATTTGTCTTCAGTACGACTCGCGCTTCAACCTAAAGGCAAGCCTCTCTCGGACACGTTGCTCGGCCTTCGGCCTTTGCAATTAAGATACTTGAACTATTGTTCTGTTTAAACACTAATCTCCCGCAGCTCAACCTTCGGCCTCGGCCGCGAATAGGTATAGGTACCTCTTCGGGACGTTTCGGGCCTTCGGCCTTACGCGGATATCCGTCTTTGGCGTTCGCAATAGCTGTCTACACCACGTTTCACGTAAACCGTTGCGGCTGTGTCGCTAAAACAACTTGACCCCTATGTTTAAAATTTATTTGTTGACGTTACATATCCGTCTTTGGGTACATATCTGTACCAAATTTCAACTTACTTAATTGGTCCAGCAGTTTCGGAGCAAATAATTATAGGCTGTGACAGACGGACAGACGGACGGACAGACAGACGCACGAGTGATCCTATAAGTGATCGGGAAAGCAGTGAATATTAAATACCTAGTTAGTACTTAGTTAGTTAGTTTTGCTGGGCATTTTCCGCAACTCGACATCCAATGTGCCTATTTTGCGTGAAACGAGGTAGCGCTACTCTAACCACCCCAGCTCCTCCACGAAGCCTAGCAAGGTCTTCAGGTTGCTAGTTGCTTCCTTTAGTGTGCATGGATTTCCTAGGTATTTGCTCCTATATACTTCTACCTGTTTACAGTCTAGGAGAATATGTTTTGTTGTTTCTTCTTCTGCCATGCACGCTCTGCACATGGGGCTGTCCGTTTTACCCATGATATGTAGGTGTTTGTTTAGTGTGTGTTACCCTACCTAGTTAGTACTATTTAAATATCTAAACTACGGATACATGTTAAATTCTAGGCAATTCAATCATAATTTGTGTTAACCTTTCTATACTTATGTCTACTGAATGCCATGCATGCTATGCATACGTAGGTATATTTTTATTTCATATAGGGTTATCTTTAATTAGTGTATTTGTATTGTATTTTGCGTTTCAGTACTTTCAGAAGGACTCTGAAACATGCCTGTTCTAATCTTCTTCAGCCAATTAAATGGGTTGTCATACGCACAATGCGGGACTGAAGTGCTTTTGTCAAGTCTATTTCTTTATTAAATTTATATCCTTTGAAGTTAAACTACAACAACCATGTCTGAATAGCCAGTTAAATAAATGAATGGCTGTGCAGACACATTTATTAACAAATAAAATTTTAAGTACACCAGTTTTTACAGAAACACTATAATGATGTAACTCTTACTTATCAAAACCCCCTTCCAAAACAGATGTTTCAAGGTCAGGTTACAAGTTAAAAAAAAACGTATTTTATAACTTTTATAAGAGATTTGTATTGCATTTCAGCCAGTTTCAGGCATGTTAAATATAATTGTGTCGAAGTCTAGTCAAAGGTCCCACTTTGTCGCTTACCATAAGGACGATTTGCTTACATCTTTATACGAATAACCAGTCAAAGCGACAAAGTGAGACTCTTTACTTGGAAACGACACAATTAGCGTTCACGCAGTAAACATTGAAGAGTTCCGTAATTTTATTTATTTAATACGATACAATATCTACAATCAATAAATTATATATTTTTTCATTGACTCTAATGTTGTCTAAATTTGCTGTCACCAAAATTAAAATATCTTGGCTGTTGCAGGGCGGAAATGAGTGACCGGATATTTTTGTCTCTAAAACGCCGTTTTTCTTCCTTCTCTGCTGTTTGATGTTTATCGCGTTACAGTTACAATCGCGCCAAATAAATACGAAATATTTTGGAACAAGATTTTTTCTTATTTCCGTGTCTTCAGCGAAGACGATTGATGTTAGAAAACTGTGATTTTGAATTCGTAAGAGCAGCATGGATTGACTTCCGTCGGTAAAAATAAAATATACTAATTATACTAAACAGTACGATGAACGTGGCACCAAAATAATCAGACGTAATCCACAAATCCTGTAAAAAAGTATTTAAAATTGTATTACCGTCATAAATCTACTATAATATTGAAGAACCCTTATCTCGTGCTAAGTAGGTACACATGCCGGCTTAAAATCACAGAGCTCTGTCTGTTCTGTTTGTTTTTGTATTACAAAGCAAGGTTTTCCAAATTTCCAGGGGAACTGTTTGCTATGATATTATGTAAACTTACTAAGGATCCGCAGTGTATGCAGCCGTTCCTGGTAATTTGCCCTTGTAGCAGGTATAGTCTATATAATAAGTTCTGCCAATTGTACTTATAACAAATTGGTTAACAGGAATGGGGAGGACCGGTCTCTGGATGTTCACATGATGGAAAATGTTTTCCATACAAATTTTAAAGCTCCTACCTATTATAATTATGAATACGAAAAAATAATCAAACGAAGGGGAGCTGCGGTTAATATACATCAAATTGTGTAAAAACAATTTCTATCATGTTAATAACTAAAGAGGAAATTGAGGACTACGTTTGTATGGATGGAAAGGCGTTCTCGCGCGGTTATCCACCACTAGCGTAAAAATCCTCCCTCTAAAAATATACATTATATAATTTTAACGTTAAATTCCAAACAAAAATAACTAAAATAAGTAGCGGCTCACAAAATACATCTACTTTCCATATTTCTTTAAGATATACTTTAGTTTCCGAGTAAAAACTGTGACAAACAGACAGACAAACGGACGGACGGACAGAGCGGATACGAATAAACTATAAGAATCCTTTTTTTGCCTTAACGGGAACGGAACCCTAAAATTATGAAGAAAAAACTTAGCATAATAGCCAAATAGCCGTGCATTTAGCCGTGTCAATTTTATTGTGTGTACAGAAACCTAACCATTAATTTGAGTTTTCAAGAAACTTTGAAGGGCAATCGGGTATCTTTGATTAACAACAAGAAGTTTCCTTTATGTTACTCTCCCAAGCCTGGGGACTTCCAAAAACTAACCCTTTCACCGACCAATGTGATGGGAGCGCCCCGGGGACTTTGGATTTTGTTAAGTTCAAAGAGAGCCTCTCATTACTCGTAACACGCTAAATATCTTTGACAAAAAACGTTAGGACACATTATTTTTAGGGTTCTGTACCCAAAGGGTAAAAACGGGACCCTATTACTAGGACTCCGCTGTCCGTCTGTCCGTCTGGCCGTCTGTCCGTCTGTCCGTCTGTCCGTCTGTCCGTCTGTCCGTCCTGTCTGTCACCAGGCTGTATCTCATGAACCGTGATAGCTAGACAGTTGAAATTTTCACAGATGATGTATTTCTGTTGCCGCTATAACAACAAATACTAAAAAGTACGGAACCCTAGGTACGCGAGTCCGACTCGCACTTGGCCGGTTTTTTATATAAATAATGTATCTTAAATAAGTACATATATAAAATATTCGAAGAACAAGTTAATCGATCACAAAGTTTAGCAAATAAAAAATAAAATCTGATTTTATTTATTTATTTATTTCGCAAACAGTAAGAATTTAGGGCATAATATTCAATATAATTATATTTAATAAAAAATACAAATAAACGTGCATAAGAATATTTGATTTTCAGACAGGGGCGATTTTACTATGGCATTCTGGCCAGGCCCTTCTTTCTAAAGTATATGTAGGGCTTACAGCCCCCTTCTGGCCAAAAAAACATTACGGGAGAGTGGGGCTGAAAGTTCCCGGGGTAAGCTGTTCCGACGGTAATAACTTTGTAAAGAATAAAGATAGCAATAATAAGCCAACTTAATCATAAGATGTATATTGTATGACTTATAAAATAAATAAGATAAAAAAGAGCAATATATTTGAAGTGCGTAATGATAATGTCAGTACCCGTACCATGAGTCACTGACAGTGTCAAAACTGACATATACGCAAACGTCTACTTAATTTACTTTCTATACATCTCGCTCGCACTAATATGCGAGTACGAAGTACGAGCGAGATGCATAGAAAGTAAAGCTAGGTTCTCGAAGGCGTTTATGTAGGTGCTAAACTGGTGGTAGCCACAATCATACTCGTAGGTGACGCGCAGTTTTAGCAGCCATTTTGGTTACAATAGCAACGATGTTTGCATAGCTGCCTTCAGGCTGTCAAAATTTTACACTTGCATATATTTTTGTGTTTAAACTGGGTAAATGTGTCTATTATGGATTATTTCATGTAATACTTTCCTGTAGTGATAGTGAGATAGTATGGTTGAGAGTTTAGTATTTTTTAAATTGATTTTATAAATTTTTTGGTACTTCAGTCTTCGTAAATAAATTTAATTTAGGGCAAGAAGTTCCGCTCCGAAATTTGACAAAAAAATTGCTTTTATATAAAAGCTATTGAGATATTAGCAGAAAAGAATAAATCAATACAAAAACAGATAAATCTTCGACATTTAGATACAGTAAAAACGAAATCCTTAATTTTTATATCAAAACCGTGTTGTTTGAAAATCGAAACTTCCGGCCCTGCTCTCCCCTGTGTGACCGTACCTCCGGGTAGCAAGAGCGATGGCGCTGCCATCCATATAATAACCGGCCAAGTGCGAGTCGCACTCGCCCACCGAGGGTTCCGTACTTTTTAGTATTTGTTGTTATAAACCCAGGGCTGAGAATTGGGATCAACTTGACTCAATTTAAAATAACGTAATAATTTTCCTTTCTTTACTCGTACTCGTATTTCTGCAACGTTTCAAATTCCAAATTCCAAATTATTTATTTGTTAAACATAGGTATGTACAACAGGTCTTAAATGTATAATATAGTATCACAATGTTTCGCCACATGGCACACAAATAGCTACAGAGCCGTAGCGTGAAATTATAAACTAGTCTTAATAAAAAATACACAACACAACAAATTAAAAGGAAATGAAATCTCCGGAGTCAGACAAAAAATCTTGAACAGAATAATATGCTTTACTTACTAGAAAATCATATAACATTTTTTAAATTTCTTTTAATCATCAATTACCAAAATTTGTTTTGGTAGCTTATTATAATTAATTTTTGGTGCCATTCCAAAAAAGCTTTTTGCTAGTAACGCTATTTTACATTATCTAGATTGTATTCTATATTGATGGCGATAACTATTGAAATAGGAGAATTGGTCAGGGTTATACTTAACATATAATGCGACTTCATATACATATATAGAGACAGGGAAGCGTGAGAATATTTAGCTTAATAAAGTAGGGTTTACATGATTCCATGTTTTGTATACCGCATACTGATCGTAAACACTTTTTTTGAGCTCTGAAAACTAATTCTCTATCAGTACAATTACCCCAGAATATAACCCCGTATCTTAAAGTTGATGTAACATGAGCGCGATAGGAGATTAAAACAGTCGGCTAGTTTACTACTTTTCGCAAATTTTGTTATATAAGGCATATGAATATTTATTTAGTTTTTTACAAACATTGTCTATGTGGTTTGTCCAACTTAATGTTCGATCTAAGGTTAGACCCAAAAAAGTTGTTGAATCCGTTTCTTCAATGTCCTGATCTTTGTATGTAATTTTCAAATCAGAAATAAGTTCTTTTCTCTGTTTAAAGGTCATTGTTTTGGTTTTATTTAAGTTGATAAAATATTATTTTGATATAGCCAATCGATTATTAATTCTATTGTTTTATTAATGTGTTGTTCAAATGATGATGGGTCTTCGCTAGTAAAAATCACTGTACTATCATCTGCAAATAAAACTATTTTATCTGTGATTGCTTGTGGCAGATCGTTAATATAGACCAAAAAGAGGAGCGGGCCTAAGACGCTTCCTTGTGGGACGCCAGAATTTGTTTGTTTTAAATCTGAATAAAAAGTGACCTCTTTTTTAGACAACACAAATTCGAGTTATTTGTGTGACTTGTTCTCTATTTGTCAAGTAGGATTGTAGTAAATTGTAGGTATTTCCACGGATACCATAATTATACAGTTTTGATAATAAAATTTTATGGTCAACAAAATCAAAAGCTTTTGTTAAATCCATATACAATGCTGTAACAGGTACTTTCTTATCTAACTGTGACGTGATTGTGTTGAGTAGATCATAAATGGCCATGTTTATGGAAATTAGTTTTGCGGAAACCTTTTTGCTCGTCAGCAAAGAGGTTATGTGATTCAAGAAAGCTACTTAAATTTAAATAAATTACTTTTTCTATTATCTTGGAGAAAATAGGTATCAATGCCACTGGTCTGTAATTAGTTATATATTTTTTATCTCCTTTTTTGTACAAAGGTCGAACGATGGTAGTTTTTAATTTATCCGGAAATATTCCTTGTTCAATACACATGTTTATAATAAAACTAAGTGGTGCTGCAATGATTTTTGAAATTGTTTTAACTATTTTTGTATTTATCCCGTCATTTTCTATTGGTGTTTTTTAGAGAGTTGATAATTATTCTTATGTCATCTGGATTTGTTGGTTTCATAAAAATCGAATTAACAGAATTGTACGTCATTGACGTGTTACTTATAGTGTGTTTATGTATATTAGTTAAGTTATTACCTATTGTATTAAGATGAACATAGTAGTTATTGAATGTCTGTTGTATCTTTGGGGTCTGTTATATTTTTTCCATTATAGTTGATTTCTGAAATGTTATCATTTATGTGTCTCATTTTTGATCAATTTATAATATTCCAGGTGGCTTTTGACTTGTTGGATGAATTTTGAATATAGAAATTATTTTGAGATTTTTTTGTGAGCAACATTATTTTTTTAAGTTTTTTAGAGTAGTGTTTAAATTCATTTTTATTGTCAGTGGTTGGCTGCAATCTACTTTTCCACAATAATTCTCTTTTCTTTTTACAGCATTTCTGTATGCCACGAGTGATCCACTTTGGTTTATTAATTGAAGATATTTTGCATTTTATAAAGGGAAAACATAAGTCATAAAAGAATAAAACAAACAAGTCGATAATGTCGTAGGAAAATTATAACTAACTAAAAATCTGTGTATCAAAAGAAGAAATAATAGGTTGTACTTAATGTACAAAATTTGGCGGAACGCCAAACGTTAAGAGTTTTTTGGAATGATGTTGTTTGCAATAGCGAGAGTACTGGTTCCTGCGTTTTAGGCAAAATAAACAAAGGGTGACAAACAACGGATGGTTTACGATACCTAGTTATCGGCGATAACTGCAATTGTTCGGGGGAAATACTTGTTTTTAAAAGCTGCGAAAGTGTTGCTTTAGTTAGTAACTGAAACAGTTCCAGAAGCGAAAACAAACACCGTTATTATTTCAGTGCCATAAATACAGAATTATGTGCGTTTAACCGAGAATAAAAATGTTTTAAACAAACGTACGATACTACTGTAACATATCTGCAGCTGCATTCGAAATGTTATAGTACATTACGATTCGGTCGTTTTTAATATATCACCACTCGTTGCGAATTTCCTACTTTTCGCACTTGTATCGTAATGTAGGAGAGACCGGGACAAGATGAACCTCGGGGCAGAACGGAAAATGTGCTGTGTTGTGCATGAGTTACGCACGATATTGAGCTACGGAAGCGCTATTAGTACCATTTTAAGTCGCGGTTCATCGGTCAGTGGAAACGAGTTCCATCTTGTTTTGGCTGCTTCGCGTGAAAAATCTTTTGAATAATAATATGCACGAGTATTACGATATTTTAAGTCAAATGTTGATGTATTATGAAGTTAGTAAGCATGTTTTTACAATTTTTTTCAAGCTAAACACCGTTAAGAAAGATCAAATATTTACATTAGGCACTGTTAATAACCTCCACAGCTTTAGGTTAGAAATGCTTAGTATTATTATAAAAAAATATCGTTGGGGCAAAACGGTGGGGTAGATGAGTACGACGAGGACGAGGATGCGCATACGCGTGAGTATTGTAAGCGCGACTAAAATATGTGCTCTTTTTGTCCTGTGCGATTTTCCATTATACCCCGAGCTATGGGACAAGATGGAATTTTAATGTTCTGTATGGTTTTTCCTAATTAAAACTAAATGATAATAATTTTTTCCTTTTTTTTATTGTGGGACGTACCACATTATTACAATCTATAAATTGTATATACAGATGTGAATCACAATGAAAAAATCAACGATGATCAACTCTCGTCAACGTAGGACTCGAACCCACATCCTTGGATTGCCGGTCCAATGCGTTACCAATTGCGCAAGCTGACCATCCGTCAATCAACGCGAATTTAATCATTGCAACTGTGACGACGTCACTAGCGACATCTGCATATTAAGGTTCACAACCTTGACCACCTCTGAGGACATGCGTTAGCGCATGACTTACCTCCCGACCACACAACATGGTTGTATTAAGCCGGCGCGAGAGATGGCCTTGTTATCAACTTAAATGTTAATAAATTTTTCGTTTTTTTTTATTGTGGGACGTACCACATTATTACAATCTAAAATTGTATATACAGATGTGAATCACAATGAAAAAATCAATGCGTTACCAATTGCGCAATTGGTAACGCATTGGACCGGCAATCCAAGGATGTGGGTTCGAGTCCCACGTTGACCAGAGTTGATCATCGTTGATTTTTTCATTGTGATTCACATCTCTATATACAACTAAATGATTTAGATAGTCGAACAAGTTGATTATATACAGTTAACTTACTGATGTTGCGATACATGTAAAAGGTATTTCATTAAACAATTTAATTTTCCTTATATGTAAGTTTTTTCCTCAGGTATCCCGTCTTGACCCGGTCTCCCCTACTATTACCGTAGGACCGGGGACCCCTAAGCCCGTCGTCAGCAAATATTTTTGGACTGTCTGCATCCAGTAGGGCTAAGATGGTTGGCTCTTTATCATTTGTCACCATGCCTGTCACGTTCTAACAAATATGTAAGTGCGAAAGTGACGCATGGCATGACAGGTGATAAAAATGTGACCATGATACCCCTGCAGGTGGTTGGTGGGCGGCCTCTGCCTCTTTTGCCTTCTGCTATGACCAAAACCTCTCGAGTAATGTACTTAAAAATATATAAATGAAAATTAAATGTACAAAACAATCTGTGAATTAAAAACTAATAAGGGTTAAAAAAAAACACTTAGTTTTATACAGGGTGGCTAAAAAAATAAGTGCATAACGGTTGCCAGGGAGGTTTTGGTATTATACTGAGCAATTTTTACTATGGGACCAACCACGAAATCGCGAAAAAAAATTACCCTCCCATAGAAAATGGACCATAGACCATACAAAATGTATGAAACAGCCAAATCTTTTTTCGCGATTTCCCGATTGTACCCATTATAAAAGTTGCTCAGTATAATCCCAAAACCTCCCTGGCAACGGGAATAAACTTATTTTTTAGCCACCGTGTATATAGGATTTTTATTAAATAAATCATAAATAATAATAGGTTTAGAAATTAAAACTATATGAAATAATGGTAAACTTATAGTACTATGAATAAAACAAAACCTAGTTTCAGAATTTTACAATCCAAATCTTTAAAAATAGTGCAAGCAGACATTAACAGTCGAAAATGACATTGCTAACATTAAACTCATTAGGGTGCCAGTGTTTCGTAAAACAGACGAACTAATGAAAAAACTTTGGGAGTTAAGCTAACCGCCAATTACATAGCTCTGTAGCTTTGTATATCCAAAAGTTTGTAGCCGTTGTGATATTGGATGATCGCAGGAGCTTTCATTTAGTCAGAGAAAGTTAGCTAATGTTTCTCTTTGGGGAGTTCACAACTTTTTCAGAATTGTTAACTTTATTGAAAAATCTTTATTAGGGTGAAAGTTTGTTATTAGTATTTTGAAAAGTATTTGGAATGCTCCAATTATGTAAAGTGTATTCTAGGCATAAAAAGAAAATATTTATTGTAAAAAAATCAAATAAAATAAAAATCATCATCTTCCTCGCGTAATCCCGGCATTTTGCCACGGCTCACGGGAACCTGGGGTCCGCTTGGCAATTAATCCTAAGAATTGGCATAGGCCCTAGTTTTTACGAAAGCGACTGCCATCTGACCTTTCAACCCAGGGGGTAAACTAGGCCTTATTGGGATTAGTCCGGTTTCCTCACAATGTTTTCCTTCACCGAAAAGCGACTTGTAAATATCAAATGATATTTCGTACATAAGTTCCGAAAAACTCATTGGTACGAGCCGGGGTTTGAACCCGCGACCTCCAGATTGCAAGTCGCACGCTCTTACCGTTAGGACACCAGCGCTTTTTTTTAAATAATATATAAAAGAAAATACAAAAACCAAAATGTTTATTGTTGAGTAATCACTTGATCAAAAAAACATGATTAGTTTTTAGGGTTCCGTACCCAAAGGGTAAAAACGGGACCCTATTACTAAGACTTCGCTGTCCGTCAGTCCGTCTGTCTGTCTGTCCGTCTGTCCGTCTATCCGTCTGTCCTTCTGTCTGTCACCAGGCTGTATCTCATGAACCGTAATAGCTAGACAGTTGAAATTTTCACAAATGATGTATTTTTGTTGCCGCTATAACAACAAAATAAATACTAAAAAGTACGGAACCCTCGGTGCGCGAGTCCGACTCGCACTTGGCCGGTTTTTTTTAAATGTTTAGTTTAGAATATTGGTTTAACAAACATTATATTTTAGACAATTTTCCTGTATATTCCTAATTGGCCGAAAAAAAGGTAAAGTTTACTAAGTAAGAGTACTTTAGGCAAATGTCTAAAAGAACAGTTTGTAGTATAAATGTATTGTCATTGTGATTACACTAAACAGCATGATGAAATTATTTATTGTGGGAGGTTTTTAAAAAAGGGCTTGATTTATTTTGTTATGCAACAGTGTCCATTGCAGTCCGTCCATTAACTCGATTGCAGAGGTGGACACAAAGTAGTTTCTGATAAGGGTCTACGACAAAAGTGTTAGTGATTTAATTACTTACTGAACTTTTTTATGGGGCACTAAAATAAACAAAATGTTGCGACAAATGTTTTCCGGCATTTATTGGTTTCGTCTTTTTAGGTTACCCGTACCTCAAAAGTAAAAACTGGCCAAGTGTGAGTCGGACTCGAGTTCCACAGGTTCCGTACATTACACAATTTTAACCATGTATTTTTTTATGTAAAAACCCGTAGGGTTGGAACAAACTAAGTAATTAAGTCCGACTCACGCTTGACTGCACATTTCTAATATTAATAGGTTTTCAGTATTCAATATTAGGTTAGCACTTGTCCGGTTTTTCTTTTAGTTTTCCATATGAATTTTATTCTAACATTGTATTTGCTTGTAACTTAAAACGGAAATGCATTTTATCAATGCAAAGAAATAAAATATTCTTCTGGGCCTTTTTATAAGTTTTCGAAACCATAAATCGTCCATACGTTAATATGGGTATTCAATAAGAAACCGACTGCTGCTGCGAACAGATGCCGATGGTCGTAAAATGATCCGATACTAAAACACTTTAGGACAGTTTCCCTAATTCAATCCGGATAGTGATACCTATTATTTTTACAGACTTATTTCAGTTCACGATTACTCAAGAAAAACCCTCCGCCGCCGCCGCCGCCGTAGCGAGGTGGCCTAGGGGTTCATGGCGTTAGCCGCGATAGCTAAAGACGCTGCTTCGAATCCGGCCTTCACCACGGGAGGGCTTCGTCACTTTTTCTTTAATATACCTATATGACATCTATTACAGTTTATAAAAAAAAAACGATATTAAATTTAAGAAAACAATTTTTACGGCCTTTGTGCGGTGCTGCGGTGCTATTACATTATACATAGTACTCTTACTCTTATGGGTACCTGGGTACCTTACTTTAAACTATAAATATTGTCGCGTATATTATTTAAAGGAACATCGAAAATAAATTGTGTCCACTAAAACCAAAGAGTTTCAAAAGAGAAAGTAAAAGAAAAGAGTTGAGTAAACTCGCTAAGCATTTCTCGAGGTTTAGTTAACTAATACTAATCCCATATACTAAATAAATTTCTATGAATTACAGAGCTGTCTCTGAACACTTATTTGATTAAGTACACCACACAGTTAAAAGAAGTTTGTACAATTACAGCTGAGAGTAAACGTCACCGACCGTTCCATCAAATAAGGCTAAATTAAAATCCCAACCGCATCCAACGTAAATAAAAATAAGTATTTTTGTCCTAAAAATTAAATCCTTTGTGATACGGATTTAGACGATAAAGGAAATTGCTTACTGAAATTTAAATCAAGATTCTTAGGTCCGGCATGAAATTTAATTTCACTTCATTACGCGAATATAAAGGATTTGGAGCATTTATTGATGTGAACAGAGATAAGAAATGACTACGTTCTTCCTCTTATGCGCGCCGATTGCAAATATTTATTTGATATATGTATAGAGATTGCGAACATCTTTGTAATAAGAGTTTTGAATGATTCACGGTTTAAAATCATGCATGGCAAAGTGTATTTTAAAGATATAAAGTATTTTATATTTGTATTTTGTATTTTAATATTTAAGGACATCTTGCTTTCTTTTACATTATGTTTAAATCATGGCCATGTGTATTTAAAAAAAATAAAGAATTTTGTATTTGTATTTTTATATTAGAAGGACATTTCAGACTTTCTTTTTCACATAATAATGAAAGCGCGACGATATTTAACTACAAAATCAATCTGTAATAATATTTCCATAACGGCTGAACAAAAAGATACCGAATATTTATCTTCCGTCATATGCTGATGAAATTATCCTCTATAGAACACTCATAATCGTATTAAGCTCACATACCATAAACGACACGCGGCACAAAGGGCGAACTAGATAAGAGGCACTTTGCTCGGATTTAAGCGTTATCGGCAGAATTTTATGGTTCATAAATAGTTAAAGAAGTTCTTCCGAGACCCCCGACCAAAAGTTGCACGCAGTTTTTTCCCCCATACTCCCCATAGATATAAAATGGTGCTACAATCCATTGGAACATCGATCAATCACCCCAGTCTGTAACAGGGTATTATGTCGCAATAGCTCTTTGAGGTAAACCTTTTGTAAATAAGTTTTACCTATCATCAGTCATCAGTAGTTTCTTCCTTCAGCAAGAATAATCTGCCCATGTCATAAAGCATTACTCTTAATATGAAGTTTCATTCAACGTTTTTCAGTACATTCGTTAAGTAATATGTATAGTAGAAAACTGCAGAACCATTGATATTACTAATCAATGATAATATAAAAACTTATTTTGTGAATGTATTACTTATTCATATTTGGTTCCCCGAGTAGGTAATATGAAAACTACAATAATCAAGAATTTCAAAAGTAAGAATAGGTTCATATAACGCCGAGAGAACATGCGCATCAACGAAACAATTTTCTGGTCCACTTCGTAGTGTCCGTACTAACACGGACTTAATAAGACTAAATAAATCTTTACTAGGTATAAGTCAATGAAAATAATATGTTGTTCATCATTTAGCGTTGACAAGTTTTGACGACATAGTTTTATGCAAAACTAATTCTTCATTCAGAATTTGGCGAACTAAATTGAAAAGAGATTGACAGATAAAATGATACCAGAAATAACAAATAAAAAAAAGTCACGAGTATATGTCGATAAAATGATATCGATAAGTAAAATATTGCAATTACTACCCATGTGATAATTATAAAGGGGTCACAAACGATTTCGATTAATGAATGTCTCAAGAAAAGTGGTTGATTCGATTGTAAAATTGTGACGTTACCGAAGAATTTAGGAGGATTAGGAGGTGCGGACGCGAAAATGCCAAATCTCAATGTTAGCAACCAGGTTTGGGGGCAAGTTGTTTATTTCGAGAGTTGGGTTGTCGCCATAAATCTAAAATTGGTGATTTTATTTTGTACTTGTGGCCGGTAGATGAGATTGACGCATATTTAATTTCTGACCAAATTGTCCAGTTTGGGGACTGGTCTTTACAATCGAAGCAATAGGGATCACCGAGACGATTTAATTTTTGCTTTCACAACACACAATGTAATTGAGAAAGTAATCAGATTGTGCGAAAAATTGCTCGTCTGGGCTGGCCTTATTTGTATTTTGAGCCAAAACATTTGTTTATTACAATATATTCATCCAATATCCTTGTCTTATAAAATTGCACAATTTTCAAATACCAACGAACATTTGTAAAATAACAAAATTGAATTGACCGCGCAACATTTGTAGCGCCCCTAGCAGTAAATTCTCGCGCTATTCAAACTTTTTTGAAAACATCGATATGAACAGCACTAGCCAAACTGTGGTATCATTTATGCATATTGATTTGTCAATTTAGTTCGCCTTATTCTGGAGGCAACAATAGTCAATAGTAGATTGTTAACCAAGGGTTGAAAGGCACCCATTTCTGTCGAGGTAGTTTAGCCAATAGTCCGAGACGGAAATGGTGCCTTTCACCAGAGTTAAACACTACTTTTTATATCGAATGCGAGGAAACCAAACAAGACAAGGCAATTTTGCAAAATCAGTAATTAAGGTACTCATACTCATACTCATTTATTTATAATAATATTTCATATTACACGTCATAATTGGATTTACATAATATATTCAATTCATTCAAATAATCATTAATTAAATTAAAGTAAAATAATACAATATAAAAATAATCAACACATTTCAAATTTCCAATAATTAATAAAACCTAATATAACCTAATAATAGTACCTAATAGACCTTTTTTCCATGATTGTTTTCCTTAGGACTTACT
The DNA here is from genome assembly GCF_947568885.1 of Cydia strobilella. Lineage (NCBI taxonomy): Eukaryota > Metazoa > Arthropoda > Insecta > Lepidoptera > Tortricidae > Cydia > Cydia strobilella. The sequence goes on from NC_086048.1 coordinate 10,260,525, forward strand.
TGTAATGCTACTTTCTCGCACTAGTGCGTAAAAGAGCACTTTTATATGTCGATAGTTTAAAAGGCCATATGTACTGTAAAACGTTGTACGATACACGTTCAAATAGGTAATTCGCAACTCGTATCGATTTAAAACACTCCCTGCGGTCGTGTTTTAATTTATCGCCACTCGTTTCGAATTTCCTCTTTTCCGCACTTGTATCGTAAATAACTATCAACAAACTGCAGTAATTTTAAAATTATTTGTTCATTATAGTATGAAAATCAGCGGGATTGCCGATCTTACTTTTAAATTTTTTACTCATTCAGCCAACATAATAAAAGTATATAGAATTTAAATATTAAATAATAATTTAATGAATAAAATAAGCAATTTCTATCTTTTATTTTATTTTCATGAATATAGTGCTTAATAACTTTAAAACCCCATTTAATATCGTACAAACGTTTAACTGTGGCTGTATAAGATTTTGCCTTTGCTCATTTACGCCAGTGAAAGGTTGAAAAAAAAATATTTTTGGTGCATTCCTTTTGGTTCCCGCCTTATGAAATCGATTAAACACAATTCGACAAAAGAAATCAAGAATATTTTATTTTAACAATTTATTTCCATAAATCATCATTCATCATCATCATTCAATTTGAATCATTTTTGGTTAAAAAAAAAAAGATTCAATGCGGGATTAGTAAAATTAGAACAATTACCAGGCGGGGAAATAAAGACACTATTTTTCCATTTTGTTTCCACCCAGTTGCTCGTGGGACCGGGGACGCAGAGGTGTACACCACTTTTCTGCACTAGAGCAGAAACGTATCATTTTCTGCGCACTTTTTTAAACAACAACGACCCACTCTTTCAGAGCATGAGATATGAAAAATACCTTTAATGTTTCTTTATAATTAATCGTCAACAACGATTGTTTCTGTACTTATTATTGGTTTAGATGTTGATAGGACCGATCTAGTATTATTTGAATTTAAGAAACTTGCTCAGCGGCCAGTCGGTTCAAGCAATTATCGTTAGCTGAAAGAAAATGGCGTTACTCGGAGATCTCATCAGTAAAGAATAGGCAGATTAGATCTCGTTTGTTCACTCCAGCCCAGCCTCGTAATCTTAATTAGCCTATTAAACTGGTTCTTTCATGGACTTGAACTGGAACGTGATTTTTAATGATCAAATTTTATTCAAACGTTTTATTTTAATTTAAGACCGGCAGATGAAATAAATTATGCAATTACCTGAAGTTTTTCTTAACAATTCACTGTGCCATCAATTTACAGACAATATCGTATGAGAACAGCTAGTAGAGAATTTAACCAAGTTGACAAGTATGGTTGCATAATTGCATAGACACAATTATCAGGCAGCTCGATATAATAATAAATTAGTTTATTAAAGACCACATAGGGCCTAGTTGGACTGTTCAACACATAATTACATTACAAAACAAAATATCAGTAAGTACAGCGAGTTATATCAGAATCAGAATCAGAATAGCCATTTATTAAATTGACACATACATTGTTTCATTATTTACATTCATTGCTTATTATTTATTTAGCGAATTAATTCAAATTTGAAATGGCCTCTCCTTCAGGTCAGGGAAAAGAAGGAGGCGTGGTAATAAACTCCATGGGTTACCAGCCCTGCTAGGAGTTTTAGAAACTTACAATTATAGTTATTATTATTTTTATATTTTATTCAGATAAACGCATTATTATTACTACTCTAAAAACAAATTAAATTATTTTCTATGAATATATTTTAACGTATATGACATTTATTTCAGTTTATAGCATTATTATTATTATTATTGTTATAAATATATAAATTAGCTCGTTCCATGCTTCTCGATCCCGGGCCACGCGCCGCCAGAGCGGAAAGCGCGCGCGTAGTTCGTCGTCCCAGCGCGCGCGCGGATGGCCCTGTCCGCGATCACCATCTCTTGGTCTCCAGCGAGTTATAAATGTTTGCTATACTTACATGACAGATTTTTTTACCATTCCTACCTACCCGTAGCCGTATGTAACTTACAACGCGGTTGCAAATGTGACATCACCGCTAGGGGTTGCAATCCGGATATCCGGATAACCGGATAATACGAATACCAACTATGTCAAAATTTTCATTACTAATTTTAAGATAATTATTTAAATACGTTTGTAGTTATAATGTAAACGATGTTGTCTTTTCGTTATTTTTATTAGAATTCATATTTAAGTTACAAATTGTTAAATACAATTTTTCTCCTTGATTTTCAACTGCTCCTTGTTTTATATTTGGGGATATTCATTATACAGATCTGTCTAGCTAGTCTAGTTCCATGCTCCGAGTGTACTCGTATCATGTTCCTGTCACACGCCTTGCGCTACTATTAAAGCCTGTCCACGAAAAAAAGTGGTCGTGGATGATCTGGCATATCTTTTTACCGAATGTACATTTTTAAGATTGTTTTTATTTTAATAATCTGTATACATATACCTATATTATACTATACAATAAAAATAAAATCGTATTTTAATGTATAGGTTTGTGTAAGCTTTCGCCAAATAAAGTCCATCATACCTTTCATTGCTTGTACAACGATTTTTGACAATCTTCACTCGCTTCCCGCTACAAGTCACAACTGCATTTGTATTTTTACAAGCTGTTTTCGGCAGATTACAATGTCATCTTACCAAAAAAATACTTCTTGAAACTCATTTCTATTTGTGGTAGTCAGGAAGACTTTCTACTACAAGCACTGAAAGTAGTTTTTATATGGGAGGCATTCTTTGTCAAAAAGTCAAATTCACCAAAGATAAAGAACCGCAGAACTATCTCAATCTGAATACAATTAGAAAAAATACTTGTGAAAAGAGGACGTCATAACATAAGGTATAATTTGGATTATCTAATAAAAAATAAACAATATATTTTGCAGGAAAACTTGGAAAAGACTGCCAGAAGACGCTGTACAAGAAAACATTGGTACCATGGGATATAATTGCTAAAATTCATAGAAAATCTAACGATATAAGCATGTTTGTATTCTTTATATGTAGTTTTATATCCACAAATTACGTACAAAATGCGCTGCTTGAAAATTCACATTCATATAAAAGATTTACACTATTATGCATAACCACTTTTTATCGTGGACCCGAACAGAACTAAAATTGTTCAAAATTTCCGGCAAGAGCAGAATTCAGAGAGGAGAGTTTTGGTTAATATTGGATATTGGGCTACCGAACGAGATCATGTGGTTAACAAATATGATTACACAGTTTTAGCATTTCGTATTTGAATAAGTCTGGAATGAAAGCCACAATTGACTTTAAAAGCAATATAATATCTCAACAAGAAGAGACTGTCTCGACAGTTAAAAGATATATCCGGTTCTAGTAGTATCATCGAAGCCACGGTCGAAACGCATATGTCAATAATTGATGAAGAAACTGAATAGTATTAAAATTCACGGTCGTAAAATTTACATGAAATAAAGCTACATATCGTAATCATCTGAAGTTACTAAAGAAAAAAAAAGCAGCGCAGCAGGCTACCAATATTTAACGCAGGGTTAAAGTATCTCCATAACTCATAAATTGGTACAAAGCAAGTTTCTGTCACCCGTTCAAAAAACTATTTAGTCCAGCAATTAAAGGTTACTTAAAACATTGCCGAGAGTTTTTATATTTTCACATAATCAGGCCTATGGAACTCTCCGCGCGGGCTCGGATTTATTCCTACGAATCGTCTCCCGTTCACGGTAGAAATTGTAGAAAAGCAAACCAGTTGGTTGCCACACGCGCTCACGCACGCACGTAACCGCGCGCCGCACTGGCATCTTTTACGATAGGTAGTTACAATTACAAGCTACGTAGGTACTATTGAATTTCTTTAATTAAACATGTAAATAGTGTTTATTACAACAAATTTATAGTTAGATAGTAATATCTACCTATTTGAAATAGGTAGCAAACTTTTAAGTTCTTTTGGTAAATGTTTATTTTAAAGACAGTTCTTAAATTTACAAAAGTACCTACTCATTTATGTTCTGGTTATCTTATAATTAATTATCTATATTCATGGGTTCTCTATAATTTTATGTTTATATTGTAACATTAATCTTATCTGGTTTAAAATTACACGAAGTTTAAAAACTAATTATTGCTAGGTTCATTGCGCGGTTTATAAAACGGCGTAAATACTGCGGTTACTGCAGGGAGATATGACCTTTTAAGATGAGTATTTCGCAAACACTAACGCATAAACGGAATATTATAATTATTGGAACTTAACTTGCTTATATGTAGCTATGTTACGCTATGCTGTAGGTATACCTTATGGCAAGTTCTAATGTTAGTTAATTTGATCAATCGATTTAGAGGACCGGTCTTCACACGAATAAAAATTTATACTTGTACCTACGTAGGTAGGTATCTTCTATCTATAGAATCTATAGTCGCTAAACCCTAATACCTACTGTCGCAATAACAGATCACTTAGAAAAGGAAAAAAATCACACATAAAAGTGAAATAGTTGTAAATGAATGATTAAAATACATAATTTAAGATTTAGATTCCATTTTATTTCACTCCGCTGTTTAAGTAGGTAGGTATTTATCATTTCTAAGCGTCGGCAACCTTAGCGTTGTGCCGGTGCGCGCGGCGCGGGGAGAGGCGCGCTGAAGGTCACCCCATTGTATTTTTGTGTAGGTATCAAAACGGTAGGTATTTGCGTTTTCTTTGAGAGATAAGTATCTGTTCGTAAGAACTATTATATAATCTGTGACATAATTTAATTTTGCCGAAGGATCACATAATGGCAACTCAACACAACAATTCGTATAAGTAATTTTTCAACCTAACGGTTACACGTAAGTTTTGGAGTTCACCTTAAAAGGATACTTTTTACCGAAAATATTTTATAGAAATTCGTCTATGCAGTCAAATGTACAGGAGGTATAGTAACACTACTAATGTTGGTAGAAAATATGTTCCATTTATAACAACACTATGTAATACATAAGAGCTTTACTTAGGAATGTTCAGATTTTACTTAGAAAACCGTGCTTGTTTCGAAAAATAAGCGGGCCAAGTTTGAGGAAAAACATTCGGTGAAAAGTTTTCTGCCAAGTGAAATTCCTAGTTCCGCTTCCGACAATAAAACTTCGGCAAAAAGATAGAACGCACAAAAAACCGTAATAATTATTTACGTAGCCTTTTGAAGGCGAAAACTCAGTTAGAATCAAAGAGGATATAATAAGATAGAGCGGTACTGTCATAGTTGATTTTCTTACTACTGTAAATTCACTGCCATCTATCGACGTGCTTTAAAACTAAAAATGAAGATTTATAAAAATACGTTAAAATGTATTTAAATATGGATAAATGATTTTTTTATTTGCATTAATTATTTTTATATGATTTTGACCCATGTTCTTTCACTGTTATGCGTTAAAATTATAAATAACAAACGAAACCGTCAACGCCCTCTATACGAGTGTAGGCCAAAGCTAGGGGCGTATTCTGATCGAGAATCAAATTTTCGTGATTTTCGAGGCACGTTTTTTCCTTAGACTGTATCCATCTATTACGGAGTTATATCTATCTTTGGTTAGAACGATTTATTTAGAAACTCAAATCAACGTAAAAATGATTATTTTCGATAGCCGTGAAAAAAGAGCCTATCGGCTCATTTGTACTCAGTTACTGATCATTCCTTTTTATTTTTATAAACTACGCGTAAGATTTATGAAGAAAAAAAGAGAAATTTCGATTTTTATTCGTTTTATCAGAAACTTTTTTACTACCTATCCGGATAATATCTGGATAATAAAAATGTATTCGAAATACTTTTAATACAAAAACTGGGCGGATATTGCAAGCCCTAATCACCGCCCCGCTCCGCGACCGCTCCGTAACTATGCCGTAACGCTTCCACGTCAATGCGACGGAGCCTTTAGTAACAGTCAACAAGTTTATTAAGAGGGGACGCTTCTTATCTGTTTACGCAAGACTTTGAATAAAGACTTAGGCAAACTAATACGCAGAAATGATTACTTACAAATCGTTCAATATGACGGATATGGCAAAAAAACGTAACTGAAACTAGTAACGTTATTATTATTACGTTAGGTACTTACTAATATTTAGTCAACCCACGACCTCCAATTTGCGAGGCGCAAATAAGTCGCAATGAGCTGCACAGCGTAAAACTTTTATTTTCTGCGTATAAAATACAGACTGCAGTAATTCTTCATTGATAAAAAGCTACAAACTAGCACCGCCATAATGTGCTACAAGTGAGGTAAACGCTTGTAAAAACAGTTCCCCGACACGTAGACAAATTAGGTGACCTACTTGGGTGATTCCTACATTCTACATTATTAACTGTAAATCTGCCAGGAACGTTGCTTGTCTTAATTATTTCGGGTTACATTAGGGCCTTTTGTTTGTATCTAAGTTGATTTAAATAAAGCTGCCTTACTTCCCGAGGCGGATTACAGTATCAAGTGAGAAGAAACGCTATCGCTTTTACGCTTTATTAACGCGTTTGGGAATATTAAAATTAAAATGTACACATATTCGAAATTCGTTCATCAGTAGAATGGAACATAAATAAACACCTGTTATCGGATTTCATGAGCATACTGATTAGTGATTAGGATTATATGGCGAAAGCAATATTTTTTGAATCCTAAATCCTAAGCCATATAATATATAAAATGAGTAGGGACTATAATAAATTAGAACATACCTAAGTACCTACATATTTCTATATTCTAATTAAGAGTTGAAAATATTTTAGACAATGAGGGCTACCGCGTTTAATTTCGCCGCTAGGGGCGCTAGTGTAAATGGAGGTCTTTCAAAATGTCAAATGCATAGAAGTTTTGAAGGTTTCAAGCTTTTTTATAGGGAATTAATTTTCACTACTTATTCATAATTCTGGTAAATCTTTGTCCATCTTTTATTAATCATGGTAAACAATAGATATATTTAGCTCAATAAATGTTAGTGGTTTAAAAAAATAAATGCAAAATTAAACAGGTTGAAACGAATTAACGATCTTTAAAAACTATTCTATTTTATTATTTAATATTTTAAAGGTATTCCTTTGTGTATATTAGAACGTATTGATTTTATAAAAATAAGCAGAATAAGAGTTTTGAGATCTGTTTTTCTGGACCTACATCTACAGTGGCGCCAACTGGTGAGCTATGCCTAAATAATGTGCGTCAATATTCCTATGGATTTTAACCAGTTATTTCCGATGGTCAGGTTCAGAGAACCCTTGGTGTTGATCATTTAAAATGGACGTTACTGGAACTCTGCATGTAAGTAGGTACCTATATGCAGAGTTACAGTAACGTCCATTTTACATGAGTTTTATTGTATTTATTAACAATGAATCATTTATTTTATAATGTATTTTCAGAAAGTACGAGTATATAGCTAAAATGGCAAGATCGGTACACTTATTTTTAGTTGCCACGTAAAATTTTTATGTCATTGGTTCAACTAAGCGATTAAAAACGGGACCCTATTACTAAGACTCCGCTGTCCGTCTGTCCGTCTGTCTGTCTGTCACCAGGCTGTATCTCATGAACCGTGATAGTTAGACAGTTGAAATTTTCACAGATGATGTATATCTGTTGCCGCTATAAGTAACAACAAATACTAAGGCCGACTCGCACTTGGCCGGTTTTTTTTTTTAATTATGTGGTTGATTTTGTTGTGATTTCACCTAGTAGTTGATCGTAAACAGGGGTCGCTCTACAATAATTTAATTATTGACAACTGATAGCAAAGGGCTTAGCCTAAAGGCCTGTGCACACCGAATGCATGTGCGTAGACGTGCACGTGCGCGTCGTAATATACAGGGGGTCTACCGCGAAAACAGAAATTCGCAAATTGCGGGGATCTTCTTTACTTTTACTCTCGTTAAGACGTAATTAGAGTGACAGAGAAAAATGCCCGCAAATCCCGCAATTGACGAACTTCGATTTTCGCGGTTATAGCTCAGATCCGCGTGCAGTGCAGTCGGCAGTTTCAAACAACAGGTAAGTTAGAGTGATACCATGCTAGCTCAGCAGCAATTTGGATAGCACAAACTGTGCAAGTGTTATTTTAAACGTCATAATTTAAATTGAATTCTGACGTTTAAAATAACACTTCCACAAATGCACAGTTTATGCTATCAAAATCGCTGCCGAGTTAGCTAGGTCTAAGTATGTACTATGTACCTACAATTGTAACTTATAGCTTCATAAAATAGGGCCATAACATGTGAAACGAAATAAAACAATAACAATACGAATCTGATAGCGATTGTATTTACGTATTAACGTTTCCGGGGGTAAGTGATTAGCTTCAAAAGGCGGAATTACTTGCAAATTCTTGCCGGTAGATTGTAATTGTATTAGACGACTGCTCAGTGCCATTCCCTACATTCGACGTACAAAACCTTGTCAAATATTGGGTTAAGTGAACTTTAAGATACAAGTACATACAAACAAACTTTTCTTTTTCTTGTTACGTCTTTTGAGTGGTTTATTTCCGCATTGCTGAGATTGTGTAAATCAAGTTTTTTTTTTTAACCATAACCCTAATGCACTAATAACGTTATTTAGCGCCACTTGCACCATCCCTCTAACCCGGGGTTAACCGGTTAAACCGTTAACCTAGTGTCAAATTGTACCGGTAACCATGATAACTCCAGGTCGGTTAATCCCGGGTTAGTGGGATGGTGCAAGTGCCGCTTAGAAGTTTAATGATTAAGGGGCTTGGATTGGAAGTTCTTTAAGAGCCAACAGGAGTGGTCATTTCTCCATACAAACGTACTCGACTGTTTCCTCCGTGGTTTTTGAAGCTAGAGCAATGATTTTTTCAACACAGATTAATATTGTCAATATCTGTGTCGGTGTGTTTTGCTTTTTTTGATATTTTTGTTTTTTAAGGCGCTAGAGCCCTTCACACATGGCCAAAAATGGCCTCACTGACTATGCCGCAATGAGAGGCGTGGTATTCAAAACTGGTATCAATTAGCCAAAAAATCGAAACAGTCCGACACAGACAATTTCATAATCATTTAGATTTCCAAATTTGGTTACGATTGGTTAAGTTTTGGAGGAGGAAACAGTCGAGTACAAAACCTCGATTTTTGAGATTTTTACGCAGGATTTTTCGCCTAAGCTGCAGTTGTTCTTATCGCACTAATTTTAGGGGCGGGGTCAAGTTTCTAAATACGTACACAGACAGAATAGTGATGGGCAATAGTCGACATTAAATGTCGATAATCTAGTGATGTGATAAGATCGATAAACCTTTTCAAAGTCGCGATTTGCCTCTTAGTAGGCGAAGTAAGTAAAGTGAGTATGCACTTTGGCCTCAGGGGATATCGTTTAACACTATTTATTATTCCTTGGTTCATACAAAGCTGAGCTGACGCACTAGCTACGAGATTAAGTCCTGGTAACCCGCGAAAAAGGGAGGGGAAAAGTCGGCTTCTGCGGTCCAGTTTGCCTCTATTTCTACATATCTGTTGCTATGAGATCAAATTTGGTATAATTATTGTGTAAATTAGGGACGAATAATTTATTTTAGAAATAATAGTTTCACATTTTCATACACAAATCTGAATATATGAACGAAACATTAAAATCATATATAATTTTTGGTCACTGATTTGCTCTTTAGAAGCAAATTGTGGTGATTTGCACTAAAAATTAATTACACAATTTAGTCCATTTATTCGTTATTTAGAAAAGTATCAGTTCTAAGTACGTATTCATACATTTGATTGTAAAAAGAATTAGTAATACTTTGGTTAACATATTGTTTTATATTTTACAATTTTCACTATTATTCTAAAATTTATTTTAAATAAAGTATTACTTTTATTAAATCGTTTATGACGTGATCTTATTAAGTATGTATATGAAAAGGGCTCCACGAGGCGAAATACTTTTTACGACAATTATTTTTTTTTTTTTTTTATTTACAACAAAGACGAAAGTTCGAGAAAAATGTGGTTACTTAATAATTGCCTAACTTGTTGAAAAAATAACTTTACATACTATCAACTTATAACCGTAGTATATTCCATGATATGTTTTAAATGCACCATATTTTTTTCTAATTTTTAAAAGAATATTTAATACCTTTAAAATAATATCTGTCTGTCTGTCTGACTGTCTGTCAATCTATCTGTCAGTCTGTCACCACGTCACCAGGCTGTATCTCATGAACCGTGATAGCTAGACAGTTGCAATTTTTACAGAAATACTAAAAACAGAATAAAATAAATATTTAAGTGGGGCTCCCCAAACAACAAACGTGATTTTTTGCTGTTTTTTGCGTAATGGTACGTTTGCGTTTTTTGTTAATAGCTTTTGAACTTTTTTTATGTGGGAATGCTTCGAATGCATTTTTCTAGACATCATTCCGAATCTAATGAGGTATCATACGTATTTTTAGGAGTTAGTATCTCTATTAGTGGCAGCCGTACAAGCCCAATTTCAAAGAAAAACCGCAAATGGATGTACAAGTTAGCCGTTTGGCACACGCATACTGAGGTCAAAACAAAATTTTTGACCCGCAGTTCCTAAAAAAATCCCTTAGGAAGGGTGTGCTACAACATTTTTTTTTTGTATGGAAAAAAACATTTTTTTTCAAAAACCTATCGTGTGTGGTATCATACGAAAGGGCTTTTTGAGGCGATTCTAAAAGTATACCAAATCATTACATTTTTGCCATTTTTTTTTGTAAATTAAAACAAATAGAATTTTCAAAACATACCAAGTTTGGGGTCAAGTTAAAGGGTTAAAGAGGTATTTCCCGTTGGATATATGGATATTACGTATCCTTGTATGATTAATATGTACCGTATCTGCAGTACAGTTCCATAAGTCTCGTAAAATAGGTATTGAAGTAGAACGGCCGGTCCGGGCCGTAGCAACTACGCTCGCATTCCATTGCTAATTGTTCTGTTTATAAGTTATTGATATACCCGACAAAAAAAAAAACAAAAAAAAGTGTTTTTTGTTTAATTTAGTTTAATTTGTATACTTTTAGTTTAAGTCATATATGTTAATACCTACAGTATTAAGTTATTTGTTATAGGTTAAGTGTGCGCTCACCGATAAAATGTATTTTGCGTGAAAAAACAATTAATTCTCGTGTAAGTGAATATTATGTATTCTTATGAGAAAATAAAGATCTTTAAACCTAACTGTGTCACTTTGTATTTAAAAAAAAACTAAATAAAATTATTTTTAAAATTCCTTTTTTTGGGTTAGATATGAGGAAATCACGTATCATTTTTGGTATATTGTACAAAAAAAAATCAGCCATATCGTATCTGGAGGAGCCCAAACTTGGTATGTTTTGAAAATTCTTTTTGTTTCAATTTAAGAAAAATGGCTAAAATGTAATGATGTGATATATTTTCAGAATCGCTTCAAAAAGCCCTTTCGTATGATAGATAAGAGAAGAATACGATAGGTTTAAAAAAAAAGTTTTTTTATACAAAAAAAAAAAGATTTTTTATACAAAAAAAAGTTTCAGCACTTCCCTCCCAAGGGATTTTTTTTTAGGAACTGCGGGTCGATAATTTTGTTTTGACCTCTAGTATACGTGTACCAAACGGCTAACCTGTACATCGATTTGCGGTTTTTTAATGCGAACAGCTTACACTATATTTTTAACCACATTGAACGTTTTGTAGACTAGACTATTGTCCCAAATTGGGGTTTCTTATTCATTCCGACCAGGATTAGGAGCTCTTCAAACATACCTATTTTAATCAAAATCTGACTCATAAATAAAAAACGGACCATTAATAAAACTGTATAATTACATCAACGTAAGAAATATCTCATGTCACATGTTTCTTTGTTATGATAATTTTATCTAACCTGAGGCTTTCTTTTTTTCTAATCAACGAAGCCGGAGAGCGACAAATTTGTTTTTCATCACACTTGCTCGAAAAGATCTTATTTCATGCAGGTGTACTGAAGGGAAAACAAAAGGCCTATATTGTTCCCGCGGGAGTTATAGCTTTCTTTTTTTAATTAGATATGTCACTAATTCATACGAAGTACGAACCAAGTAAGTTATAAGTAAAATACTTTGTTTAAAGTATAAGGGTGTGTAAGGGAGTTTTACTTCTAAAATACTGACAATTATAATTTAGTATTTTTGTTTATAATATTTAATTGGATTAATTTAATAGCCGTTTAAAATATTTTTACACAAAATTTTAAATCGTGGCTGAATGCCGAAGGTCTGTGCCTTAGATGCCTAACCTGTCAAGAAATGACAATATGGCGGACGAATATTTGAAATGTCACCGTATTTTATAATTATTTCCCTGAAAATTTAGTTTTTCATCACAAGTGTAACGAAAACCATTGTGTGTAACTCCGGGGGTAAGAATATTGTAAACTCCTCCTTTACAAAATCTCACTTACCCCCCTCGTTGCACAATGTAGGTACTAATAGCACAGCGTGTCGAAAGTTGATACTTTCCGCACGGAAACGAGAAAAGAAATGATTGTTTTTTTACTCTCCTGTAAAAGTCAAAATGTTATTTGGATTGCAGGTTGTAGAAGGATATTGAATTCAGCTACCTAAAATCAAGAAGTTAAATCACAATAACAGGAAATAAGTAAACGCTCAGTGGTGGTAGCGAGCTAAGCTAACAGAAAAAGTTTGTAAGAACTAGCTATAGCCCATGATATGCCTATATAGCGGGCCGCGACCGCGACGCGACTTGCAGGCATAAGGTCCGTGAGCGCAAATGACGTGCGCGTCTGTGTGCGTGCACCACACACACGGGCATATGGCGGCGCCGCCCCCGTCAGCGCGACGGAGATAATCAGTTTGAAATCTCAAAATTGAGAATTCGCTCAGCTCCTGTTGGCTCTTAAGTATGTCTTATATTAATAAAAACAAATAAATCGACGACAACAACGTATATGATTCTAATTGAAAAATGACAACTTTACAGGAGAGCAAATCAGAAGTAGAATCCTTATAAATTTTTTTGTGTTAAAGATAATAAACTGAAATTTGGCACACATGATTATAATTTTATTTTATTGCTTATTTTATTTTTATATAACTCAATTTAATAGTATTTTTCGAGAAAATGCAGATAGCCCACTAGATTAAGTTATAACGATTTGCTCACCGTTGTGTATACCGTTCTATCTACCACTTAGAATATTATACTTGGTTTCAATTTTCTTTAAGAACTACGTAAGCAGGTCTATCTGGGACTTAGAACATTATACTTGGTTGTAATTTTCTATCAAATCTTCGTATGTAGGTCTATCTGGAACTTAGAATATTATACTTGGTAAAAAAAGTGTCCGACTCACTGTAAAAGATTCTATGTGTGAAGTAAGTCATCAAATTTAAGTCATTTGTTTCGATTATTTTTTTAAATTATATAACATAGTTTTAACGCACTATTTTTTTTTTTTTTTTGGTTGCATAATTATTTTATATAAATCTGAATAATTATAATTTTGACACATTTTGCAGATAGAATCATATTCGACATTAGTTTTATAACTTAATAATTATGTAGAAAGTACTAAATAAAATTAAAAGTTTATTAGTTGTTATTAAAATTTATTAGATGTGTTGTTTATTCAATATTATGTAATAAAAATGTAAACCTGTTACTAACACCTTACATATCAGTCTACATCACGGAATTAGTCAGGAAAAAAGGAGCACCTTTAAACATTGTTCTTACTTATTTACCTTAGGGTTTACTATCACATTGATAAATCTTCTTTAATATTACGTGAATTATCAGTCTTTCTGACAAAATTACGTATTCAAACAAGTCTTTGAATCAATCAATTGTGAGACATAATTCAATCAAATGAATAATGTCTTACAATAAAAATAAAAACAAACGTCAGGATCAAGATATTTTCGCGAAGAACCTGGGGGCACGGTGCCCCCGCCAAGACGAGCAAAGCGAAGCGCACTACCTACCTTTTCTCGAAGCGCTTTGTCGTTTTTTTGAACCCTCATTACTTGGGTTTAGATTATACCAGATAAACAAAATTCTCGGCATATGATGGCATTAGTAGACTTAGTAAGCATAAACACTTTCAATTACATAACTCTTATTTACTATAGATTTTATTCATATCTAAAAAAAAAAACAATTTCGTCACTCACTCACTCACTGATGATCATCAAAACATTTAGGGTCCTTCCCGAAATCCTAGGAAGCTGAAATTTGGTATATAACATAGTCTTAGTACACAAACAACAGAAAAATTCAAAAACTTGAAATTTTTAGCCCCTAAGGGGGTGAAAAGGGGGGTAGCATTTTGTAGTAATAGTTTTCAACCCTCAAATCACCCCGTAAGGGGGTGGAAAAGAGCGTTAGGGGAAAAAAGGGGGCTTAAGTTTGTATGGGGAATCAGTAAAAAGCAGATTGTGGAAAATATGCCTTCAGATACGTATTTCAGGATTTTTAATAGTAAATTACTCCCAATCCTTTAAATTAGGCGATGGAAAATTGTCATACGCAACTTACAAATAGAAGTGAAATCCCACCAAAAACATTTTCATGTAAAATGTTGCCAAGATGAAAGAAACCATTAGGCTCGCACTGTCAAAAACTTAATATCAGATCTCTTGTAGAGCCAAGCTTCTAACTACTTGTGGGTAGACCTACTTGTAGTTAGGGCTCTACATCTTAGTCAAATTTTTCGTTTCGTTACTACAAGAACTATTGTATAATAAAGAATAATGAATAAATTTTTCACCTTCCGTCCATGTGACGGTAGCGAAACGGCCAAGCCACAATACATAATTCGTGACATTCAAAGAAGGATCTCTAATATTTTCAAAATTATTCATAAAATCAAAGTTTTGGTTGTCTTGCCTGTCTGGAACTGTATTTGCTAACTGGGGTGACAATGTTTTTTGTTTTTTTCTTAAATATAATTCCTCGCATGATGCTTCGTCCATCCTTAGTGGTGACTCTGAAAGTCAAATACCTACCATGCATATTAAAAGCAACATAGATTAAGCTTTAACATTATGTGCATATATTCATACGTAAAGCTATATTAGTGGTGCAATGTAAACAGTGATCAAAATAAGGATTAGCTATAGGTACAACAAAACTGCCCGTATAAAACCTTCATCTAGGATAGTTATTTTATTACACATAGCATAGCATTATAACATAATATTACGCTTAAGCTTTTTATTATTTAAATTAGCACTTGCAATGAAAGATATGACTATTTTGAGTGTGTTCAAAAACAAATAAAAAAAAGGTAAATAGTTCTAAGTGACTGATTAAATGGCGTAAACAGTTCTAAGTGGCAGATAGTCCTGCGTGCGTAGTTCTCTTAAATAATACTTTTCGCGTATGTAGTTCTATATGTCACATCGAACACTTTACACATTTTTAAACGTATAAACATAAAAATATAAAGAAAATGTAAATAAATATTGCATACCTCCATTTTATTGTGGTCGATTTATTTAGTTCTGTTTTGATGTAATCCGTACCCGATCTTTTTGCTCCTGATTTTAATGATTCCAACCATCTCGCACGTTTCTCCGTCATGATTAACAAACTTTATATTTGTAGTAAATTGATCGATCGAATGAATTCAACAAAATTCTTACAAAAACTCAAAATTAGGACAAAATTAACGTAATAACATGTTAATATTCTCTAGAAAACGATCGAAGCATTCACAACCGTTGAATAGCCGGTCCGCCGCGAACTGAGTGCGATGTGGTAAATAGCGCTCCGTACGCGCGAGTGAGTGAGATGGCATTCATCGCGTATGATTCGATGTGGCACTTGGAATGGTGTTCGTGTTAGTATACAGATTTTCGACTCAGATGGCACTGTATGCGTCATTTAAAAATCTATACTAAGTGACATTTTAAGAAAATTATTATACCAGGCGATAGGTTTCGACTTCTAGATCATTATGCTACAGCTGACGTAGTTCGAACCTTTTAGCACTTTGCACCTTGTACGTTGTTGTCGTCGAAATTATAAGTTTATACAGTTAAGTCTAAGCTTCGATTCGATACTTAAATTAAAATCGATAAAAGTTCCAACAGGAAACCAAGCTAGAACGGTGCTGCGTGACCCGAAAGCAGCGACCGGTAAACCCCTTCATTTGGTTAATCATTTCGATAGGGTGACCCTGGTTACCCAGATGATATTGTTACCCTATCATGGCTATCATTGTATTATCCTATCGATATGGCAACACTTATAATTTTGGTTTCCGTGTCGAGCTTTAATATTTCCCACTTACCCTTTAAAAGTGTTACTTCTTCTCCCGTCTCTTTTTCGAGCCATGTTTTGACCACAGAGTTTAAAATAACTTGATCGCGTTCTAAAACACTTGATAGGGTTTCCCTATCAAGTGTTTTGGATATGGTAAGCGGTTACCCAAAATTAACTCTACTGACTTGGTTACCATTTCGTTCGAGTAAGTTTAAAATACAATATGATTATCGAACAAATAGGGTTTGTAAAAACAATTATATTAAATATCCTAACCAATACCCCTTTGTATTGGTAACCCGTTTCGGTCCCTGCCCGCAAGACTTCATAATATATTTAAATCTATATGTCTATATAAAGTTCGCCAGCCTGTCCTTGTCCCACAAGTTATAAAATCCAGACGTGAATGAGCTCTAATAAGATATAGTATCCGGATTAGGTATAACAAGTACATTTCTAGGAACACGACTATCATTATCTTTTCTTTTGTATCTTATCTTTTGTGAATTGTGTAACTTCCTTAAAAAGGTAGCAAACTTACCGTGATCATCCGCCACTTCTGCCAGTATCCTACAACAAGGTAGAAAAACACGTATGTAGTGCTAATGTAAATTTTATCAATAACTAATTGAAATTGAACAGCTAAAACTAGGATTAGGTATGTCTCACTTCAGTGAATAACAATTAACAATTAAAAAGTTAATAATAATGAAATTGAGGAGGTTAACGAATTTAAATTGCTAGGAATCACAATAGACTCCAGTTTAAACTGGAAAACCCACATTCAAAATACCAAAACAAAAATAGCTATACATACGCGCTAAGCGTACTTAAATCGAACACGAACCTTGAATCTGCGTTGTCTGTGTATTACGCGTATATCTACTCGAGTCTCCGTTATGGTGTGGTCCTATGGGGAGCTAGCGTAGACTCTTGCCAACTTTTCATCATGCAGAAGAAGTGTATCCGCATATTAGCAAATATTCACATTCCTAATAGCTGCCGCCCCCACTTTATTAAACTTAATTTGTTAACGCTGCCTTCAATATTTATAAAGGAAGCGGCCCTCTTTGTTCGAAAACACCCAGATCTATTCCCGATAAAACCGGAAACATCAAAAACTAGAAGCCAATATAAAAACAAATTACTCCTACCAAATTCTAACTTGGCTATCTTCAAAAATGGGCCACAATATAATTGTATTTCAATTTTCAATAAAATTCCGGACACTATTAAACTTGAACCAAGTGACAAATTATTTAAAACGAAATTAAAAGACATGTTAATTCACAAATGCTATTACTCAATTGAGGAATTTTTAAATGATGAAAAGCTGACGAAGTAAAATAGCGCAAATACTTATAATAAGAATTTAAAATACTTTAATTTATTTATTGTGACATTGAATTCAAATTATGATTAATTTTTTTTATTTTTTTTATTTTACTTTTACTTTTACAATTGCCAAAATCGGAATGTATGGAATGTTATTAAATTTTTTATCTTTTATCACTTTTACAATGTTATTATTTGATGATTATAATTATCTTATTTTATTTCTTTACACAAATTACGGTAGATATATTATAATGAAATGTTTTAATAGGTATTAGATAGTAAGTTAAACATTGTTGTTGTGCCCTAACAGGGTGTCATGAATTTACTTACTTTATTTGTAACACCTTATTTTATGTATCATGACTGTGCAATAAATGAAATATGAAATATGAACTAAGATTTATTGCAAGAATATCGTTGTAAAGAGGCAAGGTTCTATTTGCCTCTCTATCGCTTGAATACGCAAGAGCAATAGAGAGGCAGATAACGAAATTTCGATATCTCACATGTTAATAGGCCCTCTTGAGTTCTTGACCCAACTTAAACCGTTTGGTTCCCCTTCTTCTCGAGGCTGAGGACTTTCTTTACTACTTATGCGATTTGGACTTTCACATTTGAACTTTGCCTGTTCACGTAGTAAGTGTAGTATGTAAGGTCAGGTAGGGAACGGTGGCTCATGGGGGTACATTGGCTCGCGGCAATATTTCCTATTATAATTATTTGATTGTAAAATGAATAGGAAAGAAACTCCTTAAATGATCAGCCGCTTTTAAAACTGATCTTCGAAAAAA
Source organism: Cydia strobilella (assembly GCF_947568885.1). Taxonomy (NCBI): domain Eukaryota; kingdom Metazoa; phylum Arthropoda; class Insecta; order Lepidoptera; family Tortricidae; genus Cydia; species Cydia strobilella. The sequence goes on from NC_086048.1 coordinate 10,278,939, forward strand.
AGTAGCCATTAAATCATTTGGACAGCATACAGTAAAATTTTTGCTGGCTATAAATAAAAATCGAGCTACAAGTGCTACAACTCATCACAAACGGTCAACGTTGAGCTGCAAAATTATTATTTGGTCAGCAAGATTTAAAAATTGGTTGGTAGAAGAAACATGTCTCTAAGCAGTTTAACTGAGACGTATGCATATTGAAGGAATGGTAATCTAATATAACATGGTGGACTACATTTGATTTGCAAAATCGGCAGTTGCAGGCGGAACGAAAACAGTCCACGTGACACGAGCAGCCAAACGTGTGCGTGCATTTCATTCGATGATTACTTGTTTGACACCAACTGCCACTAGAAAAGTGGGTTAGGTTAGGATAGAACTGCGACCTTCACAGAAACCAACTGCTACTAGAAAAGTAGGTTAGGTTAAAACACTTAGAACTGGACCTTTACAGAAACCAACTGCTACTACAAAATTTAAGTGGGTTAGGTTAGAACTGCTACTAGAAAAGTGGGTTAGGTTAGTTAAGAACTGTGACCTTCACAGATACCAACTGCTACTAGAAAAGTTGCTTAGGTTATATATAACTGCGAATTTTGGCTTTTCCATAGAAAATGTCGACATCTCATCAGCCAAAATGTATGGCTGAAATGAAAAATTTTTTTTCGCGATTTCGGGGTTGGTCAGTTTATCGAGTAGAATCGAGCCCTAAATTTAAAGCCCCATGATCAGAGACACCCTATATATAGGAATCGTAAAAAACTTAGAAAAAATTCTATCAAAACGCTATAATAAGCATGTTTTGTAGGAAAAACTTTTCTCTAAAATCAACAATGGCCGAGCAATTGGCGTCCACTTTTTGCTGTATAACAACTTTTGTGGGCTGCTGAAAAAAAATAACCTCGAAGACAGGCGCCTTAGTCTTCTAACCTAACCATGTCCAAGTCGGCTCTGCCCAGCAAGGTTTTGCTCGCTCGCTCGCTGATTGCTGAGATTTTTCCCATCTTTCGGGTTAAATATGTCGGCCATTTTTTTTTAGAGAAAAGTTTTTCCTACAAAACATGCTTATTTAAGCGTATTCTCTACGATTACATCATGAAAAATAGGTGTCATAATAACATCACGGATGAAATTTTTTCTAAGTGTCGGCAACCTATAAATATACTTAGATCAACGTATAATACTATTATTTATTACCATATTCATACAGCCGCGCACGATGCCGTCTTGCATTGTAGGTAGTTAAACACGTAGCGTAGCTACAACTTGCACTCACTTCCGAAACTATGTCTGTAACACTGTAGTAGTTCACTTTAATACAAACACACTTTTGAACTGCACGAGTCACGAGATCACTAGATTTTGCCATTATAAAAGACTTCTGTTTTCCAAGTGCCTCAGAAGTTTTACAATCCGCCATTATGGAAACATTGGAAACCAAGCCTGTCATTAGTAGATTTTGGATTTCAAATATTTTAAACGGATAAGCTCACGGTTAAGGGCTCTACGGACTATTGCCACCGAATAAATAATAGTACTATAGTTTGTCAAAGGACTGTCTCATTTCAAACATAGACAGAGAGAATCATACTATCTTTGTCTTACACTAGTACTAGCACCCAAAAGAAAAGGATGAGTATAGTTTTTTTTGTTCTTATTTACTGACAAGATTTGCTTGACCAACTATACCTAGGAGGATATAATTTGCTGTACAAACAATTTTTGCGAGGGAGGGGAACGTCAAATGTATATGTAACGTCAAATTAGCCATGTCAGATAAACGGCACTCCAGACATTGTTTATGACCATTGGTTATATCCTCCTAGAGTACTATCGTGCAGGACACTTCCTGCAAAACCGAAGTTTGACAGCGATTCAGGGACGAATCGTGCTGCTCTTTCTAATGTATGGCACTATCCCTTTCGGCTATTTAGGGTTGTCAAAATTCAAGTCATTAGCTTATCTGTGGTCGTGCACGCAAAGGGACGTCACGTTGTGCCAATTCCAACCCTAAAGGCCCCAGTACACACTACACAGTGGTGTAGGATGGTCCATGACAAGCCACTGCCATGGGCGACTGTGTGAACACCTCAGGTCAGGCCACGCTACGCCACGAGTCCCATACGATTCCTTTCAAATGTCAAAAAAACCGACAAGTTCGCCTGACCTTGGTCTGGTCCGATGCCTGTTCGATTGTGTGGAAGGTAGTCCGCCGTACGTCCGTAAAGGACGCAGTTATGAGTGACAGCGAGAAAGATATATGTTGGCCACAAGTGTCATGATTTTTAAATATTTATTTGATTATGTAGGTAATTGATAAGTTTAATGTGGTAACACTGGTATCGTGCTTCCTTCTTTATGGTTAAAAATAAAGAAATAAAAGGAGGGTACTTAAGAATAATGTAAAACGGCTGGGTTGGAACTAGTGAGTATTATATTCTTTGGTTGGAACAGACAGAAAGAAGTTAATGGTGGACTGACGAGGTTGTGGTGGGATTGTGAAGTGTAGTTATAAGAAGGTATTATTGTTGATAAGTTAATGTTGGAGAAATAAATTATTATAGCAAAATAACTGGTGTTTCGTTTCATCTCAGAAGTGGTGCATCCCACGTAAAAGGGATAAAGAGGTATGTGCAATGAATTTTTATTTAATTATGAATTATTTTATTACACAATTAAGCATTTTAATTTTGATTGATATCGAAAAGACAGCAAATACGCCACCCACGCGTATGAATACAATAATCAGAAGTTACCAATTTGAAATGATCATGATGGACGTAAGAAACATTTTTTTTTACAAAGTATTAATTGAACAAGACTGAACTAATTTTTGTCGTCACAATGCAACTACTAACGGTATTTTTAAATTGGTTATGTTTTTGTGATGTAGATTTGTTTTAATTATTAGTAAAGTATCGTTTGATTATGTCTGATGTATATATATGATGGATGTGGATGGATGGTATGGGTATATAGATACGAATACGGATAAGGGAAAGAATATGGATATAGTTGGTCAAACCAAATTGTCAGTAAATAAGAAAAAAATATATATAATATTTTCTTTTGGGTGCTAGTGCTAGTACTAGTGTAAGACAAAGATAGTATGATTGTCTATGTTTGAAATGAGACAGCCCTTTCACAAACTATATGTGAATGTACGAGCACACTAGCGACACTAACAGAGTTGACAGCAGTCGCCGTTGCCGAATCCAGCCTTATAGTAAAATAACTGGTAAATTTCGTTTCACAAGGGCCTGACACTCGTTGATAGAGAAAGATAGTCTTACTGCGATTCCTATACGGGAAAAGAGAAAATAGTGCCATTCTTTGTCCTTATCACCGACCGGGTGGCATCATAGGTAGGAGGCGATGACGAAATACCGAAATTTATAAGAGTGAAAGAGAAAATATCCTATGCTGCCCAAATTTTAAATGAATAATATTCTTTCTCTTACCCCCGGTCGCTCGATGGCGCGTCTATAACTTGGTTGGCCAACACCATTGAAGACAAATTGTCACATTTATAGAGCCCTTAACGTTGTCTCTGCATTTCGCTGACATGTTTGTCTCTGCCACCGTTGCACCTATCACAGTTGTCATCTGTCAACTATCAACCTAACCTGTCATCTCATCTGCCTCTGCGCCCTCTGCATAGACCTATGGCCCTCTGCCTAGTTATTATTCTGAGCCTCCTGCCTGTCCTCTCCTGTCATTTTAGTGTATTAGTTTAGAACGTAGTGATTATATGCTCTTTGAGTTTAGTCAGTTTAGTGTACATTGATTGAATCACACTGATTGACAAAGACTGATTGTTTTCAATTTCATTTTTCCTTTTTGAACACATAAGATAACATTTTTAGACAAATATTATCTTAAAACAATGTGGTATAACATACAAGAGGACCCGCCATACCTGCTATTAGCCAGAGAAGTAAAAAGCTATGAAGTTTACGTTACGGATTACATTTCTATATGGTTTGTTTACTTCAAGAAAAATGACTTTTTGGAGTGTTTAAAGGTACTTAACCAATTACTAAATACTTAACTAATACCAGTTTTTTAGATAGAGATATGTATTTGCAACCAAATAAATCACTTAGGCATATGGATCCCTCAGATTCCTGGTAGACCGCAGCTTAAATACAGAATATAAGTATGTACTTTGAAACATTTTTAGCAGACTGGTTTCCCCTTTGTTGTGTTTCATATGGATTTATTTTTGAACAAAAATCATGCTTAAGGTCAATGTAAAAGAGCGGCATATATTTTTTATTTGTTGGGAAGACCGTCATAGGACAAAAACTCTTGTAATTGTATATGTACTTACATTTCTTTTATATCATGTCCTTTACTACAGCACTTTATTTACATACAAGATATATACTGTGGTACTATGTAAACAAAATTAATAAGGAGGTTAAATCTCAAATAGGCCCTTGAGGCATTGTACCAAGGATGCTGGCGGCATTCCTCGGTATCGTAATGCTGATACGTTGCGAGGAAGCCGCCAGATCTTCGATCATTAGCTACGTCAACCAGACTCTTCACGATTTCTGCAAACAACTTGTGGGCGCTGGGACCCCATGGACCTAGAGTTTCAACTCCAGTTTTAATCTGCTCAGACATATATCTAAGGACGGTCCAGAGGTAACAGATAATAAGAATGGGGCCAGTACAGCGGTGTCACACACACAAATTCGAGCATCATGCAGTCTAACACCACAACAATAAGGCCCGTCCTTAGATATATGTCAATGGCTCAGGCACAGCCATAATGGAAGAGCTACGCTCCTTGTGCTCTACGAACCTTATGTAAGTGGATTATGTTTTTTTTTAAAATAATGTAAGAGGCAAATGAGCAGACATATCGCAAGGGTTTTACCTGATGGAATTGATAGATGGTCGTCACCACATTGACCTTATATTATTTTATGATGATTTCAAAAAGTGTAATGTAATTTAATCAAGGTTGTTACTATTTGCAGGACAGCAATTTTGGTCTTGAAGTGGAACCAGAGGAGTTACTTCAGAAAGGTGCTAAGCTCTTAAAACAGCCAACTAACCTCAGAAAGGTAGAAATAAAAAAAAGTGTCTCTACTTTAGAGATCTCAGTGACCAAGTTATTTGAATACTCTCTGCAGTTGCAACTGAAACTTTCAGAAGGATCAAAAGAAATGGTAAGTGAATGAACTTATAGTATTAGATAGGTATAGTTGCATAAGGCTATTTTAAACCTGTGAGGCTTGCTCCCTGAGGCTATCTATTTGGAACTAAGGAAATCATTAGCATCCCTACTAATATTGTTAATGTGAATGTAACTCTGACTGTCTTACCTCTTCACGCTTAAACCGCTAACCCAATGTAAATTAAATATGGTATGGAGATAGTTTGAGGCCGGGGACAAGACATCATCAATCATCATCATTCCTCACAGACAGAGTTACAGGTAGTAGCTAGTATTTATGTAAATTTAAAATAATTAGTACTTATAGTCTCCAGTTGTACTTAAAACTGACTGAAGTCAATTTTTATCAAATAACTAACAAGTGAGTAAAACCGAATTTAAACTGTTGTGAGACATACTAACATTAAATAATTTTACGGTTTAGACTCACTTGTGCGCGAGTGACTAAACCAAGTGAGTCTAAACCGTAAAATTATTTAAAGTGAGTTAAAGTTTTATGTTGTTATTCATAAACGCGTTACTGGCCTGAATTAGCTATGAATCGTTTGTAGTTATCTGTCATTTTGACTTATGTATTTGTAAGAAAGGAATAAAACATCTTTTAACTAAATCAGGCCCGTAAAGTTTTATGAAGTCTTTGTTAGGCTAAACTACTGTACATTTTCTGCTGATACAAGTCTCATAACACTGCAGAATACCATACATGAATAGTGACAGTTTTGTATAATTTTATTTTACATACAGACTTGTGGAAAGTTTCCAAAAAGTTGAAAAGGTTCTTGGAAATTTCACAGGAAACAGGATATTTTAATTTTGGAAATGAAAAATGTCAATATTCATACAAAAATATGAGAAGTTTCAGAAACTTTTCCATGTGGAAATGTCACAATTTTGGAAACTTTCCTATGTCACTTGTATGAATTATCTCAATAGAGTCATTTAAATTGATATCAAATTTTATACACATACAAGTTTGGGTACTTGTGGGTTTAACAATGCTAAATACTAGTATTTTTTTGTGAGCCAACATGTTAGTCAACCACATACTAGTTTTATGACTGTGTGTTCCTGAAGGGCTTAAGGTTCCCTATTGCACCAGCCGTTAAGTGATGAGGCAGTGGAAGCTAAAATCTTAAACTTTAACAGAAAACTTTTTTACATTTTCAGTTTTTTCAAAATGTGACTTATATGCTACTAAAAACTGTAGCAGATTTAAAAACTAGTCAGCAAGAGCTTAGAGATCTATTAAAAAAGAAAGATGATGAGATAGAAGAATACAAAAGTGAAGGAAAGGAGATAGCATTAAGTAAGTACCAATAAGAAACAGAGAACATCGGGGAAAGGTTACTAATGTTTTATCTACTTTAAAATATTTGAAGTTTTACTGACTTGTGGGTTGGGTTCTGCCTATCTAAATTATTAATTATGTCAGTTCCGACAGAAATATATACTTTGCATACTTTCTGTACTTAATTGTTGTTTCTTTGTTAATTTGGCTTAGCATTGGCTAAATTGGCTTAATCAAAAAGGTTCCCCACAAACTCTGACCACCACAATTGACAACAAATTTCTCTGTTATGGTGCTTATTGCAGTTTATTTCTTTCAATTATTAATTAGGGACAAAAACATATAAACATAGTTGTGTAACTCTACAGTTATTACAAAGCTTCCCAATTCATACTAACAGAGATTTTGTCAATTGTAATTATTAATATAATCTTCTTCTTCTCCTGAGCCTATTTCCCATGTCTCTTGGGGTCGACCCTCCTAGTCCGTAAACGCCACTCTGGGCGTTTTTGTGTCATCTCTGGTTTTAAATCCGTCGTCTTCATGTCTTTGGTAATGAAATGATTCCCATCCAGGTAGTCGGTCGGCGTCCTGGGCCATTCTTAGGTTGTTCTATTTCCATGACGCCTCTTGTCATATGCTCTTTGTTTCGCCTCATGACTCGACCGTACCACCGTAAGCGATTTTCTTGAAGCGTGTCAGTAATACACGCAACTTTAAATGTTCCCGTTATGTATTCGTTTAGTTCTAATTATTAATATAATGATCCAATTGAATTAATTTATTTTCAAAATTTAAATTTTTATTTAAAAAAATTACTAACATTGCATTTGAATGTTACAGGATATTTAAAAACCAAACAATTCAATGATGAAGAACATATGAGACAGCATCAAGTAGATAAGGAATGTGCTGACCTGTTAAACATTCCGAATACATTATTAGACAAAATTGTTGCTGCCACTCATAGAAATGAAGCTATGTAAGTAATTTTATTTGATATTTCATATATTATTTGCTACACTACAGTATGGGGCCAAATTAACATGTAGGTGCAATAAAATCTGGCACCTTTTTGTTTGTAGAGCCATATGTGTGTGTTGTATAGGTACCCTTGCGTGTTTAGCGTGCAATATTATATAGCAGGTGAATTTTCTCGCAGTCTAGTGTTATGTCTAAGCATAATCACTTGATTTTTAGTAACTTACTTCTACCTATAAGTACAGTAGCGGCACATAATCTATTATGTTTCATGATTCATAATTTTTCAAAAACAGCTCGAGCGAATTCGATGAAATTAGCAATATGGGGGCGTATGAACACGACAATTCGATCAAACTAGGGTTCATTTTAGAAATAACTAGTGTGTCCGAGTTTTCGCGGTAATCCCAGTGGATCCTAAATTGTGAAGTAACGATGCGATTTAATTTTTAAACCAGAGGCTAATGAGGGCGAAAAATTGATCCATCTAGGTTTTATTGTAGGTAAGATTCGCTTTTGAGTGTTTTCAAATAATAAATTCAATATTTTATAACACAAATTAAGTGGAGCGTGTGAAGTCCCCAATCCGCATTGTGCTAACGTGGCTCCCACGTTGCCACGTGCCACTTCACCCCCACTGCACGCCCCGCCCACTGTAAGTATATACATATATGTATAGTCGTGATGACGATACAATCATTATTTACATGATATAATGTCTAATTACACGAATTTTCAAATGAATGCCTGCAAAGAACAGCAGTACGAGTAGGTATGATAGATTTTTTTCCGCTACTGTAGATAGGTATTGTAGTGCCCTATTTCTTATATTTCCGAACCTACTAATTTTAGTGTGCTATGTATTAATACCCCCCTTACTACTTAAAACCCCTCTGGTGTTGCGGGTGACCATGGGCGACGCTAATCGCTTCCCATCAGGCGATTTGTCTGCTCGTTTGCCTCCTATTACATAAAAAATACAATAAACTGTGTAAAATTATTTTCCATAATGTCTATATCCTGGGAGGAAAATGGGGACTACGTTTGCATGGAGAAGCGGTCACGTGACGTCGTCCCCTTTCCACTTCAGAGATAAACGCTAAAACCCATTGCGTGTGCTACATAGAAATGATACGTATACCGTATATATAATGTATAACGTGTTCGCATGCCCCTGTGGAAGCTACGGTCTAAATTACACAAACAATTAAATTTGTTAAATAACTACTTAAGATAATTACTTAAACTTCTTTATTTCGACCAACGACGGCAACGACTAGTTATCGTATAAGGCAGTAGGCTTCTATATTAATACTGTGACACGTAACACATAAATATTCTGCCCAATGTGTGTGTGTGTGTGTGTCGTAGGATATTTGGTTGTTGTTTTAATCAGCTAAATCGACGTTGGTATTTCAAATTAAATATAAAGGATCCTGAACATTATTATTGCGGTTAGATTATGAGTACTGTCAACGAGGTCATTGAAACTAAACATGAACCTGTTTGGTTTCAGGTCTAGGCTCTGCGCAGACGCAGTACTGTGCCTGAAGCAAACTGTCCGCCATTACACCGATAGACGGACTGCAATATATGCGTGTTTCCTTGACTTTAAGAAAACCTTCAACCAAATACCCTACGACAAACTTTGGCAAAAAATGAGATCTGAACCCGTCGTTCCGGACGAAATCGTTGTGATGTTGGAATATTTTTACAAAAACCAATTAAACACGAGACCACGACCTCGGCTCTTTAATCCGTACCTTTACTGCCTCTTCGAGCAGCTCAGCAACGCCAGAGTCGGTTGCTGCATACAAGGAAAAATTATAAACCATATCAGCTTCAAAGACAATTTGGTTTTGCTGGGTCCTTGGCCTAGTGCAATAATAAAACTTCTACAGAAATGTGAAGATTATGCTAAGGAAAATGGGTTTAGGTTTAATGTAAATAAGAGTAAACTGTTAGTCTTCCAAAGCCCGCGTGGCCGCAAGATAACGATGGTCCCACGCGTGTATCTACACGGTACGATATTAGGAAAAGTGTCGCGTTACAAGTACCTTGATCACTGGCTGTCTGAGTATCTTTCTGATAGTGATGATTTTTCCGATATGGACAGTGATGAGTTTTCTAATAGCGACAACTTTTCGGACAGTGAGGACTGATAATATTGAGCATGAACATAGAATGTGTAATATGTGTATATCTAAAACAGCTCGTGTATGTATAAACTTTGACTTCTAGGCTAGTAAGTTTTCACTTTTGTAAATATTTATACCTGTAAGTTTTCAGCTAGGCATCCTACTCGCATTTGAATATTTTTTTTGTTTAAATAAAAATAAGGCTTTTGTAATCATGTCAATATGCTAACGATTATGATCTCGTACTCAAGTAACTAACATAGTTAAGTGGGTACATGAAGGCTGATGCCTTCTTGTATGAAATGAGAATTATGATTATGACAATTAATATATACTGGTCTCATGTACAGTGATATCGGTTCAAAGCGTACGCACTACGCAGTAAGCAACGCGGAACTTAAAAAACACACACAAATGGCTCACTGCGGTTGTGCTTGACATTCATTTTAATATTTTTTAATACTCTATTTTTATATTGTTTTCAAATTTTGAATTTCCCACAAAGAATAAAACCAAGGTACGTTTATGTTATATGCATCCAGTTTTTCACTAATGCCAATAAGTAAAATAAGTTACAGATTTGTATTATTAATTTTCAGAGAGCGGAAAAACTTGGAAAATATCAACATTAAGCAGGAGCCTATTACGCCGTCTGAGAGCCAAAGCGCACCCTGCCTTTCTTCCAGTGACGTAAAGATAGAGCCAAAGGTAGAACTCAAGAACAACTCATTCAGTCCGAGAAAGAAACGAAAGCAATTGCTAAATTATTAATTTTTGTAGAATTAGTTGAGTTGGGTATCGTCGTCTTATATAATCTTGTTTCTTTCTTGTCACGTATATAAAAGCCAATAGATGTTTTATATAGGTAATAAATAGTAACACAGGTAACAGTATCAATGTTGCCTAGTAACAAAGAGTTTGTGATTGTAGTAGAGATAAAGTCTAACCCCCTTAAGTCGCTTTCCCACTGACGTCCAGTTTTTTGCGGGTACGGTTTTCTGCAGGATCCCGTTTTCTGTTGTATGCGTGCAGTATCCCGCAAACAGAATGCTCGTGTGTACGTTACTATATAAGCACGTATACTACTAAAACGAAATCCTGGAGAAAACCGTATCCCGCAAAACACTGGACGTCAGTGGGCAAGAGCTCTTAGTCATAAAGGCGCTGCAAATCTCAGTTACCTAGTTAATTTTTAGGGTTCCGTACCCAAAGGGTAAAAACGGGACCCTATTACTAAGACTCCGCTGTCCGTCTGTCACCAGGCTGTATCTCATGAACCGTGATAGCTAGACAGTTGAAAATTTCACAGATGATGTATTTCTGTTGCCGCTATAACAACAAATACTAAAAAGTATGGAACCCTCGGTGCGCGAGTCCGACTCGCACTTGGCCGTTTTGTTTTATCCTTTCCTACAAATGCAGAAGTCAAAATGACAGATTAAGACAAAGACCATAGAGTCACTTAACTTCAAACTCTGGTAAATCCAACTGTCAGATTATGCGATTCTGGTATTAAGTAAAGGTAGATATTTCCTATGAGGTTCGAATGGATTTATCCGAGTTTGAAGTTAAGCGACACTATTAACAATAGTAGGTAATTGAGGTTTGTAGCGCGTTTATTAAAAACCGGACAAGTGCGAGTCGGACTCGCCCACCGAGGGTTTTGTACTTTTTAGTATTTGTTGTTATAGCGGCAACAGAAATACACCATGTGTAAAAATTTCAACTGTCTAGCTATCACCGTTCATGAGATATAGCGTGGTGACAGACAGACAGACGGACAGAGGAATCTTAGTAATAGGGTCCCGTTTTTACCTATTGGGTACGGAACCCTAATAAGGGGGTCAGATAAACTCGCCCTCCGAGTTTGACGGCTGAAGTAGAAGGCGCTGTACAGCGCCGTATGTGATGTGATGTCAAACGGCAATTCTTGATAACCAGTTATCGCATAATGTACGGGGCAGAACAGTGTAATCTACATTAGCTGTCAAAGTCGTGTTTCGAATAGAGTTTGGACATCTTATACAATCAATCTATATTTGCTATTAATAAGTAACTACTGTTTGACTGAGGTGGTTGGTAAGAAGTTATTATGGTCAGCTCGAACTGGTTGAAGGCTTGAATGCATGAAGCTGATTTGTATTATGTTAAGTAGGTAAGTAAAAATATAATAAATATTAACTACTAAATTTACTCAAAAACCACCGCGCGACTTCCTTCTTTACCAACTGCCTGAGATATAATAATTATATATATATCTCAATATGCCTATAGTTTAGTAATTAAAAAGGTAATTAGCTTATTACATAGTTATCGATTGTATTATGTGTATTAAGTCTAAAAAAATCGTGTCCTTAAGTGAAGTAGATGACGCTACACGGCGCCTTGCATTTAGTTGTAACTAAATTGTCAATTGTCGGCTTTTCATTATCAGAGTTACCGCGCAATGTACCGTACAACGCCACCTACATTATGTATCTGTCAAATTCGAAGCATAAATACTTTCACTTAACACAATTTATACCAACGAAACTTTGTTTAGGTTTTGCTTCTCATATATATGTAGTCTTCTTTTTAGGCTTTGTACGATTAAAATTGAGAGCATCAGCAATTTTTCTGGACCTGTTGAAATATGCAGTTGTCACATTCTTGTATGGAGTAAATAAAAGACAAATTGTTGTTTATAATAAAACTTTACTAGGTATATAGAACTGTATTAAACTAATGATTTAGTTGTGCTAGTGTAAAATTGTTATTATGAATGAAATTCATTGGAGATACCTAGGCTTTAACTCGTTGACTAAGTACCTATACCTGTTATAAAACTTACCTGATAAAATATCGATAAGCAAGAAAACTATACGTAAGGCGGCTCATTGGATGCATGACGATGCGGTGTTGAAATCGTAGGACCGTGGGCCTTACGGGGATGTACTTGCATAGAGATGTAGAGGTACGAGTAAATTTAACCGCGTAAAGCAATGAGGTCTGGTAATTATTTGTGGTCAATTGTGGTATGTACTTACTTATTTGAGTTCATAAAATGAATTTATGTTAAAATTTATTTTGGATGAAAGTGACTTAACAAACGTAACAAATTATTATCAACAAGTAATTTTTATTAGAATGTATAAGTAAGTACTATTAATGTATTCTTTTGTAATACTTATTTTATATTGTTACCAAGTGTTCTATATTAAATACCCAGTTGATTTTTAATGCCAATAAAGGAGCTATTGGCTATTTTAATAACAAAACTTCCGTGAGTCACAGACATAAAACACATTAAAAACGGGTCACTCACGTATCACCAACCATTACCAACCACGAACCATTAGCGAATGACGTACTTATTGAGTGTTGTGTGCAACCCGTCATTTGTCAATAATGCCGTAAACGAGGGTAGTTTCTCGCCCCCCCCCTGCCGCCACCGGCGCCCGCGCCGAGTCATCGGGCGCGGAGGGCTGCGGCCCGCAGTCTGCGCCGGTCCGTCACATCCGACGCAAGCTCCTGATGACGCTACTCGGTACGGAGTGAAACATGTCGAGCGTTTTCGACTTAAAATACGTGAGTGACCCGTTTTTAATGCAGCTATTGGCTATCTAATGTTTTATACGTATAGCTAATCTTTGCCATGCATCGAACACTCGTCGATTTTCTAATAACAATGATTCGTAACATTATCCCGAATAAATAGGCCTAAATAACTACTAATTTCAAGGTGTTTCTGACTGTCCAGCAGCCGTGGGGCCAGCCCGTTTTGGTTAGGCACCAAAATTAATTTTGTGTTTTTTTGGTTACCAATTACTGTGTGTTCCACCCTAGATATGTACTTATGTGTTTAATTATAGCTTTATGCATATACTAACAACATCAAAACTTGAATAATTTATCTCCAATGTAATTACATTAATTGCAACTTGTGATCGTTGATGAATATGAAATTTTATAATAAATACATTATTATTAGTACCATTTTATTATTAAATTCGTACTTATGTGCATGTAATGAGATTGAGCGGGTTACGTACTTTCTATAAATATTCATTTAACATTACAGCCATGGTGGAAATGGCCATAACCTTTTAACCCTTTATTTGCCAAAGACGACAACTGACGCAGGCGGTTACAGCCCAATATCAAACTTCGTGATATCCGACAAGGTTCACCACGACGCGCCGCACACGATAGGCGTGGCATTCAAAGGACATTCAAAACTTAAAAACCCTCATGTAGGCTTGTATTTCCAGGAAGGCTTTCTTGACCTAGTGCTCTTTCAGTACCCGCTCTCTGTACAATGTAGATAGATTATGTTCTGAGCAAGTCAAGTAGTAAGGTATTATCTATTTAATACATGGTAACACTAGCTTTCATCAAAAAGGTGAAAATTAATAGTTTAAAAAAACTAGAGCAGTGTGGATTACAAACATATTATTGATTCTATGTAATGTATTTATCTGCCGCTCCAAGCATTATACCTATGCGGTAAAGAGTAAACAGTTAAACACTCATTTAAACTTAAACGAATTTTATATTATTATATTTATTATTTACTTACACGGGATTTAATCGCGTATAAAAAAGCTTAATACTACGTGATTAAGTTAGCAGAGCCATTAAGTCCACCCCATACTAACGTCTTTTGAGCGTCGGCCAAATAGAGTTGACTCGACGCCGACGCCCGGGAGGACGCTAGTGTGTGGTGTGGTGGCTCTTAGCTTCGGCACCCCTGCACCCATTTGTATGCAGGGGTGCCGAGCAAATAGTTTTGCTTACTGTATATTCGAATTGGTACCAACCATATGGTTATAATCCACCCTTCACATGATATAAATGTCATTATTTTGAACTGTTATTCCTATATCGTCTATGATTCATTTTTTAAGTTTATGAAAGTCAACAATACAAAATTATACTTTTTAACCGACAACATAACTACGAATAAGAAACACCAATATATAAGCCATCTTACATTTTTATTCCTTGGTTGGCAATTGCTCCCTACTTGTTTTTATTTTTCTTACATTTAAACAACAGTCGCCGTTAGTCTCTTAAGTACCAAATAAATTCGAGGAGTCATCTAATCCCCCATAAATCGAGATAACTTCTACGTCACGTGTAGTACAGTCAGCTGAGCGTCAAAATTTGCATATGAACAACGCACCATTGTAGTGTAGGTATCTTCCGCCATAACAAAAGCCGCCGCGTTCAAAAGTAACTGCCACAGTAATATTATTGTATTTACATATAGAGACTTATCTATTTTTGTAAGGCTATTAGAGAATTGATGGTGGCTATACTTATTTCAAAAATCTATATATCTAATTATCTACTCGACTTATCGGGTTTGACCGCTCCGACTTTGTGACAAATTCTTGAAGTAGTAACCTAAGTAGTAGGTAGTTAGTAGTAACCTACGTGTGCGTGTATGATTCTTTAAGACATCTAATTTCACCGCTGAAGATAGCTATGTATACCTTTGTAACTAAGGTCCTTAAAAACAATAGAAAAAAAATTGTATTTCAAAAAAACAACTTCATTAGGTTCGTCATATTAGCAACTAAGTACAATAGTACTGGTTGTTTCGGAACCTAAATTGTGTTATTATCTACGTACCTTTAACCTAAGGAGCCATCTTGCTAACGAAATAACAAACACTTACGAAAATAAGAACGTAAAAAGCTCTACCTGTTATCATGAGTATGATAACCTAACTGCATTTCACCTTAGAGAATTATACCTACAGCAATGTAAACTATTAAACCACACGCAAAACGTTGTAATGTATAGACATTACGGTAGTTTATTTATTTAATAATACTGACCTCCTTCACTAGACGGTGCATGCAATCATGCATACGCGTGCGAAGGGTGTCACTCGCAACTCTCGCAAGGTAGCACAGCTAGTAGAAGATAATACGCGCTAAGCGAACACTAAACTCTTTACCTATTATCATTAGAATGTAAACTGCGAGTCTTGCCATAGTTTACTTTGAAAGTACCTTAATTATGCCGGCATCATCAAGCGTATTCTCGCGCCATCACATTGTCTCTTCATCTTGTCATCATCCGTGGCGTTTTCCGGCACGTGATTGTCATTCTAAAACTTTAGTTGTCACGATCATTTTACCAGCAACGTGAGTCGGGTCTGGTTCTGCTGTGGATCACTAAGACCCCCTTAGGAACGTATTGCCTAGACCTACTAATCTCCTACGTAACTATTATCTTACGCAGAAGCTCTGACCATCTGCACTGTCCGCCCTTGCCTTTTATATTTTCCAGATCACCAGGAATTATTTCGGGAACTTTCAATGATTACCTTCTTAGGTATACTTACATATATTTCTTTTTAATTTCCTTTCCTACATAGTATAATTTTATTCGCAATAGACTATTATTTAATCGTATGGCATGCATTTAGGCAATCAGAGTACAGCTTTGAAGTTGTTGAGCCAGGTAACTATGACGGGTGTAAGGGGATCCAGGTCCTCAGTTGGGCCAGGATAGGAGTGAAGCGGGCAGCGCCGAAATATGTGCTCAGTGGTTTGATCTTCTTCGCCGCACTCGCAGAGGGGAGACTGCTTCCAACCCCACATATGTTGAAAATAATTACAGCGGCCATGACCGGTTCTCAACCTATTCAGACGACACCAGATCTTACGAGGTAGATGAAACCCTTTTGGTTTTCTCGTCGGGTCTGTGAGATACGGAGCGTCTTTTTCAGCTGTGGCAGTAGACCATTCAGGTTTCCACCTGCCCGAGATGTTAAAAGTATTTAGGCTTGGCGCTACAGCATAGGGTGGGTTTCGAGATACTGATGTGCGTAAGCTGGTGCCACAGAGTTTATGGAGAAGATTATTTCTCGTTGCGAGACTTGTACAGATGTTTCTTGTAGGTCAGGGACCTATCCAGCGCAATAGACTTTGTCAAGTCGCACAATAATGTTGGCAATATTAAATACAGACTGTATTATCACCATCCCCTGGTTTTGCCTAATGGAGTGAAACAAAAAGTCAGTACTTAAGTTAAAGCATACATAACTCGAACGTGATTGCAACCGAGCAAGATCTAAATAGAGTTCCGTTTCTGTTTACATTCACTAACATAATAATATATTGATATTCTTCTGTTTGGAGTAAATATGGTTAACTAAATGTGACGTTTCCAACCAAAAGGTACCACATTGTCGGTTGTCAATGAGGTCGATTTCAAATTGCAGCTATATGAAAATAGCGCCCTCTTGACAACCGACAATAACCGACAATATTTGGTTGAAAAATGGCACAAAGCGCTACTTGCACCATCCCACTAATCCTAGGTTAACCGGTTAAACCGTTAACCCCGGGTTAGTGGGATGGTGCAAGTGGGCCTTAGAATATCGTAGAATAGTATCTTGAACTTGGTCGCTGCAATTTGCAGTTCTTTTAAAGAAATATGTATTTAAACTAGATTAACAAGAACATTTTGATACGTCTGTCTCGGAATCTGATGGTTTTATCACACTGTCTCTTTCCTTCAGCTCGAAGGCATCCGCCTGAAAAAGACAAAAACATAGCCATATAAACCATAATTCTAATAACGCTGTTAGGCCGCTTGTAGATTTCCGGTGTTTCTGCCGGATGACGGACCATATGTTACGCGACTACGTCGAGTTTTGTATGTGGCTACCATAGTGGCTACCGACAACTACCTACATCGGACAATTATACAAGCGGCCTTAGGGAATATATGCTCCTGGGACTGAATTTATTGGTATGGCGAGAATCGGGAATGCCCGGTAGAAAACCAGTACCAGGACCACACCCTAAACGCTATTATTAGGTTGATATTTGGTTTTACATAATGCCTTATGTGAAACGTGTAGGTAACCCACGGCAAATATAACAGTTGTTATTGCCAATTCAAATAGTACCTAAGTACCTACCTAAACCTCATTTGTAAGTAGGTAAAAACTGTTTAGGTATAGCCTATAGCCAGTTTATGGCGTATTACCTACAGTTGGCATTTACGAAGTATCATGTGTGGTATCAAGTATGTTTGTTTACCTTGTTGTCTCTATATTCCCTAATTTTTCTTGCTAAAGTCAAAAACGCTTCCTCAATATTGATGTCATTCTTACAGGAGACCTCGAAGAACGGCATGTCGAAATCGTCAGCAATCTGAAATGTAAAAAATAACTGTTAATTCTACTGATCTATAGAGAAGGTAAGTACTTACCAATGAGTTCGGAATGTAATTTAGATTATGTATATACCTATTTAGTACCTACAGACGAGGAAGTACCTAGCACAAATACCTAAATAACAAAACTGCTTACCATCAGGCGGGCCGTATGCTTCATTGCTACCAACGTGGTATAAAAAAAAACTTGGCGCGCCTCAAAGCCGCTTCTAGGGTTGAGTCGGGAGCGTGGGATTTGGGTCGGCGGCTGAGGCACAGAGGGTGCGACTCGGTCCGGATCGTACCTGGTCCAACAGATTTCATTGGCCATTCAGCGCGATAACGCTGCCAGCCAGGTACGATTCGTGACGGTTATTTAATTTATTTAGCTTAGATTATTATTTAAAAATATGACGAATCCTGTTGCGGATATGTTTGGGATGAAGCATGTTGCTGATTTGCATTTGTAGCCACCGCAGGCTTCGGTGCGGATTTCTTACATATAACTAGATTATTTTTTAATAACGAAATATGTAAAAAAAAATATTTTCGTTAAAAAAATCAAGGTGCAATCGCTCCTTATTGACTAACGGTGATCTCTTAATTGATGATCGGCGACTTTGTCTGATTTGGATGATGATGATTGATAAAAACTATCCTATGTCTATCCCCGGGCTTCAAAGCCCTCAAACTATCTCTATTTCAAGTTTAAGCGTGAAGAGGAAACAGATAGAACAGAGCATTATTTATAAATTATAATTCTCATAACAAAAACATACCTGCGCCTGTAAAAATTATAAGGACAAGGAGCACGGTGAAATTTGGTATGGTGTGTTTAAAGGCGTTAGTGTAGGTACCTATACCTAAAATCTAAATATCGCCCTGCATTCGCAATACTTATTTCCTTGACATTCTTAAATAGTATTCAGATAAAAACAGAGACAGTGGATACGTTACAGATCTCTGGTTTAAGGCATCTAAGTTTGAAACTCCAAGCCACTAAGTATGAGTTAGATGTGGAAACACCAATGCATTCTTGGAATAGATAATAAACCCTAGAAGGGAAGTACCTAAGTACTTGCTACAATATAACAATAGTGAAACATTTGTAACTGTGTCATTCTAACATTGATACAGTGTTTAAATATGTACCTATATGACACTTTTTTACTCGGTTATTGTAATAGCGATAGTGATGCGAGATGGGAGACAAGACACTCTTATTTTGGATACACGTTTTAATAGGTCAGCTTTACAAATATTTAGGTTAACTTTTATGTTCATAAAATGCATAAGCAGGTAGATAATTACTAATTAGGTTGCTACTGATAATTTACCTTTTGACCCCGTTCTTTGGGTACTGCTCGATGGTTTTCGTGCACGTCGCATTTGTTGCCAACTAACACTTTTATAACATCCGGCGAAGCATACTGTAAAGTTTGAATTAAGTACATACCTACTCAATTGAGTAATAAGTACCTACATAAATTATGTAACATAAATAGTGGGGATCCGTTTATGGGCAAATTCAGTATCGTGTTTTGATTAGGAAAAAGAAGAAGAAACAACCAAATATGCACTTAAACGGATCGCCACTGTTATTGTTTCCTGTGCAGTTGAACTGTACATGCAAAACTGCGCAGGCGTACCCTAGTGTAGTGATGTGTATGGCCAACTTAACAAGCCTTTAAGTGAAGAATTTTTTTAAAGATAAGATAAATGAGAGGATGGCAGGATGACATTATCATTCACCGCCAAACAGTCTCATTGAGTAAAACAAAAAAAAAACTATATTTTACAATTTCAATATTGCCCGTGTCCACATAGTCCACCATTTTGTTAATTTTAAGGACCTTGTAGAGCAACGACCAATGCGCCATGCGGCTACATTCATTGAACATAGTGTAAGATATCTCACGCCGCTATTAAATACTTTAACAGTTTATGATCTACACTCTACTGACTTTGCAGCAACAAAGTGTAGATTAGAACTGTCATATTTTCATAGGCGTTGGTGTTTATGTGGCACCTCCACATCTATCGCTTGGACAGATTTTACTTTTATTTGCTAACAGAAGTAAGTATATAGTTAAATAAAAGAAGTATAAACATATACCTAACATTACTTTTACAAATAAACGTGTACATTAAGGTATGCTACAATGTAAGGCAAATTAACAAGTATTTCAAGTATCACAAGTAAAATTATCTCACCTCTTGAATATTCCTCAGCCAATACGATAAATGGTTAAATGATTCAAGATTGGTGACGTCATACATGAGTATTATGCCCATGGCGCCCCGATAGTAGGCTGTGGTCAACGTCCGGAATCTCTCCTGTCCGGCAGTGTCCCATATCTGAAGCTTTATGGGCACCCCGTCCAAATTTATAATCTTTTGTTTGAAATCTATACCTGAAAAATTGATAAAACGTTAGATATTATTCACTTTTACGTCTCAAGTCGAAAGCAGTTTATAAAATAGTCACAAGTACCGTGATAATTCCTTTGGTTTTTTAAATCCTGTGACGTCGCAAATGTGACATTAGGCAACATTCGATAATTTGCTGCATTTGAAATGGTAAAACTTGAGAAGTTAGGTGACATTAACTGGCTCTTATCAAAATATTCGTTACATGGTCGTCATTATAAGAGTAAATTAAATAAAATGTATCTCCAACTCTTGAAAAAGTGCACCAACTAAATATTGGGATTCATTGAAATTGAAAGTATAGGTATCATCAAAAAAGTATCGGTATGATGAGAACCATGGAAAGGCAAAAAGCTTAAAAAGCGTTATATATCTATCTGCCTCCTACTAACTACCTATCCCAAAATAGAATAGACAGCTCGATTGAGAAGAAGTTGTATCGATCTTACTTTAAAAATGTATAACTGCTGAGAAACAGCTAGAAATGCAGATACCATGTGGAACGAGTTGATGCTTATTTAAATGCAAGAATATTCTATTAGATGGTGTAGGACCCAATAATTATTTATTAAACAAAGGCGATACAAGGCCTATAATTATTTTACTTTACATGGTTAACTACATGGTTTGGCCTCATTCTTTCCGCAGTATAAAACGTAATCTCATCCGTTGCTCCAAAAGCACTAAACACAGCATCACCTCAAAGGCTCGTAAAACTAAGTAAATATTTTACTTACCTATCGTGGATATGTAAATATCGTAGTATCTCTCGTCACAATATCTGTGCACAATACAAGTCTTGCCTACATTAGAATCCCCTAAGACTAGAAGCTTATATGTGGCTGAAAAGTCTAAAGCCATTTCTGTTTATTTTGCTAATACACGAGCGTTCGCCCAAAACATCGGCCCAACTGTCAAAGTTAGAAAAATCGATGAGGGTAAGAGCGCATGTGCGGAGACATCCCCGTCTCGCAACAAGTAACTATAATTTTGCGCCCCCAAGCCAAATTGACCCCTATCCTCAAGCGCCGCTTTGTGTCAGCGCGACGGTACTACATGCATAAACGTCTACCACGATAAGGTTGCAATTTGGGTGCACGGCATCTATTATGACTGGACAGCTGTGTTTCTGAACCCACTGGGTTCCAATTCAAGGTGTATTGACACTTAATTGCGGTACAGTGTACTCAGTACCTAGATATAGTACTCTATAATAGAAACATTGTTGGAAATGACTAATAGTAATCGGGCCATGTTTTTACTGTTTTATTAGGGTTCCGTACCCAGGGGTAAAAACGGGACCCTATTACTAAGACTCAGCTGTCCGTCCGTCCGTCTGTCCGTCTGTCTGTCTGTCACCAGGCTGTATCTCATGAACCGTGATAGCTAGACAGTTGAAATTTTCACAGATGATGTATTTCTGTTGCCGCTATAACAACAAATACTAAAAAGTACGGAACCCTCGGTGCGCGAGTCCGACTCGCACTTGGCCGGTTTTTTTAGGTTAAGTAACCTATATGTTTGAACTAAACATAAGTAAGTCATCTTATTAAATCTATAAAGTTCATCGGTAGGAACTTAACCTTTACGACGCCGTGTCAAACACAAAAGCAGTCATCCAGACGCCACGTCACCGAAGTGTCAAAACTGAAATTGAACTTTATGCATATGCATGTAGGTCTATGTTGCTCTGTGGTCTATGACCGATTAATCGGTCTTTGGCGTTTAACCTACGGTGCGTATATATCCGTAATTGGCGTCCAAAAGGTTAAAGCATTATATAAAATTAGTTTTAAATTAACACACATTAAGGCTACACCTAAAAAGTGAGAATCAAAATGCGTCCCATATGGCCAATTGATCATAGCTGTACTATATGTTGGTAGTGTTGGTACCTACTACTTGTAACCTGGGCGGCGCACTACAGTCCTTCACGCAAAAGTTACTAGATTAGACAAATTCAATAGACGGTAAAATGAAACTTAATTCACTTAGCGCCACTTGCACCATCTCACGGGTTACAGTTTGTAGTGCATAATTATTATTCACATCACCTATTCGGAAACTGGATTTTTCTTCCCTGCTAGGAGGGATCAAAGTGGCACTTTTCTGTTCAAGGACATTTTGTTGCCAGTATGAAATATTGACACAAAGATATGAAATTAGTATGCATATAATCGATTATAATTTCTTTATAATCGATTACCTACGTTCATACAATTTTTCTAACTTAAATAATATTTTGTTGTAATTGTAAACAATAAATGTAAGTATCGTATTTTAAATTAATTAATAGCATATTTAAATTAAGTAAACTAATTAATTAGCGTAATATTAACAAAGAAACGTAAAAAAACATTAGTTTAATAATTTAATTATTATTTTGACATTTTAGGTCTCCTTAACGCAGCCATACTTGTCTATGCAATTTAAAAAGTTTTGTACAAATATTTCACAAAGCATAATTATGCGGTTCTGTATTGTGTATAAATTTGTAAATACTTAGTTTACATCAATAACTTTATAATAATAAATATAAGTGATATCAGTCTTCATAGTGTTCTTCCGAAGATTTGGTTCAAAGGGGTACTTAGAGCTAATTTGTTACCAGAAAAATCTACAAAAATAATGTACTTGATTTTCATTGTATCATTTTAGGTGTTTGCTGCTGTCTTTGAAAAGATATTAGGTACATAATTATGAGCTGTAGGTACTTTTAATTTGTCAGTACAGTCACGTCTAAAAATATCGATACGGACAAAGTGCCAGAAGTATGTACCTATACTAAGGTCGTGTATACACATTTTTAGCACTTTGACCGTATCGATCTTTGCTTAAAATAATAATGTTTTGAAACCTAATATATGTATGTAATTTCCTCATAGGTGATGTAAAAAGCAGTATGTGTCACATGGTAGCAAAATTATTGTCACCTTGGGCGTTAACACTTGACTCCCTCACTACGCTCAGAATTCTATGTTAGAATCCCTCGCTACGCTCAGGATTCTATTATAGAATCCTTCGCTTCGTTTAGGATTCTATTGTACGCCCTCGCCGTAAATATGTCATTTTGCTCCCTTGTGACACAATCTACTAATTTCCTTCGTATTTTCACTGAAACGTTCGAACGTGTCTTACTATTTTAGTCAGTCTCGGTACAAAAAGTACTGAGGTTGACAGAAGTAGCATGACAAATGCGATCGTTTCCGTTCGTATCATTTATTCATATTCATGGAAAACAATTATGCACTACATCAGGAAGCGCCACTTGCACCATCCTGCTAAACCGGGGTTAACCGGTTAAACCGTTAACCCAGCGTCAAATTTTTCTGGTAAGTATGGTAACTCCAGGTTTAACCGGTTAACCCAGTGTCAAATTGTCCTGGTAACTATGGTAACTCTGGGTTTAACCGGTTAACCCCGGGTTAGTGAATGGTGCAAGTGGCCCTTACATGTTTATAAATCCGATCTCGTTCTGTTATTTTTGTTTATAAAGTACTATTAGTTATTCTGTGATAATAGCTAATAATTAAATCCACATGCCCAAAAAAAAAACAGATGTAAGTATGGGAAAATAAATTAAATAAATTAATACATTATTTTTAATACCTAGATTACCTAGTAATGGATCAAAAGGATTCGAAATAAATACATAATTGAATTGAATTGAATGCAACGAATACGAATAAAGTATTCCTGTTCCCAACCAACATTTGGTGCTCTTTTATTTGTCATAGCCCATCTTTTGACATACTTATATATATTTTTGACATTAATACCTATTTTTAATTCTGGTTCATGCAGAATTAAATAAGCATCATTAAATCGTCCCATTTGCTTTGACGTGTAGCATCCCAAAGGCCACCAAACTATCAGACAGACAAATAGCTAATATGTTCGGCTCTGGAGGCGTTATAATATTGCCAATTTTATTATTTTATCCGAAGCCGTCTGCCGTTTCATTAAGGAAATAAAAATATTTACTGCCGCCGCCTTATTTCGGTTTATTTAGTTACCAGACTTGAGAATTAAAGGGCAGGAACACGGCGTCGTCTTTTAAACGGGTGTTTATTAAAAAAATATTGTATTTAACATCCAAACCAAATTTGTCAATAAATATTAACAACAACAAAAACTATATCTCTTTCTTTTGGGTAAGACAAATATAGTATGGTTTGTAGGAAGACAAAGATACGATGTTTGAAATGAAACAGTCCCTGGCCAAACTATAATTTCTTTACGTTTATTGTTAACAACAATGTCATAAGTCGAATTTAAACTATCGTGAGACATACTAACTAAGCTATTTTTACGGCGAGTGACTAAAAAAACGTGAGTGAAACCTTGCAAAGTAATGAAACAGTGTATAGCGCTCCTGTACACTCGCCATTAAAAATATTCGAGTAGTTGTGAGTATTTGGTAAGCTTTGTCACGATTTTTCCATAAATTATGAAAGTATTGCTTTATATCGTCTGGTGACAAGCAAAAGTCACTAAGTACCACCACAAGTAATTTTGTATGTATTTATATCCTTTATCTTTCTGGTACCTTGTTGTACATTTTGCTACATTTGTCACCCTCTTTTCACTTTCTCCTCTCATCTACTCAAAGGTTAACTGGAAGAGATCCCTCAAAGGGATAAGTTCGCCTTTGTACATCTTATTATTTGTACCATGTAATTTTTAATGTGTATATTTGTACAATAAAGAGTTTACTACTACTACTACTACTACAAGTTCATAGCCATAGTGAACCGTATTATTATCTGAATAAGGTTGATTTTGTTTAATTATTTTTCAGTAATTAGTGACTTTTGCTTGTCACCTGACGATATGACTGTCTTTTAAATAATTTTGTTTCCAGACAGATTTCAGATAAAAATTCTAACTGTAAAACATTACAAATTAAATGCAAATGAATACTATTAAATACCTATTTATCATTCATAATATAATCACTTAAAAGTCAAGTTCACCAGCCACCCTGAGGTACCGTTACTATTGTCACTATCTCAAAAATTACATCAAGTTACTTTGCCACTCTTGTGGATAATGGATCTTTCTCATCAAGTTTTGAATAATAAAGAGAGCCTTTATGAGCTTGTGTGGTAAAAAATAATACTTATATGCCTAAACAAAAATGATGAAATCATCTTTGCCCGGTTTACCCCAAAGGTACCACAAAAGCCATTGGGTTGTGCATTAAGAGCTCCATTTATATCGTCTAGTGAGCGTTTAGTGCACGATAGCGGGTATCTCGTCGATGCATCTCCACACGCGTCGTGTCGTATTTAAATGCTTTATGTTTTTGTATGAATGCCTGCAGATCTGTTATCATGGCCACAGTACAATAATACTACCAGTATACTCGTACTTACTTTATTTTGATTCCTGACCTATCCTAATAGCCCTGTCGATATGGTTAAAAAGATAACAGCTAAATTACTATTAGTTAGTAGTTACTGTTACTGCTAAATATGTAGGCGAGAAAATTATTTATGGTATGGATTAATTTTCTCACCTATTAACATCTTCGAATGAAGCTTAGGTACTCAGTACTAGTACTTCCAAATACCGGACCTTTCGCAATACCGATATTAATACCGGTATTTGCAACTTCAATACCGGAATCCCGGGATTTTTTGAAAAAAATAGGAACAACGTAAATTTGAAGTAAAAATACCAAATTTTAATCAATTTCTTTTTTATTTTGCATGCGTGTTACAATATTTAAAAATAAAATTAAAAATAAAAATGATTTAAATATTCAGTAACTTATTAACTTAACAGTATGCAGGTTGGTGTCTCTTTTTAAGTATACAGGATACTTGTGTTAAGATACACCGCTCGTCCTTACTGGTTTGCGTAGTAACAGTATCAAAACAACAGTTAAAACAAACAAAACAACACTAAAAATAAAATTAAAATTAAAATTACTTTAGCTTTGAAATTAACGTTACAGGAACAGGGATGTATATAGTATTTTTAACAATGATATTACTTAATAATAAGCCTCTTTTTCTCTCTATTGACTAGTTTCTGCACTTGCAGCTCAATCGAATACAGAAACATTTTTAGTATAAAAGGTTTAATGATTTTCTAACATAAATAAAGTAGCACTTACAGTGCATTGTATAAAAGACAACATCTTAACATTCGCTAAATCATTGTACTAAAATTTATTTAAAATATAATAATGTAATTTGTTTAAGTTAATTTGTAAGGTAATTGTACAAAATAAAATGCAAAATAAAATAAATTTAAAAATCTATAAATAATTACCAATTTCCCCACTTGTAATGTAATACAAATCGAAACACGCGCACATTTAACAAAAGTTCAAAATTCAAGTTCTAAGACCCATAACGGTTATGTGTTTTTTTTATATTCAAACATTAAACAGTCTTACAAATCTTACAATACAATTTAAAATCAAACGTTTTTATGCGTCAATGTCATTGAAATTAGTACTCATATAATACTGATCGAACTTCACTTTGAAGTTGGCTTGATCATGTAATATACCATACTTGCTCGGTCATATTGAATCTAGGAAGCAAAGTCCGTTTTATGATGTCCCTAATGTCCCTATCGAGGAAATATTATATGGATCTATTCATTAAGCCGTACCATTAATTGGTAAGTCATACCATACCTTCTCTCTCTCGTGCTCACCACGTGCACATCACCTTTTTTAATGGGTAGGTGCCTATTTTAGTTACAGTACTGATTATAATAAATACCTACTGTTTTCACTGGCTGGCTTTGTTTGTTTCTCCTTGTATTTTAATCCTCTTGTAGTTCAAGGCTACACGTGACTGTTGTTTTTTACATTTCCTGCTAGGTGCTTATTATTCTGCACGTTTTCACTGAATTATAAAATTCTTATTGTTCCTGTTATCTCTTAATCAAGGAGAAAAAAAAACAATCGAAATCATTTCCTATTGAACTTTCTTTAAAAGTTGAGGGCAAAAATCGTAAAACACAAGTAAACCCTAAATTGATACTTTTCCCCTTTTATTGTAATAAATTGGTAACTGAACTTAATAAATACTGATTTAGATTGAAGCGGACAAGCAAAATTCGCGGAAAAGCTTGACGTGACGTAAAAGCAAGAGCATGACGAACCAAGCAGGATTATGTAGGATCCGTAGTTGCCCGTTAGCCGCAGGAGTTTTTTGGGATTTCCATACGGTGTAAAAGTTATAGATTGCGGCGACACAGTGTTCTAACTTTTGGAGCGATTCTTTCAGAAACTATTTGCTTTGTCAAAAAATGATATTCAGTTTGAAAGAATTAACGGGTTCAATTGAAAAAAAAAAATCTCAATTTACTACTTACCCAAAAAAGCTAGACTAGGACCACGCTAAGTTTGCACTGACTTTTGGCAGTGACAATGGATGAATACGTCATTAGTCATAATCCAGACAATTCACAGAGTGGACGGACTCTAGCTTTATTAGCTATTTTAGTCTGAATACTTATGTGACAATGCGAAAGGCCAAAGCTCCATCTATTTCAAATCTGTCAAGCTTTGTTAGTAAACAAACAAATTATAATTCATCACGGTAAAAATACCTTGGCAAATTACCCGTCATTAAAATGTCACCTTACCTGTGTTGACAAAGTAATTACGTCATTAATTTAACTTGGCGAGATTCACAGAAAGCTGTCCTTAATACCTTGTTTCAACACTTTCAACAGCCTTTTGAAATCGAAAGGGTGACTGTTGGAACTACAGATTATAAATCAAATTTGCATTGCAGTAACCCCCTGTCTCATTCAAGGCCAATTGGAAAGAATATTCGGATGATGATGCAGATAGAATGATTTCAGAGGTAATTCTCCTTCTACCTTTATCCTTTTTGGGTCACGCGCACTGGGACAGGCAAAGATCCTCTAGAATTGTTCTTACCTACGTCGATCCTGGCTAAAGCTCGACACAAGAAAATATAATTCTTCCTATTTTTAACCGATTTCAAGATTTCAAAAGGAGGAGGTTCTCAATTCGGTTGTTTTTTTTTTATATTTGTTACTCCATAACTCCGTCATTTCTGGACCGAATTTGAAAATTATTTTTTTGATTGTAAGTATATATAGGGATCCATGATGAATCGAGGGAACTCCTCAAATGTGAAAGGCATAGGTACATATAGTGATTTTTGTATTTTCATTAACAAATCCAGCATTTCCATTTAATAAAAGTGACATTTGATGAAGTGGAGCTGCTGATGATGATCAGAAATATCAGAATGGAACTCTTTAATGACGCATAGTTCACGTTTGGCGATTTGTCTTCTTTTTTATGTTTGTTAAGCAAGTTAAGTTTTAAAGGCACATTTTCGTCAAGCTCGAGTTCTGATAATGGGATTCATAAGGAACCGAGGAACTCCTCAAATGTGAAAGGCATACATATAGTGATTTTTGTATTTTCATCAACAAATCCAGCATTTACATAAAAAAGTGACATTTGATGAAGTGGAACTTTTTTGAACTGCGATCCTCACAGAACCGAACTGCTATCAGAAAAGTGGGTTAGGTTAGGTTAGAACTGTGACCCTCACAGAAACGAAATGCTATCAAAATATTGGGTTAGGTTAGGTTAGAACTGTGACCCTTACAGCAACGAAATGCTACTAGAAAAGTGGGTGGTTTTACCTCCTTATAGTTAGGCAAACGGTGCTGTCTTTTTCATTTCATTGTCTGGAGTGCACCATCAACAATAAGTAACCTCTCAACGGCACCCCCCATTGAAGTCGGTTTTTTTTTCTTAAAAATTATTTGTCACCACCCCACTTTAGTTCAGTGTTGGACTTTGGGGTACGTTTTTAGACATCTGAAACAATCGTAAAGTAATGCAAATACACAAGTTAATGGTGGTATCATGGACCATTCTAGCTTTGTGATATTTTACCACGCTATGAGAAAGAAACGCTCGTTGGCATTATATAATGTTTCCTGTCTATCTAACCTGTAAGTGCTTAAACTTGTATGCTCTACAACGTATCTTAATAATAATTTACGATAATCCCAAACATTTTTGGCCTCGATAGACTTTCACCTCCGCGCAATAGAGGAACAACCATACAAACTTCCATATTTATAATATCAGTATGATAGACGTCAGTAATGTAAATCTTAAATCATTTATTTGGCTTCAAACATTGTTAAAATATCTGGTCAACAATTATAAGTGAAGCACACATTTCATCAGTAGCTGGCATGCAAAATTTACAACACTACAGTTAAGTTAAATTTACAACCTACAAGTCCTACAAAATTTTAAATTAACAATAGTTATTAATGTTTACATACATTATTTATTTCCGTATGATTTATATCTTTAATATCGTCTTTCTTGACGACTGGTGGTCAATTCTATGCAATTACTATTTTACTATAAGATTATCTTTCAAAAACCAGGGTTTGCCATGTCCAAAGGAAACATTTAAATGAAAACTGGAGTCATTAATTCAACTGTATAAATCTAGTACCCATTTAAATATTATTTTCTTAAATGCTGCCGTGGCGCCTCATGTTGGCGCCAACTGCATACAAAAACAATGCCGAACCTATTTGAGACACATGCAAGAAAGATTAGTAGACCAATGGCGCCTGATAACTATAAGAAACAGAAAGAAGGGTAATGATTCGTATTTGTCAATTATTTTCAAGTCAAGTTGGAGTCAGCATTAAAATGGAGCGATCGATAAACGTATTTAAACGTTATATAATTCATAACTTTTAATTTAACTAAATATAGTAATTTAACTGAAGTACTTAGTTATTTCTTGAGGTACCTACAGTGAAAATTAAGTAAACTAGTACATCGTAGTAGATGCAGGCGAAACTAAGTCGTCTTCCTCCCCGAAGATGTCATTAGGTAATAGTTATCTGTTTTACAAGCGGGCAAAGTAGTTGTTTAACCTCTCGTGAATTGATACCCGAGCAAGCGAAAGATTCCAAAATTGAAATCCTGAATCCGTCCTTGAGTCCGAAAAATGGAATCTTGAGCGTTGCGAGGGTTTGAAGGCACAAGGGTTAAACAAATTTTGCCACCGAGTGAGACACAAAAAAATTCGGGTGCGTATCATAACGAATACGCACTTGGTGTAATTTCAGTTTACAAACGTTCGAAAAGTATATTAATTTTATGTATAATGCACTAAATGTATATTTTCAATTAATTAATATAACATACGATATACATATCACTGTTTGGTATTACATACAAATAATTAACTAATTACATTTAATATAACTTTCATTACGCATATAAATTAAAAAAAAATAACATCTCATCCAAACTCTCAAACAAAACATCAGTAAAATTATTTGGATATCTCAGAATTCCAAAGGTCATAGAAACTAATTACTGTCAGTAAAGTAGGTTAGGTGAGAACTGTGACCCCGCAGAGAAAGAAAGTGCTACCAGAAAAGTAGGTTAGGTTAGAACTGTTCTTCTTCTTCTGCCTCGCGTTTTTCCCATTACGAGGGGTCGGCTGTCCCAATCGTGCGACGCCATTTCTTTCTTTCTTGGGCGTCTTGCTCGTGGAGTCCCAAGTCCTTTCGGACATTCGTCATCCAAATTGTTTGAGGCCTTCCACTTTCCCTCTTTTTTGTAGCGATGTCTTCTCATTATGTGGCCGTACCATATTAGCCTACTAAGGCCTAAGCCGTAGGTTAGAACTGTTACCCCCCAGAAAAAGAAACTGCTACCAGAAAAGTAGGTTTAATTAGGTGGTATTTGTTTTTTATTTTATATAATTTCAACTTTATAGCTTTTTTTACTTATCATAAACGATTCATCATCTTCCTCGCGCTGTCCTGGCATTTTTGCCACGGCTCATGGGAGCCTAGGGTTCGCTTGGCAACTAAACGATTATAATATTTCAAGTTCATTATACATTATAAAATTATAGAATTCCTTGTTATACGTACCTATCTCACGTTATACTTATTGCACGTTATGCCAACCAAAATTATACAAACTGAATTTAAATATTCTGAGCAATATATTATAGGTTAACGTATACAAATACGTTCTACTAGATACTTTCCCGAAAGTTCCATTTTATTCACATGTGAGGCAAAGTTATCATATGCAAATTTTGAGTTGTTTTCTTATGTTTGCTGGTAGAATTTACTTTTAAGTGATAAATATATTAATAACATTCATTTTGAATCTATTTGCTTTGATTTGGTTTGATATTTTACAGTTAGTATTTTCCTTGTGTTAGTGTTGTGAAAAATTTGGTTATCAGTTTTTAAGCAATCAAGAGAGCCTTTACCAGCTGGTGTGGTGAAAAATATTTTAGCCTTAGTGCCGCTGTACCCAACATTTGAAGAATATGTGTTTCTTTCAAGATCCTACGTTCAACGGTTCATGCATTAGGTGTTATACACTGAAACCTTTTGAATCTCCACACATATTTTACTATCTAAAAGGGAGTCCCAATTTTAGAAAGTACTCGTAGGTATCTATGAGGGGGCATCTACGCTCGTAGATGCAGATGTAGCATGATCCACCCTAGACTGCATCGGCACTTACTATCAGGTGAGATTGTGATCAAATGCTCGCCTTTTTGTAATATAAAAAAAGCTTAATAAGTGGGTAAAAAAGATATTTAGCTTGTACAATGGAACCCTAACAAAATGACGTATTAAATAATAAAAAGTTAATTTCTATCGCTTTTTTAAAATTCCTATTAAGTTCTCAACTGATCGAGGCTCTCTAGTTGTGTATTCACGTTTTTTATCAAAATTGCCTTTGGAATGATCGTTTTTAATACAAAACGGCCACAAGAGAAGTAGATTTCGAACCCGATTATATTATACAAATAGGCTCATCGTTGTAAAAAAGTGACAGTTCCTGAGACGATACCAATATGGACGTGATGATAATAATTTTAAAGCTTGACGCCTAAGTATTGATTCTGCATTATTTTTAATAATCGGTAATAAATCGTCGTTCACGACTGTAAGGCGACCGCTTTTTGCTAAGTCAAGCATGCCTGTTTAAACAAACTTGATAAAAATGAGAGCCATTGTGATTTTTTCCCTTTCAAATTCAATAAATAATTATTAATACAGTTGCTCAAAAACTGCTACTTTTCGTGGCTGTTTAGCGTCCGGAAAGTTGGTTTTCGCGAACTAGTGCTTTTTACTATTCCAATTTTTTTTTAATTTTTACTTGTTCCAATTCATGACTACTTATTGATGAGTGTTAATATTAGTTTCCTTTAAACGTCGTAATCAACATAAAAACCTACTGTTAATGTAAGAATACGAAAAATATGCATATTTCATATTTTATTACTTACCTCTTCATTATTAAAAGTAATATAACACGTTTATTTTTTAATGTTGAAAAACCGTTCTTAATAAGTTGTCTGAATGGAACGGAACGCCTGTCAAAGAAGATGCGTATTTTCTTACTGCAAGAATGTTTTAAGTTTCCAAAGGCAACATTCGATATTGTTTTTATAAATATACGATACAATAATAATCGTAAATAACGATATTTAGGTAATAATAGTACAATGTTTTAATATTTACAATTGTTTCTGTCTTATAGAACATGCATTTAAAAAAAACTTTCATTGAAGTGGGTTCAATAATAATAACAAAATCCATTCTAGTCGAATAAAAGCTAGAAGAAAAACACCTCTTCATAATGTCAATGTCAATGATGTCACAGAATTAATAATATAAAAGTTCCGAATTCCATTCCTTACTTGATGCTTTTCTTATTTTTTCGCAACTGTATTAAAAAACGTCGTTCGATACACGTGTCATTCTTCACTCGTCCCGAGTGCCCGAGATATCTCGGTACTCGTTAAGTAATGACATACTTTCCGCACTAGCATCGAAATGTACTATTGTCGGGCTCTAAGTCCTGTTACTAGAGTTTTGACTAATAAAATATACTTAATAAAAAATTTTTTAATAAGATTTATTTTTGGAGACATGATTTAAAAACGTGTTTTATACTGATCTAAATTAAAATATCATTAATAAAAAATCAATTCGCAAGTTTATGGAATTCCTTGTAAACTTTGATATTTATTGTAGTTTTGCGTGAACATGCTATGAAAATTACAGTGTACAGTCATACTCAAGTGAAAATCTGATTTTTAGCTGTCTATTGTCCAAGGGCAATTAGTTTTTATTTTGTAAGCTCTGGTGTAAACCTTTACATTAGAGCATTTAAATTAATTAACCAGCACTGTGTTTTGTTACAAGTTTGTCCTTTAGTCTTTCCCCTTCGAAACGTTGCAAATAAAAAACTGAAAATTGATAGAAAATGCGTAGGTAAATTCTTCTACTACCTATTATAACGAGAAAAAGTCGTTAAGCTATTTAAGTTATTATTTAGCCATCTTGTTTAGGAGACCCACGTTTAAATTAATTTATTATTTAAGAACCTATATCTAACGGTCGCGTTATACAAATCTTAAAAAGAATGAAAGCTTTTAAATCATTACCTTATCATAATACGCGGATGTTCAGTGATAATTTTTAGGGATGTAGGTACAAAAACAACTTTGGGATTGCATTTTTCTATAGGCAATGTGTTATTTTAATTTAACCCATACTCCTAATCCTAAGGTAATGGTTAGTACAGTATCACTCAAATACAGTACATCATTGTCAGTTTGTAGTCTGAAGGTCTAAAACTTCCTAAGTTCACTCGGAAGTATTTATCGTGATACCAATGTCAATTTGTGCGAGTCGGTTTTAAGAACCTATTTTTTTTAGTAACCTTTAAAAAGTATTAGTACCTAATGTCCAATCTCTGATTGCCTCCCTTGATTAGAAACTGTAACTTTATGGCTTAACGACAAATTTTAAGGAGTCTATTCGACTCAGCATCGTACATTCCCTGTACAGTCGTCACCAGATAGGTATATCGGAGCGGCCAAGGTGCTCACAAATATCTGAACACGCGGCGTGTGCGTGTTTAGATATTTTTTTAAATCTCGGCCGCCCCGATATATCTGATGGTGTCTGTACCAACCTTTAGACGCCTGGTGTAACGAACAACTTCATTTGTCGAAGAACCGCAAGCTTACCATATGTTCTCATTGCTCACCGAGCGCGGGAAGTCGGGTGATTAGGCGAATCAACAATGTTAAAAAAAGTTCAGTATCTTGGCTACATTCAGTATGAATTCGGCCAAGAGGATGTGATGACCATGCTCATTGCTCAGTGTAAGTCCATGTTCATAACTATTATAGTTGTATAATATGATATCATCATGAGTAGATAATAATTAAGTTTATTAGGTCTATACCTATCTAATTTTATTATTTTATTTTATTTTATTTTATTTAGCTCACAAAACAGGTATGGTCGAATGAAGTGTAAATTTCACTGGATAATAAAGACAAAATAAATATTTGGTAGTTTAAACTTCCGATCCTTCGGGACTTCTTTTCCGATCTATGTAGTACCTACCTATGTACTCATATGTGGTAGTAGCGCAAAGTAACGAAAGATCGTGACAATTTCAATAACTGCTCTGAGCAGTCAGCAAGAAAGCGCGCTCGAACAATTGGTTGACGTGACTATCACTTATAATATGGACCCCCTTATAATTATTATCCTTATCAGTTATTTATTCATTTAATCGAATGGCATAAAAAGTCACAAATAAATCGAAAATATAACAGGTATGTCACAGGTTTATATCCAAGGTTCTCAGCCATTAGGCTGCGTCAGGGGTAAGTGAGAACAGGTCATCGGGGCTTCCGGGGTAGGCTCTGAGGGGGCACTCCTGGACTATGTGTTGGACAGTCTTCGACTCGGTGCCACAGTCGCATCTGGGCGAGTCGATCCGTCCACAAAGATGTTTAAAATGTGCGGTACGGCCGAACCCTGTCTGCATTCTATTCAGCTTGCACCATTCATGTCGCGGCAGACTGAACCCCTTCACTTTCACACCGGGTGAGATAAGG
This sequence comes from Cydia strobilella, assembly GCF_947568885.1. Classification (NCBI taxonomy): domain Eukaryota; kingdom Metazoa; phylum Arthropoda; class Insecta; order Lepidoptera; family Tortricidae; genus Cydia; species Cydia strobilella. Next base: position 10,314,084 of record NC_086048.1, read on the forward strand.
CTACTAACAGATCGGTCTGTCTTTGACTGCCAGTCAGAAGACCACTTTTCTTTAAGGCTGAGTCTGGATTCTGTTAGAGCCTTAGCCAGCTTACAAGGTGGGTGACGTGATTTGAGTCGATGATAACAGGGGTTAAGGAACTCTTGACGCCCGGGGAGGTCCACTCTAGTTATAAGTTTTTGGGTTTCCCTTAAAAGGGCCTCTTCCCTTCTCAGTCTGGCAGGAGCAATGTTACATAGGACCGGGAGCCAGTAAGTTGGTGTGGGAAGAATGGTGCCTGAAATACATCTCATCGACTTGTTGAGTTCCACGTCGACTCGGTCCGTGTGCGCAATTTCCAGCCACACCGGTGAGCAGTAATCGGCAGTAGAGTAAACGAGGACCAGGGCTGAGGTGCGCAGGCAGTCTGCATTCGCTCCCCACGAAGTACCAGCAAGTTTATTGAGGATGTTGTTCCTGGTTTGCAGTTTTCTACCTAACTTTGTAAGATGTTCTTTAAATGTGAGTGAACGATCTAAAGTGACTCCCAAGTACTTAGGGGCAAAGTTGTGCGTCAGTCTTTTTCCCTGCCAGTGTACATTTAACTCATAGTTTGCCAGCTTGTTGTGGAGATGAAAGCAGGTGACTTCAGTTTTTGCGGGGCTAGGAGTGAGTCGCCATATTCGCAAAAAGGAGGCCATCCTCTCCAGGTCTTCAGACAAAACTAACTCGAGGGAAGCAAAGTCTTTGGCTTGAGTGGACAGCGCTATGTCGTCCGCATAGATGAACTTTCTGGCGTTTGTGATGGGAAGATCATGGACATATAAGTTAAAGAGTGTAGGACCTAAAACCGAGCCTTGGGGGAGACCGTTATTTAAGTTTCGTTGCCGGCTTGATTTGTTGCCAAGGTGGACGGTAAAGAGCCTCTGCGTTAACATGTTCGAGATGAGTTTCATGATCTTGATGTTTGGGACTACGGAGAGGAGTTTAAATAGTAACCCATCCCGCCAGACAGTATCGTAGGCGGCCGTGAGGTCGATGAAAGCAACGCCCGTTTTAAACCCCTTCTGGAAACCTGCCTCAATATTGGGACATCAGCGCTAGCACCTGGTCAGCGCAGTTTCTACCAGTCCTGAAACCAGCCTGCTCGGGTGGTAGTACATTTTCTATTAGAGGCCCGATGCGCTTTAGCAACAGGTTTTCTAGGAGCTTGTAGCAACTGCTCAGGAGTGCTATAGGTCGGTAGCTCGAGGCGTCACTCGGCGATTTTCCCGGTTTGAGGAGTGCTATGATTTTGGTCTCTTTAAAAGCTTTTGGGAGGAAATTCGACGACAAAATATCTGAGAAGAACGCAGCCAGCCAGCGGTGTGAGTTTGGGCCCAGGTTGAGTAGAAACTCGTTGTACACTCCGTCTGTACCAGCCGCCTTCCCTGGTTTCAGGTTTTTGATTGCTTCCGAAACTTCTTCTATTGAGAAAGGTATGGCTAGGCTTGGGTCCGTTGTAAGATTTCGTTTCAGGGCTCGGAACTGGTTTTGGATCGTTCTGGTGTCTGTCTTCAAACTCTTTGCTCTAGAAGTTTCCACTATCCTGTTGGCGATCAGGTTCGGATGAATGTCTGAGCTAGCAGGTGGAGTCGATATTCCTTTTCCAGTGAGTCTATTTAATGTGCGCCAGGCTTTCCTACTGGAGTGTCTGAAGTCCAATTTGGAGACAGTATCTTTCCATTTTTCCTCGCGGTTTTGATCCAGTGACTGAAGCAACTCAGCTCCGACATCACAGTCGCCCGTTTGATGAAGTTTTCATAGAGGCGTTCGGTTTCCTTGTTCCATCCCGGAATGTACTCCTTTCTATACCCACGCTTTACATGAGACTTGGCTGTTTTTAGCAACAGGCCTACGAGGCGTCCGTAGTTTTGGGCGGTGGCAGGAATAAAACGAATGCAGGAATCCACTTTCTTCCTGTAGGCTTGCCAATCAGCCTTGTTAAAGTTCCATCTCGGGAGTGGCATGGAGTTGACCACAAGGTATTTTGATGCCAACTTCCGAGAGCACAGGGCGATGTTGGCTGTTAGGAAAGTCGTGTAGGATATTCCTGGTGGTTGACAGGGGGAGACCATTGCAGTCCCGAGTGACGAAAGTTGATCCTTATCAGTGACTCGCCGACGCACGGTAAGCGGTTGGATGAACAGCTTGCGCTTGTCTTGATGTATGGTAAATAGCCGCAATTTTGACGTTTGCATTGCGTTTCCCATTCAACCGGACCGCTACTGGCTTCTGTTTCTCTATAATTTACCTTTGAATGACGAATGCTTATAAGTTGTAATGTGTTGCCCGCAGGTAGTCAGGTGCGACCGTGCTTTGTCTGTTTGTCTTGTAATTATGGCCTTATTTAATGATAGCGTATTTACTTATTGTGTGTGATGAACTATTACTTAGCCTGGATTATTATTTACTTATCGGTATTGAAAGTTCTAGCTGCTGATAAAATCTCGAATGACTGTGTGATTTGTTCCCATAAGTTTAAGCTATAAAATGCTTACAAACTTATAGTAGTCAACTCGTCATCACTTAACTAGGTATATGTACGAGTATATAGGTATTTTATATTATTGTCACTGGAGCGTTAGAGCGCTTTCACATTGTCCGATCCGATATCTGATGTAGGACCCTACATCCGCGGGGGCGCGCCCGGGCGCCGTCTTTAGCGGTCACGCACACTACAACAAGCATTATGCCTACACATACGCACACAAACAAATATTATCGGTCCGACAACTGAAGGGGGGCTCCGACATGGCTGAATTTATCGGAAGCGCCTTTCCGATATCGGATGTCGGGAGGCGCCTATGACAAAAATAGCTGCAGGAGAGTGCCATTGGGATTGTCCGCCTTTTTTGCGTTATTTATCGTGTTTTAGTAATAATTATTTATTAAATGCATAAATAAATACATACTCGTACAAGGGCAACTACTTAATAAATCAATTATACAACAATTGCCAGCCTTAATATGACTCGCATTGATTGATGGCTTAAAAGCCTGAAAACAAATGAGGAGAGTCTTCTCAAAAGGGTTTATTTCTCTATGAACACCATACAAAAATAAGCCCTTTTGAAAAGACACTCCTCAAATGGGCTCTCACAAAACCGATAATGGCTTCACACTGAGGTCATGAGCAACTTCACAGCATCAAGTTGGTAGGCCTTTCTTTCTTGAAAATAAATTAATATAGTCGTTTAGATACTTTATATTGCATTTTTCAAATTGAAGATTTTTTTGTGTAACTAGCTTTTGATATGTAACCCCGGACATTACTGTCGTCCTTAAAAAGCCCATAATTTATGGGGCAGGAGTGTCGCCTAGTGGTGCGTTGATTACGTAGAGTACTTCGCAAGATTAAAGTCGTGATCTGTTTATTTGTAGAGAAACACCTGAATCACTTCCTCAAGCATTAAATTGTTCGTACTGTTACCTCAGGACTGCTAAGTGTAGTCTAAATATTTTAGAATATTTGTAATATACCGTCTACTTAACATTGGCTCTTTAGAAATGCGAGACAAATAATATTTTGATAATTTAAATTAAATCGTAAAGCATAGTTACATGAATTTAAAGTGCAGTAGGTACCATCAATTCTTTAGTAAAATTAAATAGGTACATACATAACTGCTTAAACCGTTTGAGACTTTACGTAATTATTAATCAAAGATTACTAGCAAGCTTCAACAGCGTTTTACGATAAAATATTTGATTTTATTTTTAATAAATAACTAAAGAAATATTTCAAACTACATTAGGTATTCCGGTTTTCAGTTTTGCCAGACCAGCTTCAAAAATAATGTTCAGACATAATACCTACCTAGTTGTATTTTTAATCTACCAATTTTCGTTAATATTCGGTCTTTGATTAATCTTCTGCAAATGCCAAACTTTAGCCACATTCCATCCTGCAACAGTTCTCTGAACCGCGTGCGTCATCGGAAGGAACATTTTTAATGTCATCAGTGACTGGACCACCAATTTGCTATCGTCATCTAGCTTTAATATCTATTATACTATCACTTTCGGTCGCTGAGTGCTCTATTGTCTGCGATATTATCTTCTTTTTCTAATGAGTCCGCAGATCCGGCTGATAGTTACCTAATCTCAACGGTCCAAAAGAAAAAGGCTCTAAGATTGAATGCCATTATACAGGCTTATTCCATTTATAAATGGGCGATATGTTCAAGTGACGCACTTGTGGGAACTTACAGTTAAGCAATTACTTATGGATGAACTTTATTGCAGTGACCAAACTAGTGGGCGGTACCGGTACGCATATCGTAGGTGTAAAAACAAGTGTAATAAAATGTGTGCGTTTTTGTCTATGTTCAAAAACATTTTTACAATATGGTGTTCGTTTTGATTAAAACTTTATTTTACGCTTAACTTCTAACTGGTAAATCTAACTGTAAGATTTTGCGATTTGTAAAGGTAATGTAGTAGATATTTCCTAAAGCTGGCCATACACACTAAGGTACGCCTGCGCAGTTTTGCCTTTCGCAGTCAAAGCTTAGTTAAGTTTGAAAACTGCACAGTCGAATACCACATAATACGCTACGTTTTACCCGTGCAGTTGGCAAGACTGCGCAGGCATACCCTAGTGTGTATGGCCAGCTTAAGAGGGTCGAATGGATTTATCCGAGTTTGAAGTTAAGCGCACATTACGGTGGTCCAAATTTGAATGGAGAAAAAAAAGTAAAATAAATTTTATCTCCACACGGCTCCCTTTATTCTAATATGAAATAGTAATCTATGTGCCCAATTTGAACTCATTTGCTAATGATTTAGTGGTCGCTATGATTTTGTGATTTGAACAATTTTTTTTAAACTAACCCAAAAGTAAAAAAATCCACCGGCATATTTTTACATGCTTTTTTTTACTTATAGCTAAAACTTATAAAGAACCATTAAAAACATCTCCAAAGCAGGATTATGGATAGGTCAATTTATTTTCATAAATTTTGTACGGTAGAATTGTTTCATTTATACAGCGCTCTCTAAATGATGTTCAATTGCTCAAAATTTTGGTATGGATGATTTTAATGCAGATATGTTCGATAAAAAAGAACCTTGTGGAAATGGAATACTCATAACTTTATTTTTTTGGACCACCCTACGACACATTTTCACTACATGATTGTCATCGTAAATGTTGTATTGACTTGTGAAAGAGCTTACAGAATATTTTTTTAAGTTTGATTTCCAACCTCCCGGTAGTGACATGTCGAGTACTTATACATAAAGAGCAAGAACAGCATATTTAAGTAGGTATTTAAGAAAAAAACTGTTCAGAATATCACAAAGCACTTCCTAACAAGCTTTGATCTAACAAAAATAATCAAAAACACACGGAGCTGCCGGCAAAGGCGTATAATTTGTTACTAGCATACAACATGAGTGATTGTTTCTTTCTTCACGGTAAAATTGCCGAGTTGATTCATCAATTACAATCCTACGATAAACGGCCTCATGCGCTGAGATGTTTCAAATGCCGTCTTTAAGATAACGACCTTTGTGGAGGTTAGGTACTTTTACTGATATCACTTTATTGCTGGGTTATAGATGAAATTGGAACCTCCCACGGGAAAGTCTTTTCACTCAGTGTTAATTAACAACAATAACCATAGTTAATCAATTACGGCTACGTGTTAACCAATTAATAAAAATAAATAAATAACACATTAACCTTTTATACATGTTTTTCCTTAAATACCATGCAATAATTCAATTTACACCTCATAGGTATCGCAATATATCATAGGTGTCTCCGGTGATCATATCATTTATCTCTGTATGTAAATTTACACCTACTTGTGAAAAAATAAAATTTACATCACTGGTCCAATTTCTGAAGTAAATAGGTAGTAGGTACATACGTAATGGCTCCTCTACACGATGGACCATGATAGTGGCCCACTGACATGGGCTACTATCATGGTCCATCGTGTAGAGTAGAGGAGCCATAACGTCCTTAACAAACTTGGCAACTAGCATTTATGTATTTGTGATCCTGACAGAACGTAGAAACCGTAGTTACGTAAGTAGATGTATGATTCACACGCTGTACCTACTTAATTGAATTGTATGGATATAAAAATCGACGGCCCGGCCTCTAAATCATTTAACGGAAAAGACAATAAGTACCAAAATGTTATGCGTACCCATCGACATCTAATAAAACCAAATTGGGTTTATGGCTGTGCTCATTCAACAATTTGTATCGAGCCTTTGTTTGTTATCCTGAGGTCAAGGAGCCAGGTTCCGGGAGCTCATATGACAGCGTATTGTTCGCGCAAGGTCCCATGTTACCTAAATGTCAATTCTGCCGGCGCCCGCGCCGGCGCGCCGCAGGGCTGTCATTCCTATAGACCACGCGAGTGGTATGCTCAATGGGAACAGTACAAGTGCCCTTTTTAGGGTGCCGTACCCAAAGGGTAAAAACGGGACCCTATTACTAAGACTCCGCTGTCCGTCTGTCCATCTGTCCGTCTGTCTGTAACCAGGCTGTATCTTATGAACCGTGATAGCTTGACAGTTGCAATTTTCACAGATGATGTATTTCTGTTGCCGCTATAACAACAAATACTAAAAAGTACGGAACCCTCGGTGCACGAGTCCGACTCGCACTTGGCCGGTTTTTTTATTATATTTACGTATCAGTTTTACGAAACTCGGTCTCGATGACCGTTGGGAATAACATACGAGTAGCAGGAAACGTGCAGGCGGGACGGTAAATATTTTACTCTATATAAAAATCAAAAATGACTTAACTGAGAGCTTTCTTTTACTAAAGTCCGCCTTTTTTAGGGAAGCGGTATACTCTAAACGTAATAATTCCTTGTAAGTACAAAATAAAAGGTGTCATTTTAACATGCATTCATAAGTAGCTTTGTTTCAAGGCTTTGCTGAATTGTTTTGTAAGTAGACTAACACAATATGGATTTTAAAATCTGAAATAAACAATTTTTATTTTTATTTTATTTTGCACTGAATGATACACTTTTTATGGAAATATTTCTTATAGTCACACTTCATTTATAAGGCAATAGAATTATACTAGACCTTCTGTTGTTTTGTAATTAAGCAAGTACAATTATCACGGTATACGAGTAACTCTTCTTGTCATTTTTTGTTTCAACAAATCTGTTCAACTGTTCGTCAATTCAGCACTTAACATTTATTTTGTTTTAATCTATATAGACATTTATTTACATACAAGATATATACAGTGGTACTACGTAAACGAAATTAATATTTAGCTTAAATCTAAAATAGGCCCTTGAGGCATTGTACCAAGGATGCTGGCGGCATTTCCCCGCTGTATCGCAATTAGATGTCTTGTCATTATCATTATCACGCCGTTCTGTCGTCTAAATAGTGTATAATTTTATGTTAATAAAATTTATATATATGTTAGTCTATTAGGTATTTGTAATATGGGCTTTGTTGCCTGATTCAAAATTTAAATAAATAAAAAGTTAATCTTGGAATCGTAACTGATTTAAATGCGTTCATTTATAAAAACCAAAGATAGATATAACTCCGTAATAGATGGATACAGTCTAAGGAAAAAACGTGCCTCGAAAATCACGAAAATTTGATTCTCGATCAGATGACGCCACTACCTTTGGCCTACTCTCGGATAGAGGGCGTTGATGGTTTCGTTTGTTATTTAACAATTTTAACGCATATCAGTGAAAGAACATGGGTCAAAATCATATAAAAATAATTAATGCAAATAAAAAAAAACATTTATCCATATCATTTCATTTATACATTTTGTCGTATTTTTTTAAAGATCACTTTTAGTTTTAAAGTGTGTCGATAGATGGCAATGAATTTACTGTGGTTACAAAATTTACTATGACAGTACCGCTTTATCCTATTATATCTGTGACGGTGCGTGTAACGGAACGTTACACTACCAACTTTTGTATTATTCCTGGCACAATACAATTCCTAAATTCGCCATTCAAATTCAAATCCTTCTTCGAATCCATTTCGTTGGTAATAATTTTCAGTCCATTACAAAACTTTGCTGAGTAAAGATCTATTTCCTGCAGTGCATAGTATTCAGTTTAATATTTTATATTGTGATCTATATAGTGAATTCATACTGCAAGTGCATTGTGTTATGTGCACGTGTTATTACAATATGCCTAATGCCTAATGCCTAAGGCACATGAAATTGTAAGTTTTATAATGTGAAATGTGAAAGTGTTTTATCTCTATTTGTTAGCGCATCAGAAGTAACTCTCGCCTGTATTGTTGCAGGTGCCTTCTTATTTTAATAATAAATACCCTGATCGCCCTGGATCCTGCCTTTAATTTACCCACCCTGTTGAGGGAGGCTCCTACCGACCTACCCCCTCACAATATCCTCTTTGTAAAAACTATAAATGGCGATTGACTAGTTTTGCCATATGAGAAAAATGCTTTTCGTATTATTATATTAAGTAGCTATTAGATATATAGAGACTTAACGGTATTAGTCTATCAGTAGTTTTTTAAATTATACCAGCATTGTTGAAACCAAAGGTATAATTATCCACGTCATGTTCACTTGTCCCTTGTCCCTAATCTTTCTATTTAGTAGAGTATTTAAAGGGTTATTGAACTTATTGATCCTAATATAGGCCAGGCCAGACGTGAACAATTTTTCGCACCTGATTAAATTGTCGGATCAAATCAGGTGGTGTGGACGCAAACGCCAATTTGACTCGCCGATTTCAACCGCCGATTATGACCGATATACATTTTACCGATAAAATGGAGGTGCGACGCAAGAATACCAATTCGTGACGCTAGTATTCGCGATTGGGGGTATTCAATGAAGCTTTAATAATATTTTTTTCATGAGACGTGTAGGTACGATTGGGTCAGACTCTAATTTGTGGATCTGATTTGTTCCACTGGTATAGGTCACAGCTATACATATAAATACCTATTATAAAACTGACAGACAACAAAGAGTCTAAAATCTAATCCCCTTATTCATAAAACTTTACGGGTTAAATTATGTTTTATCCCTTTCTTATAAATATACCAGTCAAAATGACAGATAAAGACAAACGATTCATAGCTAATTCAGGCCAGTAACGCGTTTATGAATAACGCCATAAACCGCCAAAATCTCGATAATCCGGCACTTCGATGGTGCGGTATACCCACTTAAATTAAAACCGGCACTTAAATTGGGGTACAAATAATCATTATATGTCTTAATTTACTATGTGCGCTTACATTATTTATTTATTAATTTATTTAAACTTTATTGCACAAATTTACACAAAAAGAGCTTACTTAACTTAGCATTATATATCTATTACTACAATACTGACTGGACACTGCAAGTTGAACAAATACATGTTTCATATAGGAAAGAAACAAGATCCAACATGCAGGTTCTGCCAGAAGTCAGAGGAGACTGCAATGCACATTATCTGTTCCTGTGGACCACTAATGTCAAAAAGAAGTACCTAGCTTAGGGCGGCACATACTGCGACCCTATGAGGTACAGAACATTACGGTCCAAAGAATCTGGAATTTTCTGGATTCAACGGGCATTAGTAATGAGCTTTAAAGGGCCGCCACAATATATCACTGTTTAGTCGACGTGACACTCAAAGGCCCACAACGCCCCAATAATAATAATAGCATTATCGCACTTCAATCTCTTTATAAATGGCTAAGTTTCAGATATCAGTAGGATTTTCTTCGAATTTAGTATTTTAGGGAAATGTGTTTCTCCGACATTAAAAACAGATCAAAATAATATTCAGATTTGCTCTATCTTCCAGTAATCCGAATTTTCCAGTAATCCGGTTCACTTGTATCAGCATTAGTGCCGGATTAGTGAGATTGTACTGTAATTGCAAAAAAAAATAAAAAATCATCCTTGTTTTACTACTAGTATAAGGTTTATCATGCCTTATTATGCCCTTGTATAAATTTCATTCGATAGCGTGACGAGTGTTCGCGTTTGCGTTATGACAATTTTTGTATGGGATTTTGAATAGCGCGCCAAACTCAAAATCTCATACAAAATGACAACGCAAACGCGTAGGTACGTCACGTCACGCTATCGAATAAAATGTACACTTAAAAATAAAAGAAAGCCCGAATAGAACTTGATGTTTTAGAAAATTATTTCTATTTTAGTTTAAAACACGTGACTGAAATGTAATGATGTGATATATTTTTAGAACCGGTTCAGAATGCCCTTTCATATAATACCACACACGATAGGTTTCTGAACAAATTTTTTTTTTCCATACAAAGCAAGATGTCATAACTCCTCTCCTTTTTTATTTTATTTTTTGGTGCTTCGGGTCAAATTGATTAATATGGACTTAAAGATCAATTGTGCCGATTTTCATAGCTTTAACACCACTTGTAGCATTTTACTGAATTTCGGGGTGAATCGCCAGGACTATATATTTTTCACCTCAGCAGCTCGAACAAGCCTACTTTCGTCACTCCCTGGAGTGAGGAAAGTGCGACTTTCCTCACTCCAGGGAGTGAATTATTGTAGCTTTTTAATTTAGTGAAGGCCATGAACTTCATACTTTTATTACATTTTTTTATGGTATGGTATGGTATGGTATGGTATGGTATGGTATGGTGTGGTATCGTATCGTATCGTATCGTTTCGTATCGCATCGTATAGTATCGTATCGTATCGCATCGCATCGCATCGCATCGCTTCGCATCGTATCGTATCGTATCGTATCGTATCGTATCGTATCGTATCGTATCGTTTCGTATCGTATCGTATCGTATCGCATCGCATCGCATCGCATCGCATCGCATCGCATCGCATCACATCGCATCGCATCGCATCGTATCGTATCGTATCGTATGGTATGGTACATATTATAATACTTTTTTTTCTGTTTATTCTGTGTAATTCGAAATACATTTTTTAATACAGTTGCTCAAAAAGTGCTACTTTTCGTGCCTGTTTAGCGTGCGGAAAGTTGGTTTTCGCGAACTAGTGCTTTTTACTTTCCAATTTTTTAAAATTTTACTTGTTCCAATTCATGACTACTTATTGCTGAGTGTTATAGTTTCCTTTAAACGTCGTAATCAACATTAAAACCTACTGTTAATGTAAGAATACGAAAAATATGCATATTTCATATTTTATTACTTACCTCTTCATCGTTATAAGTATTATAACACGTTTATTTTTTAATGTTGAAAAACCGTTCTTAATAAGTTGTCTGAATGGAACGGAACGCCTGTCAAAGAAGAGGCGTATTTTCTTACTGCAAGAATGTTATAAGTTTCCAAAGGCAACATTCGATATTGTTTTTATAAATATACGATACACAAATAATCATAAATAACGATATTTAGGTAATAATAGTACAATGTTTTAATATTTACAATTGTTTCTGTCTTATAGAACATGCATTTGAAAAAAAACTTTCATTTAAGTGGGTTCAATAATAATAACAAAATCTATTCTAGTCGAATAAAAGCTAGAAAAACTATGGATGGTATAGAAAGGATCGCAATCTCTTATTTCAGAATTGTTGTAAAAGTGACCGCGTTAAGCTTTAAATAATAGTTCCTAATCTCTCCGGTGGCGCTAGTTCGGCTCTGGGACATGAGTATAACATGAACCATATAAGGCAACAAATAACCCGACCAAATTACGTAGGTTGTTTTTGGTAGTATTTCGGTGTATGGTGGCGCCGCCTAATTACTGTTTTTTGATGGACACTTTTCATACATAGAGATTTGGCTCCTTTATACAGTCTCCATGAGAAAAACACTTCTTCATAATGTCAATGTCAATGATGTCACAGAATTAATAATATAACCCTTGAAGTGGCAGGAACCGGCTCGCAGACAATTTAAGTAATTTAAATTTGGAATTTGATTAATTAAAATAAAATCGAAATTCCTTCAACTCAAAAGTGACGTATGCCACTTAAAAGGTTAAAAGTTTCGAATTCCGTTCCTTACTTGTTGCTTTTCTTATTTTTTCGCAACTGTATTAAAAAACGTCGTTCGATACTCGATACACGTGCAGAAATGTCATTCTTCACTCGTCCCGATATCTCGGTGCTCGTGAAGTAATGATATACTTTCCGCACTAGCATCGAAATGTACTATTAACCTTTAATGTATTATGTTCTCACTACTGAGGTGAAAAATTATGTGTGCAACGCGAGAGCAAAATTATTTTACATCTCGTGTTTTTGAGTCCCTCGCTACGCTCAAGATTCTACCTTAGAATCTTTCGCTTTCTCGGGACTCAAAATAAACACTCGCAAGAAAAACCAACTATCCTCTCTTGTTGCACAAATAACTATTTTGCGGCAGTACCTATCTTTTAAGAGTTACTGACCGTTCCTGGCGTTCTATTTGTTCTATATTATTTTAAATATACGAGTATATCTGTACGTAACTGAATCTCTTAGGCAAGTCATTCTGTATTACAATTTGGTATCTAACTTTCGGAATATAAAATACGAAGGTAGTTTTGCATTTTTAATAATTCACTGTAGGTGCATTCCAGCAAAAAGTATCACTACTTCTAGTCTATATTAACTTCAAGTTCTCGATCTCGTGATGTTTACAAATACAAAGTAAGGAATAAGTATATCTTATATTTCTATCCCCAATGGCAACGGACAAATTGGTAATAATGATACTAATAGTTGAAGAAAAACTGTATCTTTACTTCCAGTAGAATTGTTTGATTACCTATAATGATATGCTATTATTCCCCAGTAGCCTGTAACGAATCGTGTAGGTACTGAGAACACAATCAGACCAAGCATGGTTGTTGTGAATGTCGGTTGGTTTAACCTTCTTCTTCTTAATGAAGATAATTGGTCAGGTTTCTTTGTAAATAATAAAATACTATACGTATCTACCTACATGGCAGCCGTTTGTAGTGCGTTGTTAGGAGCCTGTCGTATTTAACTAATAACTGAGAAATATAAAATGTATAGACTGTATAGAGACCAGACTGACTTTCAAAAATTGGGATCATAAAAAAAACCTTTACACTAGAGCCTACACGTCTCATGAAAAAAATATTATTAAAGCTTCATTGAATACAGTCCAATATGAGATAATCTCAGTGTAATCTAAGTTATTCTTAGTGCATACATAATTTAACGACATCCGTCCTTTTAACGCTTAAATGGGTAGTACATCAAAGTCCGAGCGACTCGACTCCTCAATAGGAAGTGTAATGAATGCGCATTCACATGGTTTGAGGAAGCATTCTGATGTCAAAGACAACATTAAACTAGATGAGATAGGTAATACAATAGGTACATGTAGTAAATTATCGGCGTTGTATAGCTTCAATGATTGTTTAGGCTTCATAAATTATCATTTTACTGCTTAGTAAAAGACATGGTTTTCGTTTGTAGGTATGTACTTTTTGGACATAGTCCTTTGCGACTCTTTGAGAATCACGTATTTTATTTTACTCCCTAAATATCGGGAGCTCGAAAACAATACAAAAGGTAATCACGGTATATATCCCGGTCAATATAAGTCTAGGTCTTAAGGATTATACCATGACATTAAAAACTAACAGTTCCATGTGTCAGTATATCATTGTCCGTTAATACTGATAGTACCTAGTATTCAATAGAGCAAATTATCGACAGCGTGATCGTCGCGGAAATGCTGTGGTTATGACGGGGCGTTCTGCTTTGTGCCGCTTTGACCTGCAGTAAATCAAAAGCTGCCATTTGCCACAGACGCCACAGTACATGCAGTAACCAGTTGAAGTATCTATGTTAGGTACCTAGTGTATTATTAACAAATAATTCCCACTGTTTGGTTACAATTGATCGACCCGACCACGGATTTCAATCAATTTCAAGTATTTTCACCTCAGCAGCTCGAACAAGCCTACTTTCGTCACTCCCTGGAGTAAGGAAAGTGCGACTTTCCTCACTCCAGGGAGTGAAACAATGTAGCTTTTTAATTTAGTGAAGGCCATGAACTTCATACTTTTATTACATTTTTTCTATGGTACGGTACGGTACGGTACGGTACGGTACGGTACGGTACGGTACGGTACTGTACGGTACGGTACGGTACGGTACGGTACGGTACGGTACGCTACGGTACGGTACGGTACGGTACGGTACGGTACGGTACGGTACGGTACGGTACGATACGGTACGGTACGGTACGGTACGATACGGTACGGTACGGTCCGGTCCGGTACGACAAGTCGTCCGGTCTCGTCTCGTCTCGTCTCGTCTCGTCTCATCTGGTATCGTATCGTATCGTATCTTATCGTATCGTACATATTATAATACTTTTTTTTTCTGTTTATTCTGTGTAATTCGAAATACATTTTAACCTTTAATATGTTCTCACTACTGAGGTGAAAAATTATGTGTGCAACACGAGAGCAAAGTTATTTTACACCTCGTGTTTTTGAGTCCCGAGAAAGCGAAAGATTCTATAATTGAATCAAGAGCGAAGCGAGTGATTCTAAGGTAGAATCTTGAGCTTGAGAATAAACACTCGCAAGAAAAACCAACTTTCCTCTATTGTTGCACAAATAACTATTCCGAGTTTAAACACGCTTCATGAATGAAATTAACCAAAATTGGTGCCGCGCGGTATAATACCTTCGACATTAATTGTTCTTATTGTTACTTGTAAACAAGCTTATTATTTTGTTTAAGTTGGCTGTAACTAATGTTAGTTATGTCTAGGTACGTGTTACTTCGTTAAAATGCATTCACTTTTGAGTACCTAATTAAGTTCAATTGAATACCTATTCTAGTTTCTAATATTGTTTCATTGTACATAACTGTATATTTTCCTGTCATTTTAATTTGTCATATTTTACTCTATGTTTTGGACAAAAGTCTTAAAAGTCAAAAGCTTTTATTAGGTCGGCCTGTATGTAACTAACTATGTAATGGAATCTAAGGTAACTAATTTAACCATCTTCCAAGGATCGTAGCGTCATGAAAATTGGCAGCTGTAGGTATGTAGTTCTGATGACAATACAATAATATGATACTATCGAACTGATCTGATGATGGCGCCGGAAGATATGAACTGGAACTTCATGATGGAATCAACTAACTATGTAATGGAATCTAAGGTAACTAATTTAACCATCTTCCCGGTTTCCGATGAAGCTGAAAAATGTAAGTCGGGTGACAATGCAAAATTATGGTACCAACGAGCTGATCTGATGATGAAGACAGGAGGTAGTAGGTGGTAATAGGTTTTTATAATTGTCTCGATGAGTATTCTTAGCGTCAGCGATAAAAGCTTGTACCAAAAATGAAATTTTTGCCAAAAACTTATTTCTGTCGATGCACATAATCTCTTCTTATGACAAATGGACTTTAACATATGTACGTGTGTATAGTGTAAAAAATCGGTACATTTATTTAAAGTGCCACCAAGATACTTTCATTTCTAGACCTTGGTCCTTTAAAGTTATTTACAATGTTAATATGCCTTTCGAAAACAAAAACCATGAATTCACCTTTATTGCCACTTACCAAGGGAATGACAGCCGTTCCTGCGAAAAATCATAAAATACAAAATATCTGCGACAACTGTCTTAATGAATTCGATAATATTTAAAAATACGACAGATAAAGGGGGTAAAAGAAGGTATGAGAACTCGGAGCCAAAGATCGTATGCGGAGTGAAATTTGGACTAGGGTCAGGTGGAGTAAATATAATACATGGGTAAAAATAAGACAAAGTTTTCAACACTCGAATGCTTATTCTATTTCATTGCTTTTCCATAAAAAAAGCCTTGTGTGTAGACTTCTTTTTAAATGACAGGAATGAAATATAATAAGTTTTTAGGTACAAGTTTGGGAACAAATCAAATTATTTTATTAAATATTTTGATTTGTGTTTTTTAAAGTAGTCACACTACTATATATAAATTAAAAACTGTAATAGATGTCATATATTAAAGAAAAAGTGACGAAGCCCTCCAGTGGTGAAGGCCGGATTCGAACCGGCGTCTTTAGCTATCGCGGCTAACGCCATGAACCCCTAGGCCACCCCGCCACGGCGGTGCCCGTCCGAATTTCTCGACTATATGCCATCTTAGTAAGACAAAGACGCCTAGTCTTACTAAGATGGCATATAGTCGAGAAATTCGGACGGGCACCGCCGTGGCGGGGTGGCCTAGGGGTTCATGGCGTTAGCCGCGATAGCTAAAGACGCCGGTTCGAATCCGGCCTTCACCACTGGAGGGCTTCGTCACTTTTTCTTTAATATATGACATCTATTACAGTTTTTAAGTTTTTAGGTGTTAAAAACTGTTCTATTTTTATCCGTTTCTTATACATATTTACCCCACGTGACCTTATCATCAACGTCGTATAAAACAAAAAACACGGTCGTTTTTATAAATAAACATGTTTTTAAGGTTCCGTACCCAAAGGGTAAAAACGGGACCCTATTACTAAGACTCTGCTGTCTGTCCGTCTGTCACCAGGCTGTATCTCATGATTCGTGATAGCTAGAAAGTGGAAATTTTCACAGATGATGTATTTCTGTTGCCGCTATAACAACAAATATTCAAATCATAATAAAATAAATATTTAAGTGGGGCTCCCATACAACAAACGTGATTTTTTGCCGTTTTTTGCGTAATGGTACGGAACCCTTCGTGGGCGAGTCCGCCTAGCACTTGGCCGATTTTTTAATTAAACAGCGTTAAATTCAAGAAAAAGTTTACCCCAATGCATGCTTTAGCTGTACCTACGTACGACAGTTACTGTCCGCGCGCGAATTCCGTGCACGGCTGAGGAATGTTAGGAATGTAGGCGTCATGACAGAGTAGTGTCATTTTGTACGTACGGGCGCGGCGCACACCCTCCCACTTCCTCGACCTCCGAATGCACGAAATTGGCGCGCGGACATTATGTGGTTTATCCATCGCAAATACAGATACATGTTATCATTTAAGAGTCTGGCTAATGAAAGTTGAACCTAAAAAACGCGGCTAATTAAAAAAATCTGTAGCAGGCGGCTGTTAGATTACAAGGATTGCATAACTTTTATACTTTTTATAATTTTCATACCTATTCTAGAAATCATATAAAGTATAAAAATTATGCAATATTCTTATTTAAACTTTCACGATTTTTACTCATTATTATTCAACAACGACGGGACTTAATCGCGTAAAATAAGTTTTAAATTTACCTCCGACGTTTCGAGGACGGCGTTGTCCCCGTGGTCTCGGAGAAGACTAACAAATAAAATCGGAGTCGGAGGTAAATTTAAAACTTATTTTACGCGATTAAGTCCCATCGTTGTTGAATAATAATGATGCAATATTCTTGTAATCAAAGAGCCGCCTGTTACAGATTTTTTGAAATTGCCGCGTTTTTTAGGTTCAACTTTCATTAGCTAGACTCTATTTAATTCCAATTTTGCTTATTGAGTTTGTAGATTGTAGTCTATATATAGGTATATTATGAAACTGGTTGACAAAATGATATAAAACCAAATATTCGTGAAATAAATAGTGAAAGTTTATGATAGGTACCTATTAATAATCTATTTCATAAAATCATATGTAGTTATTTAATACCTAATTATTTACCTACTTATGTAAAATCCAGTTACCGAATAAAATGTATCGAATTTTTGCTATTTTATTGTTCCAATATTTTAGCAAAAATATCGATATCGGTCAATTAGCACTTAAGTATTGTTGCGTAACGATATTTCATAAGATTTATAGTATTATTATCATCCACTCCGATCACGTAAGAAACGAACCAAAGTCTGGTTTCAAGACTTTCAAGCTATAAATCTTCGTAGATTCGCAATAAAGAGACAAATGACTGTCGCAATACTTAACGTAACTTTATAATTAGGAAAAAACACGACCTATCCTACTTACGAGACCTCTTCCGATCCAAGTTATCGATCATGCTAAGATATTGATCTGTAGGCATCTTGCAATCGAATGGTTTCATATACTTAAATTTAGACAACAAAATTACTTTAGTAGGTAGGTATTTACTTCTGAAATAGGTTGCATTCGATTTGCAATATGGACACTTTTTAGGGTTCCGTACCCAAAGGGTAAAACGGGACTCTTTTACTAAGACTCCGCTGTCCGTCCGTCTGTCTGTCTGTCCGTCTGTCCGTCTGTCAGCAGGCTGTGTCTCATGAACTGTGATAGTTAGACAGTTGTAATTTTCACAGATGATGTATTTCTGTTGCCGGTATAACAACAAATACTAAAAAACAGAATAAAATAAATATTTAAATGGGCTCCCATACAACAAATGTGATTTTTTTGCCGTTTTTATAGATAATGGTACGAAACCCTTCGTGCGCGAGTCCGACTCGCACTTGTTTATGATACAGGAGGCAAACGAGCAGACGAATCGCATGATGGTAAGCAATTACCGTCGTCCATGGACATCCCCAACGCCAGAGCCACCAGAGGTGGTAAGTGCGTTGCCGGCCTTTAAAATGGGAGTACCTACGCTCTTTTCTTAGATCGGGTTCAGTAAGTAGGTACAGTTATGAAATTTTATACGATCGTGTCGTATTGAAGTCGAGTTGTTGAGTGACTTGAGAATGATAAGAAATTTTAAAATTAATCGCCGATGGTTAATTATATAAAATGTGTAAGTCCCTACACAATACACCTAATAGGAAAGTCTGTTGTTTATTATGATATTCTTGCGCAATCACTAAGTTTATATTTATTCGATTGTTTATGACTGGTGGTACCTACCTAACCTGACTAGTTACTACTGATGTAGGTAGATATGTAGTATAGTTTTATATTTTAAATGAAACTAAGTACACCCGACAGTGAAAGAGATGGTATTAAAATTTTATCAACGATCATGTCATTGATCAAATTAAACTGAAATTTAAATGACCGCGATGGTATAATATGCATACGAGTAGATAGAATGTAAGCTAATGGGAAAAATATATACAAATATCATTCGTTGGGATTTTTAACTCGAAAGATGAGTAAGTAAAATACATCTCTGAATCTGACTGTATTATATTTATACTTCTTTTAATTAAAGCCATATATTATATTTGTTATACGTAACCGAATAGTTTAACCAATTATACACAACAAACATAAGTTATAATTGAAATCATTCACCTGATCAGCTGACCTTTTGTAGTTGACAATCTGTCGTCGCTCAAAAGTAGGTAAAGAAAGGTCGTGAACACTGGCCGTTATGCAACATCCGCAAATCGAAGCACGCGCATCTTCAAATCTCAAGTATATCGCTCCATGACCAGGAGTTGATGTTTATGTCATCAGCCCAATATGTTCGGTAAAAATAAAAAGATTAATGTGTTTTGTGCGTTAATAACAACTAAGATAATTTATTATGACCCAGTTTATTTTGTTTATAAAGCATTTTAATATCAAACTCCGATTTAGTTAAAATGTGGCATCGTAAAAATGTGACTTAATTATACAGATCGATTCACAAATGCTGGCGAAGTGTCTAATATGATCTATATCCATTGATGTGGCCAGTTCCGTTCGAAATTCGCGCCAGCACTTATGAATCGACTTTATAAGTTTATAGCAGTAACCAGATAAAAATAGCGAGTTCGTTTTTATGTTGAGCAAACTGCCCCATATTATTACGAGTACGTGCTGTTTTCGTAAAAAATGTAATTTTGAACGTTGTAATAGACTTAATTAGCTGACATAATTATCTAAGAGATGCCGTAACCGGCGTAACCGCTGTTTGTCTTGCCGAGTAATTTACTAGGTATTCAGGTCGCAAGGCCGTTTTCGCGGTAATCGCCGTGACAACCATGACTAAATATACTTTCTATCACTTTTTATAACTCTTTATTGCAGCAAGACTGAATGGAAGATGGAAAAATAACCGTATTAATTACACACTAATGTTCCGCTTTGAATGTGATTGAACAAAAGAAGCTAGCTTTAAAAAATTATTAATCAACATTGTTAGGTATACTGTATAGTACTTGCGGTAACACTGGAGCGAAACAGTAGGTAACTTGGGTTCTATATTTTCAGTTACCTATATAATAGGTCGTTACCTATTTTAAATTGAGCTTTTACAAAGATACAATACGTGATAAATGTTATAAACCCCACAAAAGCCAAAAAATTGAATATCTAAGTATACGAGTATTTTACAAAGATAAATATGTTTAGGAACATAAAATCGTTTCCCCGTTTAAATATGTTCGATTTTATCGCTCTAATCTGATTACGAAAAGGTAAAAGTAGTTATTTAAAAAACCGGCCAAGTGCAAGTCGGACTCACACACGAAGGGTTCCGTACCATTAACTATAAAAACGGTCACCCATCCAAGTACTGACCCCGCCCGACGTTGCTTAACTTCGGTCAAAAATCACGTTTGTTGTATGGGAGCCCCACTTAAATCTCTATTTTATTCTGTTTTTAGTATTTGTTGTTGTTGTTGTTATAGCGGCAATGAAATGCAAATGAAAATTTCAGCTGTCTAGCTATCATAGATCACGAAATACAGCCTGGTGACAGACAGACAGACGGGCAGACGGACAGACGGACAGACGGACAGACGGACAGACGGACAGATGGACAGACGGACAGACGGACAGACGGACAGACGGACAGACGGACAGACGGACAGACGGACGGACAGACTGACAGCGGAGTCTTAGTAATAGGGTCCCGTTTTTACCCTTTGGGTACGGAACCCTAAAAAGTGAAATGAATAAAGTATTACCGGCCGGTGCGTGTATGTCTATTTGACAATTACGTTCCTGGTGGTCTGTAGGTGGAAGTTGACATAAACCATTTACCATAGCATACGGACATAGGAATGTAAAGTCTATCATATCATATAGTGTATAGTAGTGTATGTCTATGTATGTCTTCATATCCGTTTGTCCACGAAATTCAATATATTATATTTTGGGTTATTATTATACATTTTTAATTTGCTTTAAAGCTTTGGATAAACGGGAAAAATTTAATAATCTGTAGGTAGATATTAGCGGATAAAAAAAAATATCGCTTTCCATTATGTATAAATAATTGGTTATTATTTGCATGGATAGACATGATAAATACACTAAATACTGCATAATACATTTCTGAAACCGAATGTGGGATTGTGGGAACAGAAATCGTAGGTATATTAAATATGTATATGTATCGTAGGCACGGAATCGTTCACTATAAACTCACGGGAAGGTTTGCGTACGCAGCGCAGCGGTTAAATAAAAGGGTGTTTTATTACAGCAAGAGTTTACCAATGCAAATTTAGCCATATAAAGGAGAATAATAGCTAAAGTAAATGCAGACGATAAGCATTCTTATCTTCTAAACCGTTTTCTTCATAAATATAGAAACATTCAAATATCATGATAATTTTAACTCATAAAATTGCATTTGAATCGCATTAAACGAGCGCTATGGCTAACGCTGCGTCGCTTATAAAAAAGGCATAAGCGTTGTAAAGTTTACAAAGAGCTTACGTCTGTTTAAGTTTAGCATAGCATAGCAGATCCCAGCCACGTTATGCTAATGCTCTATTGAAGTGGACAACAAGCGCGGCGGCGCGGCGCGGCCGCTGGAGCGACGCAGGCGCCACCTGCCCACACCGCGCGCAATTACTTGCTACAGAAACCAATCGAAATGTATTTCAGACCATTAATTGACTACATTCAGAATCGTGATGATTTACATTTTCATAGTACGTACAGCTAGCTGCAGAGAAATGTCTCGTTTTATATAAACTGATATGCATACTGCATATAACTGCACAGTGCAGTTTTTTAACTTTTTATTTATTTATACAAACTACATATATGGTAGTATTGGTAGTGTAAAGTCTCCCCCTTAAAAATATAGAGTCTGTTCGGAAAAAGAAGTCGTGGAATATAAGGGAGCCAATGCATTCTATAACTTATCTATCGCACAAACTCTACTTATTAATTTTAATTTTAAAACATACTATGTAGCAGCTTACAAAATACACATATTATCCAAATTTATTTTAAATGTACCTTATAGTTTTTGAGATAAATGGCTGTCACATACGTGCTGATTTGCAGAACTTACGGAATGGAAGGACGGACGGACAGACGGACATGCCGAAACGAAATTGTAAGGGTTCCGTTTTTGCTATTTAGGCTACAGACCCCTATGCCCTAGAAACGTATCAGATAACACGTCAAACGAGTGCAAGCGATATGGGGAGAAGAAGGAGGCAAGAGAATATAATTATGTCTATAAAAATAAGGTTAAGATTTCTATAAAATATTTTTGATACTGAATAATTTTTAAAATAGGTAATAGCTTTTAAAGTCGAAAATAATGTGTTTCGAAATTTGATCCTTTATTTTTCACGAAAACTATTTTGAACATGATCTTGACAAGATCTGTTGACCCATTATTGAGTTTTATTTTTCTTAAATAACTCCTCTTCTCATTAAAGGACGTAAGTACCGAAAAGATAGAGAAAGACTGGTATGTCTTTTTATATCGTGTGGAGGTCCGGTACCCTACATTATGTGTGGCCCGACACGCACTCGGCCGATTTTTTAATGACATAATAATCATATGCCAGACGCCAAACGACAGCTCTGAAAAACTCGGCCCAAGCCCTTCTACAACTACACCTACAACTCATCTGGGCAGCTCTACTGTGCTTCGTGCTGTAGGACTTTCAAAAACAAATTTGGATTTGCTAGTCACGCTCGCGCCCATGCGCGTAATAGTTAATAAAATCCCTTTTAGAAATAATAATAATAATAATATACAAACAAATCGCTTGTCGGGATGTCGCTGTCGACGGATACGTCTGGGAGGACATCATCATCATCATGTGTATTAAAACACATTTTTTCCAATTAGGCGTCCTTTATCTATTTATTAAGCATTAACGTACAATTACAGCCGCACATCGACGACTTAAGCATACTGAAGCTTACCTTCTATGGCTAGAATTAATTTTTCACGCCATAAGTCTTTTGCGCTATCGAAACTTTCAATCATTAGAGGTCTCGAGGTACCGATTCCGAATGTGATTATTCAGATAACATCGTGATAGTGATGTGATGATAGTTCATTCATAACATTCGGGTCGGCGATTACGTTGGCCGAACAATGCTTTATTGTGCAATTAAAGAATCGCTTGCATTTCATCTCATCGAGAATATCATCTTTTGTACCAATGTAGCAAGCTGCTTCTCTTTATAGACAGTAATTTGATTCCATTGCCGTTTTGCTCTAGAGAATTTATTATCGTTTCGACCAAAAGCTTTGATGTATGAAATATAATTGTAAAGCTTCGTTTTGTAATTTACCATTACGTCACTTGCGTCGTCATCGGTCTGAACGTAGTACTGTCAAGGTGCACGTTGCGTAAGAGCATCCGTGAGGAGTCATTGACATCACGTACCAACGTTTTATACTATCCCACAGGAGTACCAAAAAAAAATAGTTTTTCGTACCTGAAAGCATCGGCGCCATCCTTTGATATAGGGTATTTATAAATGTATTGTATATTTATGTAAATAGAAAGAAGGTTTCGGAGTCATTAAAATTTTCTTACATTGTTAAAAAATATAAAAAAACTACAGGAAGTAAGGTAGGCTACAGAATTTCAAAAAAAAAACACAAAAATGGATTTATGTCACAAACTAGCGACCCGCCCAGGCTTCGCACGGGTAAACCTTAATAAATTATATATCCAAACCTTCCTCAAGAATCGCTCTATTGGTAGGTGGAAAACCGCATGAAAATCCGTTCAGTAGTTTTTGAGTTTATCGCGAACATACAGACACACAGACATACAGACTGACGCGGCGGGGGACTTTGTTTTATAATATGTATATATAGGTATACTCAAAATAATAAATACCACCAAATTTTAAGTTATCCGATGATTGTGTTGCAAATGTACGTAACTACGTATGTAGGTAATTGTTGATGATTATTGATTACCTTTTTCTAAAACTGCATACCCACTTTATGAATTAATTTCATTCATAAATAAGCGCTAACAGTATCATGTTAGCGTTGTTGGATAGGTGGGACTCCCCCCTGCCGCAGCAGTGGACAAAACTCCACACTGCAGTAAAATAGGTAAATAGGTAATTCCACTAACACTATTTTATAAGTTAAATATAAATGTATGTAACTAACAACTATGGATTTATGTCCGAAATAAAATTCTTTTATTTATTATTTATAATGTGGGAATGCACTTTTGCAGCTCGATGTATGAAAGAATATATTCAACAAAATAATCCACAACCTATTTACTTACTATGGAAGTTCGTCAGCTTGACATACCTAGTACGAAATAACTCCTAGCTTGCTTGCTTATGGTTTAAAACGCTCAGGATGCCATTTTGTTGAAAGTCGCCAAGAGTTGTAAGACTTAATTTTTACGGTTCCGTCCAAGGCACTCTGTGGTCCAAGGGGTAAAAACACTAAAAACGGGACCCTATTAAGACTCCACTGTCCGGTTGTCCGTCTCTCTGTCACCAGGCTGTATCTCATGAACCGTGATAGCTAGACAGTTGAAATTTTCACAGATATGTATTTCTGTTGCCGTTATAACAACAAATACTCAAAACAGAATAAAATAAATATTTAAGTGCTCGCACTTGGCCGGTTTTTAACAAACGTAATTATCCTGAAAGCTGAAATTTTAAGTTTACAAGAAAAACTGCCCGAAATATGGGCAGCAAAACTGTTACAAATCGGTGTCCAAACGATAGAGCACGTTACGTAATGGTTTCCGCACGAATTTGGTCGGCAAGAACCTGATCTGATGATTTATGGCACCGCCACACGGACCTCGTGACGCTCTAATCGCACGAGTTAAATGCCTAATGGACACTAATGGAAATAATCAGACGAGAGCATCTGTGAGTCGCGGAGAAAGTGACAAGTTCGACGATATTTGCGTTAAGGACTAGGTGGGTGCTTTTTAATTATTTTTACTAATTGATCATTATATTGATCATAGTCATGCGTATTTTAAATTTATTACAATCGGGAACCAATCTCGTACTTACTAAAAAAAAAAGCATTTCACCCAACGTCTTCATTCAAATACCCATATGTCATAATTATTTTATAACAATAAATCGTCCACAATTTTATTGTGATGTTTTAGCAGCACTTTCTCGATAACCCAGTGGGTAGTTATTATATACTCGTAATACCTACTGTTATGCCCATTGTATTATTCATTCATACCACCTGTGACATATAAATGCTGTCATTGTATTAAATTTGTACGTAAGAATATGGAATTAATTTCATATTTTAGATAACGTAAAAAAATCATTTTTTTTTGACGTTAACTATTTATATTAGTTAATAATACTTTACAACAACAAAGATTCATTTTAATACAATAACGTGGTAAACACTCGTAAAGCTATGTAAGTACATACCGAGTTATTTTATGGACGTTCAACAAAGCCATAAAACCTGTGCTTGAGATTAGTTCTCAAAAGAACTTCCTCTTAACATTAACATACAGATAAAACCAAGATGCTAATTTGTAAACAGTTACAGTTGTGCAAATTTTAATACTAGCCATTTATCCTGGCGTTTCCTACACACCTTACAGGGTGGCCATTACTCTATCTCCTTCCTCTGTTGATAATTATTGTTAAGAGTCTGCGATTTATTTGTTTAGTTGTTTCTGTAGTATTTGATTTAAGAGTATTCTAATTTATATTTGGGTTTTTTAAAGCCAGACCAAAAGATATGGCTCGCCGCGCGAAACTTGCGACGGAAGATTAATTATAGGCGTCGCGCGCCTTTTATGTGAATTACTTTGAAAATATACTTCTGTTTAAAATTTTGTTCGTTAGATCCCTCGGCTATACGAGTAGCTATTTTATACTAAAATTATACTGCTATGGTCGCAAAATAGGCACATTGGATGTCGAATTGCGGAAAATTTCCAGTAAAACTAACTAACTAACTACTGCTATGGTATGCAGGGTAACGATATACAACTGAAAAAAAATACACATGTATTCGTGTGTTTCATGTTTCGTGTGTTTCATGTTTTTTTTCTATCGAGCCAACTTTAACCTTTTGTGGTTTTAGTTGGAGTCTACCTTTTCAAATATCGTATAGTTTCCGTGTGTTTTTCATGGCATTTGTCCTAGATTAAAACAAAAATTCAATATAAAAATTACAATTTTGCATTAGGGGCACTAATGCAAAATTGTAATTTTTTAAGAGTACTATTTTGAGTATTTTGCTCCCTGTGACTCTTTAAAATCATGACTGCATGAGAATCGTGGTCATTACCAAGTTATCTACACTTGGAGTGTGTTTGCTTCTATCGGGCAGCGGTTCCTTTTATTAACTTGAGTACTTAATCTTAAGAAAAAATAATTATTGTTATTTTTATTTAATAGCTTAAACGATTACCTACAGAAATAAAAAGATATTTTTTTTCATAAATTACCCAGAACAGCCGAACGGACATTCTGTTAGTAGACATTTATAAATAGCCCCGTAATCGTACGCAACATTTGGACTACTTTTACTGGTTGTCAAGAAAACGTTCTGCCTGCCTACCCAAGGTGACAATCGTTATCGCAACGACAACGAAACGCTTTGTGTCTCTCTATCACTCTTCCACATTAGTGCGACAGTGACAGTTGCTTTTCGATCGCTACGGAGCGTAAGCGATTGGCATGTTGGCTACGCGGCACGTAACAGATGGATCACATTTCTCTTTTAAGGATTACTTTTTGGTAATTAGACAACATTAGCATTTGTGAGGTAACTTTTAATTGACACGTGCGATTGGTCGCGCTACCACTGCGCAATACCGCTATGTGTTGAAAATAACCGGTAAAGTTGCGATAGACGCAAAGACATTGTTGTTGAACTATGTCCTGTCCTACAATGTGTCACGAACGAACCTGCAGCCCCTCCCCAATATACGACATCTACAATGTTGCTGTTAATGTGGCTAGCACACAGACCATAGATTGAACTAAATGTAGTACGCAAGGGTGCGGCACCCTTAATTTTATAGTATGAATTGTATTGTATGAAAACCAACCATGTAGAACAAGATACATGATGTCATGAGATCAATGTAAACTGCGGTAAAACTCATTTCTTCTTCGGTCATTCGGTCATTTCTTCGGTTGAATTACTTGAATTTGTAAAGTCGAATATATAATAAAATGACGCATCTTTTATTACATTTTATACAAAGTAGAATTACGAACATTTGCGGCTTGTTCATTAGGTATAGGTACGGTCTGTGAGCTAACATTAGGTATATCAAATTTATTAAAAGTCGATCTTTCCTTTATTTATACTTTGTTATTCTTCTTATGATCATTCCTCTTAAATTTATTAAAATGTGTCAAAGACTTTGACTCAAAGTATAGTAAAAGGTTCCACTTTAGTTTGTCGGTTCTAGTTTCTGAGTTACGGGCGTTTAGTGAAAACTGGCAAAGCTTACCGAAATCAAAAATTGATTTTTGACAAAGGTACAACATACATAGGTACTCTAAAGAATTTGTGACTTTGATTGCAACGCTTATTTTACCAAGCAGCTTTTCGGGATCTTAAAGTTTAGATACCGTTTAGGTTAGGTAAGTAAGGAAATATTCTTTATTGTGCACCATAAAGTTAAAAAATACACAGAAACCTCCCTTCCGCGTTGGTGCCGACGACCTTCAAATTTATTCACAGGGTGTGCCTAGTTGCCTAGATTAAGTCATAGGGGGCAGGACCATCCTGGGATTGCACAAACTCAAATTACATGCATTTAAGACCAAATGAAGGTATTAAAACGATTTCCAGCTTTACGGCGATTTACAGCTGTGTGTTCTACTCATTACGTTATTTACGGACACGCAATAGATTACGCAAGCAATGTGTCATTTGGCATATAAAAAAATACATTAGTTCTTTACCACTGACGTATTTACACGCGGGACTATGCTGGAAACCGGAACCTTGCTGCATACGCATCTGGTGTGATCCGGCTTTAAAGTAGTGCATGAATCAATGCATCCATCACAATCCGTGCCGGTGTATGAAGTAACTTACCATTAATTACGCGATGATTATACGTCAATTCTTATCAAAACATTTTGACAGGCTACCGTCAGCCGCCTGACAGAACTGACAGTGCTCGAGTGGCGAAAATCCTCACTAATTATTTCATATAATACATTAGGTAAACATAGCCATGTCCGACTTTCATTTTTTATGAGTGCGAATTTGCATTTGGGTATCGCAATATTTATGTAATTGTATTTAATTAAACAGTTACCTTTGAACAGGACGTACGGTGAGTGCGTTTATTTATATGACAAATACACTTTTGTCGTTACCTACTTAATTTTTTATGTAAGCAAATTTTATACATATGTACAGCTGTGTGGAATAAAATAGCAATCAAAAGGAAAATGAAAATTAGGGGAAAACTATAACTTTAGATAGACGGTCAAAATTCAAGAACAAAATCCGAATGATGGACTACTAGTACACTCTGAGACGAAGATCGTCTTATAGATAAAAAAAATCTGGATGAAATGGGTTTAGATGTAAAGCTTTGATTGGAAATATTAGGCAAGATACTAAATTATAATTATAGTACACAATTGTATTTTTTTCGTAGGTTGTTACGTTTTTATAAGAATTTTTATGCGCCGATTTTTATGATATAGAAAAAGCCGATTTTTATACTTCCAATATTATTTAAGTAAAGGTTACAGTTAATTTTGAAACAATGTCAAGTACCTAATGCAGAAGAATTATAAAAAAACCGGCCAAATGCGAGTCGAACTCGCGCACGAAGAGTTCCGTACCATTACGCAAAAAACGGCAAAAAAATCACGTTTGTTGTATGGGAGCCCCCCTTAAATATTTATTTTATTTTGTTTTTAGTATTTGTTGTTATAGCGGCAACAGAAATACATCATCTTTGAAAATTTCAACTGTCTAGCTATCTCGATTCATGAGACACAGCCTGATGACAGACGGACAGACAGACAGACAGCGAAGTCTTAGTAATAGGGTCCCGTTTTTACAATTACAATAGGATAAGGTATTATATCTAGGTCTGTAATTAGTTATGTAGGTTCAAATACCATATTAAAAATCATACAGGGAATTTAAGTTTTTCATACAAAACTTGTTTTTGCTCTATTTCGTTTTGTTTTATGTACTTACTAGAGCTATATAAACTAATTACAGACCTAGATTATAACGTATGCGGAGTGAAATCTGGACAAAATTTTGAACAAGTAAAAAGTAAACAAAAAATTTAACTGAAATTATATCCAACTGCCAGTTTTAAGACTATATATATCTATGAACAAGTTTGAGAACAAATACAATTATTTTATTAAATATTTTGATTTGTTTTTTTTTTTTTTTAAAGTAGTCACTACTATATATAAATTAAAAACTGTAATAGATGTCATTTATCAAATAAAACGTGACGAAGCCCTCCAGTGGTGAAGGCCGGATCCGGTAGTGTGACTACTTTAAAAAAAAAACACAAATCAAAATATTTAATAAAATAATTGTATTTGTTCTCAAACTTGTTCATAGATGGCAGCACCAGTCTCTCTCGCTACAACGTAAATCCGTAAGGAGTTCGTTTAGGAGGTGCAAGCGCGCACTGCTTGCCCTTAGAGCTGGTCAAAGACGCCTAGTCTTACTAAGATGGCGTCTATATATCTGTCAATTAATCCGGTAAGTTTTATGGGCATTGGGTTCTTTCTCTTGAAATTGTGGTCAATCTAGAACAGGGGTCGGCAACCTTTTAGCAGCCAAGGGCCACATAGTAGTTAACGAAATTGACGCGGGCCGCACTTTGTTAATATTTATGACTTTATCAGGTATTGTCGTTTGTCAAAATCATATACAAAATAGCCAAGGAGGCTCGCGGGCCGCAAGTGAGAGGTTCGCGGGCCGCATGCGGCCCGCGGGCCACCTGTGGCCGACCCCTGATCTAGAAGAACACCATCGCGAAACTGTATGTAATTTCTCCAGTACTATTTCCCTATGGCCGAAAGCGAAGATAGTGGAACATTTTGTGGAAGCGAGTTAGAGGTAATGATATGTATACCTATATAATATTTTTACATCCTTGTTCTTTAAAAAAACTACGGCTATAAAGTCTGGTTCAGGTAAACCTTCCAGCATTAGCAAGTTTCCTGGGAGAGATCGATTGAAGAAAATGACGGCCCGCTGAGTCACAAAATCTTACAGAGAGGTCATGAGATTATTAAAATGTGGCAGTAAAACTGTTTAAAAATATCTTGAAGATATGGGCATCGGCAAACATCCAAGAAAAGTTAAGGTCACCGTATCCGAAAATAAAACTAAATAACTTTTAAAATGTGGGTACGTCATACCGACCAAAATGTGTAGAGAACAGCTGTTTTTGCGTAATGGGTTTTTGGGGGACTAATCATATTATGTCACTTAAAATGGACATTATGGCAAGCTAACTATTATTTTAAGAACACCAATGGTTCAACGGACGAGAATGTGAAATATGTCGAGCATACGAAGTTTCCTAAAAAAGTTTTCCTGAGGAAGATAAAATTTTAACTAAAAAAATGCCAACATGTGTGTTTTCGACACCGATGACTTTAAAGTACCACAACTTCCCTTAAAAATCTCGCATTTGAGTAAACTTTATCTTGCCTTTAACGTTGTTAAATACATTATTAAAATACATGAAAATTTATGAAAAGTAACCATGTTGTTTTTATTTAATACGACATTGAATTTTGTACAGATTTCACTCCGCATACGTAACCTCATGTCATTGTATGTGCAAAGTTTCATTTAATCATTACAATCCAACACGTAGTTTTAAAATGAGAACGAAACTCCGTTTGTATGGGAAGGTGAAATTCGACCGAGCTTGCCGGGGACTCTTAATGTACTGTTAAAAATTCAACTTGAGATATAAGATATTTCTTGTATTGACTGTTGGATAGAAGGTGTGGTAGAGAAAATGATAATCCTTCAATTTATCCAATATTATTATAGAATATTTCATTTGCCGAAATTAGGAACTATCAACGATTGCGATTTTTAAAGATAAAGATAAAAATAAAGATAATTTATTTGTCAAACATGAGTAAAGTAATATGGAGATGTTATTTATACTGTACAATGTAGTCCTTCATGCTTTGCCGCTCGGCGTACAAAATATAACTAGTTTACCTAAATACCTATCTATAATATATTTATATAACAGTAACAGTCTAACCTTTAAGCTACTTTTTAGCTTTTTGTTTTTAAGCTTTATAAGGGATTATCGCCTATCAAAACACCTTTAAATTTGACATTATCATAACTCAACCACCCTAATAACTATAATGGCTATAAACATTACAAATTCCTGACAAAATTGATACCTTAGTCAATATTTATTTTACTGTCAAGTAAATATATTCCTGTGACTTTATTTTCTCCTTGCGTATTATCAGTCGTTTGCTCAAATTATGCATATAGTTGTAAGTAGTATTAGAATATTTGCCATTTCGCATACCAAAGCCAACTGCGCCAGTAGATATCATTTACTTGTGGTGCGCCGGCGGTGGGCACAAAGGCAAAAGTAATGTTATTGCTAAATCGAAAGTCTTCATAAATTGTGGACGTTTCGGCCTCGACGGCTCTCTTCGTAAGGGTGAGGTACATTGTTGCCATTTATTTGATTGAAAACACGGGTTACAGGACTTACAGGAAAACTGGAGGTAGTGAAAAACTTAAAATAAAATGGCCCAATAATATAATTTCTTTATTAATATCCTACACTATTAACATATGTTACTAATAATCTGTTTATTAATAATTCTTGCTTGATTTTTGCGGTTGTGTCTTATTTAATCAAAGTTAAAACGTTTTTTTATAATAGTCTTTTTAAAGACCTCTGGGACTCAGGAGGACAGATTTATTTTACATAGTCGGTGCCATTAGCGTTTAAATTCCTTATATTCCTTAAATTCCTTATTAATAACTTCAGCAGATTTCTTTAGTGATAGAATAGGTACTTTTCACTAAAAATGTTATTCAGAATTAGATGCAGTAAGTAACCTGACAGCAGTTTGAAAAATATAAATGAGGTGACATGAAACTCATGAAAATAGAAGCATAATTATTTAATTAATAAGTGTATCTATACATTAACGCGATAGTCCCATGAAATTGGTTTCTAATAAATCTAATTTAATATTTTAATGAAGCTATTTTTAAATTATTAGCTAACGGCATATTTACCTAAAAATAATTTTGTATTATGAATCACAGTTTCAAAATTTGAAACTGAGTGTTCCGAAAATAATTGTTTGCACAGATCGTTTTCATTATTTACAGTTTAGACTGGGAAACCTAGCCTTATTTTAAATGTACCTGAAGTAATGCCCTGTTTCGTGATGCTGCTTCGGTTATTTACGACATACTATGTTGATCGAAATCCACAGTTAAACCTTAGTTAGACTACCGTGCATTTTATTGAATTATTTAGGATGATGGATTTATGTAGAGGTAGGAAAACAGTTTGCTAATAAATATTTTATCCTGCTTTTTTCACTGAACGGATATCCACACCAAAATATGACAGTTATGTCCACTATGGCAGACGATTAATTACAATGTATATGTGCATAATAATACAATTTAATTAAAAATGAAGACACTTCCTAAGGTAGCTGTACAACTACCTTACCTGGGTTTGTACAAACAAACCAATACACGTGCTTTAAAATGTTAAGTTCATCATAAATATATGTAGGTACGTAGTACCTTCTATTTACGCTTACTTACACTTCAAGATGCATTGCATTTTATTCCTATAGTAAATGCATACTCAATGCCGGTTAGCGCTTGTACCCCCGTGCACAATAACCACAGGCGTGACAAGATAAAATCTAGGGAGCCCTGTCGGCGGAACGCGAATTAAAATAAATAAATATCGCATTGAAAATGCACTGAATGGCTCTTGGACGACATTAAGTGCAATTACTAGGCGCACTGCGCCATTTACACGTATTGGATACATGATTCCAGTAAAAAGAAGATGTGTGATTGTAGCTGTGATCGGTTCGTTTTGATATATTGCTTGCCCGTATAAAATTACGCGCCTATTCGAAACGCCCCGATATCTATAATGAGATATTCTCTCGGGGCTACGTAAGTACGTAATGCGAAAACGATCGATACATAAACGCTTTGGGTTGCGAAAATTCCGATGCATCGTAATTATATGTTATGTTTATAGCGACACTTGGACGATTACTCATAATTTAAACAAAAGAGGTACTTTTTAAGTTCACCTAGTAATTCTTCAAAATGACTCATAACTAACAGGCCAATTCGGGTTTTACGTATTCGATCAGTTTCCAATATGATACTGATCTCTCAGCATCAAGTGACGTTTTTGGTTGAAAAAATGCTACTTTTGATACTGACAGATAAGTATCATATTGGAAACAGATCGAATAAGTAAAACTCGAATTGGCCTGTAAGAGATCTTTAACTGCCTTTTATTTGGAGCTTGAATTAAGAACGTTATAAGTAAGAGTTACGATAAGTTAATTAAAATACATCCAAAAATGGTATTGAATACGTAGGATAGACATACAATAAAAACCGGATAAGTGCGAGTCGGACTCGCCCACCGAGGGTTCCGTACTTTTTAGTATTTGTTGTTATAGCGGCAACAAAAATACATCATCTGTGAAAATTTCAACTGTCACGGTTCATGAGATACAGCCTGATGACAGACAGACGGACGGACAGACGGACAGACAGACGGACAGCGGAGTCTTAGTAATAGGGTCCCGTTTTTACCCTTTGGGTACGGAACCCTAAACATATTTAATTTAGCATCTATTAGAAAGCACTACTATACCTTACCTATTACAATCAACCTTACCTACTAATTTACTCACATTTATATCCTTAAGTACTTTCTTAGGAGGGGCAATCCTTTTTATCGTTCAGTTAACTCAGCGATAGTCGTGATGTAACTCAGTCCTAGTGCCAATAAAACTAGCAAATTTCATGTCATGGTAATGGTATGCGGTAACAATCGCGCGGTTGCCATTTTTTCTGCCAAAACTAATTAGATCTGCGCGATAAGAAGCGATACGCGAAAGTCCGTGATGTTCTCCGATCTCCTAATTGTTTTCACTTTCATCTGTTACGTGGCCTATTGTTCCCATCGTCGCTGGGAGATGCTATCTTCCTGACAAATGGGATTATTACGATACGCGTAGATACGACCGATGTTACGCAATTTGCGTAAATAATTTTTGTTTATTTCGCACACAAGAAGGCCACTGAAATAATCTCTGTTATCGTCTAGAGTTTTCAACATTTTGGAACATTGGTTTAAAAGAATAATATGATTGATTGTACCTATAAATGTAGACTTTTTTACTCTATCCCTCCTGAAACCTAGTTGTTTGTTTTTTATTATTATTTGGAACCCTTAATTCTGAGAACTGTATAGAAGTTCGGAATAAATTGTATATACAAAAAAGACGGAAGTACAGGGTCTCAGGACGCTACGGCGCACTTACATCAAAAGTTTTTGGTCTAAAAGTACCTGTAGACGTAATATGTATGTATTACATATTGTACATACTTACTTATTTGGTTAACAATTGTGTACCGAATTTATAATAATGCATTGTAATTTTAATAATTTAATGTATGTGAATAATAATGTAATTTAGAATAGCATTGTATTATCAGTACAATAAAAAAAACTGACTGGAATTACCAATACTTGTCTATGATGACTATAATATATACTATTTAGACTTGTACGTCCATGTGTGCGTCAGGTTTTAATAACTACTAAAATACATATGTAGCAAGAATTTATTTAAAAGTTCTATTTTACAAAATTTTGTCCACTTACTGGTCAACGCTCTAAGGTACATAATGTACCTAATAGTATCTACATGAAATAACGATGTTTCATAAGATTCGACACGTCGCGTCGCGTCGGTCCATGACTGCTGGCCGGCTGTCAGTCGGACAGCGTTCTAGTAAGAATAAAGACACATTGTCCAGCAAAGACGGCGCAGTCATCTACCAAATTCAACCAGCAACCCTTAATTCTACACCTGTCCCTTATTCCACAGCTATAAAGTTGAAATTCGTTATATCTTCAATTTATCAGCAGCATAATGTAAGGCCATGCGATAAAATCTAGCAATGCATCCCGATTGCGCAAGTACACGACATCGTATGCATCGCTTGGACCGGAATCGGAACATTTACGATTACGATTTCATTAGCCTAAAATTGAAACAAATAAATCAATTGAAAGCTGTTAATGTCCGAATAGCTGTGTCAAAATTGGCAATGGGAGGAGGCGTTTTGCGAATGGATGCAAGTTATAATTAATTGAAGTAATCTACTTTTAACTGTTATGTAAATCCAACCATGTGGATTTATCTTAAGATTGTTTATTAGTTAATTGCGGGTCAATTCTCACATGAATATTTGATGTAGGTAATATATTTAGATGATGAAATGTATCCTCAATATCCTCATCCGCCTGTTGTAACTAAAAACAGTATAATATGTAAGCGCGGTAGCCTTATAATAATAATAATACATTTGATTTAAGCGGATAGTGGACGGCCGCTTCTCCGTACAAACGTAGTCCCTTTTTCCTCTTTAGATACATTTTGGAAAATATATTTACCTAAGTACATAATTTGATGTATATTAACCATAACTATATGTTAGGGCTATGCTATGGCTATTCTCCTTCGTTCGACTTATTTAGATTATTTGATAATTATTAAAATTAAGAGCGAAAAACAAATTCGATAAATGTTTAAATGCTTTTAACTCTAATAATAAATAACAAAAAACCGGACAAGTGCGAGTCGGACTCGCCCACCGAGGGTTCCGTACTTTTTTAGTATTTGTTAGTGTAGCGGCAACAGAAATACATCATCTGTGAAAATTTCAACTGTCTAGCTATCACGGTTCAAGAGATACAACCTGGTGACAGACAGAAGGACAGACGGACAGTGGACTCTTAGTAATAGGGTCCCGTTTTTACCCTTTGGGTACGGAACCCTAAAAACAAACGAATGGGCATAGTTGTGGCAAATTTACTTCAAATTGTGCAAAAACATTTTCTATAATGTTTACGGCCACCTCCAAGCGTTTTTTGAGCGTTGGTGTCGAGTCAGCGCTATGGAAAATAGCGTCGCTGCGCAAGTGCGCAGTTGCGCCAACGTTGCGTCGAGCAGCAGCCATAGCCATAGAGTCTAGACGCCAACGCTCGGGAGACGCTAGTGTGGGATGGCCCTTATATCCAGAGAGGCAACTGGAGACTACATTTGTATGGAGAGGCATCCTCGCGCGGTCGTCCGCTTTCGTTAGAAAAAAGAATCGAAATTTAACTCTAATTTAAAAACATCAAGGGAGTTTTTTGGCTAGCAAATTTGGTGTGTCTGTTGGATCTTCCAGGTAGGTATGTCCACATGATTGACGCTATTCTGATAGCGTAAATGTCAAGAATAGATGCAAAGTCAAGGTTTTTAAGGTTCAGATAGCAAATATAGCATATTTAGAGACATGCGAAATTTAAACAGTCCATTTGTTTCTTTAAATCACCTGAGAACCCGAATGAAATCGACTAATGTTGTAAATTGACTTCATACGCATACCCCGGGGGTTTTGGGTACGGGAATGATTTCGTGTATTTTTAAAACTTTGTTTATTGTAAAATAGTTACCAGGATATAAAAAATAAGCATTAAGCTCCAAACGTGCTTAGAAATGTTAAAATAATTTCTTTTTTACAGTTTTTACAAATTTTTTAGTTAGACTAACACATTCCCGCACCCAAACCCATGCATAAGTATATTTTAAACGGTGCAGTCATAAGGTCATTACTTCGGCGGCTAATCTTAACGTTTCGCCTTTCTCTATTTTACCATAAAAAAGACATATCTTACTGCCGGTAAAATATAGTTACTTAGGATCTTTTAGTCAAGCACGGCACGGCAGCATTGCTATATTATTGTCAAACGTATGCGCGACCACGATGACACTTTCGCTTAAAACGCTACAGTATATTGTTCAGTTTTTACAACTTTCAACTTACAACTACATATTTCGAAGTATTGGTCGATTAGGTCATATAATAAGTAAGAAAAGGCGTCGCAAAAAAATATTGCATCTCTAAACTGAAATTTGACTTTCGGGCACCGAAATTTATTTTGAGTAGAATGTTATGTTTTGACAGAACAACATACAGTACCTACTTAATTCTACTATGTTTTTTTCAAAAACAAAACATTTAAAAAGATAACGATATTTCCGAAATGAAAATTCAAAAATATTAAACTATCTTTTATTTAGCAGAATTAGTAATAGAGACGCCTTCATGTCGTTTCCCCTCTGCCAAAAACACCGGAACAGTTTTCAGACCATTTTATAAAAACTACTTCATTCCTCGATTATTGACAGTCTTTCGATCGTATTCCGCGCGTGACGAGCTTCGTCCAAATGCCTGCATGTGCTTACTGCTTAGGTGAAAAATCTTGTGTACCACACGAGATCAAAGTTATTTACATCTCGTGCGCTTTTGAGTCCCTTGCTACGCTCAAGATTCTAGAATCGTATCTTTACTTATTATGGAATCTTTCGCTTGCACGGGACTCAAAATAAGCACTCGAAGAAATATCAACCTTTGCTTTCTTGTTGTACAAATAACTATTGATAGTTAAATTAAATACACTTTTGCTTTGATTATAGCATGTTATAACTATTACAACATAATAGTAATAGATCAAACGCTTTCAAGGAAACAAGGCATCTAGAATCGATTACAAAATCAATGAAAAAAGTCGCATACATTTCGTATTTCATTTTGACTAATAGGGAGAGTTTGACATCTCAAACGTCACCGTATTTAATGTTAATAAGGTCTACTGTCCTTAAAATGTTGTATGAAATTACAAGCAAATATCAGCCTTCGTGAATTAAGTATTGTAGCCGGGTCTACCTAAAGGGGCCCACTGATTATCAGTCCGCCGGACGATATCAGTTAGAACAAAAATTTGACAGTTCCAAACAACTGATAGGCCGATATCGTCCGGCGGACTGGTAGTCAGGGGGGGTCAGCCCTTCAGTCCAATAATGAAGCTTATTTCAAAGCATTTAAGGTTGAATATTTATACTACGTATTACAGTGTGCGTCAGACTAAAATAGTGCTGAGAGACAACTTTACGGTAAAATATCGATGAGAAATGAAATATTCTTTTGACATAAAATTATAGCATACTTGTAACTAATTATTTGTATTCATAGTAAAATTCAGCAGTGCCGCTATGTTTAACTAAACGGTGTTTTATTGGGTACTTTCGGTAGTATTTCAATTATTGAAAAATACAACGCATGGTTTCCAAATTGTATATTATCTTATGTTATGGTTTTCAGGGGCCCTTGCGGATACACTTCGACCCAAAGGGATCTTTTGTGCTTTACCCTCCAGGAAAGATCCGTCAACTACTCAAGAACTTTTTCCACCATCTCCATGTGCCGGATGATGGAGCTTATGGATAGCGTTTTGAATTCCTTTGGTACCAGATAGCCTGCTCCAAAGTCCTTCATTCTTTGTCTGCCGAGGGCGTGACATTCACACATTAGGTATTTTACTGTCTCTTCCTCTTCGCCACACATACGACAATCGGTGTTGTCAGAGTTTCCCATCTTGGCCAGAATTCCTTTGACCCGGTAATGGCCAGTAAACACCCCTGTCATTATTTGGAGTTGTCTTTTGCTAAGTTTCTAAAGCTTTTGCTCCAACCGGAGTCTACTCCTTGCATAAAAAACTTTGAGTGCTTTAGACCCGTCTTTAGATCTGGTCTTTGATAGCCGTTATATATTAATCGCCGTTAATTAGTATGTAGCTTAGTATTTTCTTCCTTTCCTCTTGATATTGAAAAACCGGACAAGTGCAAGTCGGGCTCGCCCACCGAGGGTTCCGTACTTTTTAGTATTTGTTGTTGTAGCGGCAACAGAAATACATCATCTGTGAAAATTTCAACTGTCTAGCTATCACGGTTCATTAGATACAGCCTGGTGACAGACAGACGGACAGACGGACCGCGGAGTCTTAGTAATAGGGTCCCGTTTTTACCCTTTGGGTACGGAACCCTAAAAATGAGAAATGGCATATACTCGTAGTAGCAGCAGAAGCTTATTTATAGTAAGCACCGTTAAACTATGTATTTCACGAGTACCAAGTAGCGCTGTCTATGACGTCTAGAAAATTATATCGAAAAGATATAATATCCAGACACTTGGAAGCCCTATTCATCGGTTCGATTACGCCTACGCCGATAGTGTGAAATTGTGTCCGCATACTCGTATAGTTTTTACTGCATTAGTGTGTTAATGTAACTTAGTGTTGTTGTATTGTTTTAGTATGGGTGCGTAGTAACGAGAGGAAAAGATAAAGATGCATTTGTAGTTAGTTTCTTTATACATTTGTGTGCTACTTTCTCCTCCATTACTAATTCCTTCAAGAGCGGAAATTAATTGTGGTTATTAGTTTTAATTACCTTTAATGTATTCAATAATACGTATTTACCCACTTCTTAAGACGAAAGTGGAGGACCCGCGCGAAATCACCTTTTCATATAAACGTAGTCGTCATTTTCCTCTCTGGATATTAACATTATTAAAAATATTGTTACACTTAATTTAATGTATATTAACCCTACGTTTGACTTTTTTAGATTTTTTGATTATTGTTAAAATTAGGAGCGAAAAACAGATTTCACACAAATTTTTAAATGCTCCTAACTTTTGTAATAATTAAAAAATCGAAGGAGCGGAGCGGAGCGGATTCGGGGAAGCGGCCGTCCCCTTTCCTCTTAAGATAGTCAATGAAAGGAGAGCCTGGAAAGAAAATCAGTGAAGAACATTTATCTTAAAAACACTACTCATATTAAAGGATACGCTGTAGTTTTTTTTATCTCAAAATGGACACGAGAGGAAGAATGTTAACAATCCGGTCCTTAGATGCTAATTGCCCCCAGCTATTCTGGTCTAGAAATGAGAGCGCATAAGTAAGCAGACAGATGCGAAAAGGCTTAAGAGTGCATTCAACGGCCATTTCTCCAGACAAATATAGAGCCCTGTTTCCTCCCTGAGTTATTACAAAATAGCATAATTTTACGATGTAACATCAAACGTGTGCCGCATCGTCTTTTTTGATACCAGAATTGTAGCTATATGAATTTGATCAATCACCTAATTTGTCCTACAGAAAGTTCTAAAAAGGGAAAAGGAAGATACATTGCCAATTTTTTTCATAAAATATTTTATTAAAAGTTAATAGTACCGAATGTTTTTCGGGTCACTTTATGTACCTAGTTCGTGCTCTGAGATTTAAGAACAAGACAGCAGATTCATTTAATTCAGCAGCAGAAGAGCAACAGCAGATTCAGGAAATCGGTAACACATTGTTCTCTTAATAAGTAAGCAAATAGACAGAATATAAAAGGCTTCAATACTATTTATAAATAATGAGCACGGTAAGAGACATATCTGAGTTGCAAGTGTGTTTAAATAAAGGTCAATTAGCCTGGCCAAACACTTAGTTGTTGAGTATAATTGACACGGTTTAGCTTTGCGTGGTTTCTAACGACGTTTTAGGTCAAAACAGTAACATCGACTTTATTAGTAAATAATGTTTATCTTGGCCGATATTACTTAAATAGATATCGTCAACAAAAAAGGCGGAGAGACGGACAAACAGGGGTACATAGCAAAACTATAAGGGTTGCTACTTATCCACGGAACCCTTAAAATTATCAAACGATCTTCATCAATGCATTATGCTTAAACTGCAGCCAGACTAGAGATAATGAGATATATGTACAAATAGATGTATATTCAAAAAAATGCGCACATCGAAAACTGTTCACAGTTCTATATTTTTCATGTCTCGGTCTGATAAAATTTATCCTAACTATTAGCTCACGAAAATGCAGTCAACCATGTTAAACACGCCCTGGATTTTACGAATTAAAATCTAAAGCGAAACAGTTTTATCATGACTTGTAGTTAGTGGAAAACAGCAAATTATATCTTAATCAAGATTTTGTTAACTCAGTCTATCGGAAAAGTTAACGAAGCACGATGAAATGCAAGAAATATCTCCAAGACATTTCGAAATGAAATTCTTGACGGTTTCTTTATCTAGTAATCCGTAATGTCGCAAGCTTTGATAACTTTATTAGTGAACGATATGTCACTTACGCGCGTTAGTTGTTACAGCACAAATTTACATTTCACTCGGCCACTCGAGAAAATTGTGTTGAGAAATGTAA
Source organism: Cydia strobilella (assembly GCF_947568885.1). Lineage (NCBI taxonomy): Eukaryota > Metazoa > Arthropoda > Insecta > Lepidoptera > Tortricidae > Cydia > Cydia strobilella. The sequence continues at coordinate 10,355,482 of NC_086048.1, forward strand.
TGACACTCGACACTGACAAAAGTTTAATTACTTAAGAGTCCCCGGCAAGCTCGGCCGAATTACACCTTTCCATACGAACGGAGTTTCGTTCTCATTTTAAAACGACGTGTTGGATTGTAATGAAACTTTGCACATACAATGGCATAAGGTATGTCTGTCTGTAATTAGTTTAGCAAAAATAAGTTTTGTATGTAAAACTTAAATTCGCTGTATTCTTTTAACACATTCACTGCCCCCAACGCACATGTGCGTTCACCGTCATACAAGTTTGTTCCTAGGCCACGCCCCCTGGCAGTGAATGCGTTAACTATGGTGTCTGAAACTACTTACTGACATAGATATCATCATCATCATCATCATGTCAGCCGATAGACGTTCACTGCTGGACATAGGCCTCCCTCAAGGCTCGCCACTCCGACCGATCCTGTGCCGCTCGCAACCACCGAATTCCCGCGACCTTCACCAGGTCGTCGCTCCATCTCGTTGGAGGCCTACCGGCAGTTCGTCTTCCGGTACGCGGACGCCACTCCAGAACCTTCCGGCCCCACCGGCCATTAGTTCTGCCAGCAATGTGCCCCGCCCACTGCCACTTAAGGTTTGCAATTCTGCGAGCTATGTCGGTGACCCTAGTTCTACTGCGGATATCATCATTTCTGACTCTATCACGCAGAGAAACCCCGAGCATAGCTCTCTCTCCATTGCCCTTTGCGTGACGTTGAGCCTTCTTATGAGGCCCATCGTTAGCGCCCACGTCTCAGATCCGTATGTTATCACTGGCAACACACACTGGTCAAAGATTTTTGACTTAAGACACTGCGGCAATTTGAACGAAAAGATACTGTAGAGCTTCCCGAACGCTGCCCAACCGAGTCGGATTCGACGAGTGACCTCTTTCTCGAAGTTGGACCTACCTAACTGGACTGTTTGTCCTAGGTATACATAATCGTCAACAACTTCGAGCGCAGAGCCTCCGATTAATACGGGACTTGGCACAACACGGACGTTAGACATGATCTTCGTCTTGTCCATGTTCATTTTCAGACCAACTCGTTCAGATACTCTGCTGAGATCAGCGAGCATCGCACTGAGGTCCTCCATGGTCTCAGCCATGACTACGATATCATCGGCAAACCGAAGGTGAGTGATGTACTCGCCATTTACATTGATGCCTCGTCCTTTCCAGTCCAGAACCTTGAAGGCATCCTCCAATGCAGCGGTGAACAGCTTTGGGGAGATTACATCTCCTTGTCTGACTCCCCGCTGCAATGGAATAGGCTTCGAGCTCGGGCCCTGTAGTCGGACGGACATGGTGGCGTTTTCGTACAAACACTTCAGCACTTCGATATACCGGTAGTCAATTTGGCACCTTTGGAGAGACTGCAGCACAGCCCAAGTCTCGATCGAATCGAAGGCTTTCTCGTAGTCCACAAATGCAAGGCAAAGGGGGAGGTTATACTCCTCAGTCTTCTGTATAACCTGCCGCAACGCATGTCTACGGTACTATAGCCTTTACGGAAACCTGCTTGTTCGGGAGGCTGGAAGTCGTCAAACCTGCGTGCGAGACGGTTCGTGATGACTCTCGAAAACATACACACAGATATACCTAGACATAGATATACCTTATCCTATTGTAAGTACAAAGTTTCAGAGCAAACTAGCTACTCGTTTTAAAATGTGAGCCTAACTACGTTTGTATGGAGAACCGAGCTTGCCGGGGATCCATAAGCAAATAAGTTTACCTATCTAACCTAAGTCGAATCAGAGTTCTTTATATCTGGATTTTTTTATACTAATAAGTTAAAAAAAAGAGAGACGAGAACGGTCTTATTGTGAATGAATTTTTAGTTAATTTTCCTAAAAATCCAATTAAAACACACATTCAAAGTCTGCATACACTGCTATAATTATCAAATTTACAGTAGGTATTCACACAGAGCTCTAATAATTAGCTATAATGATCTTCCTTAGCCACTCCGACAGTTAATTTTACAACAGACCATATCTGCATAACTACTTACTACATATTCCATATAAATGGCTTTATGGAGTTCTCATAAAAGTGGATTTATATGGTGTAGTCCTCGTCGGGTGTTAACAATTGCGTAATTTTATCGGATACAGGTTTTTACCCGCGGCTGGTCTCGCGTAGAAATCTTAAAGATATAAATTTAATAGTCAAAAACTACAATATATATTTAGTATACGGTAATAAAAACACAACACCTTATCATTATCTAATAGACGATTCAGAAAACCCAAATGCACGATCACTAAACCTAGCATTGTGACTGGGCGGAATATACAAACACAATCGTGGATCGAATGTGCGATCATGTCGAAAAAAGAAACATTGATCGGCATTAGAAGAATATGATAACAAACATTAATAAAAAATTTACCTACTCGTGTCCCAGTCTCGCTGCTTGGCAAAGACTCCCTTTTATTTCTACTCGCTCTGGTTTTATGCATGCGAAATGGGTTCATGTTGTTCATGTAATGTCATCTGCACCTCAGTAGTTATCATTATTTATTTGGATTTATTTGCGGATATACCTACATACTAATAAATGAATTCAGTAGTGGATATTTTACAACCCTTTAACTTTATAGACGTTATACAGTATGCTTTTAAATCATATTGCCTATAATCAATACCCAAGCTACATCGGAAACGGCATATTCCCATATTATTGTAGGCACATGTCTAGACGATTTACGAGATGATGCAACGGACAGACGCGCTAAAAGAACGTTATGCTAGTAGAGCAGGAATGCAGCTGTCTATCGGGCCATCATTAGTGCGTTCCTAGCCCAGAATAGCCCCAATAAAAGCACTAGGGGCTAAACGGCGGTTTCGCGAAGAGTTTTACTAAAAATACAACTAATGGAGGAACGGGTTCCTTCGGAAGATTGATCACGAGGTGAATTCGTTTCACGGTCTTAGGTGGTTTTTTGTGCTGCGAGAAAATTTTATTGGGGATGTTGGATGCATTTCGCAAAGCCCAATTGTAAAAAAAATCGGCCAAGTACGAGTCGAACTCGCGCCCTAAGGATTCTGTAGGTACTTCGCAAATTTTTTAACAATTTTTTTAAGTACGCTCACGCTCGACTGCAGTCTTCTTATGGGTTTTCCTGTAATGTAAAGTAATCTATATATTTTCCGTGATTTTTTCAAACAAATAGGGTCAGTTGTTTTTTTTTTATTATAAACTGATCGGCGATTGGCCCTTGTCACACCTGATGGAAAGTGAAGACAGGGCCTAAGATGGAGCTCACCGGTTCAGTAATAGCCTATAGTCACTCTTGCTTTAAAGAGACCGAGGTCATATTAATCAGGGAATACAGATGGCGGGAGCGCATTCCATATTATTATTATTCCATCGCCGTTGTTTACGTATGTTTAAATTATTTACGTTGCATGTGTCGCGCCAAGCGCGATGTAATTTGGTAAGTGGTATCAACCAGGTTTCTACTTTGTCATGTGGCAACACTGACATATAGAATGACAGTTCTCATGGCGGTGCACGCACGATGGCGCCTTTAGAGAAGAAAAGAAGGTACGTGCAGGAGGTGTTGGACGGCGCTGGGTGTACTGTGTCGGTACACGGTGCACCTTCACGCTGTAACAGGAGCTTGCCCAGGTGAGAGTTTATAGTACACTTATGCTTATATAATCGACATTCTAGCTGCATGGGAGTGGAACAAGGGGTTAACCAACGGTCCTTGGTTAACGTAGTGGGGGCACCGCCCCCACGTCCATGTCGTGTGCAGGACACCAGGGTACTAGACGGTAGTACCTAGTCTGGAGGCGAACCGATCGTACGGGAGAGTCACTGGATAGGCCAGTAGACTGCACTCTTGTATTGATACAGACGTGCGATGCCAACTCGGAAGTAAATGTACTTGTACATGTAACAGTGTGGTCGTCGGTGACCCCTTCTACTACTCTCATGGTAGCGTGGTGTTATGTGTATTCATGATGTGTTGTGAATGATATATTTTGTTGCCCAGAGCAATCTATACCCCTATATATACCTATATATAATCTATATTGGATTCAGGCACGTGTATTATGCATAGCTGGGTATAGATGGCGCGACTGCATGTCCATGTTGAGTCAAATTTCAACTTAGTTAATGGTCGAGGAGTTTCGGAGCAACGGCTGTTAGGCTGTGAAAAACGGTTAAACGGACGCACGGTTGATCCTTTAAGATCCTACCTATTATAATTGCTAGGAACTAGTAGATATCTAACTTTTTTACTACGCGACAGTAATGTTTTTTTTAATTCATATATTTAAAAAAAAACATTATTTCGAAGGCTTGATAAGAGGTATGTTAGGCTATGGTCTACTGACAGATACAGGGGCGACATTAAGGGCTCCGCAGTAATGTCACAACAGTAATAGGTACACCGTCTGATATGGATTGGATATGTGAGTGTCAAAAGTGACGTTTTTGTTTGAAGGAATATTCGTGATAATTGTCCCAAATTACACTGGCCAGTATTAAATTTTGTCTAACACCCCCCAATTTTGCCTCCTGTAACTATTCTTATAAATATAAATAATAAAATAAATTGGCACCTAATTCTACTTTAACTCCAAGTTGAGGACGATTTAAAGTTATCGAGAGTTACGTGCGTATACGCAGCTACCGTGTACTTTCACCGGTTGACTCTGAGTTCAAGTTTATACTACTTCCGATAACTTCATCTAACACAACACAGAACAAATTCAGTAACAAAACTAACTAACTACCGCGTAACGTAACTTAATTCCTAATTGTTTTGACTTGTTATTTCAATCTACCTTCGCGATGCAGATTTGATGCATGCTTAGATACGTATGTGTAGAACAGCTGTTCAAATGTAAATATCTCTCTGAAATGCAAATCTGCGTGATATGTATGCCGTTGTCTTACTGATCTTGTTGGTCTACTGCTAATAAACATGTGGGTCGTACCACTAGGAAATAACCATTAGTTATATTGACAGCTCGTTGTAATTTCCAATTTAGACGTCACAGTGTTCAACGGGCGTAATGATGTTGTACTTATCAAACAACTTGTTTCACATTGTCATGTGCACAATAGACGTACACATTAGCTTCATTATAATAAGATTACTTTCTTTTACAGCTTGTGGCAGCCTCGAGCTTCGTGTTATCTCGGATTACTAAAGTTATCTAATTTGCGTTATTCGTCATAGCTATCAGCAGTTTGCCTTGGCAATTCTGATTGTTGTGTAATATTGAACGTATAAACACAATATTTTTTGAAGTTATTACGAGTTAGGCAAAGAGCAGCAATAGTTTGATTAACTATTAATTTTTATTACACGTTTGCATCAATAATGTGAAACAGGTAATTAAAATCAGTTAAAAATGCCTATCTACAAATCTCCAGTTTTTGAAGTAAAACTTCTTTAGGCGCGACTAGAGGGTAACTCAGATTTTTTTTCTGACGGAAGTAACGCTCAGTAGTGACACACGCACAATAGGACACACGTCAAAGTGCCAACATAGCGATCAACGTCATCGTCAAAGAAGTTTTACTTCAATCGCACGTAAAAATTACACGAACACACTTTTTTTTAAATAAAAAAACGCTAACTAACTAAGTTTGTTACTCAAAAGTAACAAACTCAGATTTCGATTTAAAAAAAAACGCAGGTAATTATTTTATGAAATGTTCTGTAGTGCCCTTGTCGCCGTTGCCACGTTTTTCTTTTTAGGAATCAAATTCCTTTTATATTTTAAAACATAGTTGTTAGTATGTGATTAATGAATCAGTCATTCTGGAATTTACTGACAGAGCTGGAGTCGTATCAGCGGGACCCGAAAAGTCACAAAATAATAAAAAAGCTCTTTTCCCAGTTACGTACGCTCGCTAGTATTACGGCAAGCCTGCATTCTACCTGTTACCTTGTAAGGCACGTCTACAGTCTGTCGGCCCCAGCACTTGTCACGGCGTTTGCTAAGACGCTGCCACACTACGTCCAAACCACATCTGCCACATCACAATAACAAAGTAACTCTTAAAGTGTGGCAGCGGCTTTAACAACATCCGTCTCTTTAACCTATTAAACGGCAATCTTCTTTAACTGTCAGGGATTGAACTATGTTTTGCTAGATAACTGTTGATACCTACATGGATAATCTTTGCCTAATATAGAAATAGTTCCTGTAGATTAATACGTGTTTAATGTGAACGTGTTTCCCGGATGTTGCTGATTACTAATGGAAATATACGTAGTTCTGGTTTCCAAATATATACAGCGAAACAACAGTGACTTACGACGTTGATAACTCTACGAACCAAAACTAACAAACAGAACGTGGTTAAAATATATAAAGACGTGTCCTATACAGAGGAGCTTGATGAAGTTGGAATTAAATTTTCCCCTCACTAGCTCGGAAAGCCGTCTTTTATCCTTTAAAACAAGCGGGGAAAAACGCATTTTATCCACTAGTGGGGAAAGTAATTTGACCTTGGATGGAGCGTGTTTAAGTAGCTTGACAGATAACAAAACGTAAAACGCTCATAATAATGGTTCGTTCGATATTCATTATCATTAAATAAATGGTTTGAGAATCTATTAAAAAATACCAGATTTAGCTTTATTTAATGATTTTAAGTCATAAACTTTAAAATTCCATAATAAACGTTTGTTTTTTAATAATTATGTTAAATATAATTCTGAACGCACAAGTTAAGTCGATGCAATTTCAAAACGCATCATTGACATTTCATACGTCAGAAATGTCAACATTGTCAAAAAAAAATTTAACTTAAAAACTTCTCACTTAAAAGTACAGAATTTCCAGAGTTTTTTGTTATAATATCGTAAAAAAATTAGTGATTCCAGTTGATGAAGATGATCTAACGCCTGTGGATGTTGCACTTTCCTCGCTATAGTGAGGGGAAAAGTTTTGTGTTACACACGGGTGCAAATGTATTTTACTTCTCGTGTGTTAAAACACTCGCTACGCTCAGGATTCTATTTTAGAACCACTCGCTTCGCTCGTGGTTCAACTATAGAATCCTTTCGCTTGCTCGTGTTTCAATTCCACACTCGCGGGTAAAATACAACTTTGCACCCTTGTATAACAAATAACTATTACAGTGTTTTGTATTTTTCCAATACTCTGATACACAACTAACACAGAACACACAGAACGTCTAATACAGAACTTGTATTTGAAATAGCGGATTAATAAATCTCTAATACAATCGAAAATTCATGATTTATCGTGAATTTTATTATCATTTAAAATGAGCCTTATTGTACCTTCACTCCGCCTGTGTCCTATGTCGCTTTGCTATCGAAAGGGCTCAAGTTGATATTAGATTCGTTTCTTTATACGTCCTTATTGTTTAGTAGTTCGGTATGAATCAAATGTAACAGTGTCACCGAACCACGAGGTAGGTGGGTCAGAGGTACTATATTAGGGCACCGAGTGGCGGTAGATCCGAGATAGCTCAAGGGTTCGGTTGTGACACGATGCCTATTAAGCGCCGTCTTCGCCTTTGATGTTTCATCGACCACAGTGCCTTTATACTCGTAAAAGTAAGTTACCACACTGCAAATACAAGATTGTAACATAATTTAGCATTTACTCGTAAAGTGCATGCTACTTAATTAATTTTGTATCAACCAGAAACGTCTGCGAACGCTTCCCTAAGTCTCATGTATGGTGGAAATATTCGCTGTATTGGGTAATGGGTAGGTCTTGGTAGCTCACATGGCAGAGAACTGGGCTAGCGATCCAGTGGTCGTGGGTTCAACTCCCACCCAAGACAGTGAATTTTTCCACTTTTAATTTGTTTCTAAGCTTAATTGCACGCTACTTGATTAGTAACTGCAGATTACAAAAAAAACTGTTTAGGGATCTTTGTTTCCACATAGTACGAGTACCTAGTTTTTAAATTTTGAAATTTACCGTTTATGATTCTTTCACATTAATACTGCATTTTTTTCAATATTTTTATTTCAAGAAATAAATAATACAAATAAGTTTCATACCACTACGGCCAACTAGCTTGCGACGCGTGGGGCTATATAAGTCAGCAGATTGGGAATTGGGACGGACTGCGTAAATTCTACGCTTCGTACCTGGAGGCAGCTCTGCTTCACATCAGAAGATCCTGACTCCTGCGCAGCCAATGTTGCCGTCGTCATACTGCTAGGAATGGATTGTTTCGTTGCCAACACGGTAATAGCTGCGGAAGCAAACTCATCAGCAACGTCCTTGGTTTAATCGGCCCTGTAAAGAAGCTACAGTTTGCAAGCAACTAGCAAGCCGCTTACAGGGCTTGGACCAAGGCCGCATATCATAAGGATCCGAACGTTTCTGATGTGAAACGCGAATTAAACGCTGCCTCGAGGTCCAGTAAAAAAGCCATTGCCAGGGCTAAACCGGCTAAATACGATTTCGTCGGCAGAATTGGTAAGAAACTAGCGAGCTACCCTACTCGGAGTTGCGCGTTCTGGTCGCTCGCCAAAGCTGCTGAGGAAAATTTTTGTCAGTCGTCTTTACCACCACTGCGAAAAGCTAATGGTGATCTGGCCCACAGTGCAAAAGAGGAAGCCGATCTTCTTGGTGCTCTTTTTGCCTCGAACTCGACCCTGAACGACGACGGTAGCCCCGTGCCACCCACCATCCCGCAGTGCGCATACTCCATGCCCGAAATTTCATTCAGACGGATATTCGGCGGGAGTTGCTATTCCTGAACGTTCATAAATCCAGCGGGCCAGACGGCATACAAGCACTTGTGCTTAAGCAGTGTGCTCCTGAGTTATGTCCCGTGTTAGCGCATCTTTTCACACTCTCTAGCAACAAACGGCATGTTCCAACTTCGTGGAAGACGGCCTTTGTGCACCCTGTGCCTAAAAAGGGCGATAGATCGGACCCATCGAATTACAGGCCTATCGTTATTACCTCCCTTCTCTCTAAGCTCATGGAGCGTATAATTAACGCAAAGCTCCTGAGATACCTAGAAGAACACGATCTAATCAGCGACCGCCAGTTATGGTTTTCGCCACGGTCGCTCGACTGGTGATCTTTTAGTGTATCTCACACACCGCCAGGCTTCGGCCATTGAGAGTCAAGGTGGGGCATTTCCTGTGTACTAACATAGTTGTTCTAAGTATTACCTATTGTTACTAACATATTTAGTTTTAATTTAGGATTAGTTATTTTATTTTATTTTAAATGTAAATGTAATTGTATATGGAATTTTTATTCTGAAATAAATTAATTGAATTGAATTGAATTGGCAGTTAGCCTAGATATAGCGAAGGCATTCGATCGGGTCTGGCATAGGGCTCTCCTATCGGAGTTACCATCTTGTATTGTTTGACATGAAATTGTATATGTAGTTGCAAAATCACTTGACATATTTTTAATTAATATTATTTGCATGACTAAATTGTATTTCAATGATTATGTACTGTTTTGCTATTTGCATGTATAAATTTGCCAGCGCTTTGGTGCAAACTGTAATGCTGTGTAAATATGTTGCTTTAATAATAAATAATAAATTGCCGGAGGGACTATGCAAATGGATCGCTAGCTTTTTGTCCGGCAGACGCATACGAGCCGTAGTAGACGGAAGCTACTCCGATAGCTGAACATTAACGCTGGCGTTCCGCAAGGTTCTGTGCTATCTCCAACGCTGTTTTTGCTGTACAGTACATCAATGACATTCATTGCTATGCAGACGACAGTACTGGGGATGCCTATTACACAGGCCGTGCCAATATCCCTCGTTCTGTGGTGCTGGAGAGTCGTGAAAAGCTTGTGTCGGACATTGAGAGCACTCTATCCAGAGTTTCGGTTTGGGGTCGGGACAATTTATTCCGATTCAACCCCACAAAGACACAAGTTTGCGCGTTTAATAATAATAATAATAAATAAATAATAAAAGCCTTTTATTTCCCAAGTATGTGTTACAAAAAATTTAGTTTACATATTATTTTGAAAAAGTTACAAAGAAAATAAATTATAACTAAGTTTTACTAACTAGTATTTTTATGTGGGTTTGTCCATTTTTGGACGTAAGCTCCATGTTGCACCATAGTTTTCTGTCGGCGGCCAGACTGGCCCAGTCTATGTCTGCATGCTCGGTTATGTCATCTCGCCAGCGGCGGAGCGGATGACCTTGCCCTCGCCCGCCAGTTTGCGCGTTTACCGCTAAGAAAACCCAATTTACTGTGGTCCCACAGTTCCAAGGCACAGCCCTTAGAATGTCAGGGAGTATTGGGATTCTCGGTGTACATCTCCAGTGACGTCCAATTCCGTAGCCACCTGGAAGGGGAGGCTGCGCTGGCATCCAAAAAACTCGTCGTGCTCAATAAAGCGAGGCGATACTTTACTCCGGGGTAAAGACTGCTGCTATATAAAATCGCAAGTCAGACCCCATATATGGAGTACAGTACTGCTGTCACCTTTGTTCAAGAGCACCTGGATGCCAGCTTGGACCCTTCGACTCAGTCCAAAGGCGCGCTGTACGAATCGTCGATGATCCCAAACTCACAAGCGGTATTGAACCTTTAACACATTCACTGCCAGGGGGCGTGGCCTTGGAACAAACTTGTATGACGGTGAACGCACATGTGCGTTGGGGGCAGTGAATATGTTAAGTCTAAGGAGAGACTTTGCCTACTTGTGTGTGTTCTACCGCTTGTACAATTGGTTGTGCTCTGAAGAATTGTTTGACATGATGCTAACGGCCGCTTTCTATCACCGCACCGCTCGCCTTCGGCAGGGTGTTCATCTTCACACCCTATTAGAACCTAAATGGTCGCGTACTGTGCGGTTTAAGAGGAATTTCCTCCCGCGGACGCTCCGGCTTTGGAACTATTTTCTTATACTATTTTGCATATCTAAATCTCATCCTAAAGATCATCTTCGCGGAGCAAGATAGTTAAATTGTTTTTTTTTTGTCAAGCGAAATATGTTATTTCAATGATTTCACAGTTGTTTAAGACATGATATACTTTTTAATAGAACTGTGGACTGTGGCAGTAATCGCGACTCACTCCTAGTTAAGCTTCCGTCAACCGAACGTCGAGCTAACGAACGCTATACGTTCGCCGAGCCGGATCCTTGGCGATGACCAATTAAGTAACATATCGTTTGTACTTAAACGTTAGCTGACAGACGATTACAGTGGTCAATTGGAAATAATACGCAGATCGCCTAAATGTACCTAGGCAGATGCGGTCTACATTTTTATTTGAATGTAATTACATATAGGTACCTATATAATTGTAGGCCGGAGACCACTGCTGTCAAAACTCAACTTCGAAAATACGTAATTGTGATTACGCACCTATCGATTTATTACAGTTATTTTTTTACTTAATATATAGGTAGTAATTTCTTAACGGTTAAGATTATGTTTTTCATTTCTATTATATAATTAACACAGTAGAAAATTAAACGAAAAATGGCGGGTTTATCAAAACTCCCGAAATTGCGATGAACGTCGCGGCATTTTATTTCAGCGCTGTTTGTCTGTTTCGTAAACTTCGGTTCTTTATGTACATAATATTATGTAGTTGACTCAGGTGCTTTTTAGGGTTCCGTACCCAAAGGGTAAAAACGGGACCCTATTACTAAGACTTCGCTGTCCGTCTGTCCGTCTGTCACCAGGCTGTATCTTGTGATCTGTGATAGCTAGACAGCTGAAATTTTCACAGATGATGTATTTCGGTTGCCGCTATAACAACAAATACTAAAAACAGAATAAAATAGAGATTTAAGTGGGGCTCCCATACAACAAACGTGATTTTTGACCGAAGTTAAGCAACGTCGGGCGGGGTCAGTACTTGGATGGGTGACCATTTTTATAGATAATGGTACGGAACCCTTCGTGTGCGAGTCCGACTCGCACTTGGCCGGTTTTTCGTGTTTATTTAAACAAAATATGCATTCTATAAGGAAAACATATACTTACTTACCTAAAAATAAACCAGGATGAGAGTATTTATTTTTCTGTATGTCACGAAAACATTTTTTAGGGTACCGTACCCAAAGGGTAAAAACGAGACCCTATTACTAAGACTCCACTGTCCGTCTGTCCGTCTGCCCGACTGTCTGTCCGGCTGTCTGTCACCAGGCTGTATCTCATGAACCATGATAGACAGTTGAAATTTTTACAGGATGATTTATTTCTGTTGCCGCTATAACAACAAATAAGTACTAAAACGTACGGAACTCTCGGTGGGCGACTGGACTGGGTGGAATCGCACTTGTCCGATTTTTTTTAACTTTTGATATGAAAGATATATGTAGTTTTTTTGCGTATATGTTACGTTATTATATGTATAAATAAAAATATATAAAACATATATATATATATATATATATAAATTTATTACTTAACACATTTAAAAGTATATGAATACCTAAAATCACATTAAGTGTTCCGCGTCTAGTGATTCAGTGGCCTGGAAGTTGGTACGCCGAAATGTGGTCATAAGAAAGGAAGTATGTTTAATATTATCAAGGAGGTTCCGTATTTAATAATAATAATTTAAACTTAGGTAATTGTATATGTAAATAGGAAATATATTTTCTTGAAAATTATGTAGGTACAAATAAAATTGGATAGGTAGGTATTTGTTACCAGCTCGTCGACGTAGAAAACATACATGGAAATTCAGATGGCAATCACTTTCTTATACACTATTTTGGCAACGCCATTTCATTAGAATGCGATGCGACCGGGAAAAAGTCGGGCAGGTAGTATACTATAGGCAGTAAGAGCAGTAATTGGCAATAAATATTACACTATTTAATTTCAATGTTAGCTTTTCACACTAGCTAAGAGCTTATTTCTAAGAAGTAATCTTACACTGTTATCGCAGTATAGCGAGAAACGGTAGCGAATACCGGGCTATATGGGAATTGTTTATGTTTCGTGAACTACTATTTCGGGGCTCATAACTCATTGTTAAGCCGCAGCGATTATAATTTTACGATAAGTTAACCCAGAAATTTAAGTACCGTTAAAGCCGGTCGCGACACTAGGAAATATTCTGACTTCAGCATGCCCATTTAATAAAACTACTAAATTAAAATTTATGACAACTGACCTCCAATAAATCGATCCATTCCGATCCGATATGTTCTAGATTTCATGTTATCGTTGCTTTGCTTGAGATCTTCATTTGATACCTTACGTGCGCTTTTACGTAGCATTTCATCTTTTATTTCCGTTTTCACGCTAACATTATCCGTATAGGATAAATTTATTTATTATATATATATAATTATAAACATTGAGTACTTATTCTTCATTTTAGTATCTAAACAGATAGTGTACCTTGCTAATACTTAGGGGTCGGTGACTGTATATTCTATCTATTTTATTAACTTTGCACATTTAATAATGCATATTATTATGTAATGTTAATTTGAGTATTATTTAAAGTAAATCTATTTCTTCAATAATATTCTTTGGTCTTGATGTTACATTCATTCATTCGTACTAGATACACCTACGAGTTTGCTTATTCGAACTAAACATTTTTAAATACCTACATAAATCTTTTTTTAACAAATCATCATAAAAAACATTATTCTTCTTTTTTGGACAGTGTATAAATGAAATCGCTACGCGCTCCGTTCGTCAGCTATGCACGCATGTCCTCCATACGCGTATGTTTGAGATTCAAGTCCGGGTTCCAGGAACCACGGTCACCTGCTGCGACAGCAACATGATAAATAAGACATAGAATTAATTACTTCCTACTACCAGACCCTACTAAATCATTACACATATTAAACTGTCGTCATTTAATCACCTTTATCATTCGTAGATGCCTTTTTTAAACCCTAGAGTTTATTATAAAGCTGTCCATTTGTATCGCAATGGGGCTTATTTATCGGACTAGTCTGACTAGGTCCACCGTGACTCATAGTTCTTTTACGCGGTTCGGTGTAAGCGGTGAGCGGTGGCGATGGAAACGGTACTGTACTGTTACATAATTGATTGGGGCAAAAAGTTTTGCCGCTATAGTATCTTCCACTGAATTACACACTTCGTTCGCGTAGACCGCCGACCTAATGGACAGCTGACTGATTGACTAGATTGGTAACAGTTGTAAACTAATTTTTATGGTGAAGTTCAAATAGCGCACAAGGTAGACTACCGTTGAATTTTTTGGTAATGTTATTTACCTAATGAACTGAAATAAAATTAAGGTTGCTAAAGGCTTTTATCTACAAGCTAGTCGTGTTATTCTATATCGGGCGTATTTAATTTTAACTTAACCAAAAACAAATCATTAGCCCTTCACTCATCTATGCAAACAGCTCATTGAAAACCATTACGGTAAATGAATGACTGCTTTTCTCAAAATAACTCCGATTCACTAGCGGCAGCTAGTTAGCAAATAAGAAATAACTAATAACCGTGGTTTTAACTAATAAATCCTAATGAGTTATTCAAGAACACCTATTTAAATTCCAATTACTCGTATTGGATTAAATACAGTAGTAATTTGTAATTAAGGCTTTACCAATCACTGCGAATTGGTTTATAGTAGTGCACGGCTCGGCCGGGCTTGCTCCGGGCACTCGTTAATATGCTAGCTACTGAACTACGTGCACTAACTTATTAATAGCCGTAATGAATTAGAGTTTTGATCAGGAGCACAATTTCTGTGAACAGGACTTCAGACGATATTTTTAAGTGTATCTTTTTTCAGTCGGTTTAAATTTTTATAAATGTAGGGATTTGAAATCTGCATGATCAAGCGAGTGGGGCAATATTAATTACTGTAATCAGGCATATTCAATAATTTAAGAGGTGTTTAACTATTGTTGTTGAGTTGAGTAATCACAAAAAATACACCTTTTCTAAGAATGTAATCATGATCCATGGTATCTGAAGCTCCATCAACGCCTTTCCTTCCTTTCTACAAAATTTTGGTTTTGCGTTTCAAAAAATATATAAAATATATAACTTTTTTAATACAGTTGCTCAAAAAGTGCTACTTTTCGTGGCTGTTTAGCGTGCGGAAAGTTGGTTTTCGCGAACTAGTGCTTTTTACTTTTCCAATTTTTTTAAATTTTTACTTGTTCCAATTCATGACTACTTATTGTTGAGTGTTAATATTAGTTTCCTTTAAACGTCGTAATCAACATAAAAACCTACTGTTAATGTAAGAATACGAAAAATATGCATATTTCATATTTTATTACTTACTTCTTCATCATTATAAGTATTATAACACGTTTATTTTTTAATGTTGAAAAACCGTTCTTAATAATTTGTCTGAATGGAACGGAACGCCTGTCAAAAAAGAGGCGTATTTTCTTACTGCAAGAATGTTTTAAGTTTCCAAAGGCAACATTCGATATTGTTTTTATAAATATACGATACACAAATAATCGTAAATAACGATATTTAGGTAATAATAGTGCAATGTTTTAATATTTACAATTGTTTCTGTCTTATAGAACATGCATTTGAAAAAAAAAAAAAACTTTAAAAAAAAAAAAAAATTAAAATTAAATGTATTAAAAGACGTCGTTCGATACACGTGCGGATATGTCATCCTTCACTCGTCCCGAGTCTATATCTCGGTACTCGTGAAGTAATGACATACTTTCCGCACTAGCATCGAAATGTACTATTTTGGTTCTCTTAGAGTCTAGCACAACTCTGAAAATGTACCTATGTAAATAATAAAAAACCGAATAGACACATTCACACACAAGATCACACACAACACACACATTACAAGATTCTCCGTTAGCAAATAAAATGCAATAAAATTGATCAATATTTTAAGAACATAAATAATATCAATGCCTTCAACGCCCGTATCTGGCCGTGTATTCCTTGATTGCGTGAGTTTTCGGTTGATCCCGTATAAAGTGATCTTGAGATGCGCAACAATTTTAAGATAATAGGATAATCGAAGAGCCTGGTTATACTCACTTAGTTCCCCTGAGCGCTCTGTGAGCGATTTTAATAAGAAACCAGCTTCTTGGAACAAATTTGCTCTCGAGCGGTTGTTGCTGCGAACTCACTGCTTGTTTTATGCGTCGTAATGGTTTCTTAATGATGAGATTCTTCTGAGAAAAAAAAACTATTTAGTTTGTTTCGTGAGGTTTATTTGCGGGATCATCCCGTTATAGCCTGGGGAACTTACATTTAATAAACCTGTTTTGATATTTTCATCTAATAGGTATTAATTACATCATCATTGTAATTACTTAATTGTTTTTGTCATATTTCTGTGAAGTAAAATAAAAAAAAACTACTTAAATGAGAGTTTTGGCAGAAGTAAATACCGCAAATACAGATTAATATTGCAGAAAAATAATTAAATTTATTTAAACATACGAGTAGAAGTGCTGTCCAGGAAGACGAATTGCTAATGCGCGAACAATAATGACTGGTCTTACGCCGACTGTATCTAAGAGTTCCCTATATATCTAATAATTAAGGCAATACTTATTTGTTTTACAAGGGGGCAAAGTTGTTGGTTAACATCTCGTGCTAATATTGATACCCGAGCAAGCGAAAGATTCCAAAATTGAAACACGAGCGTAGCGAGTGGTTCGAAAAATGGAATCTTGAGCGTTGCGAGGGTTTCAAGGCACGAGGGTTAAACAATTTTTGCCACCGAGTGAAACACAAAATTTTTCACCACACCAACGCAAGGAAAATACTAACTGTAAAATATTAAACAAAATTAAAGCAAAAAAATTTAAAATTAATGTCATTAAATATTTATCATTCAAAATCATCATTTGAAAGTCAATTCTACCAGCCAACATAAGGAAACAACTCAAAATTTTCATTTGATTACTTTGCCCCACATGAGTGAATAAAATGCACTTTCTCATCAGTTTTTGAACAACCAAGAGTGCCTTTATCAGCTGGTGTGGTGAAAATAGTTTTATTAGGTAGTCAAAACACCAATTCTATTTTATTGCGTTGGTATGTTGCTCTCCATAATTCTAATCCTTTATTTCCATTCCGACATCCGATGATGGTTCCAGGGCTCGGAACCGGTATTTTTCAAAAACCCCGAACTTTTTTATGCTCATTACGTAGGACTGAATCATGTATTTAGGAAACAATTTTGCATTATTAAAACGTCCCATTAAAAATGAAATTATAAACAAAAGAACGAAAAAGAACGTAATAATACCGGTATTTTTGTATAGAGCAAATACCGGTTTCCGACCCCTGGATGGTTCTATTCCCCTTTACAGAATTACGAGTATTCCTGAAAAAATGTGTTTATCCTTTTTCGTCTAGGACTCGAGTCGTGGGTCGTTACGTAACAATAGTAACGTTTTTTATTATTGAATATTGTATTCCGCTATTTGCCTTATGAGGGCATCACTAGCATGCATTCCGTGTGTTGCATTATGATAATGTGCCATTTTGAATGAGCGCATCGCGGTTGTGTTAGCCGTGTAGGTATTCCTATTCGTTGTGCGAGTCGAGTCCTCAGTCTAACCCCTGTAGCGTAGTCTCGACATTCGTAACAACTTGGTGTGACCAAAGAGGGCATTTGTATTGGTTCGTCTGAGCCTCGATCCCCCCGTGTTCGGTAAGCGATTGTCAGAATATCGCCCTTGGTCGCAGGTCGCAGCACGCGTTCTCTGTGGCGCCTGCGTTAGCGCACACTAACTTAAACCTTATTATAAAACTACAAGAATTGAGCTTCGTTTAAAATAAAGGGCGGCTATAATTCTCGCCAATTCTCATTCCCTATAAGCCAACACATACAATAGAGCTCAAGTTCCATTTCTTAATAGGCAAAATATTTAACTTGTCCCTCGCACATATCAGCGTAGAATCTCCTCATTACCAGATGCAGGAATGCTGCTTGTTATTATTTATACATCGTTAGCTGTAGCGGGTGCCACATTTGACACGAATGAAACAGTAGGTACCTACGCATGAAGGTGTTTATCAAAAATATTTGGCATTGGATCACGTATGTGGGTTTTATGGTAATGTTATGGCGTTAGAAAGCCTTATTCGTGGCGAAATCGGCTAAACAATGGATTGTAGTGTTTCAAAATACTGCAACGATCGATCTTTTGTTACTAATGATGGCAACGAAATTTAATCCGCAATCTTTTCATTTTTATCTGGCTGACCATTCGTGTCATTAGCATACCCGGAAAATATCTACTTACCTTTCTATATTCAAAAAGTTTTCACTTTTTATTTAAGTTGGGTACCAGCGTTATCATCATCATTCGCTTGCCCTTATCCCATTCATTTGGGGCCGGCGCAGCATGTCTTTTTCTTCCATACCTCTCTCTCGCCCCTCATCTCATCATTCAAAAAATAACCAGCGTAGTAAAGAGTAGTAGTAGTTCTCTCTCTTAATCAGATCTTATTTAGTGCTCTGGCATATTGCTTAGGCAAAATATACATGTTTAATTATTTATTTTTGCAATTTTTTTTCCTGAATATTGTTTCTTTACTAATTATGAACTTATTTTGCCTACATCTAGTATCAAAATCTATTCACCTTTTTATTTTTGACATCAAGCTTTTTGAGCGCATACTTACTAATCTGACCGTGCAAACTTTAATAAATATTTTACCATAGTTATATGTCTTCGGTAAACACTGTGGACACTATAAAATAATCACACGATTATAAAGATAATAAGTACCTCGTACCTCGTTCGTTATGTCTGCGTTTACATTAGTACGTGTTGTACACACGACAAAAAAGTGCGATTTACGGCAAATGTTGAGCGCGTTTCCCAGAGATAAGACCTAGCTAGATCGATTTCCGCCCCCGATTCCGAGATCCCCGAAATACATAAATATAATATATATTATACAAGAATTGCTCGTTTAAAGGTATTAAAGGTAAATGATTTATCTGGATTTCGGAAGTAGATACATAGTCAAAACAAGGTATGAAATATGACAAATCAATCTTATTTTTTAATTTAAAACATCTTTTTAGAAGGCGGTTAAAAAGGTGTCAAATAAAGGAAGGACTGAAATTCAAGGCTGAAATTCAATGAGAATTCAATATATCCGATCCCTGGTCGAATTCAATATATCCGATCCCTGGTCGAATTCAATATATCCGATCCCTGGTCGAATTCAATATATCCGATCCCTGGTCGAATTCAATTCTTTATTGAAGTTCAATGAACGGATTTACAAAATGATGTCGATGAACTCTTAAAGAGCATCCTGAAGATGCTTCAATACCGTCACACTTTCAATTATAATGTGTAATATTCAGCCATTATCCTCGCTTTAAACAGGTACAAGTAAGGCCAAGTTCACATGTGGTACAGTACAGGTAAAGTGCTTTGATTTAGTACTTATCTAAAATCCTGGCTGCTTTGTGTTTTGTTTTGTATTTGTGTGTGTGTGTTTTTTTTTATATTAAAATATATTAGGTATTGTTGATGAAATTGTATGTAGATTTTTTTAGATTTTAGGTATTTATTAATATTTGTATAATTTTTGACATTGTATTTCTGTATAGTGAATAAATACATTATTTTTAAATCCTGAATATTATAAACAAAACTCAAATCTAAACTATCCAGCAATCTACTATAATCTCACCTGATAAAACAGAACAGAACAATTTGTTTTGAACAGTGGACGACGGAATATTATCATAAAGTAAAATACCTAAAATGTATTTGTTTTTGTATATCGCTTTACGTGTATTGTTTAAAGTAAAATATTAACGAATACGTATCTTTATAAGTTCATTGTCACTCCCGATAGCTGAAAATAGCGAAAACCCAACTGACTGACTTCAGAAATCGAGGGGGTTATACATAGGTACACTTAGATACGGGGTCATGCAGACCCCCACCTGCATGCACCCGGGGGCCTAACCAAGGTGACAATCGTTAATAGAAAACGCCAAACGAAACTTAAATAATGTCACGTAACTTTTTGTAGCATCTGTCATCCTGGTAATTTTTTTATTTTCGTTTGGCGTTTGTCGATGTACGATTGTCAATGTCATCTGGGCTAGGTTCCTTGCAATACATATTTACACTAATGGCTTTGTGACCTGTAGTCCTCGCGAACCCCTATGGCTACGCCATTTTGAAAAAAAAATCAAATCGAGAAAAAATTCTATTCATCGAACCTCTCATAAAATTTCACGAGAATCGGTTGAACATGAATTTGATTTCAAAAGAGAAGACAACTTTATTGAAGCATGAATTTATACATCCAGTGTGTACCCTCTCAAAGCGTACACACACGGCAAGCACTATTAAAAACAGCTAACTGACACGGGTCGGCCAGAACCGACGCAGTATTTGCATAATATAGATAGCCCCGTCTTCAGCACCCGCGCACCCGTCGGTTGTCATACCAGGCGCCATTTTATCGGCAACAAGGTTGATACCTCCTAGTTTCTCCACGACCGTTATTAGGACTAATCATAATTAGCGTCCCTGCTATCTACTTACTTAATATTATTTAATAAGATTTGCAAAGTAAATAGCAGATTGTAATAATTTATGAGGCGATAAGCTGTGTTGGATAGCGTATAAATTTAGCTTGTTGCGTTTCTAACTAGAGTATTAGCTACTGGACCTATGTGCATACGTGTTATTATATGTATACTACTTTTATGTATAGGTATGGTACGGTTAAGGAACTATACTATACGATACGAGACCTACACTTCTTTTAAAATTAAAACAGGTAACATCTCTTAAAAAGTAAAACAGTGATTCGAACATAAGACTGTGAATATAGTACCAATCATTAAAAGAAACAAAAATATATATTTACAGCTCATCTATTTTCAAAATTTATTTACCATCAGTTTAATATTCCACCTACTGCTAATATAAACTATTTATTGCGAGTTTGATTTAAGAGCTTATAAATCTTGTCAAGTGTTTAAGAATAGTTTGCGGAGATGGCGGGACGACTGGCCGGAAAAAGCTCAACAACGGGAGTCGTGGAAATCAAGGGGAGAGGCCTTTGCCCAGCAGTGGGACACTATAACAAGCTATTAACAGAAAAGTTTGCTATAAAATTAGGATAGTTTACCTACATTTTGTACTAACTTAGAAATTATTGATATAGTTTTCATCATAATACCACCTTAAAACTAGAAGCATTCTTATAATTGGACTGGGTTATGCAAAAACGAACTAAGCGACAAAATAAATAAATAAAGTTATTAATGCAGGCCGAATCTGGGTATGAAAATCTGTGCTCGACTATTTCTGTGATCAAAAATCATGTTTATAGCCATATTATAAGGGGTAGAATCAAGAGACACAACAAAATATGTAAGGGCCTATGTACTAACTCGTTACGTGAAAAATAATTAAGCGCCAGTTACTTTTAACAAATTATAATAACCACCCATTTAAAATTGCTAAAACGCCTAAGATTTATTAATTATTATTTTAGTTTCAAAGTTTCAATGATTTATAAACGCAATATCGACTTAACCGCCTTGTGTCTTTTAATTCGTTATAATATTATCTCAAATCGCACTATCTTTCGCTTCCGCACCTCAAACAAATCGCATTAAAGTATCAAGCGACAATATGTCGCATAGTGCGTTACTACCAAATGATAAATGAAAATGAAAATCTATGTTAGCGTCATTAGTTAAGTTTTAATTAAGCGTTTTTGAATAAAGCATCTTCTATTCTATTCTATACTATAAATAAATTACCCCCATCGTAGGTTTAGTGCAAAAAAGAACTAAGCGAAAAAACGCCAATAATTTCAAAACCATAAATATAGGTAGTGTTTTTTTTTTACCGATATATAATTTATAAACACTTTTACAGGTTCACAGTAAAAAAATACCGGTCAAGTGCGAGTCGGACTCGCGGTCCAAGGGTTCCGTACATTACACAATTTTTAACAATGTATTTTTTGGGGTTCCGTACCTCAAAAGGAAAAAACGGAACCCTTATAAGTAGCTTCACTCGTGCGTCTGTCTGTCCGTCTGTGACAGCCTATTTTCTCCAAAACTACTGGACCAATTAAGTTAAAATTTGGTACACATATGTAAGTTTGTGACCCAAAGACGGACATAAAACGTAAACACATGAATTTTAAACATGGGGCTGGCCCCCATTTTGGGGGCTAAATGAGAAAATAAAGTTTTTTAAATTATATCGTGTTACATATATCAAATGAAAGAGCTCAAGAAAAAGTTGAGTCCGACTCGCACTTGACCGTTTTTATCTATATACTTAAATTAGGTACGAGTATATCCTCTAAAATGATCCAATATTCCAGAAATGTCTAAAATGCAGTATAGGCCCACACAAATTATCTCTCTACTGACAAGCATTGAGGAAGGCGTTTTATCAAAGACCACTGCAATGATGCAGCTGACACCCGATCAATGCTGTGTAATTTAAATCCCTCGCGTTGAAATGTGGTGGGATGCACTGACTGGTGTGCTGTGCCGTCAATCCAGCCTAGTGTTTGTAAAGATTAACCGTTAACGTTTTCTTAGCATTGGTAGCTTTTGGAGTCCTCATCGTTTTTAAAATTACCAAATATTCCTTATGCCATATGTTTCTGGTAAAGGTCGTGGTCATGATTTCTTTTCAAAATTCGCTTTAATAAAAGTAGTAATTGATAATAAAATAAGTTATTTGAATCGTTTTAATTTTATAATACCTAATGTTTTATTTATGACCAGTAAGTGGACACCATATAATGAAAACTGGAATAAAATTGTTCGACTCAACACGTTGCTGGCCACATTAGCTTGTAGAGTATCCATTTATTCGCTATAACAATCATAATTAAGCGTAATTTTTCAGTATATGGCCATGTTGCGCGCGCAAGTTTCTGCAATACAAGAATCGGGCGGTTGTTGATAGAAAAGTTGATCTTTATTGAATGGTGAAAGGCGATACTAATATTGCTCAAAGTATCTACCGCGTGGAAGTTAGTTAAGAGCCAACAGGAGCTGAGCGAATTCTCAATTTTGAGATTTCAAACTGATTATCTCCGTCGCGCTGACGGGGGCGGCGCCGCCATATGCCCGTGTGTGTGGTGCACGCACACAGACGCGCACGTCATTTGCGCTCACGGACCTTATGCCTGCAAGTCGCGTCGCGGTCGCGGCCCGCTATATAGGCATATCATGGGCTATAGCTAGTTCTTACAAACTTTTTCTGTTAGCTTAGCTCGCTACCACCACTGAGCGTTTACTTATTTCCTGTTATTGTGATTTAACTTCTTGATTTTAGGTAGCTGAATTCAATATCCTTCTACAACCTGCAATCCAAATAACATTTTGACTTTTACAGGAGAGTAAAAAAACAATCATTTCTTTTCTCGTTTCCGTGCGGAAAGTATCAACTTTCGACACGCTGTGCTATTAGTACCTACATTGTGCAACGAGGGGGGTAAGTGAGATTTTGTAAAGGAGGAGTTTACAATATTCTTACCCCCGGAGTTACACACAATGGTTTTCGTTACACTTGTGATGAAAAACTAAATTTTCAGGGAAATAATTATAAAATACGGTGACATTTCAAATATTCGTCCGCCATATTGTCATTTCTTGACAGGTTAGGCATCTAAGGCACAGACCTTCGGCATTCAGCCACGATTTAAAATTTTGTGTAAAAATATTTTAAACGGCTATTAAATTAATCCAATTAAATATTATAAACAAAAATACTAAATTATAATTGTCAGTATTTTAGAAGTAAAACTCCCTTACACACCCTTATACTTTAAACAAAGTATTTTACTTATAACTTACTTGGTTCGTACTTCGTATGAATTAGTGACATATCTAATTAAAAAAAGAAAGCTATAACTCCCGCGGGAACAATATAGGCCTTTTGTTTTCCCTTCAGTACACCTGCATGAAATAAGATCTTTTCGAGCAAGTGTGATGAAAAACAAATTTGTCGCTCTCCGGCTTCGTTGATTAGAAAAAAAGAAAGCCTCAGGTTAGATAAAATTATCATAACAAAGAAACATGTGACATGAGATATTTCTTACGTTGATGTAATTATACAGTTTTATTAATGGTCCGTTTTTTATTTATGAGTCAGATTTTGATTAAAATAGGTATGTTTGAAGAGCTCCTAATCCTGGTCGGAATGAATAAGAAACCCCAATTTGGGACAATAGTCTAGTCTACAAAACGTTCAATGTGGTTAAAAATATAGTGTAAGCTGTTCGCATTAAAAAACCGCAAATCGATGTACAGGTTAGCCGTTTGGTACACGTATACTAGAGGTCAAAACAAAATTATCGACCCGCAGTTCCTAAAAAAAAATCCCTTGGGAGGGAAGTGCTGAAACTTTTTTTTGTATAAAAAATCTTTTTTTTTTTGTATAAAAAAACTTTTTTTTTAAACCTATCGTATTCTTCTCTTATCTATCATACGAAAGGGCTTTTTGAAGCGATTCTGAAAATATATCACATCATTACATTTTAGCCATTTTTCTTAAATTGAAACAAAAAGAATTTTCAAAACATACCAAGTTTGGGCTCCTCCAGATACGATATGGCTGATTTTTTTTTGTACAATATACCAAAAATGATACGTGATTTCCTCATATCTAACCCAAAAAAAGGAATTTTAAAAATAATTTTATTTAGTTTTTTTTTAAATACAAAGTGACACAGTTAGGTTTAAAGATCTTTATTTTCTCATAAGAATACATAATATTCACTTACACGAGAATTAATTGTTTTTTCACGCAAAATACATTTTATCGGTGAGCGCACACTTAACCTATAACAAATAACTTAATACTGTAGGTATTAACATATATGACTTAAACTAAAAGTATACAAATTAAACTAAATTAAACAAAAAACACTTTTTTTTGTTTTTTTTTTTGTCGGGTATATCAATAACTTATAAACAGAACAATTAGCAATGGAATGCGAGCGTAGTTGCTACGGCCCGGACCGGCCGTTCTACTTCAATACCTATTTTACGAGACTTATGGAACTGTACTGCAGATACGGTACATATTAATCATACAAGGATACGTAATATCCATATATCCAACGGGAAATACCTCTTTAACCCTTTAACTTGACCCCAAACTTGGTATGTTTTGAAAATTCTATTTGTTTTAATTTACAAAAAAAAATGGCAAAAATGTAATGATTTGGTATACTTTTAGAATCGCCTCAAAAAGCCCTTTCGTATGATACCACACACGATAGGTTTTTGAAAAAAAATGTTTTTTTCCATACAAAAAAAAAATGTTGTAGCACACCCTTCCTAAGGGATTTTTTTAGGAACTGCGGGTCAAAAATTTTGTTTTGACCTCAGTATGCGTGTGCCAAACGGCTAACTTGTACATCCATTTGCGGTTTTTCTTTGAAATTGGGCTTGTACGGCTGCCACTAATAGAGATACTAACTCCTAAAAATACGTATGATACCTCATTAGATTCGGAATGATGTCTAGAAAAATGCATTCGAAGCATTCCCACATAAAAAAAGTTCAAAAGCTATTAACAAAAAACGCAAACGTACCATTACGCAAAAAACAGCAAAAAATCACGTTTGTTGTTTGGGGAGCCCCACTTAAATATTTATTTTATTCTGTTTTTAGTATTTCTGTAAAAATTGCAACTGTCTAGCTATCACGGTTCATGAGATACAGCCTGGTGACGTGGTGACAGACTGACAGATAGATTGACAGACAGTCAGACAGACAGACAGATATTATTTTAAAGGTATTAAATATTCTTTTAAAAATTAGAAAAAAATATGGTGCATTTAAAACATATCATGGAATATACTACGGTTATAAGTTGATAGTATGTAAAGTTATTTTTTCAACAAGTTAGGCAATTATTAAGTAACCACATTTTTCTCGAACTTTCGTCTTTGTTGTAAATAAAAAAAAAAAAAAAATAATTGTCGTAAAAAGTATTTCGCCTCGTGGAGCCCTTTTCATATACATACTTAATAAGATCACGTCATAAACGATTTAATAAAAGTAATACTTTATTTAAAATAAATTTTAGAATAATAGTGAAAATTGTAAAATATAAAACAATATGTTAACCAAAGTATTACTAATTCTTTTTACAATCAAATGTATGAATACGTACTTAGAACTGATACTTTTCTAAATAACGAATAAATGGACTAAATTGTGTAATTAATTTTTAGTGCAAATCACCACAATTTGCTTCTAAAGAGCAAATCAGTGACCAAAAATTATATATGATTTTAATGTTTCGTTCATATATTCAGATTTGTGTATGAAAATGTGAAACTATTATTTCTAAAATAAATTATTCGTCCCTAATTTACACAATAATTATACCAAATTTGATCTCATAGCAACAGATATGTAGAAATAGAGGCAAACTGGACCGCAGAAGCCGACTTTTCCCCTCCCTTTTTCGCGGGTTACCAGGACTTAATCTCGTAGCTAGTGCGTCAGCTCAGCTTTGTATGAACCAAGGAATAATAAATAGTGTTAAACGATATCCCCTGAGGCCAAAGTGCATACTCACTTTACTTACTTCGCCTACTAAGAGGCAAATCGCGACTTTGAAAAGGTTTATCGATCTTATCACATCACTAGATTATCGACATTTAATGTCGACTATTGCCCATCACTATTCTGTCTGTGTACGTATTTAGAAACTTGACCCCGCCCCTAAAATTAGTGCGATAAGAACAACTGCAGCTTAGGCGAAAAATCCTGCGTAAAAATCTCAAAAATCGAGGTTTTGTACTCGACTGTTTCCTCCTCCAAAACTTAACCAATCGTAACCAAATTTGGAAATCTAAATGATTATGAAATTGTCTGTGTCGGACTGTTTCGATTTTTTGGCTAATTGATACCAGTTTTGAATACCACGCCTCTCATTGCGGCATAGTCAGTGAGGCCATTTTTGGCCATGTGTGAAGGGCTCTAGCGCCTTAAAAAACAAAAATATCAAAAAAAGCAAAACACACCGACACAGATATTGACAATATTAATCTGTGTTGAAAAAATCATTGCTCTAGCTTCAAAAACCACGGAGGAAACAGTCGAGTACGTTTGTATGGAGAAATGACCACTCCTGTTGGCTCTTAATAGTATGTTATATTTAACACAAAACTCTTCGAAACAAAAACACTACCTATCCCTGATCATAATATTCATAATATTTGGTCGCGGAAAATGACAATATTAATGTCATTGATCTCGATAAATGATATTCCCCTTGGCAACTCGACGCGGCAATAACATTAGGTCTGTATGTAGGTATTATATTTTGTAAGCACCTATCATTGCCTATGGACATTTGTCACAGTTCGTTGTTTATTGCTCGGTGTGTCACATGCAAAGAACTCTTTATATACGATTCCCAACGACCAGCTGGAGTCGGGCCGCGCCGGAGCGCACTTTCAATAGTTTCAATGCCTATATATTATGTGTGGCAGAAGCGATGGAGTCTGTCCGGAGCCATCCGCGTCCGCGAGGAGCTGACCGGCTTGCGGCTGTACAAATGTGAAATGCTCCGACTCCGCCTGTCGGTGAGAATCGTACTTTAGGTATTGTCAAGTTTGCATTCATACCTAAACGGTTTCAAGCGATGTCAATGCATCACACTCGCTCAGCCTGATTAATATGACAATTTTTTTTAATGGTATCAGTCGGTCAGGTTTGTTTTGAGGATCAAATGTCTCTATATGGGACCCATTGTCTTTTTAAAGCAATACAAAAGTCATAAATGAAGGTCAAAGTCTGGCACCCGTACTTCACTGACAAAACGCTTCTAACAATGGCAATACATCGTGCCGTCACCGTGTAACGTCGCTATTACTTAGAAGCCGTTTCGATGTATAGAAAACAAGAAAATTGCGATTATGTCGGTGAACTACTGCGTTTGTGTATATTGTTGCCTTACAATTTTTTTAAATAAAATGTAAGGAATCGAATGGTACCATTATTTTTTTCCTATTTACAAGTTTAAAAAAAATTTTAACAGCTTGTATTTTTTTTATTCCTATATATTTTTTAAGTCTCCAAATTATTGTTATAAATTGCTCATTTTCTATCTGGGGGCACGGCAGTGCCCCCGCCAAGTCGAGCAAAACAAAGAGGCACGGCCGTACCATCCTTTTCTCGAAGCCGTTTAGTCCATTTTCGACGTCCTGTAATTTTGTGCTGGCTAAAGCTAGAGCCCTGAATTTTCAGTGGCATATAGGGCATGATATGGCCTACATATATTCCCAAGAACATTCAATTTGAACTTGTAATTTAAGAATTATTGTACGTCAAAGTTCCTTACTTTTGTCACTGACACACTCACTCACCGATCATCATAATTCTAAGGTACTTTTAGCCAACCAACAAGCATCAAATTTTAAACATAAGTAGTTTACTTTTGCAGTTCCAACAAATAGGTAAAGTAAAGGTCTAAGATGTACGATGTGATTAGGTATAAAGATGTGTACAGTATGAGTATGGTATGGCTATGAGTACGGTAAGGATATGAATATGGTATAGGTTCATACCATACATATGGCACTCATGTGCGGGTATGGTGTGGGATGGGGACTTGGGTATGAGCACGGAGTAGGAATGAGTATTGTATGAATACAAGATACAAGTATAGCTTGGTATGGCCATGACTATTGTACAGGTATGAGTACGACTGTAGTGTGGGACGGGTATGAGTATGAGCTTTGAGAAAAGTGGTAGCTGACGTACAAGAAGTACCTAGTACCCGAAAAGAAGGACTGCCTATAAAAAGAGATGAGATCCTATCAAAAACATTACATTACGTAAAAAGATGCCAGTCTCGCAACGCAATACTTCTACTACAAAAAAGTTTAGAGATGTAATGTGATACCAAGTCGGTTATTTTAGTCAGTGCTAGGGGGGGGGGGGTGTTAAAACCGCATCAATATTAGATATCTTTAATTTTTAATACATATAATGACTTGGCAATCGCACATAATGCTTTACTCGTACCGTACTCCTAAATATGTGCAATGCTCAAGCTGCATGCGCTAGCGTTATGTTCAATTAGAATTATTTTTAATAGTTGACGATGATCCTACGTCATTATGCAGCCGTGTGATGGCCAAGTCATTATACGTATTAAAAATTTAAGATATCTAATATTGATGCGGTTTTAACACCCCCCTGGAACTGACTAAAATAACCGACTTGGTATCACATTACATCTCTAAACTTTTTTGTACTAGAAGTATTGCGTTGCGAGACTGGCATCTTTTTACATGTAATGTTTTTGATGGGATTTATTTAACTAGATTTAGTTATAAAATTCAACATGTGTCAACAACCCTATTGTTCCAAGCACAGCGAGAGCAGACGCTATAAAAGGAAGTTAGTGATAAGTACCCCCAGTAGTAGTAAGGAGTACTACAACTTGCTAGCTGATAAACTGATAACATACCAGTGAAAAAACAGTTAAGTATTATAAGCAATGTAATATGCCATAGTAATTACGTTAGACATAAGTTATACAGTATAGTAATTGTATAATATTGCAGTGCCCTACAGGGTTTCATGGCTGAACCAATAAAATAAAACCGGCCAAGTGCGAGTCGGACTCGCGTTCCAAGGGTTCCGCATATTACACAATTTAAACATTGTATTTTGTATGTGAAACGTGAGTGAAATGTCTTTAAAAAAACCCGTAGGGGTCGGATCAAAAACTAAGTAATTAAGTCCGACTCAAGCTTGACTGCGATTTCTAATAGGTTTTCCTGTAATCTATAGGTAAATATCTATTTTGTTTATTTTTTCCAAATTTTAGACCCAGTAGTTTCGGAGATAAAGAGGGGGAATAGTCATTTTTTGCTTATTTTCTTGAATAACTTCTAAATTATTTATCCTAAAATTATAAAAAAATATATTTGAGATTCTCACAATGAGCTCTTTCGTTTGATATATATATAACACGGTATAGTCTGAAAAACTTTATTTTTTAATTTTTTCATTTACCCCCCAAAAGTGGCCCCCATGTTTAAAATTCATTTGTTTGCGTTATGTATCCGTCTTTGGGTCACAAACGTACATATGTATACCAACTTTCAACTTTATTGGTCCAGTAGTTTCGGAGAAAATAGGCTGTGACAGACGGACAGACAGACAGACAGACAGTCGCACGAGTGATCCTATAAGGGTTCCTTTTTTTCCTTTTGAGGTACGGAACCCTAATACTAACTTGTATAACCTATAAAAGCAATAAGCACACTGATTACTGATTGTTCTTTCTAAAATATGATAATTTAATAATTAAATATAATCGTTCCCATTATTCCCTATCATGTTTATTGAAAAAAAAGAAAAAAAAAGAAAAAATATTTATTTAAGATAAGTAGGTACAATAAACTTATTAAGTAACCTATATTTACAGACTTATTCACTAATTTACTATGTAAGAAACTTATCTTAACGTGCGATGCAGACTCGGTATCGGTGGTCCCCGCACTAGGCAAGCCTGTATTGCGGAGGCCAGTACATCGGTGTGGTACAGATAGGGTACGGTCGGTTGACATAACAGTCAAGTGAAAAAAACTAGTAGGTATTTTGGAAAACATGTAGGAGAAAAACAAAAATTATAAAACGAATAGAAATTATTAAATGTGGGCTACGAAATAGTTACGGAAAAATATTAAACATGTTACTATTAACTTTTAACTACAAACAAAAGGTTAAAGAAGCATAGGGGAAACAAAATTAAAGTAGATAATTAATAACCAAGTTAAGTGAGCGCGTGCTAACTCCAATTTAGTGAAATTACTTTAGTAACTCCTCCGTTTCGTCGTACGACAATCCGGTCAGCCAGTTTTTCAAAAGCCTTTTCACCTCATAAACGGAGCAGACACAACCCTGGTCGGACCAGAACCGTTCTGTGGAACCACAAAACGGGATGCATATTCTCTGCTCAGCAACTTAGAAAAAACGAGAGCAATCGATTGGTGGAAGTTCGTCAAGGGACAAAAACACTCGAAAGCTCTAATCAAAGGATTCAACAGCAAAGTTGCTAAGGAGCTTCTAGGGCTCAAAAGACACAAAACCTGCGCGGTGACTAGAATACTGACTGGACACTGCAAGTTGAACAAACACATGTTTCAAATAGGAAAGATACAAGATCCGACATGCAGGTTCTGCCAGGAGTCAGAGGAGACTGCAATGCACATTCTCTGTTCCTGTGGACCACTAATGTCAAAAAGAAGTACCTACTTAGGGCGGCACGTACTGCAACCCTATGAGGTACAGAACATTACGGCCCAAAGAATCTGGAATTTTCTGGATTCAACGGGCATTAGTAATGAGCTTTAAAGGGCCGTCACAATAGATCACTGTTTGGTCGACTTGACACTCAAAGGCCCACAACGCCCCAATAATAATAAAAATAAAAAACTGAGCTGTCCTTAATTTGACACTTTTTCACGACTCTGTTGTAAATAAAACTTGAGATATATGGGTCAAAACGACTAGCAAAAACACTCACTTCTGGCGTTTGTGTACGGTACACTCTTTTTTGGAGCATAATTGCATAGTCATTAGAAGTCAATAAAGATTTGTGTTTTCGTAGTACTATTTTTAAAATAAAAAGTTGACGCACTGTGAGTACCTTAGCTTCATTATATAGACATACTGTTGGGTATCTGAATGGTCTCTTTAGCATTGTTTTGAGCACTGCGCGTTGTGCCCTTTCGACATCGATAAGCACAGTCTTTGCAGCACTACCCCAACAAGTGTTGCAGTATGTTAAGATGGACTGACACAACGCGTAATAAACAGTTTTAAGTGTTAGAATATTAGCTGCATTTCGGAGAAGTCGCATAATGTAACAGATTTTCTTTACTCGCCCAGATAAGGCGGAGATATGATTTTTAAAGTTAAGGTTGTTATCGATTAACACTCATAAGTATTTCAGGCAGGCTGTTCTAGATATGAATATTAACTTACATACATACGTAAATGCACGATATGTCAGGTTTGCTTTGATTGTAAACCGAGAAACTACACGGAATAGGTCAGAAAGTTACTGTAAGATAGTGCTTATTTTCTCGTACTTAAATTCTTACTTTACACCTCATGTCAGCTTCGAAAGTGAAACTAGTATGGCTTATTATCATAAGTGTTATTTGAAAATTATTCATAGGAAATAGGAAGGCATTGAGCTAATGCAATTTATACAAGTGATCTGCATTATAGGTAAGGATGAAAAACAAAATGTAATTTGAATAATTTTATTAAACAAGATACCTACTTAATATCAAGTGAAAATATCATGGCACATTTACCTCTTAAATTTAAATAGGTATTTAATTTACAATCAATCAATTAACACTTATACTAATGGTCCAGGGACAGTCTTATTTCTAACATGTATTTTAGGCACTTTTATACGTTGGAACCATATACGTAAACATGTCGACGAATTTAAAATAATACAAATACCTATAATTAATTATGTACAACAATTTCTCCTACAATGACTCACTTTTGTTCATCTACTTCAGTTTCGTCTCTTACTTCACTTACGTACGAGTGTAGCATAGTATGTTAAATACTTAAAAGGAGTAAAATGAAGGAGTTGTCAATAAATCAAGGAGTATCTAGTTAAAGTGACTCTTGCTATTTTACAGCACCATCATGATACATTTAAGAGAAAACTTGGAGTATTTTAATCATTTCTCTGAAACCTGTAAAATTCCTACCGATTAGCGAGTTAAAGTTGAATGTCCTATTAGTTTTTTAACGCGTTTAATAAAAAAATACTGCAATTGGTTACAATATAATTAACAAATTAAAACTATGTTTTTTCTCCAGTCGTGGGCAAATTAATGAAATCTTAAGCAGCTCTATAATTCTTGGTTGTGGTAAACTGGTTGCCAGTGTTATTTAAAAACTGATGTTAAATACTTATTTTATATGATTGGTGGTTTACGTTTCACTATTTATGCCATGTCCATTATAGGGGTGTTTCCCTTATCTAATTCCCATATCAAATGTTTTCGCATGTGTACTACTAGTATTAACTTTACCCCCATATCCGTTAGAACTTTCAGAGGTAATCAGAGACAAAACTAATTCTAGATCGACTGTTATTGTTTGTTGTTAGATTTAAATGTGTTGTTTACGACGTGTGTAATAGTTACCATAATAGCTGAAGCAATCATCATGACCGGGTAACGAAAAGTTTAAAAGTCAGATAAGATCGTTTTGTCCCGCGCTTGTTTTGACAACGTATATCGGTGTACATATTTAAAAACATCCACAAAATTGAGTAGGTTTAAAAAAATATATAAACCCTCTGTAAATGTTTATTTAAACTTACCAGAATAATATTAATGCTATCTAAATAAATACTTTAATATCAGATTGAAATAAATATCGGTAAACAATTGCAAAAAATCACACAAACCAATGTCTTTTATAAATCATATTTAAGTAAGTAAATAAATTATCACATTGAATAAAATAAAAACAAGTTCATTCGAATTCAAAAGCTAGTTTTATGAGAACTAGACATACTTAACTCACATCATACTTTGTTCATTCGATTGTTACAAAATTGAAACCAACAATTAAGATCTGTTATTGGAAAGTACAATCAGAGTTTTGCATCAATGCATTCTGGTTTCGCTGACATCTCATCTGTCCAGAAATTCTTTTGTCATCTCTCCATCGAGACAGGCCTGCCGTAGACGGTCAACAAACTCCTCCAGGAGTGAACAAGATCCGCGAAGCGCAAACCAATGCTTCATATGCTCAGGGATGGACGTTTCTTTCGGACGCTCTTGTTGCTTAGCCCAAGGATAGAGCCGATTACCTGTATAATAAAAAATCATTTTAGGCGCATAATTGAAACCTTATTACAAAAAACAAGACAGGCGAAGTTGAAGAACTTGGTTAAAGTAAGTGCAGTATTTGCCTTTTGGATCTAGTATTATAGAGCTAAAGAAATAAGTTGGGAGTCTTTATAGCCTAACTTTTATTAACCTAACCTAAACTATTATCAAATTGTTGAGAGATAGTAGCAAAGTCTAAATAATTGTTCTATCCTGCTGACCTTTTAGGACGTAGTATAGCTTCCTTGCGTCGCCCCGCTAGAATTTTAAGAAAACAGAAGAATAGTGACGAAGTTTAAATTAAGTAAAAATAAAAAATCTCACTTTAGAAACAGAATAGGCGGCGAGCTTGCGCCGGGGCGAGGGCAGCAGCAGCGCGAGCGCGCGCGCCTCGCGCAGCAGCGCGTGGAAGCCGAGCGCCGCGCCCGCGCACGACTCCGCCGCCGACACCTCGTAGAACTGGCACCCGAACCGCAGCGATAGCTCCTGACCCTCCTCGGCTTTCACGGCTCTGAGCAAGTATAGCAAAAATAAAACATTTATACCTATATATAATTCGACTGGTTATACAAATCGTGCGAAATCATATTGAGAAACGAGAATTGCTGATTGTTTTTATTACCAATAAAAAAAAGTTTTAACATACTTAATAACAGATGATACTATAACTCACATAAATACATTGAATACATGATGATGATGGATAATCAATTTGAGAACAATCAGATACTGTCGTAATCGCAGGTCTTCATGTTTACCTCGCATGTTCCAAGTCCCGCTTATTTCCTAACAACGTCACAGCAGTGCAACCGGGTAGTCTAGTTCGCTCCAGCAAGGCAAGGAGCTCTGCAGCTGCCAGGAACGACCGCCGGTCGCACACGGAGTACACTATCGCGAAAGCGTCACCCCATCGGAGATGTTCTGCTAAACAGCCGCGCTTCTATACAAAATCAAAAACACTCTGATCATCACTGGATGTTTGAAGAATCGCCCATACTGGTCATATCAGCATAAAGGGGCCCACTGACTATCAGTCCGCCGGACGATATCGGCCTGTCAGTATTAAGAACAAAAATTTGACAGTTCCGAACAACTGACAGGCCGATATCGTCCGTCGGACTGATAGTCAGTGGGCCCCTTAATTCTCGCATGCGAAACTGCGTTAAAATCATAAATTAGTAAATACTCAAGACGGACAACCTCCATACAACACCGTGTTTGTCGCGTGCCTTCTTACTATTTTTCCACTTTAGCTGTATATTTACGAATAAAATCTATTAACATCTGTCACCTACTCCTATTTTAAAATGAAAAAATGAAAAATATATTT
Source organism: Cydia strobilella (assembly GCF_947568885.1). NCBI lineage: Eukaryota > Metazoa > Arthropoda > Insecta > Lepidoptera > Tortricidae > Cydia > Cydia strobilella. The sequence continues at coordinate 10,390,633 of NC_086048.1, forward strand.
ATTTTGCACACAAGGATGGGAATTTGCAGATGGAGTATACATGAGGTCCAGGTTGCGCGCATACAGCGGTACATTTATAACAGTATGAACAGGGGTCCCCAAACTAGGCATAGCCTGTATCTTGGGCGACCAGTTAGTGAATTAAAAACTAGATTGAAAAAAAAGAAAGTATGTCTAAAGATGAAGATAGGTGCTAATGCTAATAACCTTAGCTACTAGGGATTTACGTTGGTCAGTCTGTCAGTCAAGTCTCTTACGGCTAAGTGTCTATACCTGTGTGTAGTGTCTATACTATATTTATGACTTTTAAACGTAAAATCCGACTTTAAATAACTTAATAATTAGATATTTTTTGAAAGATTTCTCAGATTATCAGATTTACAGCCATCCATGGTCATGGACTTAGATGGACATGGATTTCGTAATTTACGACATATTGTATACATTGATGCATGTCTAATTAATATAATAAGTGAAGCCTCTTTCCTGGTGTCAACCCTGCTAGTCAGGGTGATGTGCGCTCGCTAGGTGGGTTCTTTGGTAGCCCGTTGTTATCTATGGCTACCTATAGCAACAACCCGGCTATAGTGTGTTATCTGGCATCTGAGCAAAAGTTACGAGCGCCCACTAGGCGGGTTCCTGTAAGTGAATGTGTTAAATCTACTTTTATGACTATATTATAAATAAGTTTGATTTAATGTCATCTTTATCTACAACAATGACGATTCTCGCAGCGTTGTATGGGGGTGGTCAGTCTTCTTCATTTACTAGACTCTGGTTAAAATCCACCATTTTCAAATCCTTTTTATGTGACATATTTGACTGCGCATAGATTTTCATGACTCAAGTATGTACCTAAATAGAAGGTGACTTGCAAATAAAAAATCAAAGCACATTCACAAAACCAATAGCATGTGTTACGTGAATAATGGGGTATAAACATTGAATTCCCTATTAATTATTTTATAGTCGGTCGTTGTTTATCTGGTTGTTGGAAAATGCTCGTATTTTGTAAATGCGTTTCGTCTACTACAGTTTTTGGACTAATTACACATTCTTAGCCCAAAATAATGACTGCATTTAAATACAGGTAGGTACAATATTAAATATAGGTAGGTAAAATATTAAATATAGGTAGGTACAATATTTACCGCGCAACCACAAGTATCTAAAATCTCCACTTCCGATGTCGCGCCATCGAATGCGACTCTGTGCTGATACAGGAAATCTGTAAAGAAATTTTGAATTAATGAGAAATTATAAAAGAAAAACCTTAATCATACTACGCAACAGACTGAAACCAGTTGGAACTACGTATCCATGGTTATCATATAGATAGGAAGGTCAAACCTATTTCAGAATTAGTACTTCATTAAATCTTCGTGTAGACTATGGATTTTTGATATCACAAACATTGTGAAAATATAAACAGCTGGCTTGTGTTGATCTTTTCGTTGCAAGTTACGATAGCCGCTTATAATCGCGTACTAATAAAATAATAATCAAACTATAACAAAATAAATTCCCATTTTATTACACATATCAGTTTACTTCATTACTACATAGTATAGAAACAATATGTGCCATTCCAAGATGATGAATGGCCATAGAAGTAATTTGTTTACGGATATGATCGCTGGCATTTTTCAATCCATAACCTAACACCAATGGGCAGACTTCCGTCATGTATCGCTTGTCAATCAAACAGCTGCTCTATTATGTATTTGAGCCTCGACGCCTCGATTTTGACCTCATTCCGGAGTATTGGCTTTCTGAAACACTATGTCAGTCACACGACTCTAGGTTACAACAGGTTACCTTAGAATTTATTTCTAGATATGCAATGTTATAATGGAAAAGTTTCAAAGCGAGGAAATCCAAATATGTATATAAACGAGATGAATTAAGTATGTAACTCACGAGAAGTTGATTTGGAATCTACATAAGATGAATGTTTGTTATAAAATCTAAGCGAGCACGAATGATAAATCATGTAACTATATTCCCGCTGTCATAGAGTAACTTATACTAGAGCGGTACTGTCATAGTCAATTTTGTAACCACAGTAAATTCACTGCCATCTGTCGACACACTTTAAAACTAAAAATGAAGACTTATAAAAATACGATAAAATGTATTTAAATATGCATAAATGATTTTTTTTATTTGCATTAATTATTTTTATGATTTTGACCCATGTTCTTTCACTGATATGCGTTAAAATTGTTAAATAACAAACGAAACCGTCAACGCCATCTATACGACAGTAGGCCAAAGCTAGTAGCGCCCTCTGATCGAGAATCAAATTTTCTTGATTTTTCGAGGCACGTTTTTTCCTTAGACTGTATCCATCTATTATGAAGTTATATCTATCTTTGCCGCTGTTTAAGAGTCCCCGGCAAGCTCGGCCGAATTTCACCTTCCCATAAAACGGATTTCGTTCTCATTTTAAAACTACGTGTTGGGTTGTAATGAAACTTTGCACATACAATGACATAAGATATATCTAGGTCTGTAATTTAGTTTATATAGCTCTATTAAATATATTAATAACGGGTCGGGGGTTAAAATACGTGAGTGACCCGTTATTAATATATTTAATATATAGCTCTAGTATATAAAACAAACGAAATAGAGCAAAGGCAAGTTTTGTATGAAAAACTTAAATTCGCTGTATTTTTTTAACTGTTGTATCTGAACCTACATAAACTAATTACAGACCTTATCCTATTGTAAGTAAAAAGTTTCAGAGCAATCTAGCTAGTCGTTTTAAAATGAGAGCGTAGCTACGTTTGTATGGAGAACCGAGCTTGCCGGGGACTCTTAAAGTCTGCGACATGTAGTTTTTATGACCATAACCAATAAATAAACTTAGGTCGTTCCGAGTAAGCGTGTATGTAAACAAAACGTAGGTAATATTTGCTCTGATTTATCTCGCTAATAAGCACCTCTCTGTGACTACCGTGCGCGTATAAGATCATTATCTTACTCAATATCTCAATAATAAGAAGCTATCAAAGGTCGTCGGCCGGGCGCAGGCGCCGGTGTCGCGTCGCGCAGCCTTGGCGCGCCCTGCCAATATCGGAAATAAACGCTGGCAAGTCTTGCCAATACTTGGCAACTCTTGATTATATTAAGGGCTGTTTCTAAACATTCTACACATAGCGAGGCTAACGTGAATGCCACACTTACCGCCGGTGGAGCTGTATTCGCCGATATAACGCTTTGTTAGGTAACGAACCACCACGGCTGAAACAAAAATACCAGTTGAGATGGTGTGTACGTATCATTTTGATTGTAAACTTCTATAAGTTTGGAGATCGCCAAGAATGTATGATCAAGTCTTCAAGCAACAATGGAACAACTGTGGTTGTTGTAGTGGGTATCACCTACTCAATATCCTAAATCCATTTAGTTTATTGGGAGTATTACTGCAATGTTCTGCCGCTAGAGTGCAGCACTAGTACAAACCGTAAACCATAGAGTAACTTATACGTCGCAGCAAATTGGTTAAATTAGCCAGCAAATTAGACGTCTAGACCGTTTATGAAATGCATGTAATAAAATGGCTTAAGAACAACCAACAGCCAAGTTAGGCGCGACGTCATTTAGTTAAATTGTTTCACCTTAAATAGAACAAAAGGAAACTTAAATAAAAAAGCTTGTAATAAGATTAAGTTCGGGGCCATTCTATAAAGGGACAAACATGAGATAAAACCTCCTTTGTTTGTGGTTAAATATCATATTGTAATGGTGTAGACCATTACAATTAGCAAGATAGTCTACAGAAGTATGGAACGATCATAAGTTTCTATTATAAACATTAACAGCATGTAAATATGCTACAATGTTATATTGACAGGCAGTTAAGGTTACAAATAGATATTTAATACAATATTGCCCAATAAACCGCCGCAATCGAAACATTGAAGTTTAGAGAAAGCAGCAATTAGCAGCAATGGGTAAGAGGTGTTACAAAAGTTGTGTTCCTGAATTAATTTATAACTACAAGTCTCAATTAGAGGGAAAGCAAACATTGGGTTGCATGCACGTTTACTTAAGCTGAAGGAAATTATAGATAGCCCACGTATTTCGAGCTTCATGCCATAAGCGTCAGTTTGTATTGACCAAACGTTAATTACTGAATTATTTTATAGTAGATAATATGTTATACGCGATATTATCCGTTTTCATAGTTTTATTTCATGAGTAACTATCGCAGTATATTTAGATAAAATAGAATAGAATAAGAATATTATTATTTGCTAAGAAACAGTATTTAGCTGACTGAATGTAGACATTTAAAATATTTTTGAATGCCTACAATTGTAACTATAAAATGACAAATGAAACGCTGTGAATGAAATGACTTAAAAAGTATAATTATAATTCAGTGAAAAACTTAGCCTAGGTGCCTAGTGCCTGGGTTTAGGGTAAGCTGGTCTAGGAGTACGCACTTAAGTTCTAAAATTTATAAAAAAATAACAATGACAGGTAGGTAATAAAATTTGCCATTATGCCATGTATAATTTAATCATCTTCCATAAAGTGATATAAAAAGTAGCAAAACTAAGATAAGAGTTTTGAATGATTCACGGTTAGTTTCACTAGACTTATATTGACCGGGATATAGACCGTGATTACCTTTTGTATTATTTGTGAGCTCCCGATATTTCGACGCAGTTACATGCATCATGTTCACGGGTGACTGAAGATAGCGGGTGGGTGTCAAAGTTGTGTAGACAGCGCTCTGTCTACCCTCATTCTTGCGCGTCGGCTGCGTTCACTTTCAACGTTACCAACGGTCGCATTCACACTTGTTGGTCCGGTCGCGTTCACAATCGTTGGTCTGTCCAAACACACTACACTCACGGTGTCACTACGCGTGTTACGCGTAACTGCGTCGAAATATCGGGAGCTCACAAATAATACAAAAGGTAATCACGGTCTATATCCCGGTCAATATAAGTCTAGGAAAACTAAGATAGTTTTCTAATAATAAGAAAAATTATCTAAACCCTGACAAGTGCGAGTCGGACTCGCCCACCGAGGGTTCCGTACTTTTCAGTATTTGTTGTTATAACAGCAACAGAAATACATCATCTGTGTAAATTTCAGCTGTTTAGCTATCACGGTTCATGAGATACTGCCTGGTGACAGACAGACGGACAGACGGACGGACAGACGAACAGAGGAGTCTTAGTAATAGGGTCCCGTTTTTACCCTTTGGGTACAGAACCCTAAAAATGGGAATTGCGTACTCTTACCACCCCTATTGGATAAGAGTACGCGCTAACGCTGATAAGAGTATGCGGGTAAAAAACTACATTATTTTACTTGCAGGCACAAAAACAATTTTTTTGGCCTTTACAGCTTTTACAAAGCTTAGATCCTTTAAAGAGGAGCTTTGGGGACTATTTTTGGCACTTTCTTTAGTACTTTCTTTTAGGTAAAAGCCCCCTGCTTGCATGGACATATCCTCAAAATATCTGACTTTGCTCTCTGGTGCGTAGAAATAAATCCAACGCATGGTAGATGGACAATATTTTTTCCAAGCGGTACAAAAGGTGACAACGTTTGGAATTTGGAGTCAAGCAGGTGATGTACGCGCTCTGTTTGTCAAAACCAGCAACTGATTAGATATTAAATATAGCGGCTGCATCGTTATCACCGTCTATGTTTTGTACCAAATCTGCAGCTGCCTGAAAAATATGTGCCTCAATTACTGTACTCTAGGTTGTCAGCCGATTGCGCAATTTGTACTTCGTGAGATCTTTCCATTGGTAAATTTTGTGGTCGGTCATCATTATAATTAAGATTGTAAGAAAAAATCTTTAAACTTACGTAACTTCTGTATTCTCACTACATTTCTCATTATTTTCGGCACAGCACTTCTATCCTCCATTCAACCTCAAAATACGATATAAGTTAAGCGCGTATCCTAAACAGCCTCGTGGATTTTGGTGTCGCGTACTCTTATCGGATGCGTGCTCATAGACCAGCTTACCCTACCTCATATTATTTGTTTTTGTCATAACTTAATAAAGCACTGATAAATGTCCAACCCCAACCCCATGATCTTACAGGCTATGAATTCATCAGAAATTTATTTAAGTAGTCTGGATTACCTAAATATCAGTGGAAATTTAGTGTATTAACCCTTCAAAAATGGTCATATTCTTAAATAGTTTATAGCCAACGCGATAAAAAGGAATTTAATAGTTGACATTTAGAAATATGTAAGGTTTTACACGCTTACGCTAGTGCAGTAAAATATGATGTACCATAAATAGTAGAATGGTACGTCTCTTCTCATCAGTTGGCCATTTTATCGACTGCCGTGGTAAATTCGGGTTTATTTACGTCAAGGGCAAAAGTAACTAATTTCAACTTTATTGTCTAGGGCATAAGAGAGTAGAATTCAAATATTTTGTTACGGATTTGCTTCAATCGCCTAACTGTGCCGCCTATCTTCGCTTCACAGCGTGCAGATAAACATGTCGCTCTGAATGTATTGTCAGCTTCTGATTTATGGTGAACGCTAAAAGTACTCAACGTTCAGTAGGTACTATGTTGCACTTTATTACAAACTGTAAGTACTACAACTTTTACCTTTGTAATAATAAAACTTACTTTGAAATAAAAATTGGATTTTTATGTTAACCAAATAAAGCTCACATAGAGGTGAGCTTAATTTGGCTAAGAGATTGAATGACAATTATTAAGTTTTGGGATATACTCAAATTAATTGAAATTTCTTAATTCAGTATATTTTTGTTACAAACGCATTTGTAAAACCCAGTCTTGTCTGTTTATTAGCCTCTAACCAAATGTGTGTTAATTGCAAGTATCTATTGAGGCTGTCACTGTGTACCTCTCTTTCATTTAGGTCCACCATTCGTTAACGTATACAGGAAGTCATACGTTCGGAATGTTAGTGTGTACTGGGTATTTGCTTTGAGGTCTGCTAGCAAGAAACATCGTCTAGCGTATCTTTTAGAGGTAGCTTAAGAATGCAACAATAGATACTCTTAATCTATTTATACTATTAATAGTCTATTGGCATTAATTCAGCTCTGTGTCGTCTTTACCTTAGCCACCTTAGCCATAATACAATGTATCATCTTACCCGTAATATAGTTTTAAAAGAGAAAACTAAAATTTTATAGGATATTTCCAAATGTGAAGAACTAAATATAATCGCACTTCAAAGGACAAGGACCCGCTGGGGAGCCCGGGGGTATACGAGATACCTTGCGATTGTGGTAGGGCGTATGTCGGTGAGACCGGAAGGAATCTCTCCACTAGGTTGTCGGAACACATACGCAGCGTAAAGAACATGGACAAACCGCGGACACTCGTGCCTGAGGATGGATTCCCAAAGAATCCGAAACATGTCGCCAAAAGCGACTAAAAATAATAGTGAGTAAAAACCGTACTGATAAATATTTTGAACTAAATATAATGTTTACAAGCGAAGTTACTGCGATCTCCATCGACATAAATAATTACGCTCGAAGCAAGGGGAGTCGTGAACGAAAACACCTTATCGTCTAGTCTTACACACTCGCTTTCCAAAGCAATTGTGGCTGCAGCTTTAATAAATAAATACTTAACTCCTTCAAATTAATGTCGACCATAAATTAATTGATCGGGACGGCGATAAAGTAAAAGTAAAACGCGGTAGCGGACTGTACAAGCACACGTACTTTAGCGTGAAATGTCTCAGAAAAGTTGTTCCCTTATCAAAACATGCAGAATAAACATGGGTATTGATACAGGCAGTCAATTATACTAACGAATACTTTCACTGCAGCATTGATAGCGCCATTCAAGGTAATCCACAAGCACGTATCTCGCGACTGACTGATAGCGAGGTGCTGCCAACCAATAAGTAGCAAAAACCTTATATCGGATAGGTTGCTGTGAGATAGAGGTAGAGAGTCGATAAGAAAGTTTATGCCATAAAGAACTATTCAATTAATAGAATATAAAAATAAAACCGCAAGCTGTTTCTAAATATCCCGCGAATAACTCTATACCCCAACACGCGCTCAATTAAATGAGTTTTTTCAATGGCTTCTATGGCCGTTGTGCTATGTATACATGCGTGGTGGGGCTAAACTATAGGTACTATTTGAACATAATTGACAATCTTCGTGAGAAACGCGTAAAACCTCTTGATTCTTATTTCATAAGTTGTGAACGTGACGATTTTAGAGCAAAAATGTAAAATTGATAGACTTAGTCGTTGAAATTGTCATCTTTTGTTAGGTAATATCTAAATAACAAGTATTGGTTTCTATTAGCACGTCTTCTCATCTTGCCTTTTAATAATGAGGTCGCGAGCGTGCGTCTCCGGTAATATATGACTTGAAGCCAGTTTTTAAAAATTCATCAAAATATTATGGTGGTAAATTATACAAAATGATGTATAAGAACAGTTTCAGCAAATGTTGTAGATTGTTTAAATATCATAATTAAGTTGAAATTAAGTCGATTTTCAGAGAAATTATCACTTTTTTGAAGTAATTTCTGGAGAAAATTGATTTCGTCTAACTTTCATTTACACTACTTCAGTCCTAATAATAAAAATGTAGTATATTAAAGGTGGAGGTAACACAGGATATGTGTAATACAATATTACCATTTTTAGCAGTCCAAACTTTACGAAATTTACAAATAAGACCGACAAAATCAGTCCTTTACGCGCGTTTACCTAAACGTACATCAGAAAAAAAATCATTACTAATTTAGTGTCTGTTTTCAAAAAAAATATCTATTAAACAGCAAGATGAGAAGACGTGCTAATAGAAACCAGTACTTGTCATTTCAATTAGGTAACAAAAGGTGTACAATTTCACCGACTAAATCTATCAATTTTACATTTTTGCGACTAAAACTGGGCTCTTAAACTTGATATTGTTATAATACAACATTGAATGCATTGCACTATTCGCAATGCATCTCGCGCGCAATAATAAGTGGGAGCGAAATACCTAATGACAAGAATCACACATCACTTCGCGCGACCAAGCGGCGCGAGCGATCATATCAATATCAAAACTTTAACCGATTTTAAGATCAATATACCGCTCTAGTTTTTGTCTAAAAAAATTAAATCTCATTTAAAACATATAACTACTTATTCTTACAAGTTTTTCTCAATATTTTCATTACCCAATTCATACATCATTCGGATTGCAAATTTCATGTCGCATTTGACTTATTCGATGATTTTAAAGATTAACTCGTGGGTCAATAAATTATGCGATTCAGAACGAAATGGCAATAAAATTGGTTATCTCCATAAGTTGATGTAAAATCTTTCTTTCCAATATTTGTAATGCCAAAAAGATCGTGAGTTCAACGACACTAAAAGAAAAGATGTTCATGAATAATGAAATCTCAACATCTGGTAACGAATTATGTAAGAACCGCAAATGTTAATTTCAAGTAAACTCTATGAACACACGCGCGCTGGAAGCGAGTTCACGGCTTTTGGACGTTGAAGAAATTCTAGATTTATTTCCAGAATACGGTAACGAGAACTATAACGGTACTCGAGAACCGAAGATTTAACCGAGACGTCTGTGAGTGAATAAGGTAGCAAAGGTAAATGTTAATTAAGAGCATCGCGGAGGTGATTGCAGACACGATCCGGAGTTCGCCACGCTAGTCGCGGTAATTGGACGCCAACTGTTTCATTTGCATTTTTAACGTCAATTTCATTTCCGTAAACCTCACTTAATTAAACTGCTATCCTTTAATCCACTAGCTACGGCTTTAAATAAATGGCTATTATAAAAATTACCTCACGCCTCGCATTCGAAGGATGCAACTTTCTCTTGTTTATGGACATCCTAATAGGATAGGATGATCCTATGCGACTTGCTAATTTATGATTTCTCCCTGCCAAGTTTAGAATTTGACAAGTCACGAGTTTCTTAACAGTGGCGATTAGATGCGCGTGACCTACAAGTCTAGAATGCGTGGTGCAAGTCAATTCGTATATAAATTTAGAAATGACAGGTACACCTGCTTAATTAAATAAAAGTGGACACGATGTTTGAACATCAATAGTTCTGCTAGTGGACTTTCAAAGTCCGAAAGGTCGTGGGTACAATAGGTATGAGTAAGATATGTATTTGTGATATATCTAAAATGTTACCTCGGCCTTAGTGGCCTGACGCCTGACCCAGCATGATTGCACATCCCCTTATTCATGATATGGTGCCTAACAGCTTTTAAAACATAGGCTGGCGATGATAATAACAATGAACATACAGGTTGTTTTTCAATCCCTAGCCATATTTTTACCGGAGAATATATAGGTCATAAACTGATAAATAATAAGCAACTTTTACTATAGGACCAACCCAGAACTTTTTTTCGCGATTACAGGGTTGATCCCAAAGTATAGTTGCTGAGTATGATCTTTATATTCACAGCGCAAAATTTGGTTACGGGTGGAAAAAACAACCCGTGCGTAAATCATTGTATAGTCAGCCTAAGAAGTAGGATCAAACAACGTGTCAAAAGATTCAAAAGTAACTGTTTCAGCTTAACAAAAACTGATGGCTCTATATGCAGAACAATTAAGATTGCAAAATATGTATAATATACTTTTGAACGTGAATTTTAGAGATTTATCTATATTTGGAAGTTATCCGGAATATCAGATACTTTTGGCGCGTTGTTTCATCCGCTACTATTGATGCTGACTGTAGGTACCTACATCTGAGTAAGATTTTCGTTCTTAAATGTTTCATCATTTTATTTTTTCCTCGTCCCACGTTAACGTTCTACAATTAACCGAGCATACTAAATTTAATATCTGGTGCTAAAAATAAATATTTAGTGAGAGTTTATAAATTGACGAGTGAGTAACTCAATCGCTTGCAAATTAGGGCCGTCAAATGTTTAATTATAATTAATATTTTTTTAGTTTGTTACCTACGTTGAAATATTTTTATATTCTAAAAAGACTAGAAAAAGGGTAGATTTCCCCATTATCGGCTCATGGTGGTCAGCAGTGGCCACTTTCTTATAAAAAAAAATAGGTGCCAATGGTCTCACACTTTTGAAGGTAGTTTTTTATTACCCATACTAGTTGAAAAACCTACCAAAACATGACAACAGGAATAAGTATTACGTAAAAATAAATGTTACGACAGCACTAAAAATATCATATTTGTGGCATAGGTATCTAAATCTGGTTTAGTACGTGGATATTCATATTAACCACTATCATAACTACGCAACCTTACAACAAAAAGAAATGTCGTCGTAAAAAGACACTGGTTGTACACCCAGCTACAAAAGTGCATATCCACTTTATGAATGATTTCCATTTATAAGGTGGCTAAGCACTTTTGCGGCTCGCTGTACATAATGTTGATTAAATGAGTTTATAACTTTTTTGTAACTGAAATAACCTAAATCCTCAACTGATTGTGATAGTTTATTTAAGGTGCTCTGACGCTATTAACGCTGCGCTCTGCTGCTGTTCAATCATTTTATGTAATTCATTTGTGATCTTCCTCTCTACTCACTCGCATTTCTATCTGACAGCTATGCTATGGCACAGTGGCGCGTGTTTAAATAATATATCTAACTATTAATTAGGTAATTAAAAAAACTGCAAGTACCTACTATCTACTATTGATTTTCCTAAGGAATCTACAAAAGTTCAAATATTTCTATAGGATAGGCCTGTATATGAGATTAGTGACAGCCCTACCGTAGGGTCCCGGTAGACGATTGACCGGGTGACTCAGCCTGCAAGCGGCATGCGGCCGGCACTATAAATACAGCTCTGACATTTTCTCGCGCTCGATCTAACATCCCACTGCTTCGGACTTTATGACACGACCTCATTCGACAAACTTACAATCATACATACAAAAATACCTTGGAGTTGATAGGATATAGCAATTTATATAATTTGATATCTGTATATGACTAATCTGTCTTCATGAGCAATTTAACAAAAGTGTGCCATTAAATTATCTTTTTGATGCCAAACTGAATAAAAGGCCATAAAGTATAAACTCAGGCAACCTTGGTTGCATGCGGCGACCGCGTTGGTTTAACGAAGTGTTAACCAAGTCTAATTACCGCATAATTCCTAATAAAATTAGCGTTTCTCTCATTATTAGGCATTAGATATACATAGACAGGCTGTTATTCAACAAATCAATATTTTGAACCATGGCAGGGTATATTATATATGAAGACGCATTACCTAAGAACGAACAAGAAGGCTCACTGAAAGACAGCTCTAGTATATTTTGTAGCTGATTACATTTTGATAGATTGATTAGGCAGCGACATTTGCCCTCGATGGCAATGTTGTCAATTTTCGTATCACTTATCAGTCGGTATTAACTAGCAACTTTAGGGTAACTACTAAGAACACGTTGAAATTATGAAATAAAACTATTGTAACGGATTATATCGCGTATAATTAATAATTATTATACATGAGGATACCGAATAATTTTAACAGCGTATTTCTGATCATATTTAAAGACTAAAATGTCCTATAAACCTTTCTGTAATTTGCCTAGTTTCAGAGTTAATACCAATTAAAAAAACAAGTTTTTATTGTTACATAGTGCAAAACGCATTTTTGATGTCGATGTTGCCAGTCTAAGTAACCTTATTGATAGATGTCAAAAAGTGACAAGTAACACTTTGTAAAAACTACGTTTTACGAAAAAAAAAAGTAAAAGTCCATTTTAAGTGACAAGTTTACCAATAATATTTACTTTTTATGTACAAATACATCTGAAAAAAAGAAAAAAAAAAATTTTTTTTTTGCGAATTTCACCTAAACCTATTCCATTTTTTCCTTCTTTTGGCCTCAGAAAAGCGTGGTTAAAATATGTCGGTTTCTTCGTGAACACCTTGTAATTAATTTTAAATACATCCCAACATTCCTCATACGGGAGTACCTAACTATAGCGGTAATCGAAGACAATATTATGTTCAGATTACCTGCAGAAATATTTTCCGAATAAGTGAGTTAAATTTTCATTAGCCAAATTAAATAGCTAATAAGCACACGCATTTGCCTCAAGCGATTACCTGAAGGAGTATGCGGATAACTGCTTAATCACACAATCAAGATGCGCTCGTGATTGATTGCTTTGTATGTAATTGCATAATGAGGCGAGCTTTACTGAAAGCGTTTACTCGTAGGACTACTCGTTTAGCTCGGAGGCAAACTGCGGGTTAAGTATTTATTTTGACAAAGCTACGCATTCCGTCGGTATAAAATAATAAGGTTAGTTAATAGTGTTGTGCCGTTCTGGAAAACGAACTCTGGTTGGTGTGAAAAATATTCTTGAATGAAAACTTTTCCTACACGATGCAAAACATTCTCGGCAACAGAGCAGCTTAAATACAATTTATACTACATCGGTGCATTTGTGGGGTCATGGTTGAAGAAGACAGTCACCATGGCCTTAGCTGCATGAAGTGCGCGGGTCGTTTTTCCAGGCATTATGCCATCAATGATGGCATCCGCAGGGCTTTGGTGTCGGCCAATATTCCTTGCGTTTTGGAGCCTCCAGGGTTGTGCCGCACGGATGGCAAGAGGCCTGATGGTCTGACATTGGTTCCATGGCAGAGGGGACGATGCCTCTTGTGGGATGCAACGTGCGTGAGTACATTTGCGCCGTCCCACTTGAGTCTCACCGTCAGGTCTGCTGGTACTGCCGCGGAGTATGCCGCCAAAATGAAGCATGCCAAGTACTCTGCCCTGGAACCAACGTACGACTTTGTGCCGGTTGCGGTCGAGACTGCGGGACCTTGGGCTGTGGAGGCTAGGGACTTTGTGAGGGATTTGGGTCGGCGGCTGAGGGACAGGGGGTGCGACCCTCGGTCCGGATCGTACCTGGTCCAACAGCTCTCGTTGGCCATTCAGCGCGGTAACGCTGCCAGCGTAATGGGGACATTTGAGCCAGGTGCGATTCGTGACGGTTATTTTATTTAAACAAAAAAGAAAGTGACGAAGCCTGTTGCGGATATCATCATTGGTATTTTTGGGATTTATACTAAGAAGTAACTAAGTAAGCGTAAATAAAAGACATTTCTAAGAAATATAGTCCGACTTTAAAAGTATGATACCAATCTCAGGGCGTACTCTTACACCAATATTAGTCAGGGAGTTGCACCAATGTTTTAAGAATACGCCTGTATATTAAGAACTCGCTAAATTCTCGTATGAAGCGAGCGTATCGGCAACGTAAACAACGCATCTAACTAGTTCAGATAATAAATTACAAGAAACGCAATGAGTAAAATTACTCAGGCGTATAAATTTACTTTTGGATTTCTCATCACATTATCTATATAAGTATGTATATCGTCGTCTAGCACCCATAGTACAAGCTTTGATTCGTTTGGGGCTAGGGTGATCTGTGTAAGATGTCCCCTAATATAATTTATTTGTTTTATTTATTTATTATACTGACTCAGACTAAAAAAAAAGGATAGAGTTTTTACAAGCCGAATTAAGGTGGATAAATTGATTTAGTAATGTAGAGGCATAACTATAAAAAAATGAACACTCCGGCTTTTGTACCCTGCTCCTAATTATTTATTTCCTTAGCTGCAATAAAGCAACTGGACAAAAAGGGGCCCGTCCTTAACCTATATCCTAGGTAACCTCCAGCAGTCGCAAAATTGTAAAAAAACGCTTATCATTTTATACCATAAATACATGTATACTAGGAAGGTAATAATTCAATGACAGAGCTCATTCAAGTGTGTTACTAGACTAGTCAATGTAAACTGAGAGCAACCAAGTTTCTATTTTTGCAATAACACCAAATTAAAATACTATCTATTCGTATGTGTCACCATCAACATCACTCTATATATTCGTTTACTATAAAACTAGTTTGGCTTCTAGATTTCCATAAATATCAGAACTTTCGTTGAGTAAAATGGTAGGAGCAACTTTTTGTTGAGTAAAATGGTCCGAGCAACTTTTTTACGTATAGGTAAACTATTTACTTTTAGTACCACATTTGTTACTTGATGATAGAGAGTAGAGAAATACAAGTAAAAAGTTACTAAAAATATAATTAAAATAAAATAAAAAAACTTTATTTAAATTTGAAACTACGAGTAAGTATGTACCTTTATGTAGGGTCCTACATAATTTAAATTTAACACTGCTTGTGAATATAAGAGCCATATGTAAATGTAATCAATTTCAAACACAAAAGTATTTCTCCACAAATATATATTACAATATCGCGATGACACGAGACATTCTTCAATAGTGTTATAAAAGTGTCGAGTGCCAGCAACTATTACTTAACAGATGCGAGGTTACCTAATCTCTTAATTGTTGTGTTAATGTTCTCGAGTGTTTCCCAAAACTTCCCGAGCCGATACTCTATAAATCAATTTCACTAGCTTTCGCCGACTTATTGTTTATGCTTTCTATTACGTGGCCTCTGCCTATTAGTGAATCAAATGATATATATAGTTTCACGCTTTTAAAAATATACAATATGCATGACAAACTATATGGCCGATTAATTTTAAAGAATCGATGACACTAAGCTCCATTTTAAATGTTTTATTAGTAAGTAGCCAATTTAAATACTTATGTACTCATAAATTGGCTTATATATATTATCGTCTATTACTTATTATATGGCATTAGGTATGTTGAACTAGCTAGTCAGTAAGAAATTGTATTTTTTGGCATTAAAAAAATAGAATAAACAATAGAAAGTGGTAAATCTATTTAGTACTTACATTAGTATGTTTCGAACTGAACAAAGCCCAAAAATGTTGCGTCCTAACGAATGAAAGTGGATTTTTGTTTGCACATTTTTTGCCGCTTCCGACGGTTTGCTAATATTTATCTTTACACTTCACACCGGAGGCGCCCGCTAATACTTTCAGAATACAAGGTATTATAATGCGTAGGTCCAACAGCAACAGGATAATAATGACTTAACAACGTTGCGCAGACGAGACGGTAAGAACGAAACAATGATCTAAGCTTTTCCCGTTCCGGCCTCCTTCGGTAGCCACTAGCCAATAATTATTTACTGGTCCGTATATAATAACCGGTGTGGACGCTTGACTTTGACGGGTCAAAGATTAGCAAAGCTTACCTGGGGGAATTTTTGTATCATACCCAAAACACTGTGTGTGGCAAGAAGAAGTGTTAATTCATGCAGAAACTGCATCTTACTTGAGATGAAAAACCTACAAACTTGGCACACAATGCAACAATGTGGATTCACTTCACCTGTCCGCCCATTTTTGTGCGCAACGTTTAAATTACAAACCAATACAGAAAATACACAAAAAAGTTTTCTGTCTGACCGGCGGACCCGAAATTGGACCACCAAGATACCGGACAAGTGAATCACGCTTGCTGTATTTTTTAAATCCATAACATATTTGGAAATACTAGTATACCTATAGGTAACAAATATAAACTTTAAACACTTTAACTCACGTGTTTTTCGTCACTCGCGCGACAGATTAATGTAAAATTAGTTAAATGTTAGTATGTTTCACGACAGTTTAAAATCGACGTTAAATTATAATTATGACCAGGGTTTTGTGGTGATATAGAGATACCAACATAGCGATAGATTTGTTTTTATTTATCATGGCATTTTTATATGCAACATCGTGTCAAACGACACCATTTCTGCTCTATCCTATTTAAGCAACCGTCTATCATTTTACTCAGTGCAAAAAGTCCCTGTTAATATACTTTCCTGTATAAGGGTACCGGCGGCGGATGTGATCACTCTCCAGCCCACTGCGAGCCGCCTCGCTGCGCCGGTGTCTGGCACCAACACGCATTCTTCTTGGTGACTAACGCTCTTATTACAGGAGTCATAGACCATGAATATTAATATTTAGGACTGTCCTACTTCATTTGGATGACTAAATCGTCACAAGAGATTTCTTGACTACAAGAAAATTACTATGCAGCATATTTTTCAGCATGATGCGAAACGTTTGGCTTGCCCGCTCTTTGTCTTTTTAGCCTCACCAGACAGAAAGTCGAGCGAACACCAGAGCAAAAATGTGCTCCAACCGTTGAGTAAATCTTTGAATACCTAACAGCGATTGAGTAATAAACGCCTTAAATAACACCTGAATAAATCATAACTATAGAAATAAATAATTATTTATTTCATATAAAACCAAAGAAAACTAATTATTTTCCTTCTAAAGCTAAACATTCTAAAGACTTGTATCTTATTATAGGCACCAACATTGTAGGTAACTACCAACTTTTTCATAATTTTGGAATAACTATACTTTGTCATCCACCTACGTGAGATTGATGACAAATACCTGAACGCTCTACGCATTCACTACTTCGGATAGGACAACAGCATTACGACGCCGTTACTAATTCTCGACGCTGACTAATTACGTACCGACCAAATGTTTGTATACCTACGAGTAGATCTATTTATTCAACGTAATCTGGCCAAAATTGGATTAGGTATAGATTATGAATCAGATCATTAAACACCATTGTTTACGTTACTCGTCTGCCATTAACCGTCCTAGAATAATCTGAACACTATTGCTTCTTAAGACGAAAGAGGATGACCGCCTCGAAACCGAATTTCCATACCAACGTATTCACCATTTTCCTCTCTGGCAGACCACGTTTGGGAAGCTTAGTGCTTGAAATAAGTAGTATCTGGCCAAGTAGCTTTTAAAAATTTGTATAAAACTTGTCTTTTGCTAGATTAGTAATAGCTATGATTAAAATACATCAAATTGTGTAAAAATATTTTCCATAATCTCAGTATCCAGGGAGGAAAATGAGGACTACGTTTGTATGGAGAATCGATCATCCCCTATCCTCTTAAGACTGAAATATTTCCATCCAGGAAACGTTTTCATAACTGTAAATTACTGCAAAGAGGTGCAGACGTTAAAATTATTTAAAATTGACCATTTCTTGGACAATAACAAAAAACATGTAAAATAAATTATTAAATAGGAAATAATCAGATAGTTCCGTGACGTGACGAGATTCACGTGAGATATAAGTACTTACGCATTAGTTCTGTTATAAGCACCAAAGAATTTTATAAGCAAATTATAATTATTATGATTGCTGTCATGGAATTGGCCAGAAGGCTATTGAATTGACACAGTACCTGAGTTATCAAGCGATAGCATTGACTCGAACTGATAAGTTGATAACGCGCCTTTGTTTCACACCTTACATTACGACGCAACAAAGCACTACGAACTTACGAAGCAAGTAATGCACAAGTATTTAATATAAAGGCGGGATTCCACCAGTGTGCAGCACAAGCATTTTTGTACTGAATTTGCTTGTGCCGCACAGTGCCGCACACTGGTTACTCTAACCGTTTGATGTAATTAATGGATTTTTCAGTTCATTTATTACCGTTTTAATATGTATTCAGGCCCATCCATTCCTTTATGTTAGGTCTTATAAATGTCGTTTAAACGTGTTTATGATATTTTTCTTTCTGGTTTCTAAAGATAGAGGTAAGATATCAACACATGGTTAACATTTCCTTATAATCTTTCTCCAAATCAATTCGTGCTTGTTATCTTTAACTGTAATTGGCCGTTCTTAAACCTGCTTATCGTAACTGATAATAATTGCAACACCCTAACCTGCAACCCACATGTTGCTTGTTTGTTTTGAAACCGTTTCAATATTCGATCATTAGATATCCAATAAGGGAAGGATTGGCTAAACTGGCTAAAGCTTAGCTACCTCATTTCCATTCAAGGGCTCAGTACGAAAGGGCTTGGGATAAATAAGTCCATGCAAATCAGTAGATAATCACGCAAGTCGTATCAGACTAGTGGCAGAGCTATTTAAATGCTAAGGTTTCATTGACCCAGTAACAGTCACTGAACTAGTGTGTAAAGATGTTGACAATTACATTTGGATACAGGTCAGGGTTAATTATCAACCCAAGCCGGACGAGAAAACTCATAACTTCGAAAGTATGAAACGGATACAAATTATATACAAAAAAACAGCTGGTTAAATATTCACTTTTTTACATTTTCTGTTTACTTTATGACTCCAAAACAAAATGGGTTGTTTTCAAACCGGACTACGACTCACGCTAATTCATAGCCGAATTGAAATCTTCGTAATAGTTATGAATGCTCTAGTTCGGAGTTAATGAACTCAACCGAGAGCGAGAGTCGGATGGAGTCCGAGTTCGAGTTTCGAGTGGTCATGATAAATCAGTAGGATAACACTAATAGGCACCTGCCGAGCGCCGGTTAACTTCACATAAAACAAAATAAAACTAATGATAACAGTAATTAAATTAACAGCCTTAATTACAGCATCCGATTATTTCTCATAATAAATCAGGGAATTCTTTGGGAGATCGTTAGGTATAATTGATTTAAGTCGAGCCCTCTCGTCAAAACATACGATATTTTTCATTTATCCTCTTCCTCTCTTCGATTAAATTGATAAATACATAAGTTGTCAGACAGAGTTAGACGGTAAATTAAGATTCGAAAAACTCAAACTTGGTTCGAATTTGTATCGTTAAGTGATTATCTCATATTTTCGTCAGGAAAATAAAAGCAAGAGTGGCCTCAAATTGCAACCATTCCATTCCTATTGGTTAGGTGAGCATGCCAACATTTTCAAATTAACCTTACCCGATTTCCCGCAACGAGCGCTGCCAAGCACCACAACTCTTATTCGATTAACTGTCATCTTCATTAGTCTTTGTACACTTTACACTAACACAGTGCTAATGTAAAACTTGAATTTATTAACAAACTTTGTTAGGTTATGTTTCTTGATCGTGTGTAAGATCGCGTTGGCGCCAAAATCAGCTGTTGCACAAAGTTGTTTAACGCACGCGCGCTCCACGCACCTGCCTGCGAGCGACTGGCGTCAAACAAAAATTGGCGCAGACGCAGATAGCACAAAGCGCAATGATGCATTTTTGAATATATAATAACTAATATCAGTCGTATAATATAATTTTTTGCGGGGGTTTGGCTAGCTAAAGAAATACTCGAATAGGTACTCTGGGTACACCCACCTCCATCTCGAGTAGAGAGTACTTAGTGTATGAAACTCGATTCACAAGTACTGGAATATTACTCATGCCAGCTATTATCGTTAAATTTCTCTCCCCCGAGCAAAAACACCCATTCAAAAAATTACAAGAAATATTTTAAGCCAAAGTCAACCAAGACATCAAAAGTATCACTTTTGAAATCGGCAACACTTAACTTTCGTTTAAACTTGAAACAGGGTCATCCAATCATATATTATTACTAGGTCGCCAATTTAATCCTATCAAATACCGAGTAAAAGCTAAAACGTGCGACAAAAAAACACAAATTGTCGCTTAAGGATTACTAGATCCAATAATTAAATCGCTTATAAGCGTGAAACTGGGACAAAGCATGTCGAACCGCGAACAGGTAGAGCATTGACATTAATCCACGCGAGTCGCCAGTTTATATCGGCAGAAATAAAAGTGCAAGCGATAATTCTATCTGAACATTACGGTTAAAAGACATAGGTGCGCTTAATCCCGCGGAATCTATGCCAGCAGATACCGTGGACGTGTGATATGATTCGATGTATAATCACAAAATTGATAGTTAATGTTACGCTGTCGAGTCGGACGGAAGTAATTCCTGGCGCCGCGCGCCGCCATAGATAACGATAGTCGGCAGATTAAAGTAAAATTGGCAGTTGTTCTTAATTACACGGTGTTTATTGCTTACAAGTCTCACAACTACATTAACAGCTTTACAGACATTGAATACCTATCTCTGAAATTAATTGAGATGATAAAAACGACGCAATTATCACCTTAACATTAATTGTGGTTTGTTCAATTCAAAGAGTTTCTTTACCTATAAAAAAATATTGATAAGATACCTAGTTGTTTAATAATAACAATAAAAAACTCGCAGTTTTTATGTAATGAAAGGCTATTTAATTTTGTAAGTACTTAGCTTGTAGGGTCATGCAGATTCTAGTCATTTTATACGCTTCGCATTCTTGCAGCCTCTTATCGGTATCGGTAAATGGTTTTACCTGCCTACGATTTAAATACATAGTTCCGACTGTTACTGTGATTTAAACTCCCACTACTATCTACCACTATTTAACGACTTTTGAATTTTGAATGTTCTGAAATATTTTATTTAACTACCTACTTATTAAAAATCTGGATATATAATGTTACAAATGTTATATGAAGAGTATATTATATTAATTCGACCTTAGTTAATATGAATTAATATGCTCAAATAATGGCATTAGTGGCATTAACTTGCAAAACAAACGATTTTATTTCATACTAACAAAACTTTACAAGAGGATGTTACACACCTCCTTAAAAATGCAATTTTATATCGCATCAAAAATGAGTAGCAAAAGTAGGTTAGTGGTCTGCTCCTTTTACACATACCGCATCTAGATACGCGGTAGCGTGTCCAGCCAAGTTCAAAGAAAAATTAACTGGCGACGCAGCAACCCTGTGTTCGACAGTTCGAGCTACTTTTGACCCCTTCACACCTTGAAACTTATTTAACCTACAGACATGAAACTTGGCACATTTATTCAAGTAAGTGAGTAAGTAAGTGTTTTATTTGTAAATACAGGTACAATTACAGTGGTGGTCAGTTTATATATTGTTTAATGTACAGTTTCACTATATTTTACCAAACGGCGTACAAAAACATTGAACTTAATACTAGAAACTAAACTATCATGCTCAACAAGTGCGAGTTTGTAATCTTACTTACAGCTATGATAAATCAATAGTGAATATCAGGTACATAGTTTTATAAGAATTGTAGATGTCAAAATATAAAATATAGATTTCTATTATTATTAGTACCAACAAAGATAGATATAACTCCGTAATAGATGGATACAGTCTAAGGAAAAAACGTGCCTCGAAAATCAAGAAAATTTGATTCTCGTTCAGAGGGCGCTACTAGTTTTGGCCTACAATCGTATAGATGGCGTTGACGGTTTCGTTTGTTATTTAACAATTTTAACGCATATCAGTGAAAGAACATGGGTCAAAATCATCAAAATAATTAATGCAAATAAAAAAAAACATTTATCTGTATTTAAATACATTTTATCGTATTTTTACAAATCTTCAATTTTAGTTTTAAAGTGTGTCGACAGATGGCAGTGAATTTACTGGGGTTACAAAATTTACTATGACAGTACCGCTCTAGTATAAGTTACTCTATGGTACCAATATTAGATGCCTATTAAAAAGATAAAACAAATTGTCATAATACATATCATTCTAAGTCATCATTTAAATAATCTGCAATGGAATATTAGCATTTATGAATCAATAATGTCATTAGCTTATTTTTTAATTCTAATATACTTAGTGACTTAGAGTTAGTCGGCAATTTGTTATATATTTTATTGGCCAAGTAGTACACGCTATTTCGCAACAATGATGTTTTTGCAGGAATTGTGCAAAGATTGTGTATATGCTTGTTTCTATGAGAAATATCAGCATCTTTTTTGAACAAACTTGCATTGTTTTTTACAAACATTATCAGTTCAAAAATGAAAAGCGAGGGCATCGTCAAAATTTTTAATTCCTTGAAATACGGTACGCAACTGTCGGGTGTTTTGATTCCACACATTGCTCTAATGCACCTCTTTTGTGCCTTAAAAACTAATTCTCTATTTGTGGATTTTCCCCAAAAGATAATACTATACCGCAACTTTGAAGCTACAAAACCATGATATGCTACTAAAACTGCGTGAGGGCTTGCTTTTTTGGCTAATATATGTAGGGCGTAGGCATACTAAGTTTTTTGCACATTTCTTCCGTATGGGCTTGTCAAGATAAGTTTTCATCAATGTACTCCTAAAAACTTTGTGTCGGTAACAGACTCTATACATTGACCTTCATATTTGCAGCAAATTGGAGAAGGTATTTTTCGTTGGTAGAAATGGATAATTTTAGTCTTATCTAGATTTATCAATAACTTATTTATATTAAGCCATTTAACTGTTACCAATTGTATTATTAATTTCGGAGTCATACTTATAAATATTCTTACATTCTATTATAACGGTACTGTCATCAGCGAACAGGACCATGGGATATTTGACGTTTCGTGGAAGGTCAATGATATAAAGTAAAAACAGCAAAGGGCCAAGAACGCTTCCTTGCGGCACACAAATTTGAGTGAGCAGTATATTGATCTGACCTGAATAAGTCCAACACATTTCCTCGTATTCCATACGCATTAAGTTTTTTTAAGAGAATCGTATGTTCTACGTAATCAAAGGCCTTGGTCATGTCCATGAAAACTGCACAATAGTTATTTGTTATACAAGGGTGCAAAGTTGTATTTTACCCGCGAGTGTGGAATTGAAACACGAGCAAGCGAAAGGATTCTATAGTTGAACCACGAGCGAAGCGAGTGGTTCTAAAATAGAATCCTGAGCGTAGGGAGTGTTTTAACTATAGAATCCTTTCGCTTGCTCGTGTTTCAATTCCACACTCGCGGGTAAAATACAACTTTGCACCCTTGCAATATAACTTTTTCAAAGATTTTTGAGAAAACAGTTGCCAGTGCAATCGGACTGTAATTTTTTATATCTGTTTTTTCACCTTTTTTATGTAATGGCTTTACAATAACAGTTTTTAAGTTATACTCCAGTTGCAATACTTAAATTAATGATATAGCTAAGAGGGACAGCAATTACATGCGCAACTTCGTTTACAACTTTAGTGCATATGTTGTCATGTCCGACACTGTTAGTGTTTTTCAAAGACTTAATTATTGTGAAGATGTCCTGAGGGACAGTTGGTTTCATGTACATAGACTGAATGCAGTTTACATTTATGTCATATTTTTGTCGAGCTGTGCCTTCTGATGATGTATGATCAGTAAAAAAGTTATTGAACTCTTTTGCTATGTCTGTTGGTTCTGTAACAATAGTATCATCATTTCTAATATTTTTTTGAATCGGTTCCTTAGGTAACCGTTGCTTGGTTTTATTTATTACTTGCCACGTTGCCTTGGATTTATTACTCGCAGATTTAATGAAGTGATTATTTTGTGAGCGTTGCGTTAGTCAAAATTTTCTTTAATCTAGCATTATATAATTTAAACCTATCTCTATTCTGGGCAGTGGGACATAAACGGTACTCCCATAACATAGACCTTCTCTTTTTACTACATATCTTGATGCCATGAGATATCCTACTTCAGAAAAGGACAGACTACCAAGACATTTTTTAAACATTTCTATATTTTCTGAACTAAAATCACGCCCCTTAGCTTGCCTAAAATACAAGATTTCATAAACGTAGCTCAAACAGTTACTTATAGATCAAAAACCTAAGCCACTTTCATATGACCTAGAAATTTCAAATTTGGCATCAAGGTAGACTATTAGGTGTATATAGAGGAAAAAATCTGAAAACAAAAAAATATTGATAATTCGATGGGAAAACAACACATATTTTTGATACTTATAGACCATAGACCATAGGCCATAGACCAAAAACCTAACCAACTTCTAGATGACCTAAACTTGATATTTGGCATGATAGTAGACTATTTTAGGCGTATACAAAGGAAAAAAACCAGAAAACTGGATTTTTTTGACAACTGACCACGCGTTAGCGAGGATCTCCTTTTCAGCTTGGGCAAAACTGCTTTCGTGATGAATACTATAGTAATTTCTGTAAAAAAAGTAATGATATCCTCTTTTGTCGGCGAGTCAACAACTACACATATGTATTCTTAATATTGAACTTGGCTCTAGTCTCACATTTATGTTTTTGTTGGGATTTATCTGTCTTTATAAGGCAAACGAAAAAGGCGTGCTTTTTTATTTTAATGGGGCATGTTAGATAGCGGTCAACTTTGGAAGAATTTTAACAAGCTCTTTGTTAACTCCTGGCTGGCCTTAATCGATTGCGCATGGACCCGCTTTAGACTATCCTTATTATGAGTTAAAATATAAACTAGTGCCTCCAATATCGGCTATTGGATACAGTGTTGGGATATAGAATATATGAGGTTTTTACTTTTTACATACAGAGTGTTTTCTAGGTAGTTTTTTATCCCCTTTCTTGCAATTTAACGTAGAAGATGGTCGAAACTATACAATGTTATCTGTATGTCTAAACAAATAATAAGAAGACTGATTCATAAATTCATAATCGTTTGCTCCCCTATATATAATTTTCACATTTTGTATTTGTTAGAGAAAGACAAAGCTTAACAGAGATTTGTTAAGTTTTATGAACATGGGAGTTACAAATTTAGCACTATAAAAACACATTTCTGCAGCTTGAAATTAAATATATTCCTCATAAACTTATCCAATCATGAGACGTGTCAGTTCAGAAAGCGCTTATCGCAAAGTGACACATATCACTTTCCCGGCAAACCCGAATTTCGGCGCATTGTTAAAAATAATTGGAAAGGAACATTCAGCTCAAGTTATCAAAGCTGACGCTCTATAACTGACTTCAAACAGCCGAGATACTCGTACAACTTTGTCACGAAATCGGTGCGTGCCCGAAGAGGAAGAAAACGTTCAGCTTTAAAAGTAGTAATGAAATATTTACTAAGATTTGATCACGTAGTTGACAAACAAGTATTATAGAAATTGCTTACGTAGCATATGGACGCTTGCAAGACCCAGGATATCCCGTTATCATTTTTACCCTATCGTACAAACAACTCCTATTTTTTTTTTTTTTATTATAGTCTCAGCAAGGAGCCCAATGTTCTGCTACAGGAGCTACGAAACCCTAAGAAAGAAAGAAATAATAACAAATATGCGGGGCAGACGACACCTGTGGTAATTGTAAGTCTTCCTTGCGGTTTTCTCTCCGCCACCCGCGCCTTGGGGTACACAACACATGAGGGACACAAGGTATAATAAGGTGTAGGCTTGTATTATTAGTTTTTAAATTATATAAATACAATTTTCTTTATCTAAAGGTTTAGGTTACGTTACGGTCTCAAGGTTAACCCTACTAAAACTCAGGTTATAGTCATAGGTAGCTCAAAGCTCACTGCCCGGATTGATTTAGGTTCTCTACCTGCCATTGTGTTTGACGGTATTCAGATTCCCTACTCTCTCCAGGTAAAGAATCTCGGTGTCATGATGGACCAGAGTCTCTCTTGGGTACCTCAGGTGAATGAGGTTAGCAGGAAAATGTTTGCTGCAACTGCATCACTCCGCAGACTCCGTAATTTCTTGCCTTACGCCACTAAGATTGCGCTAGCTCAATCCCTCTTATTGCCCATATTAGATTATGCCGACATTTGCTATCTGGACCTTACGGAGGACCAGCTGAATAAGCTCGAGCGCCTCCAGAATCTCGGTATAAGGTTTATATTTGGTCTGCGCAAATTTGACCATGTGTCACAGTTCCGTTCTCAGCTCAAGTGGCTTCCTATTCGTCTTCGCCGTGACTCTCATGTTCTCGCCCTTCTCTATGGCATTCTCTTTAACCCCGCTACACCACCTTATCTCAAAGAGCGTTTCAAGTATCTCTCTTCTATCAGATGCTCTCAGACTCATATTCTTGCTTCTCCCTCATCTACTTCTAAATTTTATAATAGCTCTTTTACCTTCAGGGCTGTTCGGCTGTGGAATGCTTTACCAGTAGAATTAAGATTAGCTAAATCTCTCCCCATATTCAAAAATCAGCTAAAACTATACTTTCTATCTCTGCCTTAAGTTGCCATTTTATATATTGTATATATGCTTGTATAAATATATATTATATATATATATATATATATATTGTATTGTATATTTATTTGTGTGTTAGGTTTCGTTTTAATACTTATATGTATAAGTAGTAATTGTAGTATGTGTGTTTGTGTTTAATAGTCTCCATATTTAGCTCTTTGCACTACCTGTTGACTTTTGTATGAGTTCTACATTTCCTGCTACCCAAAGGTTGTCTGGAAGAGATCGCTTTTTAGCGATAAGACCGCCTGTTGTTACCTGGTTCTATTTTTTCTTTAAATATTTCTTTGTAGTTTTACATGTATGTAAAATGTATAATTTTGGTGCAATAAAGAATATTTACTTACTTACTTACTTACTTACTTACTTACTTAGGTCGAAGTTTTAATATTTTTGTGAAAATGTATTACAATACATGAATAAGATAACTAGGTGCGCTTAAGCTGCTGAACCGATTTAGATGAAATCTTATAAGGAGATAGTTTGATCCCCGGGGAAAGACATACTTAAAATTTATAATTTTTGGCACGAAAATCATAATTCTCATCTAAAAACATAAGACGCGAGTAGTAATTGAAGAATAAAGATTTACGTCTTTTCATGTGACCCAATTTTAGTTCAATAGTACTTTTATGTTAGTTAAAAAAAATCACAATTAAACATGTCTCCACCTAAACGTGCAGCCCTTAAAGTAGCATAATTTATGACGAACCTTATCATAATCAAGTTTTTTGTCACCTTTACAGCGAACATGAAATACAATCTATCTTAATTTAAACAAGGCTTGCTTTTCCGGCGGCTCCCGTTTCCAAGGCAGTTCGGTAGCCAGATCTTTATCAAGACTTCAAATAAATAAAGTAAATCGAGTCTTTTCGATGCGGGCTTCCGTTCCGACTCGCACCTCGCACCGGACCCAGGGTTGCCTAGGGACTGCGCACTCAGTTATATTTACCTAATATCAATATCAGTATTTAAACAAACAAACTGTCACGCCAGTAAATACAATCGTACAGTACTTATATAGTTTTATCATCTCAAATCTTGTATTAAATAGGTACTTTGTGGTATTTTTTATACCTATACAAATGCTCTGAGTCATACTGTCAATGTCACATTGTGTTAGATTGTATTAATTTGTTTCTGCATGACCATACATTTATATAAGGTTTCTCGAATACCCACGAACACATATACCTAACTAAATTTTTCAATTGATGCCGTGACGGCAACAGGTACACTAGTATTTCCACCGAGAGGATGCAAGATGCAAAAGCAACGCAAAAAAAAGAAATCTAACTAATTAATTACCTTACAACCACCTGCCCGCGAATTGAACCCGAAAGTGATGAAGGTGTGAACATACTGAGCATGGTTCCGTACAAACAAACCCGAAGAGCGGTGCCCCCCGACACTAGCAATTTTTTGCTTACCGGGCGGCTCCATCCCCTAAATTATGGCAATTTGTATTTTAAAGAAATAAAGAATTTTGTATTTGTATTTGAAACAAATAAATATTTTTTAACCTTCTTGTTAAATATCTTCAACCTCGTAAAATAAAGATACAAACGTACGACAACACAAAAGTTAACGAAACGTATTTTGACTTTAATATTATAATTCGTACATTTTTATGTCCTTGTATAAATGGTGTTTGCTAGAATCATTTTGAAGTGCCAAACCGTAACTAGCAATTGGTACTGAAGAAAGGACAAAATAGAGAAAGAAACACATGCGAATTAGACTGGTTGTAAGACCGATTCACGCTTCACTGATTTTTATATTTTCTTGATATGCATACTGATATACCTACCTACACTTCTTTATCCCACCGGGTATGAGGTTGGTGCGTTTAACCGTTATAGAGATACATTAAAAACAAGAAAAATACGTTTCTTTTACCTATGATTTATAATTATATTTTCTTTTGATGATTTGTTGTAATGCAGGCATTTATAAATTTTTTTTTTTGTTTTTTTGTTACTAAACAATTTTATTTACATACAAGATATATACAACGTGGTACTACGTAAACGAAACTAATAACTAGCTTAAAATAAAACTATGAAAACGGATAATATCGCGTATATTGAATTTATAATACATCCCGACGTTTCGAACTCTTTACAGCGTTCGTGGTCAACGGGTGACTGAGGAAAAATTACAAAGTGCAAAAATACCCACATACTAAAATAATGAACAATCATAGACTACAAACTTTAAGGCTGGTTGTACATGCAAAATCGGTTCATAAGGCTAGTTATACACTACAATTATTTTCAAGTAAAGATATATATAGGCGATAAAAACTACACCGGCTCCAACCCTACACCACGGACCCGAGAAGATTTAATTCCCTCCTAAATTGTAGGAGGGTATCCCAATATGGGACCGGCAACAAACTCGACGGGACACATCTTTTCAAAACATCAGAATGTCCAGCATCATCCAACACTAAGGTCTCACAGTCTATGTCTCGCTTGCTCCTTTATCAGATGGACTACAGGATCCCAAGCTGGTGGTAGAGAAAAGCCATCTTCAGGATGTATTATAAATTCAATATACGCGATATAATCCGTTTTCATAGTTTTATTTCATGAGTAACTATCGCGGTAACCGAAGACAATATTAACTAGCTTAAATACCTAGGTAATAATACCTAGTTAAACTTACAAAATCAGCAAACTATAAGTACTTACATATCACATCAGGTACCTAAGACTGTTGGGTATGAAATTAACAATATTAAAAGTCAATGCTACAAGTACTAGACTAGGAATAGATAGTCATGTTGTAGCTGCCCGTTGTTTTATTTATCGCGTATCTACGTGACATTTGTCGTAACAAACAAGTACTTGACGGAGATTAAAGTGTACCTTTGAAACATCATAAAAGACGTTCAATACCTTAACGCCTGCAAAGTGATAAAATATTATATAAAATATATAAAATTAAATTAAACATTGTAGTATATACCTGACTGAGATTAAAGTCTACCTTTGAAACATCATAAAAGACGTTTAAAGATTAACGCCTGCAAAGTGATAAAACTTCTACTTGTAACAAGCTTATAATTATTAAAAGTAACCTTAAAAGCTACTTCACTTATACAATGTTAACTAATTTTCAAATAACTACGTACTTAGAAATTGTATTTAATGACTTGCTATATTTAGTATTTTAACGTCGTCATAGTAAAATAAGGTAACAGTTCAATAAACTTTAACGATCTGCTTAACGAAAAGTTTTGTGATATTACTTGCAATCTCACTAAACATATCGTTCCTTCTAATTGCAAAAACTGAATATATTATGCATCGTTGATCGCAGTTTGCACTAGGTATTCGTAATTTGCAATAAAGATTCCCGAGGAAGATTCTTAATTACATCCCGTACATTTTATATAGGTTTCGTTATTTTATCGTGGTCATTAGAATTGGTTCAGGAATTGGCACAACTTTGTAATTTGTTTTTAATTTGCGCTAATTGCATATTTCCCTCAATACGTCAAATGGAATTAGCGCAGTTATGCAACGCAATAAAATAACAGACAAAGAAGTAAAGCGTATGCGATTGTTTAAGCAGAAGTCTGGAATATAAGTCCCCAAGTCAAACCCTAAAAGGCATAATAATTAGAGAAAATGCAGACATAGGATGTATTATATCGGCTGGAGAGATAAAAATAGTTCTAAGAAGGGTTAACTATCGCTTCTCCATGTTATTGCATTGAATAATCTTTGACAGAGACTAGATCACACGACGCGACGGCATTTCGCAGCCACGGCTCATCGCAGGCGTTTCATTTAACATGCCCATATATTTTCCATATTAAGAATCAACTTTCCAGTTGTGACGGTGCCGAGGCTTCGTTTACGAGGGTCGAAATTATGTGTCCATCTCACGCGAGTGCCGGATGCTCATGTCCAGAAACAACTTACACATTCTACATGTCATGTTGTAAATTACCACTTGTACATGTGGTTACACTTTGGTTGCGTTTGGTAACGATTATCTATTCTGTGTAAAATTTACCTACATTTGATGTCAACCATATACCGTAAGAGCCATATTTTGATTTTAAAGTCAGTTAAGGTTTTGATTTAGACAGTCATGTTACGATAACTACAGATACTCGCAGGTGCGCGAGAGATCCACTGCGATGCGCGAATTTCCAAGTGGTATTAATATAACAATATCAAAAACGCTCAGAAGTAATGATCAGGGGGCTTAGCCAAGATGTTAATCGTTTGCGCCGTAGCGACCGACACGCTAATATCTCTCTGTCACACTTAGCTAGGCTTGGCTAGTCCCTCAGGAGTCACGTACGAAGATATCTTTATTATTTTTTAATTTTTCGCGAATGAGTAAGTGAAGCATGTCGTTAATGATACATGGTAAATATAAATATGTTACTACATATTTACCATTAATTAACCTAATTGTTTGGTTTATCGGCATTTAGCCACCTGTATTGTATATTTGACTCTGTTTTCTAAAACGACTATATTCTAAAATCAAATAGGTAGAGCATTAAAACAATAACGAACAACAAAATTAGGTATAACTTATAAGTACGAGTATAATATTCTTAAGCGAAAGTACCGCATTTCCTACATGATTTCTCGCTTTAACACCTATCGAAGCAAAGTATCTCAAGGTAGGATACTTACTCCTAAAAGCCCTCTATTGTTAAGACTCAGATAAGCCAACAATGAGCCTGTAATTCGCCGTAACGCCCAAAGGTCAGCACAACAGTTTCCACCCGCGTATCAGATCACTCTCACTTCAAGCAAAGTTCATTGCTGAGGACAACAGTGTTTGGATCGCGTTATAATAGACAGACCTTGGTGACTGGAGTTATAACAAACGTAAACCCGACTACGGCGTTTTTCACAAAATCTCTATCTACATAAGCTACATTTTCAACCGACTTAGGGCCACTTGCGCCATACAGAGTTAGCCACTAACTCGGGGTTAACGGGTTAAACCCGGAGTAACCAGTACAATTTAACCCTGTGTTAACGGTTAACTCCGAGTTAGTGACTAACATGGTGCAAGTGGCCCTTGGAAATTTTGATAACATGACATTCATATGCGTCATAAAAATGAATCGATTGACACCTCATATGAAGTATGTATGTGTGTTAGGTTAGGGCTTTTTTAGGTTTGCATGTAATTCGCTAGATTTTTTGGTGTGAATAAAGTCTGCTTAAGTCCCTACACATTCCATAAAGTACATTCTAAATAAAATTACAAGGTAGACTTAGCCGGGCTTTTAATGCTTATTTTTCAAAATAATTAATTGTGAATAACAACAGGCGTGAAACCGTGAAATTAAATAGTTATTCATAGCCTTACCTATCAAAATACAAATCAAAATGTTATACATGAGTAATTATAAAAGCACGTAGTGTTATTGCCTTATAGATTATTTTTTTAATAAGTTAGTAAAACAGATCTATACTTAATCTTAAAGAGCCCTAGTTTCGCCTCTGGGTTGAAACGTCAGATGGCAGTCGCTTTCGTAAAACTTTATACCGTAAACCCAAGCTGCTTAAGTTAGCCATGGCAAAATGGTGCGACAACGCTGCATGAGGATGATGACGACGAGAAACAAAAGGAACATCTTATCTATCGTAATCTTAAGTCACAACGTCAAGGTGCAAAGGCCTACACAAAGCGATATATTTAATTTAACTCAACGGTACTGGAATAAGTAACAAAGGTCCATCAATCGCTCAGTGGTTAGGTCGTAGTAAAACGACTCAGTAATATTAAATGACAAATTACTTTGAACAATTTCAATTAGTCATGCGATTACTTCTCGTTATTCATTGTTGTTGAAAGTTAACGGATTAATAACAAATGGTACATTGAATATTAAACATAAGTACACATTGAGATAAACAGATTTGATTAAATGTTTTTTTCACTTTTTAGAAAATATATCAAAGGGTATTTTTTGTGGAAATTCACATTAACATTAAAGATTCAAGACTCTGTCTGTGTTTTTATGTATATATATGTATTATTAATTCATCATTCGATAAAATTTTATAAAAAATAAGTAAGCTATAAAATTGTATCAAATCAAAGCAGAACAAGTAGGTACCCGCTTTGCCTCAGAGCACGTTTATGCTAGTCAACAGCTGCAATTTGGTATGGGTATTTCAATAAATCACGCCAACAAAGTGGTTAAATAAAAACAAATAAAACAAAATGTTTACACCTTACCTACACGTAGTGGGGATGTTTATTTTTCACTTTAGTAAGTAAGTAAGTATGTATTTATTTGCAAAGAATAAGTAGGTACAATAGTGTCTTAGGTGGTAAGTGACAATTGGTTGCTTATTCTGCTATTTGTACTATACAGGTTGTACTAGCATGCCAAAATCTTAAAACTAGAAACTACTACAAATCTGGCTGTATATCTTGAGAAAGGAAATCTTTTACACTGTAATAGCTTTTATCAGTCAATAGCTTTATGTCGTTTAATACATTTTTCAAAACGAATAAGGGTCTTATAAACCCATACTTTGTTTTTTTTTTATTATCACTCCTAAAGGAATTAAAATGTGCCTTTTGAATTATGGGACTAAAAAATATAAAAAAATCATAATTGTAAAGCTTAGCAAACACTTAATTAAAACTATAGCAAACATGTTCGGTTAAGGCGTTTTAGAATTTTCGCAAAAAGTCTTCCCTTGGTAAAAAGACGTATACTGGTGCAAGCGCTGCGTAGTTGCTTGTTATGTACATGATTGATACGCATTACATACATACTAACTACAGTAACTACGGAACCCTACACTGAGCATGGACCGACGTGCTCCTAGACGGTTTTTATTAAGTTGAACAAAGATAAAATCAAAAACGTAAAAAACAACGTCCGAACTCTTGTAAATCGTCTTTTGTAGTTAAATATTTCCAATATAATATTGTTTTATCGCTAGTCTTCAAATTATACGATGACCCATTCCTTTCGTAGTTTTAGCAAATACATAAATTTTCATCTAGTTACTATCATCTAGTCAATCATAACTCTGGTGCCCACTACTATGCATACACATTATATTCGCAATAAAACAGCTCTACCAGCTTAAGGCTAGGTCTCTCCTCTAGACATGTCGACCTAGCCCCAAACTAAGCAATGCTTACCTACACTATGGATACTAGGCGACGATATACGTATTTGCCAAAGATACCTATATACATAGGAAACATGTATGTAGATCTACGACATCGCGATGGACAGAAAATACAAAGAGATAAACCATTAAGTAGCTGACGCCGCGCCGCTGTAACTTAGGCTCCGATATCGGCCGCACTTGGTACTCTTCTTGGAATGCAATTCGAATTACTGAAATGTTTATTAACAGTATCAGCTTCTTGGTACATAAATATAGCAAGCTCTGCCGCGGAACGATTCCAGACCCGATCAATCTTTGTACATGCTTGTTAGCCTTCCCTCTGTAATAAAACTAATAAATCAATCAGTTTTTGGCGATCGCGGATTTGTAATT
The DNA here is from genome assembly GCF_947568885.1 of Cydia strobilella. Lineage (NCBI taxonomy): Eukaryota > Metazoa > Arthropoda > Insecta > Lepidoptera > Tortricidae > Cydia > Cydia strobilella. The sequence goes on from NC_086048.1 coordinate 10,424,932, forward strand.
GACTGACTGACTGACTGAGAATTTGCATCCAAATAAACTTGCGGAAGATTGATTCTCAAAAGCTAATAATAGTAGATTGTACAACAAGGGCATAAGGCGATAAATTTTTACTCGAGGCAATTTATTGGTCCGAGCTCAGCGAGGACCAATATAGTCGAGGATAAAAATGGACATTTATGCCTGTTATATATACACTCTGCTTTTCACTTCGAGTGTGAGTAAAATATACATACAAAAATATCCAATATTTTAGGTAATTTTACAGTATTTATTCAAGACTAAAAAAAATTGTACTCGGTTGTGTCGGGCTGGCAGTTTGTATGGCAGATTTTCGACTTTATTGCTTAGTCAATAAGGGTCGTAATATATGATTTTACTTTTTGCTCTAGAACATAATAAGCAACTTTATGTCGTCTACGCACGACTTAAAGTTGAACTTTACGAGCATGAGAAGTGAAAATATATTTTCGGAATAATAATGTAAAGAAGTACAAGTAGTACAACAGATTTATTTTTTAAATAAAATACGGATACACACACTTAACGTCTGTTAAACACTGCATTTCTCACACACAAACTATCACAAAAATCACAGTCAGGCCCAATATGGAGACATGCAGTAATTTCTGTGCGAGAACACGCTTTCCATCGAGCAGGATATAACCGTGTTTGTCAAAAGGAAAAAGGAATTAATAGTGAATTACAGTTTCATTAACAAGGCAAAACATTTAACTAAAGCCAGCATAAGCTTATTTACTGTACAAAATGCAATTTGTAAAATATCTACATCGGAATAAATCATTCCTAGTGTCGATGGCCAATTGGCCATCATCAATATGGTGCATACCTATGCTCAAACCGAAACAAAACATCCGAGATTTTAATTTCACAAATTAAACTTATATCCTTTAGAACTAGTGTTAAGGAACAACCTTTTGAAATGTAATGTTAGAGCTAGTAGTGCACGCTGTGCACGTCCTCGGATTGAACCACAAGAGAAAAAAGTAAATAGTACTTCGTAGTTTAAGCTGTGCTGGGGCAGGGGTGTGTATCGAGGCTATCGACGCGCCCGTGCAACCTCGGATTTATCTGATCCTACCCATAAGTTACGCTAAAATACTAAAATTGCATTTGAGAAATCTTTCACTGAGATCTTCACGCTCTTCGTGCTTATTATATTCCATTACGATACCAATATTAGCTGTATATTATAACTAACTATTCGTTTATGCGCACGGTGTATCTCAGTATCTAAATTAACTGACCAAATGGATATACTATTGGTGATCGTATTTAATAAAGTTGGCGCAGAACTAAGCAATCCATCTAAATTTAATTAATAGATAAGATAACAGTAGTATTGTAGTTAAAACGGCAATAAATATATAAATAAATAATAAAAAAGCTTTTTTTCAGGCATTTACAATACATTTCGCATAAAATGTTCAGGCAATATATTTCGCATAAAATGTTTAGTGTTTTTTCAGAACAGGTACTAAGTTATAAGCACAGGCGTAGTCTACATCTAGCAGATGTGGTTGCCGCGTAAAAAAATATGTCGATATACACATAATTTATTTAAACTCAAGCATAATAAGCAGTACTTGTAAGCCATAATGAATGACTTATCACAATAAAAGTTACTGTATTTCATTGCTCTTTGCTTAGATCTCTAAATACAAAATCGTAAAACGAAATAATTTATTTCTAAAATGCACCTTTGCAATAAGGGTACGGCAACGTTACATTGTTCAAGAAAAGTGCAATACTATCTTACGCCTGAACATTTCCTTGGATATGGATGCAGTTCCCGACCAGTTTATCGAGCACAAACTCACGAATGCTTTCTAAAACACGAGAAATGTTTTACTCCGGCCGTTGCTATTTTCCCCGGGTATACCGGGTACAGCACTGAAGATAAACTAATGGAGGTAGATAGTCCATAATGGCTACATTAGGAATTCAGCTAAATTGAAAAACGGCAGTAGGAAAAATGATATCTGTGAAATACGGTGGTGCGGGAGAGTGCATAGAAGCCTACATTATAGGCTTCCTGGTGGAATGACTGTCTTTGCGTGGGAAGTAATGCGTATCACTAATAATTTACTATAATAATGACAATAGCCAATTACTCAGTCCTAAGATAATTTGTAATAACATTAAAAAATCATTCATGGGTAACTGTGTAAGATTTTATAATAAACTTCCAAATATCATCACTGAATTATCTGTTAATAAATTTAAAAAATATGTAAAACGTAAACTTATCTCTAAAGCCTATTATAGCACACAAGACTACATGAATGATGAAACACCGTAAGATTGTGATTGAAAATAATTAATTATTTATTATTGTGTTAATAATGATGAAATTGATAATTCAATGAATACCTATATTAGGTAATCTGTATTTTTTGACATTTAGATTTTTATTCTAGAAAGTTTCTAGACTAGTATTTTTTATACAATTCTGGTGTTTGACGATCCTTTTGTGAATTCTTATTATTAAGTTTGACATATCTATAATAATTCAATGTTTTTAAGAATAATAATAACTGCATCAATAAATTGCTCTGATATTTAGATTAAGGTAATATTTAAAACTTGACAATTTAAAAGTGCTTGTTGCTAGGCCTATTTGAATAAAGATTATATTGACTTTGACTTTGACTTTGACATTATTTTTTAAGACACGATGAAATTAATTTGTGCACAAAAATGCCAACAGCCTTAAACGTATGTCTTCTGGGTTCAACCTCAGTAATATAATTCGAATGTATCTTAATAATGGTGTCACGGCACGACTCATGACATTTTGCGTTAGTTCAGTATTCATTTTCAGCGCTGTATAATAATATGTTAGCTTCATGGATTCATTTTTGCTTGTTTTCATAATTTATATTCTGCTTTCATTGATTTTGATACGTCGATTATAAGTAATGATAATATCTGTAGGTATATTTATTCGTACATTGTATAATATAAACCTACTGGTTAGTGCAATAGATAGCAATTAACTCCATTAAATATAAATCATAATAAAGGACTATATATAGCATGTTTCTTCAAGTAATATTATTTTAGTATTCCTACTTACAACGTAATAATCTCAATAGTCAGGAAGCCGCGTAGCTCGCTCAATATCAGATCGTGACCATTGTGTTTGTTAATATGTATTTAAATTTTCCGCACTTGTATTCGTATTTCAGGTACCGGTGCGGGCGGTGCGGGCGCCACAAAGAGTTCGTGGCGCATAAATCGGCGGCTGACCTTCCGTGTAGACCTGAAACCTTCGAGATTTATGACATCCTCGACGCAGAAACGACCTATCCAACAACGTTTTACAACTACCAAACGACCTTTTATGCTAACATAGATGTATTATCTGATACACCGAGTAGATCAATTGGAGGCGCGCGCCACAGTTTTACGTTAAAGCAGTTGTAAAACTCGTGGACGACGGATTGATGACGTTGTTACGACAATGTTATAAAAGTATTAAAAGAAACCTCAGTGTTATCGCATTTTAGACATTGAACTACGTTGAATAAATACTGGATAAAAAAATACTGACAACACCTCATGTTGTTGTTGTGTTGTTGTTTAATCGCTCAAATATTTTATTTATTAATAGTTTTGTTGCGATGGTTGGTTAACTTCCGGCACTTTGTGTGCAAATTAATAACAGCAACTTGCCATAAAATTTAATTGACATTTTTAGAATTCTGTGAAGAAATTTAACCAAATATAAGCACCTCAATATCAGGGGCATCAATCAAGACTTATCTTCATGATGTTTGTATAAGTAGTCCGCGAACAAAACAACTGGAGAAAATGACACTAGCGCGCGTGATACAGAACAAATACTGCGGCGAATAAACCAACACTTGGCCTGTGAGCCAACAACTTGACGGAGAAAACTGAAAGTGGAGGTTTTCACTGAAATTGCAAACAGTTTGTCACACGTCACACGTGTCTGTTAGATCAAAGGAAGGAATTTCTTTTCAATATGTATTTACTTCTTAACTGGGTACCGGGTTATACGTGCGCCGTTATTGGTTTTGTGTAATTTTTTTATCCTATCCATTCATTCATTTGTTGTAAAAATTATATTAAACTAAGGTGGGTCAAAACGAGGAAAATACTAATTGGCGGTGTCGAATAATTTTTGATGCCCAATCGGGTTTAAAGCCATTGTCTTATTTTATTGATTTTCTGTTTTTTATAATGTTTTTCTTTTATTGTTAAAATTCTTAATCTACTAGAACAAGATGAGGTGGTACCAAGACTATGTATGGATGCATGAACCCTTAATTAATGTAGGTATGAGCACTAGGGCTAAACAAACTTACCTACCGAGTGAAGCAGAACATTTTTCACCATTCTTCACGCTATCATTCAAAATCAACATTTAAAATTCAATTCCACCAGCCCACATAAGGAAACAACTCAAAATGTGCATCAAATTAGGTACTTTGCCACTCTATTGTGGATAAAATGCAACTTTTTCATCAGTGATTGAAGAATAAAGAGAGCACTTACGAGCCGGTGTTGTAAATATTATATACCTACTTACCTATTTGAGGAGTGTCTTGATATTGAAGGATACAATCTTGATATTTTGTGTCAAAAACTAAACAAACTATACCAACAGATGAAAAGGCGCAGTTAAAGGGTTAAAGATGTATTTCCCGTTCGATATATGGATATTACGTATCATTTTATGATTAATATGTACCGTATCTGCAGTACAGTTCCATAAGTCTCGTAAAATAGGTATTGAAGTAGCACTGTGTCAGTTTGTAAAATTGAATAATTAAAAAAAAATGTTAATGATATTATTTTTTAAATTGCTTTCTTGGGGTTGGATATGAGGATGTCACGTATCATTTGCGGTATATTGTACAAAAAAAATCAGCCATATCGTAATTTGGAGGAGCCCAAACTTGGTTTGTTTCGAAAATTCTTTTTGTTTTAATTTATAAAAATGGCCGAAATGTAATGATGTGATATATTTTTAGAATCGCCTCAAAAAGCCCTTTCATATGATACCACACACGATAGGTTTTGTAAAAAGAATGTTTTACCACTTCTTATTTAGAAGCAGTAAAAAGTCTAATATTAGAAGAGGCAAACAATGCAAACAATGCTACTTCCAAACATTATGGCTATTTTAGCATGTAAGTACATATGCGACTAATGCAGGTCCATCGGCTAATAGACGAGTTTATAGACGATCGACGTTGACGTCCATTCCACGTAAGCCCGCCTGTTCCGAGACTTCCGAGGGATGTCACGTTTACTTCCACATTCTCAACGGGTATCTTTGTTGTTATGGCCTAAAAGAGCTTAGTAACACGCATTCACGCACAGAAACAGTAAAAACAAAAAGGTTGCGTTTTTAACAGAGTAGTGGGCGTTTGTGGGCGTTATTTTGTGAGAAGACCACCTAAATGCAACCGGATTGTATTTAAAAGAGAGGTAAAACTTGATTGTAGTGCAATGAATATGTTGTTGGAATTGTGAAACAGTTTTTGTCAATACCGGCGTTTACAAAACTGATTAGATAAAGCTAAAGCGCAATAGATGTCTCCAGCCTGTACCAATATGCAGGCAGTCGTGCAGACCATGCAACCGACATATGTTTAACGTAAACGTACGAGTTTTCACAACTGTTTACTACAAAACTGCAAAACCTTGTGTTGCGTATAAGATTGTGACGTAGGTTTGACCATTCCTCCACTAATTACGTACCTACTCCAGAATTCAGTTGACGTCACAGTAATTATTGAAATTTAACAGTTAAATAACACAAAAACGGTCAGCATTTACGTGTCGTAGTTTTATCTTGACCTTTTGGTTAAATGCATTTACATGTCAACAACCTGGGCTTGGTTAGTTACGTGTGAGGTTCCAAAATGTCGAGAATGTGTTAAACTGAAGAATTTAAATTGCACACACGACACAACACACATCTGCAACACGACAGTAGCAGATGGGCTGCGGCCGCTCTTCGGGTCCTAATTGAAAACAAAAGGATAAATCTCCGAGCCGGAATTGAATTCAAGATTACTTACTATCGGTCGATTTATTAAAATTCGCTTGATACTTGAAGTGACAGTATAATTTTGGGTTTTTTACCGACGTACGACGCGTTGTTGAATGCAGTCTTTGATTATTTCTCAGTTGATGTTTTATTTCTGCTTTTGCAAATCCATAACATGTAAGATTAACTGCGCCGTAGTCAACCCCTAGGCGTCTTAATGAAATATAAGGCGCCAAGTATGAATAAATATTTAAACCGAAGACAATTAATGTCTGCGACGTTTATCCACGCATCGGCACCCTATTATAGGATAATCGGCAGCACGAGAGCCCCATTCGTACTTGTCTGGCAGTGGCCTTAACGCCGGACAAGGGGCTATTACAATAATGCCGAGATTATCCGATGCGGGCCTGTTATTAATAAATAGTCAATACCTCCCTCCGTCCTCACAGCCAACAGAGATCTTAAATCATAACGTAATTACCACGCTATGATAGGCTTTCTTTGGCAGATTGAGAAATGAAAAGCGCGGATAGGTCCCTCCACTATATTTAAATGAAAATTGTTTGTTTTTAACGTATTGATTTTGAATGACACTAAACCGTAAATCGAAGTGAAATTTAAATTACTTTAGAAAGTGGTTTGACATTTCATTGCATCGAAATTTCCGTTTCACTGGAAGTAAGATGGAAACACTTCAACGTATTTATCGGTATCAACCCTAAAATATAGCTATACCTAGTGAGAAAAAAACTTGATTAAAAATAACTTCATCCAATAGCGATACAACTTTTATTGTAATCTAGTAATACATTATGTTGTTGTAATTCTCTTGTATGACTACGCACAATGCGATGTATTGTGTTGCCCTAGCGCGATATTTTACCCGTGACAGTGTGTTAAACTGTACCAAAAAGATCTATCTGATTATGTGTGTTATATTGAGATAGGACTTTTTGAGTTGGACCGTCAGCTGGAATACAGAGTTGCAATGCTTAACAGGCTATTCATCGCTGAATGCAATGTCAGTGCGAGGACAGCCAATGGACACTTAGATCAAAGCCCCAGGCGGACGGGTGGTCATTGAGCAAAAATAAAAAATATATACGTTAGTGCTTGAAAAAGATTAATGTAAATATTTGTGTCTTATTATACTCAATACGTTAGATATATCTTATAGTAACTACACATTTTACTCAGCTTAAGGATGAGACAGGACAAATAAAATATAAAAAATAGAATGCGTGTCCTGTAAAACTATAGGTAGCAACCTACATCAATAATTTCCAGAATATAATCCACTTAGTCACGCTCTAAATTTAAATTCAGGTGGACTGGCCATTACATTTTCGGCACGATATCTTAATTTGCTTTTTGCTTATAAAACCACCCTTAAATATAATTTACATTCCCGATTGGTCACGCCCGTCCGACGCAGCCAGCCTAAGATAGGGTTACCACGGGTGGGCGACGTTAAAACTGACAAATACTACCGGTAATTCAGTCATAGATTATTTATGCAAATTCATGACTAATTCAGAAAACTTGGGGGTTTCTTAAAATTCAGCCAGCATTACTACAAAACATATCGTATAGGTGGGTGCTTAATAAGCAACAGTTAGCGCGCACTAATAACTAAATTCATTATTAACTAATTATTAGTGTAGAACGGCAGACCATCTGTTAGAGAAATAGCAAGGATTAGGACCTTTTACATCTCCAAATGTAATGTATTATTAACCTTCCAGACTTTACATCTCTGTTATACCAGTCTGTACCTAATAGTACTCATAATTATTAATTGAATGTTGTATTTATAAATAGCACTATGTATGTCACTGTAAATGTTGTATTGACTTCTGAAAGAGCCCTTGAGGCCTACTTACAGAATTTTAGAATTTAGAATTTAGTCAGTCTATGTAATACCAGTTAAGAAGTCAAAATATTACAACAATTACGGACAGGTCTTTCGTTTCATAAAATTAAACTTATTTACCCTAAGATGGCCAGCTACCATCGAATACCGTGTTGGCAACCCTATCCTGCGCAGACGAACTTGACAGCATCATCCAACTTCATCGGGCTGGCACTGACCGAGTGCTGCTTGCGTTTGACCTCCGAGGCAATGCGTTTTATATTAGTAGAATCAGTCCCTAGAAACGCGTAAGTATACAAATTATCATTAAATTAATCTGTTTAGAAAAATATCTAGATTTTCATTTAGCTCTTGTGAAGTCTTGTGGCATCTTGTTGTAGGTAAATGAAATATGTAACAGATGCCCTGTATTTTAAGCATACAGCCTGTAGTTTTAGTAGCGTTTCATTAGCGGAACTGCAGCATGTTTGTAGGTAGAACATATTTTTACTGAAAATGTATAATTATATAATTTGTATAATAATTATATTGGTAAATTAGTTTTCATATCTAGTTATGTTCCTACTCATAAAGTACACGTTCGTTGGCTATCACGATAGAAGTCCCATAGAAACAGTTATATAGGTACCTATGCAGAATATAAAAGTGGCAGTTTCCATGCCTTTTAGACTAGATATATTATATAACATACATATGATATTTATATATTTATCATAAATAAGTCATAACCAAACATTTTTTATTATTTACTTTTTCCAAATGCTCTAGTATAGCTGGCCAAATACCAGAAAAAAAAAATTGCTTACTAACATACGCGTAATTACTTATTAACTGGCATAAATAGACGCGCAGCGCAGGAAGCCAATGCGTTACGTTACTAAATATTTATAGCCAACAGGTTCCTCACACTCTCGACTCCTGATTTGATGCAATGAACGTAATTAACGTTTGTTGGGAGTTGGGAGTCATTTTGAACGCCCCGACTCAATTACTCGCAAGGAAACGTTCGCAGTAGCGTTTGCGTAATACGAAGTTGATAACCGAGCTGGACGGTTTCGCTTAGGCTCTTTCAATAGCTCCCTGAGGATATATAGATATCGTACGATAAATACTCGCTATTGGAAATACAATACCCAAACTGAATTTGCCGTCGCTGCTGTAAAATATACCGTTACTTATCCTCGTCTTAACGCTTTCCCGTTTATGTACCGTGTACATACTATACCTGCCGCTGCTTCTGCCTGCGTACAAAGTTAAAATGATTGACTATTATTTCACAGAAAACGATTCACAAATCGTAATTTTCCAAAAAACTTTTCGAAAAATGAATCATTTGGCAAACTTGTTGTTTCACAAATACTACTAGACAAAAACACAATTCGCAACTCTATGTGTCTGTAAGTTTATGTGTGTATTTGTGTCGTGTGTTGTGTAAACGTTTTCAGTTATAATTTAAAAAATAATAATGTTCAATCCTAAAGTACATAGTACATACCTAAATATACTGAATTACATTTAGATATCAGGGTAAATTGTAGCGTTTCGTAATTTCTTAAATAGTAATTACTTGTAGTAGTGTGCATTGGTAGTAACATCGCGGTGTCGGATTGATATCATAGGTACATTTTATACATTTGTGATCCCAAATCTAATCGGATCTGAAAAAGTATTACATTAATAGGTACTAAAGGTTATACGAACAATTAGTATTTAGGGCTATTTCCAAAAATATGAAATAACAGGCCCCAATAGGCACTGTCTACAGCGGGTGCCCGATGCCGCAGTTGGGCCGTGTTCACATGTCGCCTACTACACACCACCTGCCAATTACTAATCTCATATTACCATCACTTACAGGGCGTTTACCTTAGTTGAACCAGTATAAGCTTTGTACCCGAGGGGCGAAGCAGCCATACGTAATCGAATATCACAATGTGTTGGTGCTTCAAATATATTCGATAACCTATAAGTGTGATACAGCCTGCGCCTAACCATCGTTACTTTCGCCCACCACCGCAATCAACGCACACGTGTGAACTGGCGTTCGGAACTGCTAATACATTAATATTAAACGGTTGTAGCTGGTTACAAGTTGTTTTGTCACATTCGCCTATTAATATTGTTTTTGACAATCTATTCAACGATCAATATTTCCTTGGTTCAACTTTTTCTTGTCATTCGTTGACGAAAGGGGACGAAGTCACGTGACCGCTTTTCTATACAAAAGTAGTCCCCATGTTCCTCTCTAGATATTGATACCATGGTTAGTATATCTAATCTTGAGTTTTGGTTTGAGAAGAAAGAAATAGTCATTAAAATAACATGTAGTGAACATCGGAATATACTTACCTAATTAATAGGTATGGTATGGACAATTTTAAATTGCTGCAAGACGGTAAACTGTGTGTTTTTACGACGGAACCGCTGAAAAGACAACGGCATTAATAAATTATTTTTTCACATCACCTATTCGAAAAAGGGCTTACTCTTCCCCGCTAGGAGGGATCAAAGTGGCACTTTTCTTCCCTGATAGGAGGGATCAAAGTTGCACTTTTCTGTTCTAGGACACGATTTTTTTTCTTTTTTGCATACTATTTTTCTTGGTAAATTAATATTTAGGAACATAATAATTTCCTCATAGGTGATGTGAAAAACAGTATGCGTCACATGGTAGCAAAATTATTTCCATCTTGGGCGTTATCACTTGAATCCCTCACTACGCTCAAGATTCTAATTTAGAATCCCTCGCTACGCTCAGGATTCTATAATAGAATCCTTCGCTTCATTCAGGATTCAATGTACGCCCTCGCCGTAAATATGTCATTTTGCTCCCTTGTGACACAATCTACTATTTCACATCACCTATTCGGAAACTGGATTCTTCTTCCCTGCTTCGAGGGTTCAAAGTGGCACTTTTCTGTTCAAGGACATTTTGTTGCCAGTATGAAATATTGACACAAAGACATATGAAATTATCATGCGTATAACGTATAATCGATTACAATTTCTTTATAATCGATTACGTGCATACAATTTTTCTAACTTACGAGTAAATAATATTTTGTTGTAATTGTAAATAATAAATGTAATTAGCGTATTTTAAATTAGTTAATAGCTTATTTAAATTAAGTAAATTAATTAATTAGCGTAATATTTACAAAGAAACGTAAAAAAACATTAGTTTAATAATTTAATTTTTATTTTGACATTTTAGGTCTCCTTAAACGCAGCCATACTTGTCTATGCAATTTAAAAAGGTTATATTTATAAACTTTTGTACAAATATTTCACAAAGCATAATTATGCGGTTCTGTATTGTGTATAAATTTGTAAATACTTAGTTTAAATCAATAACTTTATAATAATAAATATAAAGTCCTTAACAGTCTTTTGTCAGGAGGCAATAAAGTGCGCGCCTTCAACGCCTGGGTAATGCCCATACTCATATACTCCTTTGGCATACTAAGGTGGACTCAGACCGAGCTGGACGCCCTGGATCGGAGGGTCCGTCTACTACTCACCACACACCGTATGCTACACCCACGCTCGTCAGTTATGAGATTGTACATCTCACGGAAGTGTGGAGGTCGAGGCTTCCTTAACGCCAAAGATCTCCGCAACCGCGAGGTGTGCAATCTCAGGAATTATTTCCTTAACAACGAGTGTGGGATGCATCGTGATGTGGTGGCAGTGGACAGGCACTTCACGCCGCTCTCCTTGGCAAACGAGAACTGGCACAAACCTGTGGTACAAAGTGCTGCGGGCCGCAAGGCGGTATGGGAGAGTAAGGTGCTACACGGGCGGTTCTACAAGGCCCTCACGGGACCCGATGTAGACCTGCTCGCGTCGGTGAACTGGTTACGATTCGGGGACCTCTTCGGAGAAACCGAGGGTTTTGCCTGTGCAATTGCGGACGAAGTTATGATGACGAACAACTATCGGAAATATATCCTGAAGGACGGTACGGTCGACATTTGTCGGGCATGCCGCCGTCCCGGAGAGTCACTCAGGCATATTATTTCCGGTTGTTCTCATCTTGCTAACGGCGAGTACTTGCACAGACATAATCTCGTAGCCAGGATTATTCACCAGCAGCTTGCTCTTCTATACGGCCTTGTGGACTGCGAAGTACCGTACTACAAGTATTTACCTGTGCCAGTTCTCGAGAATGGTCGTGCCACGCTCTATTGGGATCGATCTATCATCACTGACAGGACTATTGTAGCCAATAAGCCTGACATTGTGATGATAGATCGATCGCAGCGCCGGGCCGTGCTCGTTGACATCACCATCCCCCATGATGAGAATCTCGTGAAAGCCGAGAAGGACAAGTCCAGTAAGTACCTAGACTTGGCTCACGAAATAACCGCCATGTGGGATGTTGATTCGACGATCATTGTCCCGATAGTCGTTTCAGCGAACGGTCTCATAGCGAAGAGTCTCGACCAACACCTTGAGAGACTCTCGCTAGGTGGTTGGATCAAGGGTCAGATGCAGAAGGCGGTGATCTTGGACACGGCGCGGATAGTCCGCCGGTTCCTCTCTCTGCGGCCCTGACCACCGGCAGCTTGGGCCCTGCCCCGCTGCTGGCGGCACCCTAGGTTAGGTTTTTTATAATTTGTTTATATGTATTTTGTATTGTTTTGTAAGTGTTTTTATATTTTACTTTTATATGCATATTATAAAAAACCTAACATAAGAAAAATAATAAATAAAGAGAATATAAGTGATATCAGTCTTCAATGTCTTCATAGTGTTCTTCCGAAGATTTGGTTCAAAGGGGTAAGAGCTAATTTGTTACCAGAAAAATCTACAAAAATAATGTACTTGACTTTCATTGTATCATTTTAGGTGTTTGCTGCTGTCCTTGGAGATTAGGTACATAAGTATGAGCTGTAGGTACTTTTAATTTGTCAGTACAGTCACGTCTGAAAATATCGATACGGACAGTGCCAGAAGTATGTACCTATACTAAGGTCGTGTACACAAATTTTTGGCACTGTCCGTATCGATCTCTGCTTAAAATAATAATGTTTTGAAACCTAATATATGTATGTAGTTTCCTCATAGGTGATGTGAAAAGCAGTATGTGTCACATGGTAGCAAAATTATTTTCACCTTGGGCGTTAACACTTGAATCCCTCACTACGCTCAGGATTCTATATTAGAATCCATCGCTACGCTCAGGATTCTATTATAGAATCCTTCGCTTCGTTTAGGATTCAATTGTACGCCCTCGCCGTAAATATGTCATTTTGCTCCCTTGTGACACAATCTACTAATGAAATATTTACTCCGATTTTTTGTAATTATATATAAAGCTTTAACGTTACTTGTAATAGCCGTCATATAATGTGAATAAATATTCTAAAGTGTTTTCGCTAGTAAGTACAAACATTAAAATCTGTTTAAGGTTGTTATATCAAACGATATATATAGGTACGTGGATGACGCTGTTACATTGCTGCTAATTTCACTCGGGTGTAGGTATTTAGCGAAACGCCAATATAAAAATCAAGGTGTTTAACGGTACAGAGATCGTATCTACATGTACCAAGAGGTCTTTAGGGGTTAAATTGCAAACGAGATGGTAATTAGCGAGACCAGCGCTAAAAGTTCGCGGTAAATGCTACCGCATGACCCGTATGGAAACTACGCTGCCAGGTCTATTGAAAAATCTTAATATTAAAAAAATAATATTGATTAAAATAACATTTCATATCATAAATAAAAAACCGGCCAAGTGCGAGTCGGACTCGCGCATCGAGGGTTCCGTACTTTTTAGTATTTGTTGTTATAGCGGCAACAGAAATATATCATCAGTGAAAATTTCAACTGTATATTTAAAGTATGGCGGGGGGTCTTGCACGCACCGGAGGTGTTGGGTGCCTTGGGGCTGGTGGTGCCGCGCGCGCGCGGGACGTGCCGCCGCGCGCCGCGCCTGCTGGCGCGCCCGACCGCGCGCACCAAGTTTATTATTGTTGCTAATTATGTTAATTTAGATTTTTCAGATTTAGATTTTTATATTTGTATTTATTATTGAATTTATTATGGAATTGCAATTAAATTAGTTTTGTGTGGTTATAATGTTTATTAAATGTTTTATGTTATTTGATGTGACTAGTATGTAAGCGCTTTGGTATAACACTGTACCTAATGCTTATATAATATGCTAAATAAATGAAATGAAAATGACAGTGTTTCAATTAACACACCTATGGGGTCAATTGAACCACTCTTCCACATTCTCATTAATTTCCTATCATTACGTAACCATGGGCGATAGGCTTTTAAAACACATACATACATACACACATACATATAATCACGCCTATTTCCCGGAGGGGTAGGCAGAGACCACGGATTTCCACTTGCTACGATCCTGACATACCTCTTTCGCTTCCTTCACTTTCATAACATTCCTCATACACGCTCGCCGGTTTAGGGTGCTCTTGACCTGGCCTTTCTTCAGGATTTCCCCGATCTGATCAGAGAAAGTCCGCCGAGGTCTGCCCCTTCCAACTCCCGTTTCTACCTCTCCCTTATACACTCTCTTTGTTAGCCTCCTTTCACTCATTCTTTCCACGTGTCCAAACCATCTCAACATACCTTTCTCAATTTTTGTCACTACATCTTCGCTCAGTCCACACTTTTCCCTTATCACAATGTTCCTAATTCTATCTTGTAATCTCACCCCACATACACTTCTCAACGCTCTCATTTCCACTGCATTCACTTGGCTCTGATGTCACTTCTGCCATACCCAACTTTCGCTACCATACATAAGTGTAGGCACCAGCACCCCTCTATGCACAGCCAACCGTGCCTTTTGCGACACCTTCTGGCTGCTCATAAAAGCGTTAAGTGCCCCATTCACGCGATTTCCAGCACTCACTCTCCTTTCAATATCTTTATCATGCTTACCGTCCCTAGTGAATAATGTTCCCAGATACACAAACTCTTTCACTTGTTCTACTCTTTCTTGACCAATCAAAATTTCACAGTTTGTCATATATTCCTCCTTTTCAAATACCATAACTTTCGTCTTACTTACATTTATTTTCATTCCTTTCCTTTCAAAAGATCCATGCATTCTAGTTACCATCTCCTGCAACTCTTTACCCGATGACGCTAGCAATACCAGGTCATCAGCGTAAAGAAGACATTTGACGGGTAACCCACTCATTCTCAGCCCACATTCATCATTTCTCAAATCATGCAAACTACTGTCCATGAACAGATTAAACAGCCACGGTGACGCTACACATCCCTGCCTAACACCCTTTTCGATGCTAAACCACTCAGTGTACGACCCGTTTACTCTCACACAAGCACTGGAATCCTCATAGAGCGATTTCAGTGCCTGAATGAGACGGCCGCTCAATCCATACACCGACAGTACCGACCAAAGTTCATTCCTCACCACTCTGTCATAAGCCTTTTCCAAATCCACGAAAGCGCAATGGACCTTCTGACCTTTGGCCAAATACTTTTCGGCTATGCATCGCAAGGAAAAGACTTGATCCGTACATCCCATACCCTTTCGGAATCCCGCTTGTGCATCCCATACTTTCTCATCGGTTTATTTCACTACTCTTTCAATCAATATCTTTGCATACAATTTGCCGACGACGCTGAGTAAGCTAATGCCTCTGTAGTTTTTGCAATCCAGTTGTGATCCCTTTCCTTTGTAAAGAAGTACAATGACGGCCTTGCACCAGTCCCTAGGCACTTGACCGGTTCTGAAGCACATATTGAAAAGGCGGTACAACTGACTTGCTACAATGCCTTGTCCAGCTTTCAGCATCTCGACAGAAACTCTATCATACCCTGCAGCCTTCCCTGGTTTCATTCCTTTCAACGCTTTCACAATTTCATCCATGCTAATACTATCTTCGTTCTCCGACTCGTTTTCAATGCTTTCATTCAACTCCGAAATTGACGTTTAAAGCACATTTTATTTAAAGAACCTTTAATAATACAGGCGCATACGCATACCCTTCTAACTGAAAAAATAAAATAGTTACAGGCGGTTGAGACGGTTAAACATAAAGTGTTTCAGACGTCCCCGTCCTACCCTAGTCATAAACCGATACGGATACGAGGCTAACAATCTTGTTTATTTTTTAAAGGAAAAGAGCGAAAATACGAACTAGGAACCAATACCTTACCTTGAAATTGTATTTACCGACGGGGTTCAAAAGTAAGCTTTTAAAACACTTGTGAAACAACAGTAACATAAAATATGAACTTACAGGAACCTACCGATTTTTCATCATGGATATTTTTAAAATCTGATCTAGCAACACTGTATGGAAATCAGGGACAAATTACGTCTCCACTCTTACTTTCCTTTGTGACGTTACGTAATGTAGTAATTTACGGTTTCTTAATCCGATTATTGACCCACATAAAGTTTGAGTAGCCTTAATATTTTATTGTTAATTGACTAAGCTGTAAAGGTAGCGAGGGCTGCAATAAAATTTATTATTAAAATAAATTCCGATTGGCATTTTATTTTTATCTTTATTATGTAGAGATTAATGGACAATTTTAAATATTGCCACGATGAGAACCTCCATGCGGTTATTTTTTGTCCTAATTTTCGTCGCTGTCCTTTCTCAGGTCATTCCACTCTGTGTCTGAGCACTTATCAAATAACGAGAACTGACGTAAGCGCGACATGTTTCAATATTTTTTTTGGGTATGCAAAATATAGGTATATAATATAACTACCTATGTCTAGGTCGTAAAACTATGTCTCTTGAGCTCTTGACATTGTAAACTAACATGTTTAAATGTATGTTACACTTTCAAGTCATAAGTAGGTACCTACACATATTTTTTAAATGTTCTTATTATATGACCCTTACAATTTAAGTATAATTGACCTAATAAGTATATTTGTTATATTGTGAAATTTTCGATTTTTCATCTCCGTCAATTTTATCTAGGTAGATAAACACTAAGCAGTTTGACCGTCCTCATAGGTAAAATATGTTTTTAACACAGTTGCTCAAAAAGTGCTACTTTACGTAGCTGTTTAGCGTGCGGAAAGTTAGTTTTCGCGAACTAGTGCTTTTTACTTTTCCATCATCTTCCTCGCGTTATCCCGGCATTTTGCCACGGCTCATGGGAGCCTGGGGTCCGCTTGACAACTAATCCTAAGAATTGACGTAGGCACTAGTTTTTACGAAAGCGATTGCCATCTGACCTTCCAACCCAGAGGGGGAAACTAGGCCTTGTTAGGATTAGTCCGGTTTCCTCACGATGTTTTCCTTCACCGAAAAGCGACTGGTATCAATATCAAATGATATTTCGTACATAAGTTCCGAAAAACTCATTGGTACGAGCCGGGGGTTTGAACCCGCGACCTCCGGATCGAAAGTCGCACGCTCTTACCGCTAGGCCACCAGCGCTTATAGTGCTTTTTACTTTTCCAATTTTTTTTAAATGATGAGTGTTAATATTAGTTTCCTTTAAACGTAGTAATCAACATAAAAACCTACTGTTAATGTAAGAATACGAAAAATATACATATTTCATATTTTATTACTTACCTCTTCATCATTATAACACGTCTATTTCTTTTTTATATTGAATATTGAAAAACCGTTCTTAATAAGTTGTCTGAATGGAACGGAACGCCTGTCAAAGAAGAGGCATTTTTTCTTTCTGCTTTAAGTTTCCAAAGGCAACATTCGATATTGTTTTTATAAATGTACGATACACAAATAATCGTAATTAACAATATTTGGGTATTAATAGTACAATGTTTTATATTTACAATTGTTTCTGTCTGATAGAATATGCATTTAAAAAAAAACTTTCATTGAAGTGGGTTCAATAATAATAACACCCAGCTAAAAAAACACCTCTTCATAATGTCACAGAATTAATAATATAAAAGTTTCGAATTCGTTACTTGTTGTTTTTCTTATTTTTTCGCAACTGTATTAAAAAACGTCGTTCGATACACGTGCGGAAATGTCATTTTTCCGCACTAGCATCGAAATGTACTATTGTAGCAAGCTTTCACAATACGTAGTAATTGTTAAAAACTAATAAAACATGCAATTATTTAATTGATATTTTCATATTCTCGAATAATCCTTCTTAGGGTTCCGTACCCCAAAGAGTAAAAACGGGACCCTATTACTATTAAGACTCCACTGTCTGTCTGTCTGTCTGTCACCAGGCTGTATCTCATGAACCGTGATAGCTAAACAGTTAAAATTTTCACAGATAATGTGTTTCTGTTGCCGCTATAACAACAAACACTAAAAACGGAATAAAATAAATATTTTAGTGGGGCAACAAACGTGATTTTTTGTCGTTTTTTGCATAATGGTACGGAACCGTTCGTGCGCGAGTCCGACTCGTAGTTTCAGGTTTAGACCAAATTGTATTTTACGTACGAATCAGATAACGTACATTTCAGCTTTTATTCCTGAAATTAGTTAATTTTTTTAAAGACCAATAAACCGGAATTTCATTAAATAATTATAATAAAAACAATAGACAAGATCGGGTTCTGAATGTCAATAATGAAGATACATTAGGAGAAGACGCCGAGTCATTTCTCACACCAGTACAAAACTATCGGATGACAAATCAGCATAATTCTAATGGCCAGCTTAATACAATCGTTAAGAATCCCTTATCTAGAGCCGATAATCATATGCGTGCTATGCCAAGCTTGGCACTTATGCAATATTGCAATCTCATAGCGAGCCAGCGTGCAGCGCAGCTAGAGCACCAGATGGGTGTCCTGATAGTCGTAATCTAATAAGTAAGATCTGTGGCCGACGTCGGCCGGAAAATAACTCACATCTCGAGCCAGAGGTTAATTAAAAATAGCAACTTCAATCTTATGTGTCAGAGATGGAATTAGATTATGGAGCATCCCATTTGTTAAGTATAGAACCGGGGAAATAGCAAATAAGTCCCATGCCGGTTAGAGTTATGGGAAATTCTTAACATAATTCTTCATGTGACCTTTGACTTGTTTATTATCTACACTGCTGGTTGTCCGAATTGAAATAATGTTTTAACCCGACTAAATATAGCAAAGCCCAAAAGAAGGGCTACGATTTTAGATCTCTATATTAGGGATCTAGGGTGGGTTTGTGCATGTTATGTTGTGTAGTATCGTAGCATCATAGATATTAAACGAATTATTTATTATCAGTGGTTCGTGATTATTCTTTGAACTAACTGGTGGATAAATGTTTCTGTTGGTTATTTAACGAATGACAAATGCTACATTTTAACCGAATTAATAAAATAAAAGTATTATATTTAACTGATTTTAATAGATGGTCGATAGGTACAAAATCTAAACCAATTAAATTTTTACCAGTTTCATCAATAGACCTTTTTAGGATTTCGAACCCAGAGGGTAAAAACGGGACCCTATTACTGAGACTCCTCCGTCCGTCTGTCTGTCACACCAGGCTGTATCTCATGAACCGTGATAGCTAAATATAGCTAGACAGTTGAAATTTTCACAGATGATGTATTTATGTTGCCGCTATAACAACAAATACTAAAAAGTACGGAACCCTCGGTGGGCGAGTCCGACTCGCACTCGTCCGGTTTTTTGTAGTAGTACAAGTATACAACATAATATCTGCTTGTATTTTATTTAAAAAAGGGTCCCAGGGTTTCTAAAACCAAATCAGAACGGTTTCTCAGGCTATGTAATAACCCTTTAACAGATCGTGCTTTGTGGCAATATGCAAGTTGGCAACATACAAGATTTGCAACCTCTACAATAAAGCTTCTGCGTTTCTTCACCGTGTTATTAAATATATGCGATCGATAAATCAGCGGGCACGAATCCGCTCCATCGACCCGTTTAGACTTTGTCTCGTCAAACTGTGGCATTGTGTTGACTTGTGCAATTGAATCGTTATCATTTTATGATTAATGGACTTTAAAATGTTCTAATATTATATTTCATTATTTTAATTATGTATTAAGAAACGTGTGTATGCGGTACCTCTTTGACATCTCTGTTGGGAGATATGTTGTACTCGATACATATGTATAAATACACTTAGATGTTCTTGATTTACTTGACGCAACATCTCCAGTTTCAGAATGCCCTTTTGTTCAAACGCATTTCATTTGACAAGAAATATCTGTCGCCCAAATATATCTGAAATTCTGGAACCAACATTGTGAAAAATTGCACGATCCCTCATTTTCTCATTTATGCTAAATCTCAAGAATTTTAAGAAACATACCATCGAGTAAGTGGTGGCTCTTTTATAATATACTTAATGATATTTCTGCACCTTTGTCTATCTGTTTTGAGATTTAAGAATCGTCAGACCATTTTTGTAAAAATCCATTGCAGTATTGAGCAATTTTAACGTTTATGAAATTCTATTAATTGTCAGCAGTGGTAATGACCAGTGATGGCTATCCATCACTAAACGCTTTGCTGTGGCGAGGCTGTGACAGCTTGTGATGTCCGCAAACGTACATTGACGATTCATTAGCTACTGATAATAGAAAATTACGCATACTTACGTCTATTAGGGTAATTAAACTGCAATGAGCATACAAACCAACATGGCAGGAGATCGAGAGTTCGCACCGATAATATACGTAATACCTCTATGTAAAATACGAGTAGGTAATATGCCAAACTAAGCTCCAAAGTCTACGGGTAAAAATTGTTTGTAAATAGAAACAGTAGGTACCGACTTCGGACAGTAGAAGCCCTACTTACTAGAATCAAAGGAAATTTAAGCTTAAATGAAATAGAATTTACACATCCGGTTCGAGCCCGGCCCTTCCTCGCGACGATGAGTACCATTTAAACATGACTTGTAACTGAGTTGTAGCTTCAATTTTTTTTGACATGGACTTCTTAGTCAAAAGGAATTGTGCCTATGCCTGTTATACATTCAACGTTTATTCTAAACCTCATTTGGATTGAAGTTTATCGGGACTGTAACGCGGTGCCGCTACAGTAGGTACTGAAATTCTTATACCGACACGTGACACAATCCATCATTTAAATATGTAGCTGTAAGACGCAGTTCGTACTGAGTGGGTGACCATTACGTGTTGATGAATAGACATTAGACACGTGTTGTGGAAAGTGAGAATTATTCACCGTGCCTGAGGCCAATTTGATTGGTTTTAATTACATCTCGAACATGTCGACCATATGGGCACGTTGGGAAAATATAAATATGTGTATAATAAAAATATCTTATAATAGGTACCTGTGTAGTAGGTTTACAAATATTAACAGTTACAGAAAATATACATTTTTCTACTCGTCGAGTATAATCTGTGTATTACAAGTTCACACCTTACTCTCTTCAACGTTGTGTAGTCTATGGTACTTCCGACTCAAGCATAAGAATTTTATCGAAACGGTTTAGTCAATTATAAAAATTTTGAAATTTCGATAAAATATTTCTTGTTTAAGGAGACTCGAATTAGCCTACTTAAACACGCTGCTGCGTCGCATCTGCTTTGTGATTGGTTGGCCAACAAAAACATTTTATTTTATGTTGTAGTAGAAACAACTGCTTCATAAGTCAGAAACGCGCATGTGACACCCTTTATATAGCAACATCCATATCCTACGAAAACCGCTTAGCGTTGCATGTTAGTCTCCTTAGGCTACGTTGGCCAAAATCGAGAAAAAAACTGTCTTAAAATTGAATTTAGCGCGGAGCAGGTACCAGGGCCTCATGAGTTACAAGGAGGTGTCGGCGGCCGGGGCGCGTACGAGTATGAAGGTATCGCGGGCTGCGGCAGCTCGCGTATCTTAGCTGTATACTTTTGGTTTTGGTTTGGTTTGGTGGTATGATTCTACTAGTTGAAAGTATAATTTTTGGGTCTCGTAGAAAAAGTATTGTATACAATAGTGATATAATCAAGCTTTTCAATCTCGTTTCTTAAACACGGTACTCGACTGAAAAACTCTCTATTATATCACGATTGTATAAAATACTATTTTAGTGCTCCGTACTAAACTTTGTTCACGGAGCACTTATGGGATCACGTCAGTCTTGCTTTAAATTTAAATTAAATGGAGAACTCACGCTCCAAGAGCGGCGTGCGGATATATTATATTATTGTAAACATTAAGCATTTAGTGTGAAGACCGCCTAGCGATGTGTGGTACAGATAACTTACTAGTAACACCAGTCTTGACTCGGGTTAGTAATTTTTTATGTAATAACATGAAACTATTCTTAAAGGCCTTAAAGCTAAGTATAGTTTAATGCCACGCCAAGCACTTGTGTTTGTGTCTTCCTATCCCACGACCACTCGTTTAAAATTGCCTATTTACACAGCCTGATCATCTCATCTAAGATCAGTAGTCGTATTAATAGCGGTGAAAGGGACATTATAGGTGCATTCTCCACCTGGCAGATGCTCTAAATTATTTCAGAGTCAGTAGAACAAAGTTGAAGCAAATTCTGACCTTGTGATTTTTAAAGTAGGCATAATTAACAGTAATCCCCATGTACCTGTCAATGATTGACGTGTATTATTTACAAAGTTACAAAGGTCAACATTATGCCTAATCAACGATAATAAGAAAATATTACAAACACATGTGAACATCGCTCACTTGCTTGTTTATGTCAATCACGGCAATCCATTGTGATGCAAAATTGTTAAACCGTTAGTTCGGCTTGAATGTGTGAAACGTTTCTTTCAATGTCAGTGTAATCGACTCGCGGGAGCTTTTAAATGATGACTAGACAAAATAAGTGACGCTAAATTTGTTAAATAAATGCAACTTGGCCAGCGGCATACGACCCTTCACTTTAGGTATGTTGTCGCGCGACACTGCACGCGAAGGACTGTATCCAATCTAAATCTTCAACAATCAACTACATAATAATGAGTGTCGTTCCATAAGACTAGCAAAACTGCTAATATATAAAAAATCCTACATGCTAAAAATATGTACATTGTTCCTGAAAAAAATAATTTAAAATTAAAATTAAATAAATAAATAATTATTTATTTCAGAAATTCAATTTCCATAATATATTAGTAACTTTAAATTTGGGTCGTTTGTGCTGAAACGGTGACGATCAAACTTTTCTGACGGAATATGATTGTTTGTACCATCGTATACCGACCTCTGATGAACATTCGCCACAACACAAGTATGCTAAAGTGTGATTTTTTTATTATCTGCGTGTAGGTGTTGCAAATCTCGTTAGTAAATGTACCCAATTATTACAAATTGTAAGGTTGTAATTATGTATACTTGTTCAATTTAGTTGAACCGTAACGGCGCTCTGGGAACGAGGAGTCTAAGCGAAAAGTGGGTTACCGTATCTCTCGGCTGGCTTCGGTGTTGATATTATATTTAATTTTCAGAGGTGAAGGACCGTATTGCGTGCTGCGATTACGTGCATGATCGGTACAAGATTCGATTCCGGCATCGATCGACAGGCCCATCAATTTCTGGATACATTCGGAGTTCGGGGAACTTTCGCCAGAAGCACGAACTGTACTGATTGTATCGTCTACAGGCTCATTAATAAATCTGTGTTCTTGTTAGTCCACGTAAAATTTATAAGAACACGACAATTAAATTTAACGTGCATGTGATTCGCGGTGATTTCGTGTTAACGATGATTTCGCCTTATCGAGGTTCCACTGTTATAGTAAAGATAACGGTTTAATACTAATTTACTTTAGTTTTGAAATAAAACTATGAAAAGGATTATATCGCGTATATTGAATTTATAATACATCCCGACGTTTCGAACCCTTTACAGCGTTCGTGGTCAACGGGTGACTGAGGAAAAATTACAGTGCAAAAATACCCACATACTAAAATAATGAACAATCATAGACTATAAACTTTAAGGCTGGTTGTACATGCAAAATCGGTTCATAAGGCTAGTTATACACTACAATTATTTTCAAGTAAAGATATATATATACGCGATAAAAAAAATAAAAATAAAACTACGCCGGTTCCAACCCTACACCACGGACCCGAGAAGATTTAATTCCCTCCTAAATTGTAGGAGGGTATCCCAATATGGGACCGGCAACAAACTCGGCGGGACATATCTTTTCAAAACATATTATACTCTTATATCTTTACTTGAAAATAATTGTAGTGTAATACTAGCCTTATGAACCGATTTTGCATGTACTCAACCAGCCTTAAAGTTTATAGTCTATGATTGTTCATTATTTTAGTATGTGGGTATTTTTGCACTTTGTAATTTTTCTTCAGTCACCCGTTGACCACGAACGCTGTAAAGGGTTCGAAACGTCGGGATGTATTATAAATTGAATATACGCGATATAATCCGTTTTCATAGTTTTATTTCATGAGTAACTATCGCGGTAACCGAAGACAATATTACTTTAGTTTGTTATTTTAACTATGAAGTACGTCCCATAGAAAATATTATGGAACGCTCATTTGTTTGTTGCATAGAAAAGTATGGCGTAGTACTTACTATATAGTTAAAAAAATAAGACTATACCACGTTATTGTATCGCCGATTGGCAAAGCAATATTATAATGGGTTTCCGCAAAGTAATGCCTGATCAGTAAGTTATATATTTAAGGACGTTTACTACCTACTCCTGTACATTCGAACCTAGGGTTCATAACTTCATCACTCACCGACTAGGCTAGGCTAACTGCATCACACCGCTAACAATTGCTACCAGATAAGATACCTCCGACAGCTACCTGAAAACAGTACAAGAAGCTTGAAATATAAAGCATATTTATACAGTTATTATTATAAATCGCTTGAACAAAAATAGCTTGCACACAGAGGCGAATATTCTGTTCGATTCGTTTCGGCCGGCGTCCCGCTGCGCGCATCTCTCCTATATCGCTCTTATTGCACTATTACTGTCTCCCGGCCGCTACCGCAGATCAAACTCGTGCACAACCTGCCACATCCATGGCTCTAGTACTGCTCTATAACGGTCGTTTAATTTATTTTATTCGCCTTAAATTCTGTGGGACTCCGTCTATCTATAAATCTTGAAGGCGCACGTATTCACAGAACGGGACTTTGATTGCAACTGTAAGTCTGTTTCCTTATTATACGGAATCAGCATGCTTAATAGTAATAAATTCTAACAACACGAACTCTTTACTCCAGTAATTTGACCAGTCTCGCACGTTCATCTTGTTTTTTGACAGCTTACGACATCGTTATTAAATTTAGGCTAAACCGTTAACTCCAGGTTTAACCGGTTAACCCCGGATTAGTGGGATGGTGCAAGTGGCGCTAAGTGATGTTTCTGATACACAGTTAAAGATCTCAGACAGTTTACCGTACATAAGAAATGAAAAATTCAACAATAATAATTTAGGTTAAATGGTCGAGTGGTCTAGACGTATACGTTCTCTTCCCGCCTTTTTCGGGGTTCGTTTGGTACTAAATTTAAGCCATATAGCTCTTAATGTTAGCCTGTCAGTCACAAACTTATACTTACTTGTCTTTATGAATCGTTTAACCTGGAAACATGAAAAAATACTTTCCTTAACATAGTATGACCATTTATGATCAGGGCAATTTATAAAACATGAATTCTTGCACAAAGTGAATTTTTTGCTTCTCAAATTGATAGTGACTCTTGACTTGACGTTTTTAAATTTGGTGTCATATATGTATTAACTATAAGGAGACCAAGTGGGAGACAAACCAAAAATCATTGAACTCCTAAAGTGCTTGGACCTTTTTGGTGGTGCTGCAAATAGATTGCCGGGCCGATTTTGATGAAAAGTTTTGTAGTGACAGATCTTCATGGTCTCTGTAGCTGGCGAAAATCGGGTTTAGATTAGAATAGAATAGAATAGATTTTTGTAAACGACCGGTTTTTTTAAACCAGAATATTAACCCGAAAATGTAATTTTTAATTTGCTTTCGTACATGTCTGTAATCTGTAAGGCCTGAGAAGTGCAGTAAGGCAGAACAAAATAACGAATGCTGTACCCACTAATCAACTGTACCTCATTAAGTCGCATTTTTGAAGCCCAGCTGACACCTCCATTATAAACTTAAGCCCGCGAGCGTTGTGGCTGCGTTTTTAGGGTTCCGTACCCAAAAGGTAAAGGACCTATTACTAAGACTCAGCTGTCCGTCCGTCTGTCACCAGGCTGTATCGCATGAACCGTGATAGGTTGACAGTTGAAATTTTCACAGATGATGTATTTCTGTTGCCGCTATAACAACAAATACTAAAAACAGAATAAAATAAATATTGAAAGGGGGCTCCCATACAACAAACGTGATTTTTTGCCGTTTTTTTGCGTAATGGTACGGAACCCTTCGTGCGCGAGTCCGGCTCGCACTTGGCCGGTTTTTACCTCAAATCAACGTTGTACCTACCCGAAAAAAATACCTGTCATAATTAAATTTAAATCTTTATATATGAAACAAATAATGTCTCCGGACCAAGATGTATGTATGTTGGACACATTCTCGTACATGTACTACACAGTGAGCGGAAATTTTAATTTCTAAACGGTGTTAAGGTATTAAGATTAGCATAATGATTACTTACCTGCTCTTTTTTTTTAATTTACGATTTTCTTGACAACTGTAAACATTTATTTCGGAGTCGTCGAATGTCAATTAATCCAGTAGGTCACTTGCCGGCCCTTCTCATAAAGCTGACGTAAAACGATAGAAATAAACCTACAAAATTAACAAAAACCCTATGACAATTACTGGTCGCAGTTCAATCTAATAAAATTAATAAATATAAAAAATACATACATACTAAACCTCTTGCGCAAACCAAATCACTAACAACATTTTTATAACGTTGTAACAATTATGATTGATTAATAAAACACATTTCTTTGGGTAGAATTTGTTCGGGAATTGAAAACCCGTTATCATAAATGGTGCTTTCGAGTAAAAGGCGCGAAATTTATAATTTTTACCGTAAGTTGTGCAGCGATCACAATTGTGGGGTCACTTATGACAGAAATATATAAAACCCTTGAGTTTTTTAAGTAAGGGCTGGGGCATAAATAATAATAAGAAAATTAATAGACAAAAGAAAACTGCAACATTTTCGAAATGAACACGAGAGGTACAAAACAAGTAGGTAACTGATTCTGAAAAAACTGCAAGGAAATCCCATTCGAACTCCTAAAATTTTGAACTTTGAAGAATTTTGAGGTGTTTCTTAGTATTTCGTAGAAATACATTTTACAAAAACACTAAATTGAAAGTAAATTCTACTGTTATCTGGAACATAGCCATTTATGAAGAAATAGATATGCAATAATGTAAGCACACATAGTAAATTAGGACATAGAATGATCATTTGTACCCCAATTATAGAACCGGATTAAGTACTGGATAAAAATACCGACCCTACCGACCCATAGAAGTGCCGGATAATCGAGATTTCACTGTACAAAAATTGTAGGGGTTCTTATATACGAATCGCATGAGTAGAGCCGGAGTAGCTAATAACTTTGCCCCCCCCCCCCTCCCATTTTTACCGGGAATGGGCTGGAATTGACTTTTAAGATTTTATTTAGCTCTTTGTTGCTTTTTCTTCTTGCATTTTAGCGACTTAGACTGACACTTGTTTATCCCTTCATGCAAATAAAATTACCTGTTGAGCCGAGCGCCAAAAGCAACGCAACTCATTCTACCATCTGTTGCTAATGGTATATCAATGTTCTGGGTAGTAATCATATATTGGAATATTTTCCGAATAAACGCTGTACAAGTGTAGCTACATTGCATTTGCCTGGCGAAGTAAATCTCTTTTAGGTTTACGTAATTCAATAAAATCCATATTAAGACTGTTTATTACTGTTGAAACTGTATTGCAGCAAGGTAAACATGCGGAAATTTCGGCACTTATCCCATTGGCAAGGCGCCATAGGTTGTTCTCTTGTAATGGCACGAAACATCGAACACTTAAACTAAGAAAGGAGCATAAAATAGTTCTGACTCGTATTATGCACGCCCCTACGATGATTCGAGCGGTGATAAATTTAATGCAGTGGACAGCAAAATTGTTGTTTTGACCGCACGATCGCAATGCTCTTTATACCATGCGTTCTTTTGTTTCACAGTCGATTATCGACAGGATGTCAAGTATTGTCTGAGATTTTATAAATTATTACCTATAATATGCGTCAACCTGCTACAGGATATCCAACGTCACGTCTTTGTTCAAATGCTCACCAATGTGCCGGTGGATGAGACTATTGAGATTATTTCTAACCTCGTGCGTTCTTATAATCTGCCCGCCGTGTACATAGACGCAATAGAGTTATGTCTGAAGTCAGGATATTTAATATGGACTAATTTTAACCGTGATTGTGGTTGATCAGTACCTCCTAGCTGGAAAACTGTGTTACGTACTACGCCGGTGGTCAGTGTGGACGAACCTTTAGCGAATGACGAACCCATCGTCATGTGTGCAACCCATCATTTGACAATAATGCCGAAAATGAGGCCCTCGTTACGAGGGTAGTTTCTCGTCTCCCCTGCCGCCGCCGTCGCCCGCGCCGAGTAATCGATCGCGGAGGGCTGCGTCGGACCACTAAACCAATGCGTGCGCTCTATGAAAATGCTTATCGTTATGGAGCGAAACATGTCGAGCAATCATCGACTTTATAAATGTGAGTGACCCGGTTTAATATATTTAATGTGCGCATACGTGATCTTGAGGCTATTGTTATTAAAACACTTTAAGAACAGGGCATTAAAAAGAGAAACCACCCTCCATCGGCACCATGCCTACCTACATCGTGATAAATATATTTTACCTATAGAGTACACAAAACTACCAAAACCGGTACGCATATGTATAGCGTGTGTTTTCGATATGACCACATATCCCAAGGGCATTTAGTATAGGCCCAAATTAATTAACTTACGAGTACATATGTTTTACAAAAAAATTACGCCTTTACATTTCCTTATATGTATTAATTCAGAACGCAACGTATCATTACTTTGTTATTATTAAAAAGTCGCACAAACCAATTGTCTCGAAAATGTTTCATATGTTAATTGCACTTTGTTAGTTTAAGGCTAAATTTTAAAAAACGTTTTAAATCGTTTCATGGCTTACGTAAAGACACCTTACTCATTTTGCTGTCTCGTTCGCCTCTAACGGCTCTAACAAACTTGGATTTGTAGACTCACCGGTCAATTCGAACAACGTGATAATTACTAGATACAAGAACAATACGAGATCTAATAGATACGTTATAGTTTAGTTCTCAACTAGTTATTTATTTGCAGTTCGATTCGAGAAACCAATTGTCATTTCACACTATAATTATTGTAATATCTTAAGCAAATCTTAAAGAGATCGTTCAAGAGGACATTCGGAATAGCGGAAATGTCAAACTTGACATAACTATTTTTAAATATCTCGTCTCGTATCTCGTATAGTTTCTATTTCATTATCTAGTGGATATCTAGTTGATATCTAGATCATTGTTCGAATTGGTCCGTCTTTCACTAAAAATATTATACCTATATAGTATTTAGTTTTTTTTGATTATGTATAAATAATTTCACTACACTTAATCGAAATTAAACTATCGTGAGCCATATTTCGGTCGTCTAGTTCTAGCGGTCGTCGCGGACCAACTTGACTCTCCATATGTGAGGCACTGGTTGTCATTGCATGCACCAGTGTCTCAAAATTGGGCGAAATAAGAGATATATTTATAACAAATAGATATATGTATAATATATTATATTAATTGATTTATCGGGAGACACGTTAATGATTATACTTTTAACATTAAATTAAATTGAAATAATAATAATACAATACTCTAATAATAAGTTTATATTTTTCTATATTTTAATTATATTTTCTGACATGTTTCCCATAGTTCAATAGAATTTGTATTTTAATTTTAATTAATTTTATTATTAATTTTTTAATTTCAATTTTAATGCTTCACTGCTTTTATGAGCGATGTTGCTTGAAATAAAGTATTAATAATTAATAATAATAATAATTCAAAATATTTAGATTTGAGGAAGGATTCCCGATGAATCCGAAACATGTCGCAAAAAGCGACTAAAAATAATAGTGAATGAAACCGTACTGATCTAAATATTTCACTACACTTCCTCAAAATTGACACGGCTGATATTATATTTTTTTAATTCAAAATACATACTTTAAGACTGAAACTTTACGAGGGTTGACAATATCTGTCACCTGTCACATAAATATTACAAAACATTTATCAATTATGTGCACTAATACCGATATTTTTATGCTCGCAGCCCGCTATAAATTATTGTAATTTTCAATCAAATTACGGACATAACTCATCTTTTTATTGACCGCAAACTGGAATTTTGATCGCAGGAGCAATTAATAAAAGTTTAACTGACAGGTGTCCCAGTCCCAGTACTTTATTTTTAACTTTTGTTAAGTTATATCGATCTATTTGCCATAAAAATTAAGTTAGATTAAAATATTAGTGCCAAAAATCATAATATACGTATGTAACGGCTTATTAGGCACAATTACGTTTAGTGCGGTCTCTGGGTCGGTAAAGTATAATATTATCATGTTAATAGGAAGAAAAAATCTTACGTAGGGCAAAGTACGTCTGGATAATTATACCAATTTAAAGTACATAATGATAGACTTTAATTAATAGATTCTTTGTAAAGAAAGTTGCCCATAAAGGTAAAAGGTCCCCAAAATGTTTTTCAATTATCTAAGGCTTTAAGTGTTGCTTTAAATTGTTTTGTGTTGTTTTTGCGCAATTTGCCAACAATAGCTTCGCACGTACATGTGTTCCTCATGGAGTTTGATGTACACGGAATGACCACAATTCCACCGGCGTGCCGCGCTTCCTAACACGGACAGTGTACGGCTAGTAAGTAGTTTATTAACAATACGTAAATTTAACGAATATAATCTTTTTCTTACTCGATTTATTACAAGGGCTATATGAGTTAGATGAATCTAATAGTAAGCCATATTTGAAAACCATTTGGTAAAATGGGTAAAATAATAGTTTGTCTAGGTTTCTCAAAGAAAATGGCGTTTATTCATGAAAATCATGAATAACAATTACAATTGGTATTTTTTTAAATTCTCTCTTTCATCAGTATGTACACTGGTTTGTATGAAAACTCTGGGGACTGTGTCTCCCAGCGGTCCTTCACAGAGCGCGGAACTCGTCTCTCCAAAGCGGGACCAACCGCGCCAAATCGAGCGAGCGGGCGCTCACTTTTATCATTTTTAGGGTTCCGTACCCAAAGGGTAAAAACGGGACCGTATTACTAAGACTCCGCTGTCCGTCTGTCCGTCTGTCTGTCAGCAGGCTGTATCTCATGAACCGTGATAGCCAGACAGTTGAAATTTTCACAGATGATGTATTTCTGTTGCCGCTATAACAACAAATACTAAAAAGTACGGAACCCTCGGTGGGCGAGTCCGACTCGCACTTGGCCGGTTTTTCTTGTGTTATTTATCTTTTTAATAATCAGATCGTGCGACTTTGCCGGCGGGCGTAGTCTTTGCTAAAAACTTCGGTTCCAATTTATTATTTTAACTAAAAAAAAGCTCCGGTAAAAGCTCGGGCGCAAGCAGAATTCCTAATTTTATGATTTCTTATTTCAATATTTTTAAGGAAACCCGACGTATTTGGCTATTGTTATAATTTACACACTAAATGATTGTGGCCTTTACTTGCTTGGTGTACATTGGTGGTATATAACATTACCTACTTGTACTCGGGACCGGCTTACCTGTTGACAGCAAGAAAACGTATATAGAATAAATAATAAACTAGTTATTATTAACACTTTTACTGTCCCTCGGTTTCAACGACGCCGCCGTGCGTCGCCGGTAATATATGAAGAGAAGGGGCAATTTTTAAAAATTCATCAAAAAATTATGGTGGTAAATTATACAAATTGATGTATAAGAATAGTTTCAGCAAATGTTCTAGATTGTTTAAGTATCAAAATTACGTCGAAAATAAGTAGACTTTCGGAGAAATTGACACTTGTTTTGAGGTCATTTCTGGAGAAAATCGAATTCATTTTTAACAAGCAGAAACGTCTGCGATCGATGCTATTAAGATTAAGCTTAGAATAAATTTAAAAGTGGAAAAATTACTGCCTTGGGTGAGACTTGAACTCACGGCCTCTGGATCGATACTCCAGCGCTCTGCCAACTGAGCCACCAAGACCTCATCCATAGTCAGCAAATCTTCCCACTATATGGGTCTAGGGGACCCTAGCGACATCTACCGTAAGAGTGTTACACTTCTTAAACGGCCACCGGAGTTCCAAGTCATATTGGAAATTCACCAGTTACGATGTGCTACCCATTCTAAATTAATTTTTAACAAGCAGAAACGTCTTTAAAAGTGGAAAAATTACTGCCTTGGCTGAGACTTGAACTCACGGCCTCTGGATCGATACTCCAGCGCTCTGCCAACTGAGCCACCAAGACCTCATCCATAGTCAGCAAATCTAATCTAATTAATTTAGAATGGGTAGCACATCGTAACTGGTGAATTTCCAATATGACTTGGAACTCCGGTGGCCGTTTAAGAAGTGTAACACTCTTATGGTAGATGTCGCTAGGGTCCCCTAGACCCATATAGTGGGAAGATTTGCTGACTATGGATGAGGTCTTGGTGGCTCAGTTGGCAGAGCGCTGGAGTATCGATCCAGAGGCCGTGAGTTCAAGACTCACCCAAGGCAGTAATTTTTCCACTTTTAAATTTATTCTAAGCTTAAAATCGAATTCATTTAACTTTAATATCCTCGAACTCTTAAGTCATATAATAAAAATGTAATCTGATAAAGGTCAAGTACAGAATATGTGTAATACAAATTTACCATTTTTAGCAGTGCAAACTTTACGAAATTTACAAATAAGAGCACCAAAATCAGTGCTTTACGCGCGTTTACCTAAACGTCCATCAGAAAAAAAAACATTACTAATTTTGTCTGTTTTCAAAAAATTGATCTGATAAAAGGCAAGATAAGAAGACGTGCTAATAGAAACCAGTACTTGTTATTTCAATTAGGTAACAGAAGGTGTACAATTTCACAGATTAAATCTATCAATTTTACATTTTTGCGACTAAAATCAACACCGGCCTCTTAACTTATGATAATATTGCTAATTTTTAAATATTTTTTATTTGTATTTATAAGAACGGAAATTACGGAAAGTATGGACGCACGTCTAAATCAATACTTAGAAGTCTTAGACCCCTAAAATATTAATAAAAAAATTAAAAAATCAGCAGCGCTATTTTATTACAACATTAATACACCCTGACTCATCGCCCCACAACGCAAAAAAAAAAAAAAACATTGAATGGATGGTCCAATTTAATTTTCAATGTGCGGTAGCGACCCCTAAAATGTATTTAAAAAAATCAGAAAAAAAATTACATTAGTTTTTTAGTAGTAGATTTTACATTATGCGGGTGCCCCGTAGAAAAATATAACTTCGACGAAATATACCACCCTAATAAAACTACTATCATATCGTAGAAGTAGTCATGTGTGAAATAGGAGTGCAATGGGCTAGCGATGCAATTAAAATATAATATATGCGCATAGCTGACTGAGGTATTATCATGACAATTGTATAGGTATGATTAAAGACTGTACGCGATAAAACTCGGCCACGCATGATATGGTAAATCTTCTAAATGAATGTGCATTTTCAAGCAGCACTTTTTCTTTATTTGTGGTTATCAAACTACATAAACACAAAGAATATGTGTCGTTGTTGACTCGCCGACAAAAGAATTGAGATCTGTATGGGTGCCAAATTCTGTGCTGTGTATTAGAAAATCCTGAAATTTTAAAGGATTTGACTTGGCTAGTTTTTACAAACAAACCAAATTTTAGCAATGTAACATGTTATATTACGTTAAAAGTGTTAAAACTAAGCAAGACAAATCCTACACAGCACAGAACTTGGCACACATACAGATCTCAATTCTTTTGACAACGACACATATATACACATATACACACATATATAACTTGACTCTCATTTCACATTTATGTTTTTGTTGGAATAACATTATTCTTTGTACAGAAATTACTATAGTATTCATCATGAAAGCAGTTTTGCCCAAGTTTTGGATACGCCTAATAGTCTACCTTGATGCCAAATATCAAGTTTCTAGGTCATCTGGTTAGGTCTGGTAAGGTGGTCTGGGGTTAGGTTTTTGATCATTAAGTCTTAAATTATCTATTAATTATCAATATATTATTACTTTCCATCGAATTATCGATCAATTTTCATTTTTCAGATTTTTTCCTCTTAATACACCTAATTGTCTACCTTGATGCCAAATTTCAAGTTTCTAGGTAATCTGGAAGTGGGTTAGGTTTTTGATCTAAAAGTCAGTCCGTCACAAAAATGCCGGTTTTTAAACGTAAATTTATCAATAAGTGTTTGAGCTACGTTTATGAAATTTTGTATTTTAGAGTTTTTAGACAAGCTAAGACGCTTGAATAAATGTGCCAAATTTCATGTGTGTCGGTTAAATAGGTTTCAAGACTTTCAAGTTGTGAAGGGGTCAAAGTCAAAAGTAGCTCGAAATGGTTCGTGTAATATTTTACACACGGTTGCTGCGTCGCCAGTTCATTTTTCTTTGAACTTGGCTGGACACGAAACCGCGTGACTAGATCTCATGCATCTTACATAGATATTGTTTTTATAAGGTATATCCGTCATTAATTATGCGCGCATAAATAAATAACATTAATTTTAAAAAAATACATTTCATTTTCTAAGACTGGACTAGCACATAACATACATTAATTTAGCATCACTTATGCACTTAGTTAGCCATATTAATAGCATACTAAATTAATTACTAACTATAATTTTGCTGACAGTGTTGTGAAGTAGTTGCACGACCTGTTTTAATGCTAAATAACTTATTTCAGTTAAGAATATAAATTATCTATGGTTGACAAGCCGCCGTAATAGTCAACCAGTAGAATGCACACATACCCAAGACCCATATGGTAGACACAATCTGCTGTAAACAAAGAACGATGTAACATATTCCTCTGATTGTCACCTGTGTTACCAAGTAGGAGGGTCTTTAGAGACAGCTTTTCGATTAAACAAAGGTAAGCCATCAACCCCCACTTACGTTTTTGCTTGAGCAAGGAGACATGCAGTCTGCGGATAAGGATAGATTTGTGATGTGTGGACGCTCGCATACAAGAGGTTTTTTTTACTGAGCTATTTTAGGATAGCAGAGACTTAGATTTTATAATAAGTGGGAATAAAAAGCAAAATACTTTCACACGAGCGAGAATATGTTGGACCTGGTTACACGTTGTCAGAGATGAAGCAACTTAGTTTTAGCGCCATAGCAGTTTATTTTATACGCAGAATGATCACGCTTACACAGT
This sequence comes from Cydia strobilella, assembly GCF_947568885.1. Lineage (NCBI taxonomy): Eukaryota > Metazoa > Arthropoda > Insecta > Lepidoptera > Tortricidae > Cydia > Cydia strobilella. Next base: position 10,460,276 of record NC_086048.1, read on the forward strand.
GATGCGAAAACACTGTGCAAGATTGGGCTCTAAGTATACATAAGTATATATAATGCCATAAATATATCGCATTTGTTTTGTACTTAGGTATAAGATTATATAAGATTTTTTAACATACCTACAAATATTCAAATATTTACGAACCTACCAGTAAACTGTAAATATGAATCCAGTTTTTCTCACCAAACTAGGTATATAAATTTATTTTTATGAAGTAAATTAATAATTGGTTTTCATTTTTTTATTGTATGCGTAACATAATTAAGCCAAATAAGCGCGATTATGCGAATCGTCTAGCATATGTGAGTTATGTGACAGGTATAATGCCTTTCCATTTCAAGACTGCGATGTTGAACAGGCTAAACCAAGCCGCGTAGCGCACCAATCAATAGAAAAAGAGCAACCATAATTGCACACAATTGTTTTAATCACCTGGTTGGAAACTAGTTCTAGTTTTTATAATGGGTATGGCAGACAATCTGACTATTGACTTCGAGCCTTATACAGAACCGTGATGTTTAAAACAAATATAATATCCATACATACAATGCATATATATCTGTTGAAATGATAAAAGCATACTGAAATTAAATTATTTTTAAATTGTATGTTTTGAATAAATTTTACCGTGTTTAGGTACTAGCTAGATGGATGAAATTGAGTCAGTGATAGATCGTTATTTAAAAATAAAAACAGCAAATTACTAATGGGGTATCCCAGTCATAAACTAGCTAACAAAATTAACTACCTATCAATGTTGATGGATAAACAGCAGATCCCATCTGAAGTATAAACAAAAAAGTATTCTTCGTATAAAAACAAAAAAAAAGCAGCTCACCTCAAATTTTGTTGATTTTTTGCTTTGGCTAACCCCACTTTATTTAAGAGAATATCCAATAACGTGTTTCTTCGCAAAAATCGGAAACCTTATAACTCGTTCACGGTTCTGTAATTATGAACCGTTTATGGTAAATTAAATTTGGCAGAAAAGTGGTACCGTACAGTGTGCTGATACCATCTTTATTTTACACTCTCAGAGAAGGTTAGTAGGTGAAGTTATTTAACAGCTGGACCGATGGCCGTGTGAGAAATAGTTCAATGTTTTAAGGAAAATAGCAGTAAATTAATAAGTTAGTAGACAGTTTGGACACTAATACGATGTCCTGAAATTTTTTACTTCAAAGACCAAGACGTGTTGAACGGTTCTGAAAATAGGTTTTAAGAAGTTGAACCCTATGCCTATGGCTAAGGGTTTACCAAGCAAAATTACGTTAAAAAGTTAATTTATTGAATGCTGTCCATAGGAAAGACGCATAACACTAATTTGGCCCACATTGACTATCCTATTTACTACATTACATACTGATGTATTTGTCTAACGTAAATCTCAACTACTTAAAGAAAATAAAAATATCCGAAATAAAGTTTTTTTTAAAGGTTAACTGGAGGAGAAGGTTTAAAGATGTGTTTTGTGCTGTTTTGTACAACATTTATTTAGAAACTAAAATTATCTCTTTTATGTTTCTGATCGTCTTCTAGTATTAAGAGACTACATAAAAACAGTTTACATACGCACCTGTTCATTGAGCTACAATTACAGCGAATGATTGATGAAACGATTAGTTTGTCAGGTCTTTGCAAATTATTTAATGCAACCTTGAAAAGGCAAAACAAGGTTCTCGGTTCTATGAAAACATTGCACGGACTTAATGTGCACGTTGCTTTTATGGTTGCTAATCACTTAATATCTCACTGGTATGTAACTTGTATATCTACTTAGGCTTATTATACAGTTTAAAGGTGACATTCGGATAATGACTGCAGCTGCATTGATGTTGCGGCATGTCGCTGCAATTAGAAGTAATAGAACGTTCAATCTGTCACTAATTCTAGCTGCAGTCATCATCCGAACGTCACCCTTTCCTGTTTGGTCGGTTAACATTATTCATATGATTTTGAAGACGTAAATATAAATAAACATCCGCTTACAAGCTTTACCGTGGTGACGTAAGAGGGAATCCCTTGTGACAGTTCAAAGTGACGTATCGACCTCCGTAAGGCACGCGCTCCTGTGCGTACCACCACATGACTTCGAAGTTCACCCAGAAACCAATTTAGACCTTATTTGCAATATGATAGCGTTGCAATTTCAACTAGGTATTTGCATTGCAATCTTATGGCGTTTAACTTCTGAATGAGTAAAATGTCAAGTTACGTAAACCGACCTTTGCCAGGGCGTCAATTGACTTGTTTTAAGGAAATCTTGCCAAAGTCCACGTAAAGTTCAGAGTAAGTAGAGTAAGTTAGTTGCAGTTGAAATTCAGACCTAAATTGCAATGTCCAATGGCCTGCCCCTTTTCCTACGTGTTGCAAGTTCTCTTTTAACATTACATTTACTATGTTTACATTTATTTTTAGGTACCTACTGTATTCTAGATCAACGGGTACAGTATAAGACTGGACAACAAATCATAAGGTAAAAAAAATAAACTATGCTGTGTATAGTGAATGTCCACCAGTGCCATGGTACATAAAGGTATAAGTTAACGCTATCTCTACTGAGCTCGTTCAAAAGCCATTATTTCTTTTGTGTGAGCGCGTGGCCTTTGTGCCTGAGCGGCTGGGCATTGTGTGTGAGCCTCAGGCACAAAAAGGCCACGCGCTCACACAAAAGAAATAATGGCTTTTGTTTAACAGAATGCCATTGTTAGTACAGGTAAGTGAACGAGCTTAGTAGAGATAGCGTTAACTTATACAGCACGCAAGGGATAATCTACCAATATGAACCAATGGGATGACATCCTTACACCGCTGCGCAACTGCACAACTCAAGACGCCAGAAGAAGTTATTCGAACTTACAAATTGATATCTTATTTATATGACACTATTCGCTCGTGTATCTGGTTCGTTCTTGTATTTGGTTCGAGCAAGAAGCGCTGCGAGTAATTATGTCATTAACATTTTTAGGGTTCCGTACCAAAAAGGTACAAAGGGAACCCTCATGGTGCGACTCTATCCGTCTGTCTGTCACATTGCTAAATATCTCTAGAACTACTGAAGCTATCGATTTGAAATTTGGAACGCTAACCCAAATACATTGGAAGTGTATTTTAACTTATTAATTATGAAAAATGCCCAATACATATAAAGTGGGGGCATAATTTCATTGTCTAGTTACTAGGTCGAGTGGGATATCATTGAATTGAACATAACAAAACAATTTTTTTTTGCTTTTCATAGAAATAAAAAAAATACTGATGAAGGTAAATGTGAGAAAAAAATACCATTCTCCCCCTTATCTCCGAAGTTTACCAACGAAAAATTGTTTTTTTTTTTACTTAATAATAACATTATTATACATATTACAGGATAAATATAATCACACCTTGAAAACTTTTTTTTAATTATCATAAAACATTTTCTAATTTAATTGTCAATTTAAGCCCATTTGCGGGTGTTTATTATACTTGAAATGTCTATGAGATTACACTAAAAACGATTCGCCGATAGATGGCGCTGTATACAATTACGCTTAATATACTTCTGGTCAAAACTGTCAAGTCTTTAGTGATTCTATTTACATGAGAAAATTTAGAGTTTGTACGGAACGCTCGGTGCGCGAACTCGCACTTGACCGGTTTTTTAATTGTTATATATACCTAATTCCACTGTTGGTCGATACTTGATAGCTTATAATATATAATTCGAATTAATCATTGACAAGTTGGCAGAACTCCTCGTTCGTTGTCTTAAAGTACTTTTTAACTCCGTCTATAAAGTAAGTTACTCGTACCTATGCTGCGAAGAGTAATAAAACGTATTTAGTCTCAGAAGATGGTATTAAATTCTATGCACAAAATTGAACAATTTACAGTTAAAAATCATGTTAAGAGACTAGACAAGCCAAATATTTACTTAGAGCCAAATGGACCGGTCCATGTATCTTAATTAGAGCGTAAGAACATTACTGTGTTAGTTATGCAATGTTGATACGTGGGAGTGTAATGCGAGACCTGTCCGCAGAAATTAATGTTTGACATGAACATACAGGTACCCGGTGTGTGGTGTAAGTGGGATTACATTTTTATTCATAGCAAAACTCATTGAAATGTTGTGGTATATCACTCTCTAGTCTTTCCATTTTGCTTTCGATGAAACACTGACGATACATTGATTTGGCAAAACAAAAAGAAGCCTCTTTTTAACAACATTTCACAATAGGTCAATTTAAACATGTGAATCTAGAAATCAATTGGTCTTAGTTGCTACAGTGTCGAAGAGTTGGTTTTGCATTAAGTTATTTGTACACAGGAATACAAAGAACTTAATGCAAAACTAACCCCTCGAAAGCGACACAGTAGCAACAAAAACGGATTTATATCTAAATTCACTTATTCACTTGTCACTTGCACCATGCCTCATGTTTATTTAAGCCACACAGTTTGCAAAATGTTGTATTATAAATAATTAAAACTTGTTGACACTTACTGTTGTAATATTTCGCACTAGTAATATAATCTAAACTCGTTGTATTTGTAGCATTAGTACGTATTCAATACCTTAATTGGATAAAAATTGGACCGAGTACCCACACCGGTATTTTGTTAGCGTGTGTACATTTTAATTGCTTAATGTGTACGAACATAAAACCAAAGCTCGTGTTTTGTTTTAAAGGCAATGTGAGGCAATATCGCGTTAGAAGTAATATTTATAAGTACCTGGGTAATAATATTACCATCATATACCGAGCGTCTACTCGCCTCAAATGACGCCTCAACTGATAAAACATTATATTATGCCTAATAATTTTAATAAATGGTTTTTTTATATCCAATTTAGTTGATGGTCAACAAGGTAGGTATATAAGGCATATGTTTGTTCTCGTAAAAAATAATTTTTAGCAGAACTTATTGCAATCGCATTGCCTCACGGTAACCACGCCCACATATTACTGGTACGCGTGGGTGATCAAAAGAGTTCCTTATTTTATACAGGAATTATACTTACAAGCCAAGATTCAATATGTCCATAATTTCAATTGTCACACATGGCAATATCATCGTCAGATTCGAAAGAATTCCGTCTGACAAGAACCAAAAGGAGGCATCCTCTTACCGAAATAAGTGTCGTTAATAAAGTAATTTCTGAATTCTTATTTTATAGCCTCTGCCGGTTATAACTTTTTACGAACCTGAATGAATTACCGAATCAGATGTCAATTACTTACGATATTTTTCGCGACCTATAAGTCCACTTGGAAGAGTAACAAGTTTCCTTAAAACATCGTAAACCGAGGAAATTAAATCTGTAAACTTAATTTAAATGGACTTCATTAAAAATACTCAATTAGTTCTTTCTTTAATAGGTTAAAATTTAGTCAGTAACAGTTAGGTACTGCCAATTTTTTTCTGCATCTATTCAATTAGGTATTGCATTGTCATGAAAATGGCGAACTGCGGAAGTATTTCGATCGAATACACAATGAAACACAATACAAACACAAACATAAAATTCAGAGTGAAACTAACTAAAAGCGTGTAAAAATACGATTTGGCATGAGAGAGGGATGACACCGAGTTTTGGTTATCATTTCATAGACTATTTTGTTTTCTAACAATGCTCAAGAGAATATATCGACAAGATAAAAAAGTAATGTATTTATAAGTGGACAAAAACATTAACGTATTGTAGACCAAATATTTGAAAACACGTCGGTCAGCGAGAGCTCAAGTGCTAGTCATCATTTTTATCATCATCATTATCATCATGTCAGCCGATAGACGTCCACTGCTGGACATAGGCCTCCCCCAAGGCTCGCCACTCCTACCGATCCTGTGCCGCTCGCAACCACCGAATTCCCGCGACCTTCACCAGGTCGTCGCTCCATCTCGTTGGAGGCCTACCGGCAGTTCGTCTTCCGGTACGCGGACGCCACTCCAGAACCTTCTGGCCCCACCGGCCATCAGTTCCGCGAGCAATGTGCCCGCCCACTGCCACTTAAGCTTATCATTTCTGACTCTATCACGCAGAGAAACCCCGAGCATAACTCTCTCCATTGCCCTTTGCATCATTTTTATGTTCCTCTTGAATACTCATTGCTCATAAAAAAATAAACAGGATTGGTAATTTTCCCATTATTCATGTTAAATAAACATGACTTATTTTAAATAAATACCATTGTCAACACTGATAAGAAGGAGCTAGCGAAAAAAATAATCACATTGAAACTAGATTATATTTGCAGGAGCAGACTTCAACTAAAACCTATTCAGTAAAAGTTGGCTCAATAGAAAAGAATAACGAAAATCGATACCCTGTATACCGCAGCAGTATAATTTTAGTAAAATAGGTAAGTATTTTTTCAGTTATTGAGATAACATTTTAATAAAACACACGTGATGGCCACCGTCGCAAGTTTCGTGTAGCGCGCCATATCTGATACCTTTCTAATTTCCTCGCTTTATGCCCCCTCTTAACTGACAATTCTAAACCCTTATCGCAGAGACATAAAGGTCCACCGATGATCAGATGAGTCTTGCTGTTTTTTTTTCCTATATCTTAAAACATATTTTGCCATGAAGTGTAAGGTCTGCCTATTTATTGTATCCGACTTTTGTCACACGATCAAATATCTACCTACTTATAGTGAACCTCTGACCTTAGAAGCCACTTGAGAACTTCCATTTCTATGTACGTGGAACTCTCACCAATGGACAGCGTTATGGACTGGTGGTGGTTAAGGTTCTGGACTGGAAAGGACGAGGCATCAATGTAAATGGCGAGTACATCACTCACCTTGGGTTTGCCGATGATATCGTAGTCATGGCTGAGACCATGGAGGACCTCAGTGCGATGCTCGCTGATCTCAGCAGAGTATCTGAACGAGTTGGTCTGAAAATGAACATGAACAAGACGAAGATCATGTCTAACGTCCATGTTGTGCCAACTCCCGTATTAATCGGAGGCTCTGCGCTCGAAGTTGTTGACGATTATGTATACCTAGGACAAACAGTCCAGTTAGGTAGGTTCAACTTCGAGAAAGAGGTCACTCGTCGAATCCGACTCGGTTGGGCAGCGTTCGGGAAGCTCCACAGTATCTTTTCGTCCAAATTGCCGCAGTGTCTTAAGTCAAAAGTCTTTGACCAGTGTGTGTTGCCAGTGATGACATACGGATCTGAGACGTGGGCGCTAACGATGGGCCTCATAAGAAGGCTCAAGCTCACGCAAAGGGCAATGGAGAGAGCTATGCTCGGGGTTTCTCTGCGTGATAGTCAGAAATGATGATATCCGCAGTAGAACTAGGGTCACCGACATATCTCGCAGAATTGCAAACCTTAAGTGGCAGTGGGCGGGGCACATTGCTCGCAGAACTGATGGCCGGTGGGGCCGGAAGGTTCTGGAGTGGCGTCCGCGTACCGGAAGACGAACTGCCGGTAGGCCTCCAACGAGATGGAGCGACGACCTGGAATTCGGAATTCGGTGGATGCGAGCGGCACAGGATCGGTCGGAGTGGCGAGCCTTGGGGGAGGCCTATGTCCAGCAGTGGACGTCTATCGGCTGACATGATGATGATTAATTAAATGAAAAACGTCATCATGATACTTAGTTCTCAATCAAGCGAAATATAGTGAGATTTTATGTTTGACATGTTATAACGAATTAAACGACACATAGTTCGTTTTTGCAATTTTAAATGTAACTTTAGCGCTCAATTCTTTTTTACGGAACAAGTAACATAACACAACATAACATGACACACATAATACATACGATCTTATTTCCACATGTAAATATGTATAATAAAATTTACATGTAACTTTTGTTATGAATAAAGAAACTGAAACTGAACTGAAACTGAAGTTTAGTGCATCGATCCCGACATATTTTGATGTGTCGCTTGATTCTACCCCTTATAATAGGGTTGTAGACATGATTTTTGAACACAAAAATAGTCGAGCACATAGATTTTCATACCCAGATTCGGTCTGCATTCATAACTTTTTTTCGATTTTGTCGCTTATTCGTATTCCATAACGCAGTCCAAATGCACTCCATTTTTCCTGGGCGGCGGCGTTTACCGCAACAGAAACCATCTAATTACCGCGATGAAGGATCGGTTCCCGCCCTGGGTATATTTCCCGCCGTGGCGCCCGACGGTATCTATCAGTAAGTAGAGGGTGGTCGCGATACACAAACCGGGAATGGCACAATCTACATATTAAAAACAGTACCTACACTAAAATGTTCTGTATAGAAACCTTGCCTCGTGGAAGATTATGACTGGCGAAGCGTGGCGAGACACAGATAAAAATACATTCGTAAAATATGTTGCCTAGCCTAGTATTGGTTCGCCTATAAAATGTTCATGAATTTTAATATTTTGTAGAAATTGCGAAACGTCTGGTTGACGTAATTGATGACCGAAGAGCTGGCGGCTTCCTCGCACAACGTATCAGCATTGCGATACAGCGAGAAAATGCCGCCAGCATCCTTGGTACAATGCAATGCAATTTAAGCTAGTTATTAATTTCGTTTACGTAGTAGCACTGTATATATCTTGTATGTAAATAAAGATAATATTTAATAAAATATATATATATATTGTGTGTGCCCCGTGTGGTGCCGGGTAAGAATAGCACCAACCCCCTATCTTTCCGTGGGTGTCGTAAGAGGCGACTTAAGGAAATCCGGTGGATGGGCAGCAGCGTCCTCCGAGAACTACCTCTATCAAACTGCGGTCGCCAACCCGCCTGCCAAGCGTGGCGACTACGGCAATCCCCCCCAAGGTCTTGGGGGAGGCCTATGTCCAGCAGTGGACGTCTATCGGCTGACATGATGATGATGATATATTGTGTGTACGACGGAAAATCCGAATGTTAAGTGCGATATCCCATATACTCATATCCTTGACAAAAAGATCGCCAGGAAAACGAACTAAATCCATTATGACCTGGTTTCCAAACCAGTGTCTGGTTCGATTCTATTATTATTTAATTAAAAGTAAAACTAAGACTAACTAAGAATAACAACTTATAAATAATAAAAATTAAAAAAACAAAACTACTCTTAATTAAAAAACATCTAAATAAGGCCCCCGCGGCATTGTGCCAAAGATGCTGGCAGCATTCCCTCGCTGAATGGCAATACTTATGCGCTGCGAGAGAAAGCCGCCAGCTCTCTGGTCACCGGTTGCGTCGACGAGCTTTTTGCTAAGTTCTTTAAAAAGAACTTTTGCGCTTGGACCCCACGGCCCCAGTGTCTCGACACCAAATGCCACAAAGTGGTATTGTGGGCCGAGACCTCGGTACTTTGCGAACTTTTTGCCTTCAGCCGCCTCGGCAGCCGCCCCAGCCCTGAACGAAGTTCTTGGTAGATGGGACGGAGCTAGTGTATCGACGCATGTGGCGTCCCAGACCAGCACCCGTCCCATCTTCCACGGGACCAGGGTCATACCGTCCGGTCTCTTGCCGTCGTCCCTCAAAACGCCGTTTGGTTCAAGGATAGCCGGCGCGTTGACGGTGGCAAGAGAACGGCGGATGATTAATGATGATGATTTCGCTGTACTGGCCACAAACTGGTGCGTACAACGTATGTCCCTGCCCAATCGTTCGCTAGATGTCGCTGTTCCCACGGCAAACTAGGTAACGATCTGTTATTATTCGATTCTTGGGATTAAATCGCTACGTGAACCCCAACGTTCTTTAGGTTAGGTTAGATTCTGTTTGGGTTAGGTTGCATTTAGAAAAGCGCTGAGCGCTGGTTTTGAGACATTAAGCCTTTTACTATAATTTTCTTAAAAAAACATTTCAATATCAATAAGGCATCTAACTCACAAGTATATAGGACTTGTAAAGTACGAAAGTATATCGATATGTCATAATATGCCTTCTGATAGCAAAATATTCCTGCAACTGCAATAGATATAGATACGATACGTTTTTAGTAGTAAGTTTTAATTTAAAATACTTAACAAAACTTTGGATATATTTTTGAATACCTACATACTGCGTTTATAATGTTTGCTGTGCAGACAGTGGTCACTAAATCACACGCTAATAACTAGCTCAGATACGATCTGTGCTTTCAATAACAAACTCAGCCAATTGTACTTACTTGGTGTCTTACTTTAGAAAGCTTTGCAGTTCTTTACCGGTCCGATCGCTATCTACTAGCTTGGACAATTTTCTAATTATCCGTTGCTATTAGGTACTGAGATATAAGGGTGTTAATATATGGAAATTTGTGCAGTAATAGTTTGAGTGAAGATTTGAGGATCCATACATCTACAAATAAATTCAAAGAACCCTTACAGTACAGTCAGCGTCAAATAGATAGTGGCCAAGTAAGTATATCGCAACACACCTTTGTTACCATAGAAATAAGGATATGTTCCGATATATTTGGCCACTTTGACCTTCACTATCTATTTGACGCTGACTGTACAACGTATATGGCTTGTGGTGACAAGATTCAGTAATACAAATTTAAACTAAAAAGAGGCAAGATATCTAAGCTATATTAATAGATGAGAATATACCTATTAAATAAGATGCCTATTAAATATATTACAATCATAATTAAAATGGACGTATTTATATAAGTCACAATAAATTTACAAAGCCAATTACTACATACATAATATACTGCGTTTCTTTTCTATGCGGTTAAAATGTACCTAGTCTAAATATCTACAACGACATCTGATGATGTATGAAATAGCCAATTTTATGTTACTTCAGAGTCCCATTGTTGTTTAGTTTACTTTTTAGTACCTATATTGACTTCGTAGTTTATGTTTAAACGTTAAACAATACACCTTGCATAAATAAGTTCTCACTCATAGACAACATTTTTTGTAATGAATTGAGGATCTTTAAATACCTACCCAAAGCAGTTTTACCGGCAGCGTCCTCCAGGATGGACACAGGATATTGTTTACAGGCTGGGTTGGGAGTGAATCGTCCAGTGATACGCACACAAAATTTCCCTTTCTCTTTTTGGACTGTAGAATTTTTTTAGATTTTTATACAGCCACCTATAGTAGGTATTAACAGTGTAGAGTTAGTAGTAGTAGTAGTAGTAAATCACTTTATTGTACAAAACAAAAATTGATAACATGAAATTCATATAAATTTAGGTACAAAGGCGAGCTTATCCCTATAAGGGATTTCTTCCAGCTAACCTTAGAGTAAATGAGTGGAAAATTCGAATTAGATAGATAGACAAACTTACAGAACGTACAATAATATTTAAGGAGGAAAACTACAATATTAACGTCTACGAATAACTAAAATACATCAATTGCATTATGCAATAAAATAAATATGTACTAGCATACATAAATATATAGTACTAAATAAATATTAAATAAATATATATATATATATATATATAATATATAAATAATATATATATATATTAGCACTCAACCAAATCACAGTTCGTGGGAAAGCCAAAGCTTTTTCAGATTAACTTTGAGTGATGCTACAGACCGGGACCGTTTGAGCGACAGGGGCAACTCGTTCCACAACTTCACCGCGCGCACTGTGAATGAATTTGCGTACGTTCGAGACTTATTCGAAGGGATAGCAAGCGTAAGATTAGCACTAGAACGTAAGCGGTGATCACTTCCTTCAGCCAGATAGTTAAATCTCTCGGTTAGGTAAGATGGGGAACAGGGGTTGAAGAGTATGTTGAAAAGCAACGACAGAACATGCACATCCCTGCGCTGGCGGATCGGTAACCACCCGAGCTGCTTACGAAAATTAGAAATGTGGTCGTATTTACGGAGGCCATACACATACCTGATACAGACATTTTGTAAGCGCTCAAGTTTATTCAGCAATTCCTCATTAAGATCCAAGAACGCAATGTCACCATAGTCTAGTAGAGGGAGCAAGAGAGAGCGGGCAAGAGTCAGTTTGGTACGAAGAGGGAGGAAATTCTGAAGTCGTCGAAGAGAGTGTAGGGAACCAAAAATTTTTTTACTCACCTCAGCCACGTGGGGTTCCCAGGAAAGCGTCTGGTCCATGATGACACCCAAATTTCGGACAGTAGAGGAAAAGGGGATTTTAGTCCCATCAAAAAAAATGTCAGGTATCACCATGTCTGAGAGCTTAGCTACATAGTAAGGGCCACCAATGACAATTGCCTGCGACTTCTGGGCATTAATCTTCAAACCGAATTTGCACGCCCAATCCCGTATGGACTCTAAATCAGAATTGATTTGAGTAATCATTGAAGCAAGATCATCTATATTAGCCGCTGCATAAATCTGTAGGTCGTCCGCGTAAAGATGGTATGATGACGTAAGTGCTTTCGTGATACCATTAATAAAAATAGAAAAAAGAAGTGGCGAAAGTACTCCTCCTTGCGGGACGCCAGCGGAAAGCTCACACCAGTCGGACAGCTTGTCGTCGACTCTGACACGCTGGCGTCTGCCAGTAAGGTAGCTACGAAACCAGGATAAAGTGGTTTGGGATATGTTAAGACTGCTGAGTGTGCCCAGAAGGATGTCAAAGTCCACTGTGTTAAAGGCACTACTGAAGTCGAGAAGAACAAGGACAGTTAGCATTTTGCACTCTATATTAAACCGGATGTCGTCGGTGACTTTAACTAAAGCGGTGACTGTGCTGTGCCCGGGGCGGAATCCAGATTGGAATGAGTTAAATAACAAATTTCTATTAAGATAGGATAGGAGACGGCGATTAACATAATGTTCAATAATTTTTGATACTACAGGAAGAATGGAAATAGGACGATATTGGGAGAAAGAAGCAGGAATGGAGGTTTTCGGTAGAGGGGTGACATGGGCACACTTCCAGGAAGCCGGAAACGTGCCCGTGGATAGGGAAAAATTTATAATGTTGGAAATGATAGGAGAGATGAAATCCGCCGCGAGCATGAGCATATCTACACTGAGGTTATCGTCACCGACGGCTTTCGACTTGATAGTTTTGAGGATTGCTTGTGTCTCTTGTGCAGAAATACAGCCGAGCTCAAAAAATTCTAAATTGGAGTTAGATGTAGTAGTCGCAAGAAGCGATAAGGTGGAACTTTTAACTGACGGATCAAGTGTTACTGGCGAAATACTTAAAAATTGATTAATACCGTTTACATCGAGAAAACTAGAGCAACTTGATTGAGATTTGCCCAAGCCAAGGGATTTTAAAAACTTCCATAACTTCGCAGGGGGACAGTCTTCAATTGAGCTGTGAATGTATCGACGCTTTGACTCCCTACAGACTTTGTTGCAGCGGTTACGCAGTGACAGATACTTCTGGCGATTATCATCAGAGGGATTCAATCGAAATTTTACGCGGGCTCGATCTCGCTTGGCCATCAGTAGTTTAATATCCGGCGTGAGCCAAGGCGCAGGAAAGTGTTTAACGCGCATAGGTTTCAACGGCGCATATTTGTCAAAAGTCGCAAGCAACATATCATTAAAAGCCCTCACCCTCATGTCTATATCTGCAAGACGATCTAACCCTTGCCAATCTGCACTAGATAAGTCAGCATAAAAGGCTTGCAAATCCAAGTCCCGCAGGTTTCGCCGCATTATAATTTTGTGCTTTCGTTTTGGAGGACGGATTTTAAAAGCAGCGTATATTAAATCATGGTTGGAGAAGCCAGCAGCATTAAACTGACCATGAAAGGAAACTAAGTCTGGAGAAGAGGTAATAATGAGGTCTAGTAAAGAGGGAGGGCCGTTATGCGGGAAATGTGTAGCTGTGAGAGGTAAAACGCTTAGGTTTAAGGACGAAGCAAGAGAATAAAGTTTAGAGGAGCGGAGATCATTTTTAAGGAGGCAGGTGTTAAAATCGCCCATGAGAATACTATGGTCAAACTGAGGGGTTATATCAGCTAATGTATCATACAGAGCATCGAAATAATTTATGTTGGAAGAAGGGCTGTAAACAACGCCTAGAAGAATTTTGGAATGATGTAAGGTGACTTCTACAAAAAGATGCTCGGCAGAGTTTGAATAGACTGATGGTGACTGTGCGACTATCCTACAAGCAAGGTTACTTCTAATATAAATGGCGACACCACCACCGCGGACGGCTCCCGATCCACCCCCACTAGTGCCGGTCCGGTCGTTCCGTATCAAACAAAACCCTGGCAATGGATAATACGTAGAAGGTAGAGAAGGTTTCAGCCACGACTCTGAAATGAGAATAGCGTGAATATTATTGTTGGACTCGAAGGCCGAGAGTAGTTCATGGTAGTGTGCCGGCACACTTTGCGCATTGATGTGAACAACATTAAAGTTTTTGCCTGAAGAGTTAAATGTGTGTTGCAGACGTTCACCCAAATCAGGCACGTCTGACGCATCACTCAAAGAATCATAAAGGCTAGAAGAAGAGAGAGAGAAAAACTCGCTGTCTAAACTATTATTTAAAACGTTTGACATTGTATATACAATGTGGTTGAGTACTATTTATAAGAATATATATATATCGTATAAGTATAATATGAAATAAATATATAAAAAACCTAGTAAGTACTATTAACAGTAACTTATTTAGTAGTATACCGCCTCATTTGCTCGCCAGCAGCTACCTATTATAAATTATATAAATAAAAAACAGAAATGAAACAGGAACAAGCACAAGCACAGCAATAAAAATAATTAAGCAGAAACTAAAATATACAGAAAAATACACCTCATCGTGGTGGCACCGTGCGTCGTGGCACTGCACTACTATGCGCCCATCACTCGTCCAACTGCCCTTGACGCCATACCGCTTGCGGGCCTCCAGAAATACTGCATGCCGGGTGCTAGTGAGAAACTCAGACAGAGTTCTACCTGAGCCTTTCAGCAACTTCTTAGCGGCCCAGACTGCATCTCTAATCCTGTGACAGCTGAACTTAAGAAGGATAGGCCGGGGCTTTGATGGCGTCAAATTGCTTCCCAGCCGATAGCAACCCATGAGAGTTACTCCCTCCACCTTTAAGGTCTGTTGGAGAATGTCCACCGCTACAGCTGAAGTGTCTTCGCCTTGCGCCTCAGGTACACCATGAAGGAGAAGAATACCGGCTCGGGAACGAGACTCCATGTCCTCAAGGGTTCTCGACACAAATTCCATTTGATTTTGGAGACTCGACACAGCTTTGCAAACAAAATCTTTAAATGCACTGTACTCGCCTGGCAGTGCTTCTGTCCCCTGGGTGGCCACAGAACTCTCAAAAGAGGCCATCCGCGACTCGAACATGGCCTTCATGCCGTCAATGCTCTTTTGAAGCTTCGCCAAGTGATCCATTTTGTCTTTTACAGGTGTTTTCACTAACGTTGACCTTTGAACTTTAGTGCTAATGACAGTGAGATGTTGATAGTGTGAATAAAAAGTGATGATAACTGCTGTGGGTGCAAACAAGGTGCGATATATCACATGTAAGCGATTTTTACATTAATACAATGTAAATTACTAATTTTTCTATTTTAAATTATATCTGTACAATTTTGACGTGTTGTTTGTTTGACTACCCACAAAATTCAACTAAGATAAGTCTGCAGCGATTTTGATAGCCCCAGACTATGCAAGTGTGCAAGTGTTATTTTTATACGTCAAACTTCTATGAAATTATGACGTATAAACTAACCTTGACGTTGGCGGAATCATCGACAATATCGATGGAGCCATAATACCCAAAGATTGATTGATTGTATAAATAACACTTGCACAGTCTGTGCTGGCAAAATCGTTGCAGTTATCTTGGTTTAACTTTATTTGGGTGGGCATTTAAATATTCGTTACAAATACAATACAATAGCTCTCATATCGATCATTCAGAACTAAGATTATTTAAGTAAGTACTTTATAAGAAGAAGTATCCCTGATAATAATGTTAATTAAGGAGCACCTTGCTTTTTTTAATAGTAAATTCCTTTTGTCCTACGCAACCCTTTAACAAGGGCTATTATTCCAATAACTTACCAAGCGCTGGTGAGTTGCATAGTTAGACAGAATAGTCTAAAAGATAACTTACGCTATTTCGTATCAATTTCGACTCGTGTAAGAGGTGGTTTGGTAAAGTAGGACCAGGGTAGTGATAGTTTTAATGACAATTTTGCAGCTTAATAGTGACATCGTAAAGGTACCTACAACATTTAAAGAAATTTCCGTTTCCCGGTAAATTTTTAAGCAGCAACAGCATGTATTAAATTAAATGCACCTTAATCGTATTCGTACCTACTCGTAATATTATGAGTATTTATTAACTGATGTGATCCGGTACATGTAATCACTTTTCGGTGTAAGATTGGGTTAAAATTAAGAATACCTACGTTACTTTGATAATTCAATGTTAGGGTCATGTTAAGGTATCATCTAGCTAGTCTGATGATGGTGAAAATGATGACCACAAGTGGCATGAGTAGTTAAGTAGAGTGGCATCTTAAGATGCTTATTGTTTTCTTTAACCCTTTGAACGGCACGTCTATCGTGTGCGGCGCGTCATCGTCATCGAAGGTTGATATTGGGATGTAGCCGCGCTGGTCAGTTAACGTCTTTGGCGGTCAAAGAATTAAATTTTGCCTTACTCTGGCTGGCTGGTCATTTGACTCTGTAAGCAATGGTATTGCTCCGCTAGCCCGGGTGCGCGTGGGCAGCCTCATTATCCCGGCGACATTATATCTACGCGCGTAATCGACTCATTGGTGGCCTCATCAATACGTTATAAAGACCGACTAATAACAGACAACACAACCAACAAAGCAACTATCTGATCCCGGTCATAAGATTGATAATTATTAACAAATGACCAAAATTCATACGACAATACATTTTTGATACCATTCTTCAGTGCGATCTTCTACTCACCGAAATGAGTTTTATACTTTTGCTGTAGCACTGATAGTTATAAATTGCCTTAAATACTAAACGAAAAAAAAAAAACAACTTTTCAAGCTAACTAAAAGAAAATCTGGGGACCTAACCAAGATGTTAATCGTTTGCAGAAAATGAAACGAAACGCTACAGATAAACGTAAACAATCTATGGAAATGATAGCGCTTCGTTTCATTTCCTGCAAACGATTGACATCTTGGCTAGGCCCCCGGTTTATGTGGTCTTTGTCTATTTTGAGTAAAGCCTTTGCACCTTTAAATCTGGATCATTAATTAAATATTAAAGATCATGTTAATATACTAAACAAAAGGTGCTTTCCGGGAATTTCATATAATAAAGGAACTTTTATTTGATACAACTGATAACTGTCATCGTGAAACTAAAGGGCAACTCGGTCGTGAGATAGACTTTAACATTATTTTCTGTAACTGGCACGACTGGAAAGAAAACTAGTTAAATATGCAATAAAATAACAACTTCAAGTTAAGTACCTGTATTTAGCTACGTTGGGAAACTTCAATAATAACGCCGAAAAAACGAAACAAAACCGGCCAAGTGTGTGTCGGGCCACGCATAATGGAGGGTTCCGTACCTTCATACGATATAAAAAGATAGCTTTTTATCATTAGGTACCAGCAAAAGGCCGAATCTTCCCGGCACTTACGTATTTTTAATAAGAACTGAAGTTTCATGCAAGAACTCATTAATGGCCGGCCAATTCGAACAACGTGATAATTACTAGATACGAGAACAATACGAAATCTAATAGATACATTATAGTTTAGTTCTCAACTAGTTATCTTTTGCAGTTCGATTCGAGAAACCAATTGTCATTTCACGCTACAATTATTGTGTCGTTACGGGATATCCATTAGATATCCAATGGATGTCTAAGTAATATCTTAAGCAAATCTTAAAGAGATCGTTTAAAAAGACATTCGGAATCGCGGAAATGTCAAATTTGACATGACTTTCTTACTCGTAAATATCTCGTTATCGTTTCTGTTTCATATCTAGTGGATATCTAGTTGATATCTAGATCAATTGTATGAATTGGCCCGTGGGTCAACTGATCATGTTCAAAATAATTTTCGTGGAAAGCATTTATTAAGCTTTATTAGAGTGTTACTGTCATAGTTAATTTTGTAGTCACAGTAAATTTACTGCCATCTATCGACAAACGATTAAAACTAATACCAAAAAAATTCTATATATTTTATTTTTATTTGTATTTATTATTTTTATGTGATATTGACCCATGTTCTTTAACTGATATGTGTTAAAATTGTTAAATAACAAACGAAACCGTCAACGCCATCTCGCCGAGAATAGGCCAAAGGTGTTTAGGCGCCATCTGTCCGAGAATCATGTTTTCTTGATTTCCGAGGCACGTTTTTTCCTTAGACTTTATTCATCTTATACGGAGTTACATCTTTGGTTGGAGGTTATGTTCAAAAGATGGAGGGGTGGGGGGACAGATTATTTTCGTAGTTACATGTATGGAGGCAACCCTTAAAAATGTATATTATGTAATTTTAATTTTCAAACATAGTAACAGCTCACAAAATATACCAAACCTCGCAAATTGTTCCAAATTTCATTCAAATATACCCTAAAAAGGTTTCTGTGGAAATAGACCCACGACAAATAAAATTAAAATTTCTTTTGAGTTGGTTTGAGATCTTAAAATTTTTGTCAGATTTCTTATTATTTTAAGATACTAATTTAAGATTAGGGACCAGATATTACATTGTGTTTACTTAATTAAGATTTGAATTCTCAGTACGTAAATACATAGCAGAGAGAGGTAGGTAGGTCCGTTCATTAAATAAATAAAAATAAGTAAATAAACAACGGTAGGCTTTGTGGCATTTAGGATGCGTTAATAATTGAAAGAAATGACTTTACTGCCCATCAACGCCCACAAAAACTTAACAAAACCACGAAGTCGGATCGGACGACTCATCGAGATGGGATTTTTCTATTTTGTTTTTATAGTATAAGGTAACTTTATAGCCTTGCTGGTAAAGATATTGCTTTGTAGACCCGACGTATTTTTATAATAAGTATTTTTTAAATACGACTTTATAATTCAAAACTATCGCTTTAGATGATGTTTTTCCTATTTTTTTTGGGAAAATATTCAAGTATGTCTCCTCAAATATCAAAATCCAGAAATAGTAAAATCTCACAATTATTGTTTACCACCAGTAGGTACTTCTTCCTATGACATCACGAAATAGGTGCTGATAAAACTACGCATATGAGTTTATAGAAGTAAATACAGTCCGTTCATAACGCATATAAATAAATAAATATTATAAGACATTCTTAGGTACACAGATTGACTAAGTCCCACGGTAAGCCCAAGGAGGCTTGTGTTATGGGTACTCAGACAACGATATATATAATATATACCTATAAATACTTAAATACATAGAAAACACCCATGACTCAGGAGAAAATATCTGTGCTCATCACGCAAATAAATTCCCTTACCGGGATTCGAACCCAGGAGCATCGGCTTCACAGGCAGGGTCACTACCCACTAGGCCAGACCGGTCGTCGCATATGTTGTTAAAAAAACGCTAAGCCACGTAAATTCTGAGCTTTCGAGTTCTGAGCTGTACTCGAGTGACCAGAAATCCTGATCGCTTTTTTGTAAAGACAATAACTCATCAATGCCGATCCTTTTGCCCACAGTTACAAGATCAAGAAATTGAAAAGGATATTGTTTTTACCCTAGCCGTTATCGCACCGTTCACATTATCTCGGATAAATTCTGCCTCAGACCCTATTCGCTGTAACTTCTGAAAGATTTAACAAGACATTCGACCCTTTGCTTCTGGGGTTATACAGGTAGTCGAAGCGTCATTTATCTCAACAAAATTTTATCCGTGACTAATTAGAAACACATGTTTCTCACCTGGCTGCAATCAGAGACGTACTCGTAATCTCACATCTAATTGGACGTATTATTAACCGTCTAATGATGCTTTTATTTCTACCATTTCCAATTATTTTTTAAGTTAGTAGGCGTGATAGAAGATTAGTGGAAATAAACAAAAAAGCACAAGCAATCACCTACTTCTACAGTACTTATAGATAGTAGTTTTTCGTCAATAGCCTCTCAGTACCTACCTATTAATCCCCTTTAATTAATTAACTTAGTTATCTGATGTGATAGCCGATACCTAGTATGACGGGTATCACATAGAAGATTAGTGGAAATAAACAAAAAAGCACAAGCAATCACCTACTTCTACAATACTTATAGATAGTAGTTTTTAATACCCTCTAATTAATTAACTTAGTTATCTGATGTGATAGCCGATACCTAGTATGACGGGTTTCAATAGGTACATGTGATTTTTGAGGAGTTTGCAGAACATGGGCAGGTATGAGTAGATACTATATAGTGGAGGTACCACAAAAAAATGGCATCGACGAAATCGCCAAAAATTAAAACAATAGGTAGCATATGTAACTATTTACTTATAAGGTGGGGGCGAAATTCTGGAAAATTGCATTAGGTTCTATGATTTAGTGAATATTTAAAACAGGACCCTATCTTAACAACAACATTTATTTGTAACATAAATGTGACTGGCCAATGACGGGAAGCCTGTTTTGGAGAAATGGATAATAAATCGTAATAAATACTTCTCACGAAAATTATTTCGGCTACTTTGTGAATGAATTCCATTATTAATGTGTCCATGTAATTTTGTAGCCAGTTCACCAAAACTTGGTGGGCAACACAGGACCCGACTAAGTTGCCTAGGTTGTTTTTGGTATGTTGTCTTTTAATTTCGTCGCAGTGCGTATGTTCTGTCCCTATGTAGTATACTTGCTCTAAGCTTAAAGTGTCTACAGACGACCGCACCGGACCGCCATCGCCACTTTGGTGCGGTTTTGAGTACGCAGCAGAGTTAGAGCGATAATGCGTTTTTACCCGCTTGTTTTAAAGGATAAAAGACGGCTTGCCGAGCTAGTGAGGGGAAAAGATAATTTTGACAGCACTAAGGTCGCTGTCCGGTGCGGTAGTCTGTTACGGTTTTAAAAACACAATATATTGCTGTAAAACAACTTCTTCTGCGTTACACGTGTAATTTAGCACTTATACAAGAAATATTTCGGTTCGGTTCGGTTCGGTAATTAGGGTCACATTTAACACGGTGTATAAAATGACGACAATTTTTATTAAAATTTATAAAAACCACTTTTTCAACAGAATAATTAAACGGATGGTTGTGGATGTCTGTCTTCCGCATAAAGGGAAAAGGAATAAGTAGAAAACAGGAACTCGGCTGAAAACTTAGCTGTGAAGGAAAAATGGATTAATGGACGATGATGGCTGAATCAATGGATGAAAGAAATCTAAATTCAAAACCGAATACTTCGCCCGTCAAATGAGGCTATTTGAATTTTGAGAGAATTTTAAAAATGCGGATTACAGATAATTAACAAAGGTTGGCAAAACTAGAAGAAAATTACTATGGCAAATAATTAATTGGTTACAAAAAAAGGAATCGGATTTGATGACGGTTGCCGATCGTCCCTCAAGATCGGCACTCACGAGCGCCCTCCGGGGCTCTCCCAACGGAAGGCTTAAAACGCTCTCCTTAGCACCGTCTTCCGGAGACCGGAGCCCTCCCAACGGAAGGCTCAAACGCACTCCGCTTACGCTTACGCTTCACAAAACCTTTTCCAGCAACTTACTGGTCTATGAGCACATATGTTTTTGCCGATGAAAATCGTTCGTAATCACATAAAAATATTGACTCCGCGACTTAAAAATCGCGAGCGCACAAAATGCAACGGTCCGCAGTCCCAGATTCAGTCACACAATTCCAGGGAGCAAAAAAATGAACAAGATAATTGCACTGTTCCGACTTTTCTCTCTAAGTCTCTCGATCGATCTCACGTCTTTCACAATCCCGAACATCTCAAAAATTTTCATTCAAAATTAGCGCGAATATTCTCTTAAATTTAAAACTGCCAGCTCTTTTTAACACAAGAAGGCTAGCTTCTTTGGCAACCGCCATATAAGCTCCATCTAACCGTACTTGCGTTAATCAATTCACACTGTACGACACGACTAAACAAACAAGCAAACTAGACATGACAGACAAGCAAGTAGTTTCCAAAATTGAGGACAGATGTAGCGTCATGCTACAATATGTATTGATCTTAAGTGAAAAATACTATACATACTTAAATTTATTTTCTAAAACTTATCTTCTTATTAAAACGACTTAAATGCTGCGAATAAGTATACGTATACGTCCTTTTGCTTGTATGGCTTTTTGTATCGTATGAACGTACCGAACCCTCCATTATGCGTGGTCCGACACGCACTTGGCCCATTTTAGTTTTAGGGAATAGGCCCCATGCAGCATTACATCAAAGAAACTACCGGAAAGAAAAACACCGCATTCTCCAAATAATTGCGAGACATTAGTTTCCCGACATCTGCAGTTACATAAATAAGTTCGTTTTAGAAAGCTAGAAATCTTTTAACGCCAATTGCCCGTGCAATACCGTCCTTACACTGCCATGAATCCTGCGCCCCGTCATTAATAGACTTTCACTGAGGAAATGCAATTTTCTAGAAAACGGTAGCGTGAAGACCAATAGGGTTTCTCTTTTTACCCGTCCGTGGCCGCCGGGGGCTGCGTTACAGCATAATGCTGGCCCTAACTAGGCTTTGAAATACGACCTACATAAGCCAGAATGTAAATTATTTCCTTTTCTCCAGTAAGCGGACCATAAAACATCCACAGAGAACGTTCTAATATCATTAAACAGCGCATCGCGCTTTATAATTCATTTAACCAAGCCTTCCAGTTTATTTTTTGTCAAAGCCGAAATCTGTTTTATTAAGTGAGCATGGAAGGCTGATGCGCGATTCAAACTAACAACCGAATAATAATAAACCTACTGAATAATCAGAAACACGTTGATAATTTCATGTTGTTGCTACGATCTATATTCGATGCTGTTCTGAGTCAAATATTTAATACCTTCACTTTGGCCTTCCAAGTTCACTTTATCAGTAATATTGTTAATCTCTCGGCACATCTCGCATGCTTTTACGCATTCGGAGACGCATTTACATAATAAACGCGTACCGTATCCGCCACGATATCCCACATTCCTGTCTCGTCCTTCACCTTTCGCTAAAGGAAAGACACGACCCGATCTCAGTACCAAACAATGAAGTAACCTGTCTACTTGCAAAACTTTCCGCGTGCAAATCACGTTTTTGATAGTGTTACAGCAGAGGTGATTTTATCTGGATTTGTAAAATACGCGAACTAGATTAGTTTCGTCACAAAGTCATAGATAATCAAATGCTAGTGCGGGATCGGTTGACCTTTTGCAACTGGAAGGGTCAGAGTTTACGTCACTAGAGCTTCTTGGTTTAAGGTCGGCGTTAGAAGTGTTACGGCTTAATCCTGTCGGAAAGAGTGATGGCTCGAGTGGATGCCCTTTAAACTGAAAGGAAGTTTGATTTAGATATTTAAGTATGCATTTGTTACCACATACACTTTTGCCATTTGTACGATTGGATGCAAGATAATTATTATAGCGGCTAAATCGACTTTCAGGAGAAAGTAGACAAGAGAATTTGGATTTAAAAATAATGGTCACAAACAAAAGAACAAAGTAAAATGCTATATGTAATGTCAAATCACAAAGATCACTTCATCCATAATAATGAAAACACAGCCTTAAGTTTCTTATTTCTACTGAACCCTTACTTATTTTGAAAGAGGGATTACTGCGAAATTTAAATTTTATCCTATCACAAATTGCACATGTTTTCAAAGCCACAAACGTAAATCTTGCAACCTAACCTAAACAATGCGCTTGCACTAACGAAAGGTTCTTTGTCCGGATTAGCTTTGTTTACAGTCAAAGCCTTGGAGCTGTCAACAAAATGTTATCTTTATACCTTCAATTATAGGGTTCTTTACTAGTTGGTTGACGACTTCTTTAGGTGTGAAATGCAAAATGGTTCTTAATATTGGCTAATGAACTAGCATTACATTAATAGCCGTGACGAAGCATTGGGCAGTCGTGGCTCCTAGCGGGGTGTCCGGACACTTGGCGAAATCAATAACGGACAATACTCTAATGAGTCGATTACGCAAAGCTATTCTTTTGATTGTCAATTATTGATCGAGAACTAATTGAACTAAAGTAACCTATTATAGATACCGATGGGTAAACAAAATCACGGCATCCTATCATCACTAATAAATATTGCATTAAAATCAAAGATTTCTGAAGTAATATATAAGTCATGGATTAAATTGTTAATTGTTATACAATGTAATGTAGGCTAACTATTTAAGATAAATACGTAGTACGACTGTATATATTTTGTATGTAAATAAAGAGTATTATATATTTTAAGATAAATTGCCATGAGGATTAAGACTTTCTTTAGACAATTTAATTTTTTGCTTAAGTGGGTACCTGAATTGTGATTACTATAAGCATTTTTGTCATTTATCCAAAGCACCCATTGTATAAGGCCGTAGGAAAAAAATACATTAGTATTTATTATCTACGAGCACAGAACAAGGGTAAGTTCTTTGAAATCCGTCATAAATATGTATAAAAATTACTTACCATCAATTCCAACCGTGCCTAACAAATTAGTACGAGTATACTTATAGCACACAAATAAAACACTTCTAGCAACTTAATTTATTGCTACACTATTGAAGTGTATCAATACTTTCCTACTTATATACATCTAAGAAGAAAACAGAAATAATAAAGTCAATGTTAAATCTAAAACAGTAAAAATACTATCTTACAAATTACAATGTGTATCGATGCAACATTGACGTAACCCGTAACGAATAATGATAAAGCATTTTAACCACAGGTGTAATATATCCATAATGTCATGTCAAACATAAAGCACATCCAAATGTCTAACCTTGGATATGAAGCACTCATAATGAAGTAAGTACAAATTAATGTTGTTACGAAAATGTGTTCGCACGCCCGTGTGTCGAAAACCCTTTCTCGATTTTCACATTAGGTGCATGATGCAACAGCTTATTTATTTTAAAAGTTTTAACTCTAATTTGACGAAGATGAATCTGAAATATCGATAGAGTAATTTGAAAGGCGTGTTGTACATAATGATTTGATTTGTTGTTGTTCTATAGGTCATCAAACATTTCGTATGTATGGATAAGTAATAGATAATTACTTTACTTGGAGAATTTCGAATTCAGAAAATTTGATAAATATGAATGCCTAGAATCCACCCCACGTCTACGGTAGCACTGTTTGACTGTAATACAAGATGAAACGCAGCCAGTTTATTGTGAGTTATTAGTACCAAAACAAGGTAGGTACCCATTTTTCCTTTATTTTTTTTTAATTAGCTTTGTTTGTCGCCCGACAATAGGTACTACAGTACCTAATACGGTTAGGTTTTATTTTTAGCCCTAGTAAAAGCTAAAAATCTTATTATTTATTTTGGAAGCTATTGACGTGCAGAGAGACCATGATAGTTTTTACTTAAGCCGAAAACTAACCCCATTGAAAATGCTCACTGCATTTTCAAGGTTTTGAGCAGGAAGTATCGACAAGGCGATCGAGCGTATCGAATAACCAGCCGTTTCGGAAATTTATTGAGCATCCTCTCCCCGAGTTACGATGCGTCCCGCGGCTACCGTTATCAGGGTCCATCGACGGACGGACGGATGCTCCGGAGATACGCTTCTTACATCCTCCCTTACCATCACACACTGACTTACACTGTTCGTATAAGGTATATTTTCTTGTGCGCGTAAATGTTATGATATCGTTGGAACCATAAAGTCCCTGCGGACACGATTCGAGATGCACCTGTCCGCTTTAATACCCTGTTAATCCTGTAACAATAGATACGTCAAGATTTGGACAAAGGGTAATAATATTTTTTTATTTAGTGAAACTTGGATTCATAATAGGAATTAAATTGGTGTTCCCGTTATTTATTTCTTATTATCGTCTTTTTTTGTGATACGTACGTACGGTTAGCTTTAAGCCTTTTATTGATATTTATTGTGAGTGTTTATGCGCCTTTGTGTATAAAACCCGAAACGGCAGCCGAAATCGGTTCAATGGTCAAGCCCAAAATAGAAAGATTTACAATCTTTTTTGACAAAAACCCTGTAAATCCCAGTTTGGTTTTTCGGCAGTATTGGCGAGAGTTTGTTGAACTTGAAAAAATGAGCCAAGCGAATAAAGATCATTTTCTCTTCAATTCGATATACTTTTGTGATATAATGACAGAACAAGTTTAAAACATGACGTTATCTAGATCCAGTAAGACACCATTCACTTGTTGACGGCAAGTGTGTAATAAATAATACCTTTAATTGTCAACACACGCGATGGTAAATTTTAGTAGAGTCAGCGCATCACAAAAAAGCCATATTATACACCTACATAATAAGTATATAATAAGCCTGTAAAGTAATAAAGATCTAGGTTCTATGGAGTCTGTAATAAAGAATTTACCTAAGTAATTACATATATTATACCTTTATGTGAATTTCGTTTTCTAGCGAATTAAATGAATTAGGAAGCCTACACTGAGCAATGAGCATGGCTTAACATGCTCTTGGGCGTTTTTTTATATTAAAATTTTTCATTGTATTCACTTAACGGTCCCCAACAAGCTCGGTTCTCCATACAAACGTAGTTCCGCTCTCATTTTAAAACGACTAGCTGGATTGCTCTGAAACTTTGTACTTACAATAGGATAAGGTATATCTGTAATTAGTTTATGTAGCTTCAGATACCATAGGTAAAAGAATACAGCGAATTTAAGTTTTTCATACAAAACTTGTTTTTGCTCTATTTCGTTTGTTTTATAAACTGGAGGTATATAAACTAATTACAGACCTAGATATACCTTATGTCATTGTATGTGCAAAGTTTCATTAAAATCCAACACGTAGTTTTAAAATGAGAGCGGAACTACGTTTGTATGAAAAGGTGCAATTTGGCCGAGCTTGCCGTGGACTCTTAATATTCGCGAGAGCGAGCTGCCCTGGAGTAACGTGAAATCAATAATGTATCAAATCAAGAACGGATTTTACTTACATATATACCTAGGTTAAATGTTAGGTTTAAGTGTTAACTGCAGTTTCATTATCAGCCGGAAAAAATATTGATTGGCCTATTCTACGATTGGATACGATATATTACGTTATTTACGTTGTACACAATAGGTAGGTACGTTAAGGCGTTATGAGACATTCGGCCTGATTCTAATTTTAATAAACGTCAATAATTAGAGCTCGATACGATATGGATAGGATCTCTCAGTGTCAAAAGTGACGTTTTTGGTTGAAGAAACGTCACTTTTGACACTGACTGATCCGATCCATATCGTATCGAGATCTAATTTTTGATGTTTAATAAAATCAGAATCAGGTCGCAAGATATAGAATCTACCGTCGGGGGCGTATTAATTACACTTTTCGTACATAATAAACATTTTAATAATAGTATCAATAATATATATTACTCAACAGACTGTTTTAAAGCTTAGTAATAATTCGCAAGCCCATATTTAGTGTAGAAACCACATAAATCTGCGTTTAATAATAGCCACGTAGTTTGGTATCTTTATTGTATCTATATCGAAGTAAAAGCGTAAAATCGTGCACTTGTGGACTACGCGTGTAATAAATAGCGATTATTAATTATTTCTCGTTAGAATATTAATAGGTAACTGTCTAATTTGGCTTTAAACTGTTTGTTATGGGCGCGCTAAATGGCTCAAGGAGGTCAAAATGAGTAGTAGAGTACTTTTAAAAGAAAAGTGCAGTCGGCATTTGAATTAACAAATACATAAGTAATAACATCAATGATTATTTTAGCAGTTATTTATTAATCAACGTTGAACATGATAATATACAGTGACAAGTATTCCGATATGAAAGGCGCCGCCGCCGTAATTAAATATCACAACACAACAATTATAACCTCTTAATATCTTTTTTGCAGTATTAAATTATAATATCTATCTACCTGCCTATACTTATGTATGTGTCTTCCTTAAGGCGGTTCCCTGAAAATCTCCTAATATGATCATATTTTTCTAAGAGACTTTGATATTCGTAGACGTGGAAAAACTATATGTATATGTATAGTTCTTGATAATATTATCTTTAATTTATAACCTTCCGATACACGAATTATGACACTTCGCTTGATACAATTAATTCCCGAAGTAACATCTAACTGGGACTTTTAATCAATCGTTGCTCGGTTATTTTTTATTTGACACTAAAAACAAACAAAAAAGAAGAAATAGCAATCTTAACGTAAATAGTCATTTGACCGCTTTCGAATTTCGATATTGTAAGGCAACGTTTTTAAAATAAATAAAAATCGACAAAATTCGATGAGACTTGACACTTGGCTAGCATGGTCTTTGCCGTTCTTTCTTGCGAAATGTGACAGTGATAGCGGCAAAATAATCTGTACAATAGGTACCTAGACCAGGTATGTACAGTGTGCATCAATAATAGCGAATGAAACAACGCACCAAAAATATTAAGTAGGTATCTGGGCATTTTCACTTATAAGTGTACCATTTACTTTTTTTCGAAAATCCATCAACTTTTGGGTTATTTCTACTCAGAATCACGAGGACTATGGATTTAAAAAGAAAAAAAATCATATGTCCCTAAAAAATGTCAGTTTTGTAACGCATTTTCACATACATTTTGTATGGACCGTTACAGTTACCCAAAATTTGTGTGAAAAGCTTTTCCACAGCCACTTTTTTTCTTGGTCTCATTCAATAGACGATTTATGATTATGAAATTTAGCCACATATTTATTTTTATCTAAGGTGTAGAGTTTGTGAAGTTAAGGCCTGTAGAGTTAGAAGCTTGGCCCTACAAAAGATCTGATAACTTTTTGAGAGTGCGAGCCTTATGGTTTCGTCTTGGTGGGATTTCACTTCTTTTTGTAAGTTGCTTATAACAATCTTCCATCCCCTAATTTAAAGTGTTGGGGATAATTTACTATTATAAATCCTGAAAGTTCGTATCTGGGGGCATCTTTTATACAATCAGCTTTTTACTGATTACGCCCTTTTCCACCCCCTTTTCACCCTTACAGGGTGATTTTGGGGTTGAAAACTATTCTATATCGTTCCGCATAACAAAAACTATCTACATCCAAATTTTAACTAAACCGGTACATCGGTTATTGATTATCCATACATCACAAGGGGGTGGCCCCTTAGGGGCACAAAATTTTTTTTTTTGTTTTTGTGTACTAAGACTATCATACATACCAAATTTCGGCTTCCTAGGACTTCAGGAAGTACCCTAAAGGTTTTGATGAGTGAGTGAATGAGTGAGTGAGTGACGAGATCGGGGTTTTTAGGGTTCCGTACCTCAAAAGGAAAAAACGGAACCCTTATAGGATCACTCGTGCGTCTGTCTGTCTGTCCGTCTGTCACAGCCTATTTTCTACGAAACTACAGGACCAATTAAGTTAAAATTTGGTATACATATGTAAGTTTGTGACCCAAAGACGGACATGTAACGTAAACAAATGAATTTTAAACATGGGGGCCACTTTTGGGGGGTAAATGAGAAAATTAAAAATACAGTTTTTCAAACTACCTATATATCGTGTGTGTTCAAATTAAAGAGCTCATTGTGAGAATCTCAAATATTATTTTTTTATAATTTTAGAATAAACAATTTAGAAGCTATTCAAGAAAATAGGCAAAAAATTACCAACCCCCCCCCCCCTTTATCTCCGAAACTACTGGGTCTAAAATTTTGAAAAAAAATACATAAAATAGATCTTTACCTATAGATTACAGGAAAACCTATTAGAAATTGCAGTCAAGCGTGAGTCGAAGTTAATTACTTAGTTTTTGATCCGACCCCTACGGGTTTTTTAAAGACATTTCGCTCACGTTTCACATAAAAAATACATTGTTTAAATTGTGTAATGTACGGAACCCTTGGTATGCGAGTCAGACTCGCACTTGGCCGGTTTTTTTTAGATACGAATAAAATCTAAGGTATAAGAGCTATGCAATTAAAAATTTGTATGCTTATTAAGTCCACTATTGGCATCATATCCCGAGAATTTTGCTTATCTGGTGTAATCGAAACCCAAGTTATGAGGGTTCAAAATAACGACGAAGCGCTTCGAGAAAAAGTAGGTAGTGCCATTGCGCTTCGCTTTGCTCGACTTGGCGGGGGCACTGCCGTGCCCCCAGATTCGAATTTCGTTTTTAGTGGTAGGCCTTCTGATCCACTACTTTTGATGCTGACTATACAATCAGTTCCAACACGTATCTCATTCTTTTAAGATTCCATACCTGAAAGGTGCAACCGGAACACTAACTTTTACATCTTTCGGGCACCTGTAAGTTAAATTTATAAAAATTGTATATTTATAAAACCTCTGTGCGCGAGTATAATTTACACTTACCCAGTTTTTTTTTGTTTTATTAGTTTTGCATTCCTTTTTACTTTCATAATCAGACAGTTTATATATTTATTGTAGCTGCATGTCATTAAACACTTTCGCAGAAAGCAGCATCAAACAAAAACATTAACTTTTATTGAACGGTGAACGCTTGTGAAAATGTAGTTATTTTCTATGCTATAAAATAACTAACAATTCCTATTATAAAATGTGTTGAACAACATTCCAGCACCTTGTAATGAGCGGATGTTGAGAATCGATAGCGAAATTGTGGGCATATTTTATAATTTAATACCAATCTTGCTGAAAAGTACTTTAATTTAAGGTCGCTAAGGTGTCTATTGGGTTGAATTGGAAACCTTTTATTGAGAGCGTAACTTTTAGTTTAAATTTCGCTTATAAAGTAGGCCCTATTGCTTTAGGAATAGGAACTGAGATAATGTGTTTGATGGGTTTATGGAAAATGCTCAGCTGGCGCCATGCCAGTGCAAGAGTGGGTACCGATACTATCTAGGGACGGAATACTGCACTATTTAAATTTTTGCTAAGTAACGAAGCTTCTATTCTGCCTTTCGGTTTAGTAATCTCCGAACTGAAATGTTTCTAAAGCAATTCCAATTGTTTCTTTGGCTGAAGGCCTTGCAATGTTTTTTTCTATTTGAAATATGGATTCTATTTTTCTACCACTTGTTTGTGTTCAATTAAGATACGTTTCCTGGCAATGTTTCGGTAGTGGACCAGTTATGCTGCTAGTCAAATTTAAATCATGAAGGATAGCATAAAAAAACTGCAATAAAAAACGAAATCCAATTAAGTATACGATACGGCCTTTAAATAATCGTCTCGATCAGAATTCTGTATACAGACAAATACAAATGATAGTTAAGAACATTTTCTCAAACATGCTATGTAATATTGATATTACGTTCTTTATTATAGGCTGGAAAGTATCACGTCTCCGGCGCGGCTAGACGAGGAGCCTGTAATGAAATTTCATACAAAGTTGCAGGCCTAGGCCGGGAAGTCGCTCTTTTTTAATTTCTATTTCACATATAATTGTGACACAGCATCATGGCATTCAGCCATAAAAAAAACTATAAGCAATATTTGCTTTTTGGTTCATTTATGACATTCTGCCAATACGCCTATTAAAAAAAACAATAAACGATATTTGATTGATATATATAGTTGGTCAAGCAAATCTTGTCAGTAAATAAGAACAAAAAAAAACTATACTCATCCTTTTCTTTTGGGTGTTAGTACTAGCACACTAGTGTAAGACAAAGATAGTATGATTGAAGATGATATATTAAACGTTTGAAAAAAGCACTATACATACATCGGCGTGAAAAGGGGTTGTCGGCCTCATAACTATCAAACCTCACTGCGTTCGGCCGTAAATTCTATTCGGCCGGCAACCCCTTCCTTCCCGGCCTCTGTAGTAATGTACTGTGACAGTAATCTGTTTTTCCACGTGTATTCACACGTGGGAAATGTAAGTAATGTGTATTGCGTAACATTAAATATTTATTTGTGTGAATAACTGTCCAAAATGTTCCCTTTTATGTCACAGCGGGATCATATTTTTTCCTTCATATTTATTTATTTAAACTTGATTGCACAAAATAAAATAAAAAATACAAATGGCGGACTTAATGCCTAAAGGCATTCTCTATCAATTCAGTCAACCATAGGGGTAAACAGAGATGTAATAAAAAACCGGCCAAGTGCGAGTCGGACTCACACACGAAGGGTTCCGTACCATTAACTATAAAAACGGTCACCCATCCAAGTACTGACCCCGCCCGACGTTGCTTAACTTCGGTCAAAAATCACGTTTGTTATATGGGAGCCCCACTTAAATCTCTATTTTATTCTGTTTTTAGTATTTGTTGTTATAGCGGCAACAGAAATACATCATCTGTGAAAATTTCAGCTGTCTAGCTATCACAGATCACGAGATACAGCCTGGTGACAGACAGACAGACGGACAGACGGACAGCGGAGTCTTAGTAATAGGGTCCCGTTTTTACCCTTTGGCTACGGAACCCTAAAAATGGTGCAAGAAAAAAGTTAAATACCAAAATACCAACTTTTAATATGCGCAAATAGCAGTTTTTCAGCAATAATAACTTAACAGTATTTCATATTGAATACTAAGAAATGGCCCTGTTAGTAGATTCTGTAAGTTTGCAAGTAAATATTGTTTTCCAAATAATTGCTTTCAAGTCTCAAGGTGAAATAAGAGTGGCGTCCCTTGTAGAGCAAACGAGCGGCCGATCTGCTGAGATGCTTGCTTTTGACCACGGTGCATTGAATGTGTCGAAGAAAAATCTTTCGTATGAATGTGAAACTCCCTATCATCCCTTATCGTTCCCTTGTTTGTGGTATTTATTGCAATTCTTCACTTGATTTAAATAAAAGGCATACTTATATCTATATGAAACTTTGGTTGGTTAATCAGTTACTCGTCACGCACATAAGGTTTAACACAGATAGAATTCTTGTGTTTATAGAATTAAAGGGGGGCTATAAGTTTAAAGCGAGTACAGGCCAATAAAAATAATACCAGATAAAAAATATTAGGTAGGTCCCGAAGGAAATATTAGGTGCATGCTAGTAACATAACTTTGTTACCTAAATCTTTATCGCTGCACCCACGCCACGCATTTATGTTTCTCCTATATGGATCAATTTAACGTTTGTAAAGTTTAATTTAAAATTACTTTTATTTTAAGTATGTTGTAGGTTATATATTTTAATGTATCATTTGACAAATATATATATAAACGACTCAAACATGGATGAACATTTGTTTTTTCTTAATATAATTATGAAAGAATTTATTAAAAAAAAAAAAAAAAAAAAACATTTATTTCGGACGATACAATCCATATTTTGTTAGTTAATAATGGCAGCGCAAGACCGGTGGATATGAAGATCTTTGGGCAGCCTGAAAGACATGAAACGTATTACATATACTAAATTTACAATGTAGATAATATAAATTACAGTTAGCATTGTTTGGTGTTACATATACCCACTTATTCGTATCCCTTGGTCGCACTTCGCGTCAGCAAACAGTCTGGTACTCAAACATAATAATTAAATATGATGGTCGCAGACGGCGGGCTTTACGGCGCTCTCCAAAGCCGTGACCCACTTCCAAGGGAAAGATTAAGTTACCATTTGCCTGCAGTTCCTGGATTACGTCATCATTTAATAAACATCGATAATTTACAAGTTTCTTCTACGATTACTTCAAAATTTTAAAAAAATATTACAGGTTTGAAATGCTTCATTGCAAAAACTTTATTAAAATATTTTACCTGAATATATATAACTTTTTACCTGATTTTGGCAACTTCACAAGAAAGAGTTATAATTTTATCAGATGTAGGTATAATATTATGAAAAAGCGACTTAATGCATAAACATGTTTAACAATAATATAAAAAACACAGTTTACCTTTTGCATAATAACATCATCAATAATATACCTACTCGTATACTAAAAGGGATACCATTCACTATAAATCGTGACATATCACATATATCACAACGCTGCTTTTCAAGGTAACCATCAGGGAAAAAAAGTAAACTAAACTAGAGTTAGACCAAGATAAGTCTGCAACGATTTTGATAGCACAAGCAGTGCAAATGTTATACCGTACGTCTAGTAAATATTTCTATTTATTCTCAACACAAAGTCACAACTTAGCCCGGAGCTTATTACGCGCAAGAATCCCGATGTCTGATTAATAATCCACATTCGCAAAGAAATCTTGCACCGGAGGCAAGGTGCTAGTTAGTGGTTGATCGAACCAAAGAGAATATAATAGGATAGAGCGGTACTGTCATAGTAAATTTTGGAGCCACAGTAAATTCACTGTCATCTTTCGACACACGATTAAAACTAAAAATAAAAATATCACAAAATATATGGATATATGTTTTTTTTATTTGTATTAATTATTTTTACCCGTGTTATTTTACTGATATGCGTTAAAATTGTTAAATAACAAACGAAACCGTCAACGCCATCTATTCGAGAGTAGGCCAAAGGTAGTTGCGCCATTAAAAATCAAATTTTCTTGATTTTCGAGGTACGCTTTTTCCTTAGACTGTATCCATCTATTACGGAGTTACATCTATCTTTGATCGAACGATGAAATCAACGTCAGATTAGTTACTATTTAAAAGCCAGGGTTTAATTTAAACTAAATTAAGTCCTTTAATCCTATATTTCTATGACATTGCTTTTTTCAAATGTAATAATTTAAACAATAATATATACTTTCAACCTTACATTTCATTATGATTTTTCTCTAGCAAATGACAACTTCTACGGGTTCCTTTATTTGAGTAATAAATACATATAGACAATCTCTACTTTTTGGAAGACGGATAACAATTTTAATTTAAAAAGTAGGTACTAAATGTCAATTAATATGCTAGTTACATTATGTAGATAACATCTGTTGCTGCTAACGAACGACATTACTTACCTAATTCTTTACCACGTCTAAACTTTGTGTAATCTATAATATGAACTCGTTATCCGTAAAACCTAGCGCAGGATCAAGTTTACATTGTTTCACACTTTTCAATACTAAAGTATTGGATTTATGGTTTCCTACAGGTAATAAGCTCGCAAGTGAGAACTAGTAATTTGAGCAGTCTAAAATAAGGTGCAGGATAGTCCTTCATTTTCATCGCATCAGGATCCAATTTGCAGCTTATATTTATTTCTATCAGACTGATAGCCATAAATGTTTATACTTGGTCATATTTTTATTATTAATTATAATAAAATAAGATCGAACAAAATAAAAGTACTAATGCCTTTCTAAGAGCCTCATATTTACAATAAAGCCGAAGGCCCGGAGCGTATACGCCACCAAACGAAGCCCAAAAATTGCCATTATTCGGTATAAGCGAATTTTAAGCGAGTTAGTAAAGCAGTTCCGAAGGTTAGGTTTCACGGTCTCCCAACGAAAATAATTGACGGGATATACAAAACATCAGTTTCTATGTACGCAATTAACTATGGTATATGTTTTGAAGTTTCCTGATACCAAAAATGTTGACCAGAAGCCCAAACAAAAAGCTCGCTTGCACAATTATAAAGCACCGTAAATTATTTATTAGTGTCAGAGATATCATAACATGTGACACGCACTTTAATGTCATATCAATCACAGTCACGACCGAAATAACAATTGCATTGCCTTCAGTTGAACCACGAACTCAGAGAAAGACAGCGTAGGTATCACTCAGTTATTTACTTACAATTTTTATACCGTTTTTATACCTTTTTCCGATTGGACAAATGGACAGCCTTATCAAATTGACCGTCTGCAAACGAGTGTTTTACGGTTTAAATTGGTTAAACGGTATTGTCTATTACCTTTATTTTATTACTAGCATTGCCCGTGTCTTTACTTACGCTGCGTGTGTGTCTGGCACAAGTATTAAACCATAGGGCTTTTAAGAATGATATTTGTTTCATAATATTCATTTCTCAATCGACTTACAAACTACTTTAAGGCACTCTGAATAATTTAAAACCAACAAAAAGACACGATTGTTGTGTGTGTAGTGAAAAAGCTGTTCAAAGTTTGCTGTGGAGTAAAGATTACCGCTACTGTACACTCATTAGTGACCAGCTGACCACGCAATAACGCGTAACGGTTTATGCAATGCTTTAAAAATACAAATTAGCCATTTAGTGTTATCTGCGAACTCGTTTGAAGCGACTGACACCTAATATATATAATTGAGGAGATAAATGTGTCTGGATGTGGTACACTCGTAACTCTAAGGAAACTAAAGTAGATTGAGGCCATGAGACGTTATGTAATTTAAAGTATATTTCACCACACCCGCAGCATCAAAAACTGATGAAAAGTTGCATTTTATCCATGGGCGTGGCAAAGTAATTTTGAGATGTTTCCTCATGTTGACCGGTAGAATTGACTTTTGAATGATGATTTTGAATGATAAATATTTAATAGCGTTCATTAGGATTTCATAGTATTTTCCTGGGGTGGGTTAATTAAAAATTATGTGTTTCACTCAGTAGCAAAATTTGTTTAACTCGCTACGCTCGTGGAACTACGCTTTAATTTTGCTAGCTTGGTTATCAATATTAGCCCGAGGGGTTAAACAGCAACTTTGCCCCCATATGAAATAAATAAATTAATAGATATTTTTTATGACGTAATATGTGTAATTTCTTCCGTCTGAACTTGAGCCTAAAATACATCGGAAAATACTACCAGTCACCGCCGGCTTTTTTTGAGATTCTTCAAATAACCGACCGCGGGTTCACTGACGAAAACTACCTACGCGCACAAATTCCGTATAGATAAGCTATTCCTAATTCATCACGCAGACGCACAATAGAACAAGTTCTTGGATTGCAAATCATTGGGACCGAAGCGTAGCGAATGAAGCTTAGTGAGACTTGTTGTACCCGAAGTCTGTTTCTGATTTAATCCGATGATATTGAACAGCTTTGATAAGCTTATCGAGTGCGTGAGCTTCTAACTCATAATGGTACCTATTTTTTGTTGCTGCGGAAGAAGATCAAGTACCACAGTATTTTAGAATAGTTACGTATTATGTATTATAATAATATGTAAATTGCTCCCTAATCTTCAAAAATAATCACCGTAGAATAAAAAAAATATTTTCGTCAGTTTCCATGCAAGTAAAAGCTGAATTACCTATTTACCTGAAGGAGTAATTCAGATTTTTTTTCATTACATGTCAAATATACACGGTGTTTCCTGTAACAGGAGCATTAAATTAAACTGGAGGCTGTACGCCTCAAACTGACCAACATTTGTTCAGCAACTTTTGAAAATTATGAAATTTTTAGATTATACCTTTTTCATACTAATTAAATATTATTTTCAATGTACGATGCCATCAGTGTGTTTGACGTTGCTTGTCACCCTTTAAACATAACAAATTTTGCAATACATTGCGTCTTAGAATAAACTTTAAAGTGTAATAAAAATCAAAACACAAGTTATTTTTAAAAATTGCTGAACTAATGTTGGTCAGTTTGAGGGGTACAGCCGACAGCTTAATTTATTGCTCCTGTTACAGGAAACACCCGGTGTATGTACTTATAATGATTGTAATAACAGATTATGAATTTGATCTGAATTCTGGATTTATTATGGATACATGATCTGTTAGTGTCAAAAGTGTCGTTTGTGGTTGAAGATAATTATGTCACTTTTGACTCTGACACATCATATCAGACCAGACGATTCAACGGAGCCACGCCGTTCTATTGCCAAAATAGTGTTTAGTTTTTAAGTTTATGAAATTTATATGTATGTTAGTATATAACTTATATTGTAATATGGGCCGTGTTGCCTGAATTACAGTTTAAAATAAAAATAAAATATCAATAATCCAGATTACTGAAATAAAACTATGAAAACGGATTATTGAATTTATAATACATCCCGATTAAGATCCATATATAGATTAGGATATAAGCCATTGAGATTAAGAAATATCCAAACTTTAATAGGGAAGATGGCTTTTCTCTACCACCAGCTTGGGACCCTGTAGTCCATCTGATAAAGGAACAAGCGACACATATACTGTGAGACCTTTATGTTGGATGATGTTGGACATTCTGAGTATAATATGTTTTGAAAAGATGTATCCCGCCGAGTTTCTTGCCGGTCCCATATTGGGATACCCTCCTACAATTTAGGAGGGAATTAAATCTTCTCGGGTCAGAGGTGTGTAGCCGGCGTAGCTTTATCGCGTATAGATTAGATTAGATATTTATTCTCATAATATGAAATTACATTATAAACTATGCTAGACTAATCTACATGAATTTATATTATGATCATCATGACTAGGTATTTACATAATATTATTTAATAAATAGATCTTTAATTGAAAATAGTTGTATTGTATAACTAGCCTTATGAACCGATTTTGCATGTACAACCAGCCTTAAAGGTTATAGTTTATTATGGTTCATTAGTTTTGTATGTAGGTAATTTTGCACATTGTAGCT
Organism: Cydia strobilella; assembly: GCF_947568885.1. Lineage (NCBI taxonomy): Eukaryota > Metazoa > Arthropoda > Insecta > Lepidoptera > Tortricidae > Cydia > Cydia strobilella. Next base: position 10,498,683 of record NC_086048.1, read on the forward strand.
TTTCTTCAGTCACCCGTTGACCACAAACGCTGTAAGGGGTTCGAAACGTCGGGATGTATTATAAATTCAATATACGCGATATAATCTGTTTTCATTGGTTTATTTCATGAATACAGATTAAATTCATAATCAGAATACGCCTCCTCCTCTTGACGTCGGTTTTACGCAGCGCAGACGTGGTCAGTAGGCACTCATCTAAAACTTCTAAAAGCGCACGCTACGATCAACCTACGTCAGGATTGACCGTCAAGAGAAGAATATAGGCCGATTTGAATTTACACATTACATATATTATTTTAACATCACTCGCCCGTGCATCTTAATCAAAATTATAGATCGGTGAGAGCAAGATGAGCTGCGATAAATAACCAATCAAAAACAGATTTATAAATTTTAAATGCTGCTTCTAAAACAGGCAGAATATGACAATCTACAACTACTCCATTTAAAATTAAATGTTGAGGTACTTCCAGTGCAACACAAGCGTAAATGATCATAGATGTAGATCCACGATCACTTTCTCCGATGTACCGATACGTCCCACGTTACTATTCGTCAATCTTCTGACAGGTGCGTCGATTATCTATATTAGAGACCATTAAGTATTTAACTCGATACCGTTTAATTACTGCTTTTATTTTATCTGTGGACGTGGTAGTTATAATTGTGTATTATAAGTTACATATAAGACACTTACATAGTTAGTCCATTTTCATGACTGATTCTACGCGAAGGAAGGAGGAACAAAATAATTTTACAGATGTGCATTTTAATTGACACTTTACTGGAAAGCCCCAAGTTATAACGACACGATAAAAATCGCGGTAACTTACAATAGGTTTTTGTTTTATGGTAGACATAATAGTAGTTTATGTGACTGCTACATAATGAAAGGCATTAAAACTAGAGTGTGGGTTTATGAAACGAACGTAGTGAGTTTCATAATAGAATCACACGAGTGTTTTAATGCCTAATTATGTACAGTTACATACACTGCTTTATCTACACACATAATATAAACTTTATATGATATATTCACTAACCTCATATTACAGCCGACATTGGGGCATAGTTGCTCTCTGGCGGAATTCGCGGATATGAGGTGGCGTCACCGAAATATCTTTATCGCACATTTTACACGAAACTTTTGCTAGAGTTACTTTAAAAACAACAAAATAAATTATTTTTTACTTACAAACTAATTAGTTAAACTGCACGTCAAATGGCGGCAAAGAAAACTTTTTTCACGCATGTCACGCATCCGTTGATAAATCTTAAAACCAGACTTAGAGCGACTTCTTCTAATAGTAAAACGTAGGTACCAAAGTATTTAATAATATTATTTGACAGCATGCTGGCGTTTAAAGTCGTGCCGAGTGGAACTGTAAAAGTCGTCCGTCGGGGCAGTCGAGGCCATAAAAGTCGTCTCTGCAATATTAGTTAGAAAATAACCCACAATTTTCAAAGTGTGCTTTGCAGACACAAAATGACGCCCGCTAGCCCAGAGAGCCTACAAGATCTTTTTCAAGAATTCTTGAACTTATGCAAACGAGTGAACACCCAATTCGGTTAATAGTTTAGTGATCTGTGAAAAATATTTCCTAGAAGATGTTCGTCGCCAAACATATTTAAGTGCCACTCAGCTAAATAATCAACTTCGGGCCATGTTTCCATTTCGGTTGAACATTATAAGTAGGTAGGTAATTAAGTAAATCTTTTGTTGACAAATAACTATTTGCGGATAAACCTTTCTTATTCGAAACATGCTTATTTCTAGTCACCATACGAGATTAAGTCAATATGAACATTTGAGTAACTATGAGGTTATTTATTAATATTTGCTTTTATATAGATTTTGTTAGCATGGTTGTAAGAAAAAGCACATTTTCATACAAAAACGTCATAATAAATTTCTCTTTACCTTCGACCTTCGTCTTGCATTTCAGTATATCCCACCCTTTTGTAACTTTAGCCATGTCGTTATCATCAGGGTGCCTTGCAAGGATGTTAGCAAAATTAGCAGCTTGTATGTTATTTTAATGATAGGTTTGTACACCATGACTGCTCACAGACAAGGTAATTGGCAATCGCTCTATAACTAGAGTGCAAGAGTAATCGGTGTCTTTATGTATAAAAAACGGACAAACAAAAGTAAGTACCTAAGTATACATTTCACGTTCATAAGTTTACGTTACACATTTTTTTTATGTTCATACAAACTAGACGGGTAATTTTACCTGGCATTCCTAAATAGTCAAGTAAATTACCTACTCATTTCTTCACACTTCTCATTGTTACTATATGAAACTGAAAATTATTTATAAGTATTTTCAGACAACAAAGATCTGTTTTCTAATTATTTACTGGTAAGTGATTAAACTTATTCTCACCTCATGGTAAGTGGTGACAGAGCCTAAAGGTGACGTTCGGATGGAAACTGCAGGTGCATTACTGTTGCGACAATTTCCCTGTCTTAATCGCGGCAGTAATGCCGCAGCGAACCTCACTATTTTTTTTAGGTAAATGGACAGATACAGCGGCGACGTCATGACGTTCGCTGTTGTTTAATCATGTTCGATGTTGTTGGACACGGTTATAAATTGAAAATATATTTCTTTCTTGAGAGAAAACAAAATTAAATAATAAATAGGTACGAGTAAATCTACTAGATTTATGTAACATTATGTTGCAAGTATTAGACTATCGTCTAACACTGGCAAATGTGTGGCATATTACACTGGTGGCTAATTAGGTTATCTCGGTCCATAGAGCACGAGCTACGGGCAAGGTGCGCAAACGCAAGGTTGCGGTGAGCAGGCTATTCACATTGCAACCCTGGAATACGACTCAAGCAATTCATAATTACTTTGACCTTAAGTTCCGTAGCAGTTATATGATGCTTCAGCTCACAAATCAACTGATTTGTGTGAATGGAGGCTGTGATTGGGACGAGAATACAGGGCTAGCCTAGTCCGGTGGAATTGGATCGGTTACATGCGTTGGGTTGTTACATCAACTGATAGCTGGTTGTAATATATATCTAGATAATACATTTCAGCTTCACTAATACCTACCATAATAATTGTTTTATGGTAGGTATTAGTGAAGCTATGACCGTAATACACATTGTTGGTGACAGCTCTGATACATCGCAAATCTAGTGTCATCGCCACTATTTCATGAACTTTTGCATCAGTATTTGACAGTTCCGGTGACATCGTCATTTTTGACAAAAATCTAATACTAATCACAGTAATCACCTATTTCTACAAACATTGATGGCAAAGTCGAATATGGAATAAGTGCCCCTGTGTTTAAAATAAAGTGAAATTTAACTACTAACGACAGACATTAATTGATGATGCAACTGTCGGCAAACGCCTTATGATTGGTCCCTAGATTATCACATATATATATGTACTTATAACATTTTATCATGCCCATTGCCCAATGATAGACGTACGTCACAATCAGGTTTGGGTTAGAGTCACTCATGCGTGGATCTCAATGACCGATTCAATCGAGACAAACACGAGCAATTAGAAGAAACTAGTAATCGTTTAATCTGAGTCGAGAGATGAAAGTGGTAGATATCGTCAGTAGCCAAAAGCAAAGTACAGTAAGTAAAGAATTGTGTTTTTGGAAATTCATCATTATTCTCTGGCCGATGATGAGGCTGGCTGGTGAGTGATGAGATGACGAACGACAGAGAGGTATAGGAGGAAAAAAAACACACTGCGCCGACCCCAGCAAGTGATGGGACTTTTCCCATCACTTTCTTTTCATATCATCTCTCACGTAGTCCATCCACCTTTTCCTTGGTTTTCCTTTCCTCTTACATCCCAATCTCCATCATCATTTTCATCTGGCTATTTAATAGTGTTATTTTTGGAAATTACACAATTTAATAGCTAGATAGACGAAAAGGCAACTATTGTCGTATTAAAATGTCTTAGATTCTGTACTGGGTGCATACTATACTCATAGGTATACAAAATCTCTTGTGGAAGGTGTATTTTAGAATAGAAGAGAAGAAATGTATTCAAAAAGGCTTAAATTTAACTTCAGTACATGAGACATACCAGAACCAACTTATTATTAAGCGTTACTAAAATTGATTTTCGTGCCTATTATGAGTACATATTACTACCTATAGCATCAGACGTTTAATTCTCCTGTTACACGCCTTATATTTTTTTTGCTATTAGTGGTAGTGAAAGAGTATGTAACGAAAAAACCGCCCATCAATCTCAAATTTGTTTACATCCGTCACTCATCGTAAGACGAGAAGCTATAAATATTTTATTGGTTACAAGACAGCTCTACATATATTATATTTAAACTGATTGAATTGATAGTAAGACGATTCGCACTTACATAAAAGCTAAAGCTGTTTGAGCGCATAAAAAAGTAAATTATAGCAATAGAATTATGGGGATCCAATTTTAATTTGATGACCCTTTCATAATATACTTGACAAGTCATAAAACACTCAATACTAGGTGATAAAATAAGGTTATAGCTTAGCAATAAATTTTGGATATAAGTATTTAAATCAGCGAGCGTTTCAAGTATATCTCCTTATATTCTTGCTCCTCCCCCATCTACTTCAAAATTTTATAATTGCTCTTTCACCTTGCGGGCTGTTCGGTTGTGGAATGCTTTACCAGTAGAATTATGATAATATAAATTTTCAAAATTCAGCTGCAACTATACTTTCTGTCTCTATGTATATATATATATATAAATTTTCTTTGTAGTTTTACATGTATGTAGAATGTATAATTATTGGCGAAACAAAGAATATAATCTAGGGGCACGGCAGTGCCCCCGCCAAGTCGAGCAAAACAAAGAGGCACGGCCGTACCATCCTTTTCTCGAAGCCACTCAGGCCATTTTCAACGTTCTGTAATTTTGTGATAGTTTAAGCTAGAACCCTGAATTTTCAGTAACGTATAGAGCATAACATGATTTAGATTTATTCTCAATAGCATATAGTTTAAGAATTATTGCACGTCAAAGTTCCTTAGTTTTGTCACTGACACACTCTTGATCATCATAATTCTAAGGTACTTCTAGCAGACCAACAAGCTCCAAATTTGAAACGTAATTAGTTTTCAGTTAATTTAGCTTATAAAAACTTAAAAATACTGCAATATCAGTCACGTTTTAAAGATTTAATAACTGCACAAGTAAGTTTGTAATCCTATATAAATATATGCGATAACAAAGTTACGTTTGCAGTTCCTACAATTAGTAGGTTAAGTATAAGGTACGTTACGTTGTATGAGGTGCGTATGAATGAAGATGTCTATAATTATGATATGTGTATACATAGTATGAGTATGGTATATATGGGTATGAGTACACGAAAAGAAGGACTGCCTACAAAAAGAGATGAGATCTCATCAAAAACATTACATGTAAAAAGATGCAAGTCTCGCAACGTAATTCTGCTACTACAAAAAAGTTTTGAGATGTAATGTGAAACCAAGTCGGTATTTTAACCAGTGCCAGGGGGTGTTAAAATCGTATCAATATTAGATATCATTATTTTTTAATACATATAATGACTTGGCAATCGCACACACTGCTTTACCCGTACCGTAATTACCGTACTCGTAATAAATATGTGTAATGCTCAAACTGCATGTGGTTAGCGCTAGTTATGTTCAATTAGAATTATTTTTAATAGTTGACGATGATCCTTATGTCATAATGAAGCCGTGCGATGACCAAGTCATTATATGTATTAAAAAATAAAGATATCTAATGTACCCTGGCACTGACTAAAATACCGACTTGGTTTCACATTACATCTCAAAACTTTTTTGTAGTAGCAGAATTACGTTGCGAGACTTGCATCTTTTTACATGTAATGTTTTTGATGGGTAATATTTACTTTAAAACTTACTTAAATGAAAACGGAAACATATAGTCAATTAGGCAGCAAAATAGTCGGTGACTTTCAGTTTCTTGAAGGTAGTAGATACGTACGAGTCGAAATATGTGTTTTAATTTCAGCAACAAAATACATAATTAAGTATGTATGTATGTTCTCATACCTTATGAGAATCTCCGAGAAAATTTTGGGTTTTATCACATCTCAAGTAATTTCAGCGAATTATTGCGTACCGTACTTACGTACATAATCATTACATTAATACATATTTTATAGTCCTTGATGATTTTCAGTGTGGATACTGGCAATAATAAACAATACATATTTTCTACAATTCACGAGATGCGTAATTTTGCCATCCGGCCTAGTATCATCGGTTGCATCGACGTCGCTTGCACGGCGGCGGCGTATTCTATATGTCATACTGGTGTCGCTGGTGCATCGTGACTGCGATACCATCCGCCCCTTTCATCCGTTTCATTACCAAGTTCACTTTCAATACATTTTTGACGTGTTTTAGATGAAAGTTGCTTTTATTGCAAAAACTTCGCCAGGTCACCGACCTTGCAACCAATCACCGACTACGATTTTATCATTCGAGTTTTAATCACCTTAAGGTTGGAGTGATGTTGTATACGGTTTCCTTTCCAACGATGGTGTGTATGGGTGTATATAATTGTGATGTAGAAACTTCAGTACATGGGAATTCATCTACTATAAAAATTTAAGGTCTATCTGTAAGGATAGCTTTTTCATATTAAATATATATTTGTAGCTTTTCAGGACTTCTTCTCTTATCTTACTTCTTTTCCAGTAACATTCATAAACATAATGAGTTTATAGTTATAACAAATGTTATTTTCAATAACTTGTTCAGGAAGTAGCAACCTAGTTGATCTCAAATTAGAACTCGAAAAAACAGATATTTGCCAATTAAAAAACGGAAACCAATACATTAACCTTTCCTTCTCATAAGTAAAAGCGTTTCAATTGGAAATGAAATATGACGTTTGCTTGATTAGATCATTGCCGATAATAAAAGTCATCGTCATCGTAATCATGACATTATATTATGTATGTTTTGAAATATGCTTATTTACAACAATAAAATTAGTTTCTTTCATATCCTTTGTTTGATAAACATCTGCACATAAACATAATGCACGTATGTCTTGATTATTTAGCTACAAAAAGTTAATAAATATGCTAAGTGAGTAAAGTGAGAGAACAATAGCAACGAGGATAGTATCGCCCTGGGCAATACATCGTGTTGGCACTATCATATCATCACTCCGCGAATTTCTGAATTACGTCTAGCTTTCACCTTCTCGGTCATCAAGGATTTTTTAAATTCTATAATTGACGTGGTATGTCGTGACATCGATTAGAGCGCACTTGACCTTTTTGATTGAATTAGTGTCAAAGCTATAAAAAAAGATTTAAGCACTTTCTTTACACGTTTTGACGTCGTAAACGCTAAGTCAGAACCTTTTATTATCTAAGCTCTTTCATAATGAAAAATGCATGAAATGCAGCAAGGTTACAACTACGTTTATTGTTAAAATTGTTGATCACACATTTAACTTATTCTAAAATAATTGGAAAATTGATGAAGACTGGAACATAATTCATATTGTATAGACAAAGGTAAGTTTCCACGTCTGACAACGGCGTAATAAACTATCTGCGTAAGATATATTCTGCAGCCAAACGCATTCAAAGTCCATGCGCTCATGGAAATAGATGTTATTGAGAAATTTATGCGTTTTGAAGCGACTGATAAACATAGCGCATGGTTATAGCGTCATTGATGCACTGAGATGCAAGATAGCGAGTCGATAGCCATCGCAACCTCTCATTCCGCACGTGCAGCGCCCGCGAGCTCGGCGCCGGCGCCAGCGCAGCCCCGCCGGCCGCGTCTAGAGCCTCCCGATTTATCACCTATATCTCCACATCGGCCTATACACCTGTAGCCGATTTAATACGGCCGCGGAACAAGGGACCATAACATTTATTACGCAACTCCTTACCAATTACTTACAGCGACCATTCGTTCCTAACTGTCCGTCGCGTAAAATTTATTTATCGACGCGCTCTTGAACTTGTTCTGTTGTTATCGGTAGCTAAACATCATTACGATTGTTCACGCTCCGCCGAATCTGAATCGCGCGGTGATCTCATCGCGACAGTTACCGATTATGACGTGAAATTTCTCCGGACACGACCTTGAGTCTGCACTTGTTGCAAACTTTCTCGTAACTCGTGGAGTGACATTCGTATCAGTATCACGCGTTAGACAGTATCTGCGGATCGTATGTCCGGCAGTGCGCGGGCGACGGACAAAACTGACTACCCTGTCCGATCAATACTAGTCGGACACCAGCGGAGCTTGTCGGCTCGGAGCGTGACACCCGGACACTTCCCCAGTGAAAACAGAAACTCATTAGAGCTTTTAACGACATGTATACGAGACGCAGGCGCGATCGATGCGACGCTATCGTCGAGCCGTAATCAGAAAGTGCGACGCGAATCACTCTCGCAGCTGACGAATATATCAAGACAATTGAGTTCGACTTAACGACAACCTTTTATGGTGTAACAGAAACGGTGTAAGTGAGTGAAATATGTTTGAAATGCCTTGTTACTGTCTGCTTTTCGAAATTTGCTATAGTAACACGTTCTAAACATCAACAAGGCAGCACCATAGTGTACATACACATACACTACTAACACTTTCAAACAATCAGGAATCAGGAGACAGCTGAATTGAACTAGTAGGTACCTCTGTAGATCTTTCAGGGGGCTTGAGGTGGCCTTTTATTTCGGGACTGGGCCCTATGCGGCGGTATCTGTCGCGGGCTGTAACGACAGCCAGGTCTGGTTTTTAGCCAAATGTTGGCTATCTTCTTCTCATCTTACTTCTTTGTGTTAGCCATCATGGCTTTGAGGTCATTGTGGTCTATCTGCGGCTTTGTGGTTTCCTATGAGTCAGGTTTTGTCGCGAGCTCTCGTGGTTGGGCTCGCGGCCGGCGGGCTTCTGGTGGGCGGGCGTGTGTAGCAGAGCAAGGCAATTCCCTTGATGGACATTGATGTCTATTAGCTTATGTATGAAAACAACGGTATATTTCACTACGTTTCTAGCTTTTTATCTTACTTAATTATTAATCTTCCTCCAACCACTGAATTCCTTTTCAAGGGCTTTGGTATTATTACAAAACACTAACTATTTATATATGCCACTTAGCCCGCTACGTGTTTAATTTCGCGTAAGAAAAAGGGCTTTCAAACAGTAGAATTAGATACCGACGTAAGTATTACTTACATACTTTCGAACATAATACCGATTAGGTACTGCACGACAGTACATGTACACCTTCGTTACTTTTAACGATACCTACATTTTCTACTATTTTACATTAGTATCATAATAACTTAGTTCCAGGGTTATTATCTCCTTAGTGGTGAATATGTAAATCGTCTCGGTATCGTTTACCAGTGTCAGATGAGTAAGAAATGATGTTAAATAATACATGTTCCCTGTAGGTACAGGAACAACTTTCGCAGAACTACTGCACTTGTACGCCTACGTGATATTGGATAACATTCGTAATAACGTGTGTGGATATTTAAGAGTCAACAGCAAGCTCGGTTCTCCATACAAACTTACGCTATCATTTTAAAATGACTGACTAGATTGCTCTGAAACTTTTGTACTTACAATAGGATAAGGTATATCTAAGTATGCCTGTAATTAGTTTATGTAGCTTCAGATACCATAGTTATAAAAATAAGTACAACAAATTTAAGTTTTTCATACAAAACTTGTTTTTGCTCTATTTCGTTTGTTTTATAAACTGGAGCTATATTAACTAATTTACAGGCAAAGTTTCATAACAATCCAACACGTGGTTTTAAAATGAGAACGAAACTCCGTTTGTATGGAATGGTGAAATTCGGCCAAGCTTGCTGCGGACCCTTAACTGTATAATAAACTTCCATATTGGTACTTATGCCCCGGATAGCAGGTATCTCACTGCATTGTATTTTCGTCGCCACAGCCGTCGTATTTTTATGAACATCTGGAGAAAAAAATGTATGGTGGCCCGCTAAATTACTTAATAAGGCATTGACCGTTGTTCACGTCTTTACTGAGCGTATAAAATCGTAAAATATTGATACTAATTTCATATCTAAATCATTGTGTCTTGCCCTTGGGGGCGCTATTCTACCTGCAATATTTTTAATGTGCCGAATTTGTCGTACCTATGCCCTACGTTGAGTCGAATTGGGTCAGCCAAGACCAGCCACTGAACTTAGTACTACAGTAGTAACCGACTTTGTCAAGCTAAAAGAAAGGGTTATGGGATTTTAGCAGTTCGTATTGTCAAAACTACTGTGCGGCTTTTAATGAATTAGGTGTTCTTCTCGATTTATTTTTGTGGCCCAGATAGGTGGCATTTTATTTAAAGATAGATTTGGAGGGCTACTTTATTTAAAGTTATATACATACATTAGTTTTTTCCCATCTACATAGTATTGATGTTAATTTAAAGGCATAGCAGATATACATAATCGACTTCTAAGAAGGTAAGGATGAAATCAACACTTACCAAAATACTTTTGCATCACTGGCTACGAAAAATGTGATATTTTAACCCCATGGGCACTTCAATGCTCATAGTTTGGGGGACCTGTCATTAACACGTCAATGCTTCGTTAATAATACGTGCTCAATCGCAACACCTGCCTAATGACCATAATGTGCCAAACAGTAAATATTTAACAGCAATTGAAGGAGGATAACGTTGACTTGCGTTGCGTTGGTATTACATCAAGTACCACTTTCCAGGTATTGATAGGCTGTATCAATAACTGGTAAATATGACTCTTGGCGTTTACTTATTGGTTTGCTTTCAATTGGCTAGGTCATATAAAAAAATACAATATTTAATACCTGAGTATATTGTTTGTCAACAATAAGGGGTTATTGCATGGATGCAAGGATGAATCCTTGCATTCTTTGCGAACGAATCCAACGACTAGCCCGAGCAAGGATCGTTTTCAGTTTCACGAAATATAAGGATAAATAAATGATTGAATAACCGCTTACGCTTGCGACTGTACTTTAAATCGAGCAAGCAAACGTAAGCAAATATTTTTTATAAGACAAGTATATGACGCAGAATGGCCTGGATCATCAGATTTTTGTCTATTTGAGTGAATTGCAAAAAAGTGTAGCAAAGTAATTTATCTATATAACATGTGAAAACAGTAGTATAAATGTAGTAGAATGGCTAATTTTATTAGTCCTAGGGTTCAAGATAATAAAACAGTCTAGATTCAACTGAGAAACAATATAATTGCACGAAAGTCAACGTCCTTGTATGGCCAAATCTCTAGTCAAAATTACTAATTAGGTAATCAAAACTAATATTCGGAAATCAATGCGTCTACACGTGTCGAGGGTCGATAGGAACTGTCGCACGACACACCGCTCGCCTGCCGGCGCTGGCGCAGCGGCCTCACCTTGAGATTAGGTGACGTCATCAGGCTTGACTCGTGGTTTGTGCACTGGGTTCTCGATATATATAATAAGGGCTCGGTTCTACAAATAAAACAAATATTTATTTTACTATCGAGTTTTATTATTTTACTGTAAATGTTATATCTAAAGGCTAACATGAACTTTTAACATCAATATTTACAATTTGTTGAGTCAATCGTAACTCTAGTGCGAGGTGTATTATAATATATATTATTAAAATGAATTATTTACAAGGAATACTGACTTTATTTACACGGTATTATAACATATTAAGTAAAAGGCGATTATGAAAAGGACGACACATTATTTGTATAGGTATTAAGATTTAGCTAAGCGTGTTGATTAGCTGTTGAAGCACTTGCGCATGATTTGAGCATGTACCAGCGCGAGCAACACGCGCAACTACTTAAGCCTAACAATCTGCGCAAGTAGTGCAAGTCAAGGCGCGGGCTACTGGAGCAAGTAACTTGCACATGCTGCTTGCGCAAAAATGCCGCACCTTTACTTGCTCCAGTTATCTCCATCGTGCACGAGTAATGCATATAGCTTAAATAAGCGGTTCACGCAAATAGTCAGCACCTTGCCGTAGGGGCAAGCACTCCAGTACTCCAAATCCGCATGTGCGCCGTATGTAAGCAGGAATGTATAAAATTTTGCACATATCACGTATAGCTGCGTCACGTCTAACGTATAGCTGCGTCCCTGTCGTCAGTTACGAATTAAGTAAGGTGTGTGAACCGTTTTACGTCTACTTATCCTCCTGACGATTGGCGTACTACATTAACTACATATAGTACATACATAGGGCCCAATTAAGTTTTGACTGTCCAATTGATCGAGTTAAATTTAAGATCGCTAATTTGGAAACCCTGTCGTCATCAGAAGGATAGACCAAATGTACTAAGTTTTGGAGCTATCTAAACTATTCAAAGTACTCACTGGTTCTCGTATTACATTATTTTTGTCGTTTCTTCGTAACATCACATACAAGAAAAACATTTTTAACAGAAAACTAAACACCAAAAATTTGTAACTAAGTGCAAATTCAGTCAAAAGAATGTGGCGTATTAGAGGCATCTGCAATTCTGCATCATTTAGGCGCTAACTGTGGCAATTCGGCCGCCTACAAATGTATACCTAGTACGAGTGTACGCCATCTTGTGAAATTACCAATTGGACGCCCAAAATTCTTTTTTAACATCGCACGTCCGTAAGAATCAGTAATACCAGAACTTGACGCAGCAGCAGCGTATGTACAGTTTTTGTCGTTGAGGTATGGACAAGCATGTTACTGCGTTATCGATAAGTCAACGTATTTTTAGAGTACCTACCACAGAAAGTACCTACCTACCGATAAACAACAATACAAAACATATATTGTTGACAGAAATATTCATACAGCTTGAATTATTTTCTCGCTAAATAACATTTCACAAATAGCAACGCTTAATGTATCGAGCGTTCGTGACCTCAGATATAAGTTTATATGTTCCTGTAGTGCCTCAATTACACCTATTGTAGGGTACCGTAATCGGGCCCTGCGAGTCACGCTCGATCCACACGACCCGCACCCCTAGAAAGCCAGGCTCAATACTCTCAATACAACTTACAATTGTAATTTGTATTAAACTTAAAGAGGTTACGGCCGAGATGCTTTTTAATATGGCACACCATGAAAATTAGAAACATTCCATTGTTCAAATTTTCACTTATGCCTCTCAAAAGTTATCTTACCTATATATCTGGAGAATATTACTTGCATCTGCAACCTACCACAAAATTACAAAACTACTTATTTAGAATACTGAGCTCGTTAACAAAGTAAAGATGTATCAGTACTACAAAAAACGTGTTTTTTTAGCTTAGATTAACAAGTTTTTAAACCGATTAAGGTACATCTCAAGTCACTATAATGGAACTATTTACTGACCTGCCCAGCATTCTTGCAACTTCAGCAAGAAAATAATAGATACTTTTCTTTAAGGGGCTACCTGAGGTTTTCATCGATTTTTGACAAGTTTTGAATCGTATCTCCTACTTTTGCACTACATATAGAATTATAAGACAAGCGCCTATCGGTTCTTCAATCTTTTATCTCCATTTTTGTCTACCGGATTGTGAAAAAAATTAATACTTATTTATTTATGATTGTTTTAAACATTGTCTAAAAAACACTTTTTTCGTGTCTCGATTGCTGTGAAAGATCTTACTTATACGAAATCTACATATTTGGGTTCGTCTTAGACGTCTCTAAAAATTTGTCTAAGGTTTTAATTTTAAACTAATTAACACAAAAGTTATGGCCAGAAAAACAGTTTTTTGCCCTAAAATTGTTCAACTTTGATGCCAAATATTTCGAAAACAATGAACTTTGAAGTAAATATGGGATACTATATTGCTAAAATCCGTTGCTGTTAATATGATAACCTACAAAAAACATTAGAAAACTAAGGGATTCAAATCGAAGGTCATTGGGGCATGGGATCCCCTTAACAAATGCAGATCCTACAGGACAGGTTTAAAATGACACAATGAGGTCGCCGATCTGCCAAAATTATATCCCAGAAGCATCAAGTATTCGGGGAGAGTTCAGTAATAATATACGTAAAAGTAGTCTTTAAATCTTCAAACAGGTTTTTTATAAGTAAACTAGATGTCCAAAAAACTCAGTCAGTGATGCATTATAAACATGGCTATTTGTGAAAACGGCAGCGTAAATCATGAATGTAAAAATTATAGTAATTCCACAGAATAATTCTTGTGAGAGCATAATGATTGAGTTTAACGTTGACGTACTTGTCTTACACGTTTAATGAAGGGTGTAAGCCTACCACATATCAGTTATGCGAATTAAACAAATATAGACCTTTTCTTACTAAGATAAGATCTTTGATAAGTGCAGATACGTTGGTGCAGCTACAAACCTGCTTGGCCAACGTTGTTCAAAGGTCGAAACCACGCGATTTAAAAAAATACAAGAAACAGTTACGTTATTTGTCTTAAAAACTAGTGAACGTTTACATATGTTTCTTGTACAATTTCATTAATCTGGCATTGTTCGCTATTTCACAAATAGGTAAGGATCTTTAATTTATTTATTAGAGGATTGCGACCACGACGGCCCGGTTAATAAGATTTTCAAAAACTCCAGAAATATTTCTGAGGAAAACATTTATGACATTTACTGACATATGTATTATTAAATTGATTTCTTATTTTATTTACAAACGAGCAGTCTCCATGGCTTAAGTAATAAATATTTGTATAAAACCTTAATCCTAGTTTAAATGCTGAGTGACGGCCTTTTCTTTCGCACACTTTTGCTATTTTTGCCAAATATTGTGCCGATTACCTGTTAAAAGAAAAAAATAAGTTATCAGATTGCCTAAGTACTTCACATTTGTTCCACATTTTGAAACAAGCAGGTTAACCCGCTTCCGATTTTCCGCCGGCTCTTAGAACGAATATACTTTAGAGACAGAATGGGCAGCAACAGTGAGACGAAGGCAGCAGCAGTGAAGCATGCAGGCCCCACGCTTTGGAACGTGGAAGTCAGGCGCAGACAACACAAAAGTAAAGACTTCAGATACTGAGGATGAGTCTAGTCTACGGCGAGCAACAAAACTACTCGCTCGTTCGTCTATTTGCCTCTTGTTTCATTTTAAGATACATGAGCACTAGAAAGGCGGTTAAGGAAATTATGATTTTTGCGGTAGGCTCTTAGAATAGTTTGCGCCGGATGACGGCAGCAGCAAAGCGAGCACGCAGCTGCGCGTAAACGGTGAGAACGCTGACAGCACGTGAGTCTGCCACCGACACATCGTAATACTTACTTTAGAAACAGAATAGGCGGCGAGCTTGCGCCGGGGCGAGGGCAGCAGCAGCGCGAGCGCGCGCGCCTCGCGCAGCAGCGCGTGGAAGGCGAGCGCCGCGCCCGCGCACGACTCCGCCGCCGACACCTCGTAGAACTGGCACCCGAACCGCAGAGACAGCTCCTGACCCTCCTCCGCATGGACCTCCCTACCAACAAAGTTTGAGTAAAACCTCATTATACGAAAACGACACGATTAGTTTACTATTCTTTGAGTCTTCAGCTCCTTTATAAGTATTTATCAATACCTAAGTATTAAATGCGTATGTTAAATAATCTAGAAGAATTAAGTAAATAAATATTTGGGGACAATCTTACACAGAAAAAAATAATTTAAAATAAAGCAAAAATAAATTGCAGAATTGGCAAAAAAAGGGTTCACTTATTCCGATTTATATACACTGTGCGACCTTGGAAACCGGAGCCTCTGTGTGGTCATTACAATAAAGTTTCTAGGCAGTGTAATAACTACATATTATATACCTACGCAACATTACTTAATTTTATTATAAGAGCTTGTTGAACAAAGAAAACATCGTGGAGATCCCTGAATGTTCATCACCGAAGAAATTGCCCGCCAATGTAGTGAGTGATCTCACTAAACCATTTCCAAGGCCTGTGTCATAAGTGTAGGTTCAGTAACCTCTAGTGACTGCTGCTTTGTCCTCTCTCACCTAGCATGTTCGAGGTCTCTCTTGTTCCCCAAGAGGGTGACGGCCGCGCAGCCCGGCAGCCGGGTGCGCTCCAGGAGAGATAGCAGCTCGGCGGCCGCCACGAAAGACCGCCGCTCGCACACTGAATATACCACGGCGAACGCATCGCCCCATCGCACGTGCTCTGCCAGGCAGCCACGAATCTGGGAAAAAAAGATCCGATAGGTATTGACGGCGTGAAGGCAAGCACGAGAAGAATATTATAAACGAATGGCAATACCCAAGAAGAGGAAAGCATGTATTAGCTTGGTACGTATTCAACCCAAATATGTTTGGTGAAGGGTTTACGCATAATCTCTCTTTTTGGACCAGTCGAGAATGAAATGATGTAGTAAACTTAATTATCTGTCCTAAGGAGTCAGTAGATATGAAATTTTTGTTTTTGTTATCGTGTGGAAGAATTACGTACCTAATTTTAAAAGCTCGTGACCTAAATTTAAAGTTAAGACACTTCAAATATACCTAGTTATTATTTGCTTATAAACCAAATTCCAGAGACATAAATTTTAAGAATAACAATCTAAAATAAACAAGGCCACGCCTCGAGTTGAAAGCGTGGTATAAGTTTGGTTTGGTTAAATATTCAAACCACTCAAAATGTTTGCCTTAATAAGATGTATTTTTCAAGACAGATTAATTTGAACGCTGGCGCTGGCGCCTAACTATTACAACAGAACTGTGCCATGACATGTCGCCGCTTAATTAAAAGTAGCGGTGCTGATAAAGGTTTTGGGCACAAATTCTGGAAATTCAGATTCAATTCCATTAACAAAAGCCAAGATTAAGCGTAATCTATTAAATAAATGTAACGAAGCTCATTATAATGCAGCCAAGACACAAGTGTCTCTGCGGGGCGCAATGGGGCCGCCGCTTTATAATCTATTATGCAATTCAAAACATTGAAACACTTTTTTTACAGTTCCGTTATTGAATTTTGGACCTACATCCAACACGCTTGTAAACAAAAGAATTATTTTTAACTACATTGGTGTTTTCTTGTTTTGAGTTGATATTCCAGTACGTGCCACTGAAATATCAACTGAAGCAAGCAACTGCGCCGAAATATCGACAAGCAAAACAAGGTAATCGAGGTTACTAGTCCCTTCAAATCATCAACTTCAGATGATGTTTATAAATGTATCAAAAAACATATAAACCTACCTAATATAACTACATCTGTCTTAAGACAGTGTTAAACACAGTAGCAGTGCACAGTGGCGGGGCGTCCATAGAACACTGTTCCCGAATCCCGCCTGATTGAGTATTTTGATACAATAGGAGGACTTTATTTACAGGCTTAGAGGAAAAGCAAGGAAAATTAGCTTCGGCATGTCGAACGGCAAATGTTAACGCTACGTATAAGTCCACTTATGTAGTAAGTACCTACAATTTAAAATTTACTAAAGGAAGTGTATTTTTCACTATCCTAAAACTAAAGAAGTTACTAAATTTCATCGCAACAGCATGAATTGAATTTTCAGATTACTTTCTGAAGCCTTTACTTTTTTACGATACATTTAATATAGGGTGCGGCTATTGCCTACAAATCTCTAGAAATTAGATCAAAAGGCACTAAGCTTTCTTCAAAACCCACCGACTAAAAACAAACAATGTCAATATCTACTCGTAAAAATAAGCTTATAATATTATAAGAAGTTTACAAGCTTACGCAATAACTCGTTTCGCAGTCTGTTTTTGAGATAGGCGGTATTCCGCTGCGCTGGAGGCGACCGCGGCCGCCGCCGCCGCGATCGCATCTGATAGCCGATACAAGACCCATAAACTTTGTCTAATTAAATTGTACGAGCATCAGCCTCCCGCTACCTAGCAGATAAACATCGCCATTGTCTACCGCTAAATGAATCTCGGCCTTTCCGGCTTCATTTACAATACTGTTGCCACTTAAATCTTTATTGTACACCACCTACAGATTAACGTCGAAGGTAATAAAGTTGAACAGCAAAACAATTAACTTTATCAATTTACTTACAGCACAGTTAGATGTGTCCATAATCTCGACTTCAGATACCGCGCCGTCGAACGCGACTCGGTGCTGATAAAGAAAATCTGAAACCAAACAATACATTTGTTGGGTATTCCCAGCTAATAGCCACCACTAAAACTAAGCATCAATTAGTATCCTGTGAAGCTAGGAATCCAAGGTGATTTATTTTATTGGATACCTAGAAGGATATAAAACGTAGGTATATGCAATACTTATTTACAGTAAAAATAGTAACAATAATTGGCCTTAATTGGCCTACAATTTAATTGATTTAATTGTGCAACAAATTCTGTTAATGGTAAAGGCGTGATAAATGATTGACTTACTTATAAAAATATTTCAAAGACAAAAAGCACGGTAGATATTTAAACTGTATCAATTGTACCAAGTTTTGAAGGTAGAGGTATGTAGTACTTAATTGAGAAGCAACTATCATAAATATCATAATTGCGCATTGTAATTTGCTATAACATTACCGACAATTATGGTATAATGGATTGTTTTCGGCTAGTCGCTATAGGTATAGTCATAATATCCTAAACGAACAGCGACATTCGGCGCGCTTCGAAAAATGAATTAGATATTCACTAGATATGAAATAGCAAAGATATGTGACATTTCACGGCAAAAGGTACCTTATGGCGGCTGGCGCTTACGTCGCATAGCGTCGCAAATTATTGTTATTATTGTACAATATTAATTGGAGCGGCGTTAATAATAGCGTAAGCTCCAACCGCCATAAGGTACCTTTACCCGTGGGACGTCATATATCTTTACTATTTCATATCTAGTGAATCTAATTCATTTCCCGAATCGCGCCGATTGTTACCTTGTTTATCTTAACATTCTTAATATAGGCAGTGGAATGCGAGTGACCGATAAATACTAAATTATGTTCTTTTAAGAGGCTTTCGCTGAGTTACTAGCAATGAATATTAAAATGAATTTCCTTAACATTTTAACTTACTTCGAAGCGCCACGCCAGTGACGCAAAACACGACACTTGCCATTCGTGTAAGGTCGGAAGGAAAGAGACATTTCAATTTAGTTGCACTCGACATCGCGCAAATTGACGTCAATTGTAACTCGTAATTTTACATATAATATTCTCAGCCTCATAAACGAAATGGCCTCTGATAATTATCTACGATGATGTCGGTAATTTGATTGTAAACATTCACTCACCTCCTGTAGAGCTGTATTCACCTATGTACCGCTTAGTTAGATAACGCACGACGACCGCTGCAACAAACAAATAACTTAACTCATTATACTGTTCAATTATGATGTAATTGATACATCAACCTTTACACCTTTTATAGATACGGAGTGACCAGAATCATGACCCTGGTAATAAAGCTAACAATGACTTAAGGTCGTTCCTCCTAACTTTCTACCAGAAGCGCTGTAAGCATTGATTAGTCTTTTCATTCCACTCCCGGTATTTCGATCCAAGAGACGTATACAATACAAACAGTTATCAACAACAATGACGATGCAATTTTGGAGAAAGCCCTCGCCGACAGCTACCTACAAAACGACGAGGGAATCCTGCCACCTCGAAAGGAGCTGAAGAACCTATTCAAAAAGTTCATTACACGAGCCACGACTCGACGGGCGCGGAATAATGAAGATAGGTACTTGACCCTTTGATGGATAATAATAATTATACGAGTTTCTACTCCATGACTGATGGAAATTTATGTTCTGATGCACTTTCTTGTTTGAATTGCTATGCTCAGATCTGATAGTTGATGAAAGACTAGTTGTTTGCATTAAATCTTATGCAGCGTAATTTCTTATTTACCTTCCCTAGCTAACAAATGCTGTTTATTATTCCAGGCGCAGTTTTATCATCAAAGGCGGTGTTAGCCCAGGGGGATTATCGCCGCTTCCATTTTAGTCTGACTCTAGGCCCAAAACGATTACCCAACGTCTACGCAGCCTTATGCAACTGCACGTCGCATGACAATGGACTTGGGTGGAATGCATTCATGACACATTCTAGGGCACCCGATTAAGGTAACTTGACCAAATGTTCTTCGTCTCGATTGCGACTTCGGAGAGTAGGTACCTTCTGCATTGGATTTTTTATCAGGTAATCCTGAATTAATGCGTTGATAATCAAATAAAGAATTCAATAATTGTTGTTTATCTGTAAGGTCCTAAAGAAACGCTCTGAGCTAGGTAGGTCCTTAGCAGGGAATGCAATAACCGGACAAACTTCATAACCGGTTTCGGTTACGGTTATGCCCGAAAAATAACCGATAATCGATTATATTCGGTTACGATTATTTTCAACAAAAAAATTATATATTTACAATAAAGAAATTAAAAAAATGACGTAAATAAAAAAACAGTATAAGGGAATGTGAGTCTTCGTTTTTTAGGGTTCCGTAAACGGGACCCTGATACTAAAACTCCGCTGTCCGTCTGTCCGTCTATCACCAGGCTGCTGTATCTCATGAACCGTGATAGCTGGACAGTTGAAATTTTCACAGATGATGTATTTCTGTTGCCGCTATAACAACAAATACTAAAAACAGAATAATATAAATATTTAAGTGGGGCTCCCATACAACAAACGTGATTTTTTTGCCGTTTTTTTTTCGTAATGGTACGGAACCCTTCGTGCGCGAGTCACCCTCGCACTTGGCCGGTTTTTTTTAAATAAAACACACAACATACAGTAAAAGTTAAAATATGACCCTGGACGTGATACTCATCAGAATATTTCATAAATGAGGGAAGTAAATGTGGTATATTTTCGTTATTAAAGTATACACACATGAGAAAACTTAGTCACAGGCTTCACAGCCAAAAAAGGCAGGATTTTATAGTCATTAGAATATCAATTCATAAAAATCATAAAATTTAAGTCATAAATAAATAACCAAAATTAACCGAAATTTTGCCAAAATAATCGGTTATAACCGATTAATTCGGTTACGGTTATAACCGATTTTCACTACCTAGTCCCTAGTTAGTAATTTTTCTTAATATTACTAAACTCGACCATTACAAACTACATAATTTACCGGAATTCACCGGCCATTTGTAATAGTACAATATCAGACAACTGTTTACGGTAAACATTTACTCCTCCTTTGATTGACATCATTCGATAAACCCACTGAGTTACCGCATCAATAAAGTTGAATAGTTGTTAACAGCATTCATGAAGAATGAAGTTCTTAATGAGGCATTATGATTCTTAAAGACGTAACATTACCGAACCACCGGCAGTAACCGAATTTTATGAAAGACATGCCAAATTCCACACTCATTTTCCTTTCGTTTTTTTTCGCCCGCGCATTAAGTGCATACACTTTCTCCGAGACTCGATTACGCATTCTGTGATAAAACTGTTTAATATTTGATCGAAACACTTTGAAGCCCATTACGAATTAAAAACAAACAATCATTTCGATCCGTTGTAAATGTCGATATAAAAATCATTTAAATGCGTTGAAGGGCGTAAGACAAATTGCGATGATCAAGCTACATGGCACCACGTGGGTTGATAGATGGTGCTTTATCTTAGCAACAATGGATGTATCGGCAGGAATCTATAGGGTAATTAATAGATTACTAGTCTCATCGATCAAGAGTCGATTGATGCGAGTGTCGGCGAACAGGTAATACGCATCTATGTAGGATATACCAGCTTGCGTACCTTTATCTCCACTTTCCTCTATCCTGTCACTAGAAAATTAATTCTTGATTGCGTTAACACGAAACCACAAAGAACATCTTTCGATTTGTATGGTCATAAAAAATATTAATTTAAAAACACAAAGTTTATATTTTTAGTTTTTTTGCTATTGCATATATAGTAAAACTGTTTAAGTTGATATAGTTGGTTTCGATTTATTTATAATAAAAAAAAACAAGGCTCTCCGAACGTAATTCAACTCTTGTAAGTAAAAAACTATTTATATTAAATTACAGAAACATTTTTTCGTTTTACTCGCACAAGGTTTGACATTAAATCGATGCGGGTCCATCGGGTGCTGTGGTTAATGTCGAGTATTAAGGCGCATAAAAAAGCGAGTCTACGTGAAATTGTGGCTACGTGAGGGTATTACCTGTCTATAGTATCTGTACTGACGCGTGCGTGAACTGGAAACCACTGAGCGTAGGGAGTCGGGTCACGCATAACTTGTGCGGCACAAGGGAGAGCTCCGTAGCTTCATACCTACCATAAGAAAAAAAAGAAAAACTAAAAAGCGGTGTACCCTTATTTTACCGCCAAACTTTTTGCCGAATTTTGTTTTACAGAAAATTATTCATAGAATAATCGTAATCCACGTTTTCGTTATAATTAGTTCTGTTTCTTTGATTATTCATTTCAAAGAAACATACTTTGTAACTTTATTTAAATCTAGAATATTTATTCCAAGATTTTTACACAAAATAAAAGACTGACTGTCGAAATATTATTCATTAAATATTATTTGTTTGACACTACAGTTCACTTAAATGAAACAAACAAACAATAAATGATAACTTATTTTGTACCACAATTTTAAGAGAAATACATTTTTTGCCAGAAACGTGGGTTAGGTTAGGTTATAACTGCGACCCCCTATAAAACGAACTCCAGATACACGACATTGTGCATTGTAAATATTTTCGCCCTAACAAAAATATGTATGATGAATACTATAAATATTATTCTATAAATTTAATGTTCGTTTAAATAACTGTTCTGTATCATAAATTTTGGTAACCCGTATTTATAAGAAGTAACTTTTCTACATATGGATGATTCTGTGATATGAAATTATGTGTGATAGTGATTATTAGGGAAGGGAAGACAGCTTTTAGGCGATCGGATATATATTTTAAAACTTTGTGAAGGTGACAAATTCGAATGTTAACTGCCAGCTGCATTACAGCTGACTCAAGTCAATACTTCAATAGAAAATTCCACTTCATTGTGCATGGAAAAATCAATAAATTCTCCTATCGACAGTTAATTTCGAAATGAATAGGTCCCAATACCATTAATATGAACAAGCGAAATAGGCCGCATCGGCTAGTCTGCACCGCCAGTGGTAGACGTCAGCGGCACCGCGGTGCATCACTACGGAGTGATCCATCACGGCGTGGCGTGAGAAGCCGTCGACGACGGAGTTTGCTGTTAGAGCGCTTTCACATTGTCCGATCCGATATCGGATGTCGGAAGGAAGTAAAATGTAAGATATATGTGCTTCTAATCTCTGTATTCATTTATGCATTTAATATTTGCCTCCGCTGCCGGACTACGGGGATGTAGGATCCTACATCCGATATCGGATCGGACAATGTGAAAACGCTCTTACAGTACAGAGGGCCATTTTCACCCGATTAGCGAAGATAGGAGGATTAGGAGGGTAATGTTTGAATGTGGTTCTGTCTTTTTTTAATGCGTGAGATGTCATATGTCATTACATCGTCACATCTGTGGGCTGGCGTATGTGTGTAGGTCAGTTTAAGTTTAATTTTCTGTATTTATCGAATTTTTATGCCTACATGCTTATTGTGGGACCTGTATTTCCTTTTGTTTGAAACGCGCCGCAGTCGTTTTCATTTCTGTTGTAAGAATATAACTTATTTGTGTGGTCCAGGATATTTTTTTTACAATTTTATCTCACTACAATGTATAGCCAGCAATACTATTCGCTTAGCACCTTTGCATACAAACTTCTATTCAGGGGGGGTACCTTTTCTCTGCAGCTGACTGTACGAGTAGAGTCTATACATAAACGCATGTCAAGCTACACAGTGCTGCACAATCTGCGATCTTAATTGACATTGCGACAGATTGTCGACACCAAAAACGATTTCCAAGTTTATTTTTAGTCGCTGTCTGTGCCTTTCAAATTTCACCCCACGAATACACAATCAACTTCCAGGGAACGTCATGGCAGATCGTTAATAAACTAAAATACTGTATCGACCCAAGTTAATTGTTTTAACTGGTCGATTTAAAAACCGTTCGTACGCGATGTATCATCTCGAGACTGGCCTAGTTATTCGGACACCAGATAAGGGATAAACTGCATTAAGCACCGATGAAATTATAAACGACTAACGGACATTATGACCTGTAAATAACGTACGGCGGCTCCAGTAATGAGCTCCGAGAATAATTTAAATCGTAGTCGCCGCTTTATGCTACGGGACGAGCTAAACGATGTTAGTCGGTCGCGGGTCCCTGCCACTCCCTCGTAGACAGGATCTACTTTAAAAACAATTTCACATGTCGGCCCAGCGCTTGTTTGTAATGAATTGCAAACGCGTGCGTCTACGCCGGTCCGTCAGCCGTCAGCGGGCGCGCCGGGCCGGCAATTAGAGCGCAATTACACTCGACGCCGGTGGGTCAGCGCGATTTCCCGACACCGTCGCCTGGCGCCAACCGTTGTGTAACGCTAAAACGTCCGATTAACGCTTAACCGAGGTCGTTGATCTACACTCACCTTATGTGCAAATCATAAACTTTAAACGCCTCTACTCTAATTAACAAAGTTTTTCTTAATTAAGTGGTAATGTTTAGCAGCACTTAAGTCTTGCTATGTAGGTTACCTTGCGATAACTGACGCCGTGTTCTATGAGACGCCGGATTCATGAAATTCTTTGACAATTATTCACGTTAAGACTTTTCTAATGGACGATGTCTATGTCCAAACCGTAAGATAAACGTAAGGTAAAATTAAACCATAAGAAACAATGAAGTAAAACCATTTATTTTGTAGTTTATTTGATGAAAGAATATGAAGTATCTTTATGTACCTACACAGCAGTCAGCTGCAGAGAGAAGTGACCCCCCCCCACTCCTCCCACCTGCAAACAAATTTCTATGCAGGGAGGGTCACTTCTCTCTGCAGCTGACTCAACAAATTGGTTGGTTCGAATGTTTAGAATCACTCATAACATTCTTCGTGGAATGTCTACAACTCCATCTGTCACTACTAAAAATGTGTAATGCATCATATTATTCCAGTGTGTGTTTTTTGATAAGATGCATAATTGAATTATAATATAAAACAATGGCGAGACAATACAAGGTGAGCTTATCATAATTCACATTGAAACATTCCATCTGAAGGAATTTGGTAAACAACCGGAGATATTTGTTGACGAATGAAATTGCGATCTTCAAGACACTATCGCCTTCCACTATCGTACACGACCGCTTCTTCCATTATTTCCAGAAAGGAAAATGAGATATCTATATAAAATATGAACTAAAATAAATAACAAACTAAAAAAACCGGCCAAGTGCGAGTCGGACTCGCGCACAAAGGGTTCCGTACCATTACGCAAAAAATGGCAAACGTTTGTTGTATGGGAGCCCCGCTTAAATATTTTTTATTCTGTTTTCAGTAAGTACCTATTTGTTGTTATAGCAGCAACAGAAATACATCATCTGTGAAAATTTCAACTGTCTAGCTATCACGGATCATGAGATACACCCTGGGGACAGACAGACGGACAGAGAGGTCTTAGTAATAGGGTCATGTTTTTACCCTTTGCCCTTTGGGTACGGAACCCTAAAATTAGAATAGCATAATTATCTGTCATTTGTTATGCTAGGCCAAGGTAACAAATTGCCAATTACTTAAAAAATAAATAATTTACACAAATTAATGACACTGTGCACAGTGGATCGAAATGACAAAAAAATGGACATTCGCATTTGTTCTAAAGGTTAGAAAGCGGGATCGGTAATGGTTTTCTTATAATAAGATACCTATTTTTCAGTTTCATACAAAAAACAGATTTTATTTTTTTCTGCTTTAATAAAGCCTTATTTTGAAAAAAAATATATGAATTTTTTTATTTCTTACATCATTTTCAACCGAAAAGCATTTTTTCAAATAGGATTTTAAAAAAATAATGCGAATGTCCATTTTTTTGTCATTTCGATCCACTGTGCTGCGGCCTCCTCGCACAACGTATCAGCATTGCGATACAGCGGGGAAATGCCGCCAGTATCCTTGGTACAATGCCTCAAGGGCCTATTTTAGATTTAAGCTAGTTATTAATTTCGTTACGTAGTGCCACTGTATATATCTTGTATGTAAATAATGTGTTTAATATGACTCTATTTACCTGCAAACATAATTACTGCAATCGCGCGAACTACATACGCGTACCCTATGATGAGCGAACGCGAGTTTAAAGTTACGATAGCGATGGTGCATGGGTATATATATATATATATATATATATATATATATATATGCTTTTTATTAAATTTCGTTGATACAATTACTCTAATGAGCATATAAGTATCAGTTTAACAGAAGAAAAAAATAAAAATGAAATTTAAATGTTCTTATTTCAACTGTCAACATAGTTTTAAAGTTCTTATATGTACATTACATTTTACATACCTAACGAGAAATGATAAAGAATTAGATTATTACGAGTATATAATTGAGGATTATTATTATTGTGGACCTAATAAAATGTATAATACCTATAACATATGTGTCTCTTGTGTCTACTGTATAAATAACTTACCTATAAATTTGTACATAATTATAAAGGAATTTTAAAGGTTCATTTATCATCCAAGGATGGAAACATTGTAAAAAACAAATTGTATTTTTAATTATGCAGACATCAATCTTTAGTCTGTTAATTAAATGGACATCATTATTAACCAAAAAACTCATCTTGTATTCTCTCATAATAAATGATTCCCAAATTTGCAAGGCTGTTAACCTGTTGGCGGTAATCATGGTTTCACATTTTATTACATTCTTCCATTTATTGTACACTCATAAGAAAAACAATGTACTTGGCTGGTATTTATGTTTTTACGGTGTTCCGGACATTTGGCAGGACTGCGCGGAGCCGAAGCCAACACGTAGTCCTTTTGGACATTTTAATGATATTTAAGGGGTACACAGTTTTCATGTTCATACATTAAGGACATTAAATTAATTTTACTTATACAACGTGCCCACGAGGAACCCGAAAGATTTTAACCGTATTTTCCTAATTATATTTAAAGACAAAAATACCTTATAAACTCTTCTGGATTTCGCCTAGTTTCAGAGTTAAAACCATTTTTAAAAAAAACGGCCAAGTGCGTCGTCGTTTTAGTATTTGTTGTTATAGCGGCAACAGAAATACATCATCTGTGAAATTATCTCTATCACGGTTCATGAGATACAGCCTGATGACAGACAGACGGACAGCGGAGTCTTAGTAATAGGGTCCCGTTTTTACCCTTTGGGTACGGAACCCTAAAAAACATCTTTTTATTGTTACTTAGTGCAAAACTACTTTTTGATGGTGATGTTGCCACTCCAGGACCTACCTACTTCAAATATCCTTATTGATAGAATATGTCAAAAGGTGACAAGTAACACTTTGCATAAACTAGGTTTTACAAAAAAAAGTTGAAATTATTTTTGAGTGACCGTTTTACAAATAGCATTTACATTTTATGTATGTATGTTATATTCAAAAGATCGGATAAATCGGATTTTTTTTTGGCGAAATTGACCCTAATAAGCTCATAACACTTTATTCCTTCTTTTGGCCTCAGCAACGCGTGGTTAAAATCTCTCAGGTTCCTCGTGGGCACCTTGTAGGTATATTTGTTTCTATGTATGGAAATTTTAAATTAAATATAAGAATGTATTAAATATTAAAAAGCCTGCATTTATAGAAATCTCATAATATAAGTACGTTTGTAATATAAAATACTAACCCGATTTCCCGCACCGCGGACTCCCCAACACTACCACCCTAATGCGATTTACAGTCATCTTCATTTGTGCTGTTTTTCACGACAGTTTCATCAAAATCATGCGTACTCGAACATATCGCCGGCAAAGTTTGCAAACCACATTGTCCAATGCACTTGTAAACTCACGATTCGCGACGCTTAAAAATAGCAAGTTGTATCGTAAAATATATCGTCCGCGATTTGTTGGTGCGTGTGCTCGGTGTCGGGCCCGACCGGCTGCCGCGACGATTCTCACGCGACTGTCTGAATCGCGAGCCTCCGAGGGCATAGCGCCGCCGTCGCCGCAGCCTCCGCTCTATGCGTAAGCGCATAATATACAACGAGATGACATATGTACTACGATAGTGCATCGGCGTTTGTTGTTATTGGGAGTTGAATGATACGAACTTTTATTAGATAAAACGGAAATGGATACATGAATATAAAACTTTAGGTTATTGGTAGACAACTTTGAGGTACATTAGTCATAAACGTCACAGGATAATAGGATAATAATGGCCTACTTACCAATAGATATTTACGGAAGTGTAATTATGAAATCAAAATGCTTAGATAAATTAAGTAAAAATTTTAACTAACAAACTTAATTCGTCTTCAATTAAATCAATAAAAAATAAAATTGATTAGGTAAGTAGTAAGTACAGGCATTTTATAAAAAATATGTCATGCCTAAATATAACTTTCGTTACACAAGTGAAGTTAAATGTGAAGAAAACAAGATTATGAAACAATAATAAGTAACTAGGTAAAGCAAAAGGTTATAAACTTACCTATAATATTAAGTTTAGAGAAAAATCATAAAAAATTAGGTACCTACCTATGGAACTTTTAACAGGGTAGGGTTTACATACTTATTTACACAATTACTTATTATGTACCTAGTAAGTAGGTTTAGCATCAAAGCATCAAACTATGATGGGCAAAATAGGTATAATATTGACTGTGATTAGATAATCAAAGTACCTCGCACAGCACTATTCACCTAATTAAGACCAACGTCGGTAACCCGAAGCCTACGCGTATCACCAGAAGCATACGTGGTACTAAAATGGTTAATTAATACCTAAGAGGAAAGGGGACGGCCGCTTCTCCATACAAACGTAGTCCCCATTTTTCTCTGGATATTGGCATTATGGAAAATATATATACATTATTTGATGTATATAATAACATTATGACCCTATTTTTAGGCTTTTGGCGGTCGGAGCCCGGGAAGCTGATTACTGGCTACATGCCCATACTGGTACTTTCTTGGATCCGACCTCCCTTAGACTGGCGACTGGTTTGCGGTGTGATCGCCACATATATGCTCTTGTGGCGTGGACCGACTGGGACTCGGTCGGTCGGTCTCTTGCCACCATCAATGTAATACCCGCTCTTCTTGAGCCGATTGGTATTATCAGGGATGATGGCAAGAGGCCCGATGGGGTGTCCTTGGTTCCTTGGAGCTTCGGACGGATGTTGGTGTGGGATGCTAACTGTGTAGACACACTGGCACCGTCCCACCTCCAACGGACTAATGTAAAAGCGCGCGGAGCGGCGGAAAGCGTCGAAATTTTAAAACGTAATAAATGAAAGAGCCTCGGTAGAGAGTATCATTTCGTTCCATTTGGAGTTTAAACTGTAGGTCCATGGGGTTCCAACGCGCACAAGTTCTTTGCAGAAATCGCGAAGCCTCTGGTTGACGTAACTGGTGACCGAAGATCTGGCGGCTTCCTTGCACAACGTATCAGCATCAATGTATCGCAATACAGCGAGGAAATTCCGCCAGCATCTTTGGTACAATGCCTCAAGGGCCTAAGGGATTTAAGCTAGTTATTAATATCGTTTACGTAGTACCACTTGTATGTAAATAAAGAGATTTTTGATTTTTTTACCATAGCTCATGCCGCTACATTTGACTTTTTTCGATTTTTTGATTGTAAAAATTAGGAGCGAAAACAGATTTCATATAATTTTTTAAATGCTCCTAACTTATAATCATAATATTTACTTATTTTATTTATCCAAAGTGGAAAACGAGGACTACGTTTTTATGAAAAGGCGATTCCGCGCTGGTCCTCCACTTTCGTCTTAATGGGCCCGTAAATTTAGTCGTTTTGGGTAGGTCTTGCAAACCTGTCGCACGGGAATCTGCTCCAGATCGGCACGTCGGCGACATGTCAAGGTGAGAGCGTCGCGGGCGCAGATGCCCACCGCGCCGCAATAAATTCATTCTTGCTGAGACGTAATTGGATCCGCCCCGCCTACGCTGGCCAGCTAGGCTACCCCGCTTCCTTCAGCCCATTGTAGGTTAGACCACTTTACCACGCGACAAGTGCATCTAGGACAGATGAGACCGATTTCGAACCCCTGTGAACGAACTAATACCATGCAATCATTATAATAGACCTTCTAATAAAATAGTAGCGGTAACGATCGCAAAACCTTCACTCATTACAGACTACTAAGGGTACTATAAGTTTAGCAAGTAAATTGCAATAAAGCGTCATAGAGAAATTTCAAACCAGTCGATTCCACGTATGAAGATGGCTCAAAGACGAGACGGGTGTCTAAAGACAACTCCATTTATGGGCAGTTATGATGCACGTTATAAGATGTGGTCTAACACTATCTTTTCTAATATAGCTAAGAGCCTATTAAGACATCAACCTATGCATACTACCTGTAAAGTAATGAGATCTAATCATTTAACGCGAAGAGACGTTGCAAAAGAATGTACATATTTACATAGGTAATACTTATAAAGACACACGGTTAAGTATGCTTCGGAAATTGAAGGTGGAGCAAGTGGATCAACCATACTCTGGGATGAAACAATTTCTTACCCAATCGATTTTATCACTCAAATAATGTTCATTTACGTGCATAGCCCATATCACCATCAATTCGTTTAAGCGGTCTATAGATTACCCTGACGGACGACGCAACATCCACGTAAAAGTAAAACTTACCGAAATGCGTAAACCGTATTTGTCAGCATTCATTAGCGATCTCACAAATATGAACTTTCGAAAATCGAAGAAAATACCTCGATTTGCATAGAAGTTAGAGCGCGGTGCGCGTTTCTCTGCTCATTAAGGAAGGTTGGGCCGGGAGAAAAAACTCGACGAGTGCTATCTCCCGAGGCAAATTATTGGTCGTTACTGGACAACTTCCTCGTATAAGGTCGGACCTTACTGTATTTATGCAATCGGCGTCATAGTGTCGATGGACCTGGTTCTTAAACTACATTGTGCTCGAATAAATTTATCCCGCAAACCGGTATATTGATGGGCTACAAATCAAGTATGATTTCGACGATATCGTCGTAAAAAATTGGTCAAGCGCGATCGGGTGTTATTGTTAAAGCTTTACAATGAGCAGCAGTCAGGGTTGACCCTTTTGATCTAACTACTGAATTATTAATGAAGGTCTATAAACTATGTTATTGCTTGCTTATGTAGCGCTTCTAGTAAACATCATATATATAAAATTCAGTACACACGTCCATAACATAGCGCTACAGACCCCCAAACACGACAGCTTGTAGTATCATCTTCATCAAAACTCTACGTGATCAAAATATATTAAAAGTGGAGAGCATTCTATGTTTACAATTTTTTAAATAAAGTGTCGTCAACTGAATTAATATTATGTTTTTTTTATAAATACTTATGTTAGAAAACATATTTATTAGATTTTTCACTCCGTAGCAAAAATTTGTCATATTTAGTACGAACGAGTACATTTAGGTAGGTAGATGGCTGGCGTTCGTTACAAAATAGACTATGCATAAACTTATATTAAATCGATCAATTCATTTATTTATCTATTTATGCCTTCTATATAAATAGACAACAAAATAATGTATGAGATAAATTTGAAAATGTATTTAAAAGATACTAAGTATCTTTTTTTTTTACTTTATTTACATACAAGATATATACAGTGGTACTACGTATCATATTTAAGCATTTATATTGTACCTACTAATCTCGGAACTTCTTTGTGTGGGCTGCTCACGTGCCAGAGATAGGAATAATCTTAGCTGTGACTACCGAATATATTATGTCATGCCGAGGTTTAGGTACCAATGTATATTTCCTTTTCCCGATAGTTAAAGATACGGGAGTTGAGTTTATTGCTTTCGAGTCCAGAATTTTATAGGGACAGGTCAATAGTACGTCGTCGGAAGCGGTTTGCGCGGATTTGTCTGTCCGTATGACCCTTAAAAGTCCACCGTGTTTACGATACAAGATTTCTTTTCCTGTAAGCGCCAATTAATTCCCTTATCATAGTATCAACCCTCTGTTTAACGCGTTGCTATCTCGATCTCGAACTTGCGAAACAAATTGGTCCAGTCGGCTGCGCACACGCAAATCATATTTATTTTTTGATTAATTCATTGCGACATTTGCTAACTGCATATTTTCGATATATGCATTCAATTAAAGTTGTTCTAATTAAATAAATCGTGTATTTACTCAGCAGTTCTGTTTCGCAAACTCGCGTGTCAAAACTCGTTTGTTAATGGTCTCAACAATGGTTCACACTTGCCTATTGAGCTTAGTATCTCTGGATCTTGCTTGTTGCAACGTTAACACCTACTCTTGAGTTGAACCGTTCATTGAAAAGAGCAATGAAAACATTTCTCAAGATTATTATGATTTCAAAAGCTTGCGCTGCTTTAGTAAATATTGCGTTGAGTTAGTTTCGGCGAACTGGATTAAGTGCAGTATAATAATGGTTTTAGCGTCACTGTGTATTGTGGGAAATGCAGAAACGATAGAATTGTTAACATTGGTTATAAACGGCCTAAAGGGGCTAAGGAACGTCTTTGTCCATTTGTCTCATGGGGCTTTGTTCCTGGAATATTTAGTTTTTTTTTTGTTGCTTTTGTTGTGTTTTTGGTCTTAACGAGTGTTTGAACTTTCAGTGCAAATATTGTCATATTTTTTAGAGTATACCTAATACAAGTTAAACCTGGTTTAACTGAGCACTGATAAGAGCATCTTCATTGTCATCTTATGTTGTCATAAGTGATGGCGAAGGTAAATGTAAGGATATGGCATAAACTCTAGGTGAAGATGAAAGTGGGCATCCTGGGTCAACCTATAGGTCACTAAGGCCTTTGTCTTGCAGTGGTGTAAATAGAACTTAGTTAGGTTAGGTAGGTTAGGCGTTAGGTACTATACGACATAATTAACCTCTAGCGGACCGTACAAGAAAAATTAGCACTCAAATTTGAAGCAATGTTACCTCTATTAGGTAATAGAATTGTTTTTGTTTCCTTTTAAAATCAAACAAAACAAAACAAAAGCAACTGTTCCATTTCTTAATTTCAAGTTTATTGGAGATAGGTAATTTGTACAGTCAGCTGCAGAGCTGCATAAAAGTTTGTATGCAGAGGGGGTACGTTTTCTCTGCACCACTAGTACGGTATAGGAGTACAGATGTAGTGGATAATTATTTTCCATCGTATTTTCACGGAAACATACGAACTTATCTTGCTATTTCAGCCAGCGTCGGTACAAAATGTACTGGGTTGACTGAAGTAGCATGACAAATACGAACGTTTAATGGTTTAATTGAAAATACGATGGAAAACAATTATGCACTACATCTGTAGGAATTTAGGACTGTGGAGGTTAAGGTAAAAGCAATCTCGAGGTCGAAACCACATTAAGATCATCTGAAAATGAGCATATCTCTTGGTCTTTTCTAAAATAACGCGTCTCTGATTTTGAGTTATTAAAAAGTTTTTCTGATAAATTACTCTTCTCATTAAAAGTGCAGAGAACAATAGCGTTATACATACTAAGAATGAGAGGCTATTAAATTCAAAAAGCTGACACAAATTGAAAATTCAGGCGGACGCTGTTGTACGCGCAGAAGCTTTGGATCGAATGTCCAATACATTTACCTACCAAATGAGGCTTTATGGTTTTGAAACCCAGACTACCACGTGCGTTCGTTATTAAATTGGCGGAGATGGGGGTCACACGATTTGTTCGACAACACTAACAGGGCCGGCCCACGCCAAATTTAATTTAATATAAAATAATACTCAATTAATTATAGCGTCGACAGAAGGAGGCCTGCTTTTGTTTTATTATACTGGTTCCTGTTGGAACCTAAATGATAAATGGATGCACGATATTTTTATAGTCGGCAGTGAATCTGCTTTGGTCGATTAACCTTTATGAAACAACATTCATATACCAGATTACCAAAGTAGAAGAATTGTGTTCTAAACATGCGCGATGCTGCATAACATTTATTACATGGGTCAAAATTCTTTTCATGGTCTTGTTTTTTATCCCAAAAAAATGTGACGGAGTGGAGCTTTTTGTATGGGGTGAAATTTAGTTTTCAATTTTTCTCAAGATAATTATAATCTACAACTACAAAGACATGCAATAGCACTCAACTTCTTATTTATTTATTTGATAAAAGACAGAAATAGAAGCGTGACAGAGTGGTCAGAAACAAGACAATGAAAAGAATTTTGACCCACATGCGAAAGAAATGTTCAAGCATTTGCCGTTACAACCTTCAAACCTTCAAGAAGAGAGCATACTCCCATCCTTAATGCCGGCCATTATTATTTTCGGTCATGATAAACTTCACTGGTAAAATGAAGTTTTTGTAATGTTACGACAACATGACTTCTCCGTGTCTGTTTTAATCAACGATAAAAATATAACATTTTCGACAGTTAGTGTCATGTTGACAGTAGACAAGGAGGTAAATGACAACGATATTTTTCCATCGAAAGTACTCTTAATTTAAGTGGTTGTGAGTAGTCATTTGAATGCCTTGTTTACGTGTTGTTTATTAATATTTGGTATTTTAAATTAGTAAGCAACCAGTTTTTAGCCATACGATTGAATATATTAATTACCAATTAAGTTTTATACTGATAATTTTTTTCATCGCACCAGGATAGATACAAAGCCTGGCTTTATAATAGTCAGATACAATTTGTTGAACGAAGTGTAACGTACGATCTTACTCCCTGAATAATAGTCGTGTGCAAAACATTTTGAGAACTTTACTAAACAAATGATGGAACTTTATCCGGTTTAAGTATAAACACGGTTTTCCACTGGCCAGGCGAGAGCATATTCCTTTAATAATAGAGCCGAATTTATTATTTTGAACACCTTACTAATTTGCAAACTCGGTTGAAGCGTGAAATTTCAAACAATTATTAACACCTCGCTCGTTTGCGATCGTATATCACTCGCGTCGGTATCTTTCTAACCACTACTATATACATACACTACCCTATGTATTCAAACGAAATGCCTTTTTAAACTGTCTTAGCATGTAGTTTCCACCTCATCAGAGAAAAGGTACTAATCAGTAGCTATCTGTGCGAACGTATTAATAGTTATGCTGTTGTTTACTTGTAATAAGCATTAGTGTAAGTATTATGATATTACCCATGCCAATGTGATAAACACTGAGTTGTTAAAAAGTTTATAATGAGCGCCTACAGCTGCACTAAAATGTATTAACTTATTGTTATTACTGTCTAGGATGCCAAATGTACACTAGATTAAGTAATTAGCTTGTAAAATATTGTTAAATAAAGAACTTATATTCAAAAAAAAACTAATCAGTCAGTCAGGTCCTGGTTTCTTTTTTTTCAGTTTTGGCCTACTCTTAATTTTGTAGGTAATCATCTACCGAACTAATGCATTTTCATTACTTATTTAGCTATTTTCTCTCACATATTGGCAATTACAATACTAATTCAGTGAAAAGTGTCAGTTTTAGGAATTATAAAATACTTGTACTTTGTATTCCAACTCCTACCACTTATATTGAATTGAACTGTAATGCAAATGGAGTTCCTACCTCAAAATGTCGCAAAAGCATTTTGAAACCACCGAGTCGGAAAAGCCAGCCCTATTCGGCAAACGC
Source organism: Cydia strobilella (assembly GCF_947568885.1). Classification (NCBI taxonomy): domain Eukaryota; kingdom Metazoa; phylum Arthropoda; class Insecta; order Lepidoptera; family Tortricidae; genus Cydia; species Cydia strobilella. The sequence continues at coordinate 10,534,387 of NC_086048.1, forward strand.
CACGGTATCAACACCTACCGTTACATAAAACAAGGCAACAGAATCATAAGTATATTTCTGTTTTTAATGTCATGTCTCCAGGTATCTGAAGATAAAGACATTTGCCGGCAACGAAATGCCTACACTCGATTGCTTAAAGGTGGAACTCATTAACAAATGGATCTCCTTACTTAATCAAAATATTTTTCATCTCTCCTGCTAGAGTTAACGCCTGCAAAAGGCCCGGCGAGGATAGGTAGTATGGCGTAAAACCTAACCATTACTAAATTTATGTAGTGAACAGACACACTCGAACACACGTCCTACTGAGGATTCGTATCATTGTAGACTTTACGAAAAAAGTAACACTTACTTTAGGTTAGCAGGTTAGGTTAGGTAAGCCCGCGTAGCAGGTTATATTATTATTATAAACTACCACCGATTCATGAAATGCCTAGTGACCGGACCGATCATCTATGATATTATAGAAGACAACACATTTTTTGAATCATAGTAAAGAAATATTTGAGCTTCGACGTCTACTGTCCACAATGCTATAAGATTTTCTCTGAACATTGCACAACTGTCAATACTAAAATAAATTTATTCAGCAACATCGGTTACTGCACGCGTCTGACAAAAGCCCCAAAAGTGTGTCATCATTAAAACATCGGCTCACATGTCTAAGATAACAAAATTCCTTTTCAATTTTGCGCATCCCAGCCGGTTTGTACACAAAAACGACGTAATCGCCCCGGTATTTATAATGTCAAGATTAAATTCCCCGCTACTGGACTACGTGGCTATTACAGAGAAATAAGGGGTTTCATCGACGGCCGTCATTACTACCTGATAGGTATTTTAAACGTAATTACACCCTTCATAATTGTTTCATTTTAAAAACGTAACTTATAAGTGATAACTTAACCGTCTGGTTTATGATATTTGTAATTCAATTTTCCCGGCATGTTGATACGGTACCGAGTGCGGAATGTCTACAAGAAATCCATTAACAGGGTAAATGCTCCATTTATGTCCAATCGTCGGTTGTATACGAGGGCAGTCGAGCGGCAATGTTCGGACAACAGAGAAAGCATGAGTCTGTAATAAATGGAGGTAAATAAATATCAAGCAGCAGACAAAGCGCACGGTCGGTGCACGAGCTGCTAGCCAGAGATCTCCATCACGATCGCCAAGGCCTACATTCTGCTTCTATCAATCGAATTCAAATGTAATTCTAATTTACGTACCTACCTAATCAGATTATCAGCGGACCTACTCCGGACATATGTGACGTTTTCAACCAAAAGGTACCACATTGTCGCTTGTTGATAAGGTTGATTTCTAATTGAAGCTATATGGAAATAGCGCCTTACTGACAAGCTACAATAAGTACCCTTTTGCTAGAAAATGGCACATATAGGTACATACTTGGATTCGCGTTAGCGCAAACTTGTACGAGAATAGACCCTATTACGCTCTTATAGCAATAGGGTGCATTGGGGTAATTACGATAGAAATTTTGACGAGTTGAGTAAACAACAGCATTTCAGTTAGAAATCATTTTATTTTTAAATTGTACTGCCTATATTTTCGTATCTCTTGAACATTGATGAGTCAGACTTATGATTTGTGGACATTACATACAAAAATACACTGTTGTTTCTTTTTTATGCATATTTATTGTCATGTCTCACTTTTTTGGACATTTGGGGGAAATACGAAATATGTCCGGGTAATTCCGAAATAATTGAAAAGTAGATCTTACTACTCATAGACTGATGATTTATATTTATTTTTCATTTGTAATTGTCCCTTACTTATAATATTGTAAACTTTGTTAATAGTTTCGCTTATACGGTCATTTCGGATTGATTACCCCTGTAAATTGCCAAACAATACTTTCGATAGAATATTGCAAGAAAATATGAACCTCACATATTTAAATATTTCTTTATCCTAACTAGTACCTAGTTTGAGAACCACTGGCCATTTCTATGAAAATGTAAGGTGTGATTATTGCGAATGCATACGTGTATCGTAATAAACCCAGAGGGGTATTTCCAAAACAAAATAAAAAACAACACGTGGACTTCGTGTTCCCCTCAATCAGTGGTAAAATACAATAACCTATAATACTAAAAAACAATTATTTTAATAAGTTCCCTGGGTTCCGAGAAAAGAGTGTTGGGGTTATTGCGAATCACCCAAAAAGGCGCGAAAATCACTTGTCTGTCGAGACGGCACGTTGCTGCACGTTGCTCACACATTTACGCTAGCAGCGACGAACGGCGACTGCAGCGTCAAAGCGTAACAATGGCGTCTAAACTAATGTTGCCAGTAAGAAAATATCGCTGCGTTAGGTAGTTTTTATAAACTTTCGGAATATACCCAATTTCGCAATTACCCCAATGTACCCTACCAACGTTAATGTTTCTTTCTAAAGAGTTATCAAATCTTTTGATACGGTATAGTGTTCTTTTTGTGAAGTCCTATTTCAGTAAATTCGTCACAGTGTCAAGATACAGTGACACAGGGGCAAATGCATTACGTAAGATATGTACGTAGGTTAATTAACCAAACGAAGAGACTCAAAACATACAAGAGCGAATATCTAATATCAAGCAATCCACAAACTTGTGTGCAAAAACCACAACAAGCTCAGCAGCAGCGCGACAGAAGCACACTGGCAATTTTTTTTAAATCTCATTTTTCGCATTTCTTGACATTTATTACATTACAAATTAAAATATATTTTCTCAAAATTATCATCCAGATGAACCGAGGTTATTATTATGACCTAGTTTCGGTAACTAACTAAATGATGAGAAAGTTTAAAACCGGCATATTTATAGCGGGGACACGCGGTCTGCGGATATTGTTTCGCTAATTTATAGCATGACAATTCGTAAACGAAACGTGGAACGAAAAATCGTAATTCAATAATACCTATCGTCAATAAAGTCAAGCATTCAATAAAGGATTTCAGTGAGTTCTCATCTTACCAAACAGACGGCATTCATAATAAGTACTGAAATAACTACGCTAACATTTAAGATAATGCCTTTGGACGACGTAAAAACCGGCCAAGTGCGAGTCGGACTCGCGCATGAAGGGTTCCGTATCATTACGCAAAAAACGGCAAATAAATCACGTTTGTTGTATGGGACTTGGGAGCCCCACTTAAATATTTATTTTATTCTGTTTTTGGTGTTACGTACCAAAAGGTTAAAACGGGACCCTATTACTAAGACTCCGCTGTCCGTCCGTCTGGGTACTGAACCCTAAAAACGCACACGCGTATATTTCAATGATGAAATGTTAACGCTTAATAAATTTTCCAAAAAGGCCGAAGGACATACCAACGGGACGTAAGGCGGTATTATCGGTCGGTTATTTTATTTGAGCCTCCAAGAGTTACGAAAAGGGCTATCTTTCAATATATCTGTTAGGTAAATAAATATCTTTGACCCAAAACCGTCGGGTTGAGCGGCGAACGGTTTTTTTAACCCTTCTGCGCCAATGTACAACGCTGTAAACGCCCTCAAATTTAGTACATATAAGCTCTTTTAAATTTGGAAAATATGATAGCCGTGGAACACAGTGTTTACCATCGATATTGACCAATTTTACAGGGAAATGATCAAGGTATAGTCCCCAACGGACCTCACAATGGCATAACTGTAGCGCACTCTACATGGAGTCTGGTCAATTGGAAACCTCATATTTTTTATTGCACGTCTATATCCATTTAAGTCCTATACTTGGAACGAGTTTTTTGCTGCTATTTTTCTGTGAACTAAGTTTCATGAAACTTATTATTTCATTACTCGTTTTATAATATATATAATATATATAAACTGGTGTCATTGACACCCTTATACCGAATTCAATTTTTATTGTAGGTTTGATTTGACTAGTTAATGTTACCAGAGTAGGTATATTTCACAGCAAATCGAGAAACTCAGTTTATAAAACAAGATACAAGACATTTATTATTTGTTTATTTGTTTATTATTATACATATCAGCACTTACAGATAAACCTTACGTGCTAATAGTGTTGTTAGTAATTATTTCATGTGATTATACACTAATATAATTCTACATATTCATCTTTCTGTTATTATACAATTCTATCAAATGTTCCATTACGAATTATATCATTAAATAGGTACATACTTATATTATATTATTATGTCATTATGAAATTATACTAAATTATCATCATTATGTATGTCACATGTCACATTATTAACTATTTTTTATTGTAACAAATATTACAGTACAATTTAATCCAAACGAAATTTCAACAAATCATTATTATTTTCACAGTATAAATTAAATTCACATTAACAAATAAAATTGATAAAAGTTAATGTTTTACTAATACCTGATTACATGACATAACTACAAAATCTGCAATAATTCTGATAATATTAAGATAAGTAGATAATACCAAGAATAAGGTCGGTCGTGGTGTTTCTCTCCTCGTATTTCATATGTGACTAACGTTTTTATATCACTGATAGTTTTAGTCAAGTGTCAGCTTTCCTCGGAATCTGACCGTGGCAATTTGTTGTGGATAAACAATAAGTCGTGAGTGGACACTCCCCCCGCCTTCCGATAGCGGAATTCACGAGGAGCATCCAATTTACGACCTAACTGTTGTGTTACACAATAGTCTTCATAGCTTTATGGCTGAAAGGGAAGTACGGCTTTAACGCATTATAAAATAACATTACTATAACCGTAGACCGCTTGGATTCGTGGAAGTTTACTGGGACTCCCATCGGTTATAGTAAACGGAACGTTTTAGATGAGGTCCCTAGGTCATTTATCAACGATCGTTTGGCAAATAAGTAGGTTACCTACTAAAGGATAAGTAAGTACCCAATACGTGACATCCACAAGGGGGGAGGGGGGTCCAAACAAATCGGAATTTTGTGTGATGTAATATATAATATGGACGACGCCTTATAGTAAATATAGTAGGTACCTAAGATTGACAGCAAAATCCATAAAGACGGCGAAATGACTAATCCAATGTTATAACTTTGGATGCCCATCAGGCGTACAATTGGGAATTTTTCCATAGTACACGTAGGTACCTACTTATACCTACCGTTTTTATCATTCGCTTAGCTGCAATGCACTCCACAAACTTTATTTACCCATTACTTATTATTTATTTATTGCACAAAAGAAGACTCGTCATACGAAAGAGCAACTAAGCAAGTATTTATAATGTTTATAATGCTGCTGTAGGTTTATAACGAAGAAAATAATTGTTTGACGTGTTTTTTGTAATAACTATACGAACCATTATTGGAGAATGGAGACTAAGTTTACTAAGTTGCAAGTTGGTAGTATCCGCCTAGTATCCACCGATTGCAAATCTAACAACATTGACCACGCGGTGTTAAAGTTTAGACAGTGGATTTCCAATGGTGTGTTGCGTAAACCTGCATGTACGACATCGGTTTAGATTTAAGCTCCCTGTCCATTTGCTTTATGTTATCCCGTAATTTACACATCAGAAGACATTAAACAGGCTTCCTAAGTCAAACGATTCTGCAACTCGCGGTCGGCACTATTGCTTAATTTACGTAGAATCAACCTACAATATAAGAGCTTAGATATTTTCCCTCCCATGAAAACAGTACAGTACAGTTTCCGAGGGTTAGGACAGAGATTTATTAAACCAACGCGATAGCAAAACCGTTACCTTTTAAACAAAGGGAGGCAGTAAACATAAAAGATTGCCACAGCGCTGGTCCTGATCTGGCTTAGAAACAAATCAAACACCTGCGAAGCAAATCCCAGGATCTGCGCGCTGCGCACACGGCACCTGTTATGATTTATGCCCCAGAAACGCCATTGTGCTGTCATGACGCCAGCCCGCGCAAACTTATGAACCGCCTAACCTCAAATGGCTTGTGTTTCAAAAACACGTACTGCCGCTATCGGGCAAGTTTACCTACAACCGAGGTCATCATTCACACGGGTTAACAAAGGTAAAATTGCACAATCAAATGCTGGAGGTAAAATTGGACCTGCACCTGACCGGCACCTAAGGTAAAGACTTCAGGTGAAACCATATTATTGAATGAATTACCTACAGACCTGTAGGTACGTTCGGGGCAACGCGGACCGGACGGATTACGGTCCGATAATCGAATAAGCTGCTTTTTTCATAACCGAGCCACAACGGGAAACAGAAATCCTCTTATGATGGTCTACTGAATTTGCCACGTGTAGTGACAGCGAAAAAATATCGTTTCCCTCTTGACTTACAAAAATACTTGAGCTACCGGCTGTTTCTCGTGCCCTAGTTTATTAACGCAATGAAATTTAATTTATTTGTAACTTAACCTTTTCGCAAGTTGAATAAACGATGTCATTAATCTTTATATTCGGGGACTTACGTTCTCGGAGGATGATATGTGGGAAGGTAATCTCTCAAGCTTACCTAAAGTGTTAAGGAGGTGGTTTTGGGCGTCATGTTACTGAATCAAAAGTGAAACTGATGTAGTAATCAATATTTACGTTCTCGATTTTGGCCAATGACGATATTGACTATGAGAAATAAAATCAGGAAATGAATTATGAAAACCATTCAAAAGTTAATGAGATCTCTGCATGATATACCTACCTACGGGATTGATAAAATTGTGCGATCTCGTGTCAAACAGTAGCGATTGATTCACATAAAAAATATTGGCAGACAAAAAGAGAAATGCAAATTATTTTTAATTGCCTTCCGGTAGAAAGCGGGTGAACCTGAACACGGAACGGGCTGGCCGCTTCGGCTTGATACTTGTCGAAATAATGACAAACCAGGTGAAGCCAGGCGTCGAAATCGCGCTGAAGCCTGACATCTCGTGAGCAGCAGGGTTATTCGCATAGTATAGCGAGTAGAGGTGAGCGTAAGCTTCATACGAACCAGTATAAGTGAGCCTTAAGATGCAGAACAACTGTAAGTAATTGGAGATAACACTTATGTTGATTTAGCTCTAGCTGAGACGAATGATCGCCGGCGCTAGCTAAGCTATGGGAATTACAAGGTTGCCCGCGCATGCCCGCTCGCCGCCCGAGCACTTTCTACGCCCTCCGCCGCCCTTTTATTACGAGCAGAAATTTATAGTGCCTGTTAATTTCAATCATAACCATATGGTTCACTTACCGGACGTAATAACACAGATATGGAGCACGATTTTATAAAAATATATTACTTCTCGTCACAACGACGCTTCAGTTTTTCTCTCAGCTTACTCTAAAAATCTTTTCTTGTAACGATGTCTCAGGCAATCGAGACATAATAACAAACGTACAAAGTAACCAATTCAAATATAAGCGGATATAACTCAAGCATCAGAGAATGAAACCTCAAAGAAAGCTCACACGAGACGTAAATAAACAATGCGAGACAAAGCCGACTGCACTTAGATTCTCAATGTCAGTGATAATAATCCAATGGCAATCAATAACCAATAAATCCGTATGTGTGTGGGCGCGACGTGTTCCCATTTGTTTTACTTAACCTTCCGCGTCCTCTAGTGTCGGATGAGTGTGGTTCTTTCCGGGAGTTTAGTGGGACCTCCGAAACGTGGGTGGGTGTATCGGTCAATCTACGATAATGGAATGAGTTAAGCGACGAAAGACAAAAGCACATCTCACATTTTGTGCGCGAATCACTCATGTCAAACCATTCCGCAATAGCAAAGCTCTTTGGAATATTTGTCACGTACCAACCGAAATCGATATAAAATCGAGAAAAATTGGGAAAAGGAAAATACCTAAATCATGACAATTATGGCTCGTGATTGGTGGTTTCCCGCGTAATTCGTACACTTAGTGTTAAAGGAATAGTTATTTGTTATACAAGGGTGCAAAGTTGTATTTTACCCGCGAGTGTAGAATTGAAACACAGCAAGCGAAAGGAATCTATAGGTGAACCACGAGCGAAGCGAGTGGTTCTAAAATAGAATCCTGAGCGTAGCGAGTGTTTCAACACACGAGAAGTAAAATACATTTGCGCCCGTGTGTAACACAAAACTTTTCACCTCACTATAGCGAGGAAAGTGCAACATCCACAGGCGTTAGATCATCTTCATCACTGGAATTACTCATTTCTTTACGATATTATAACAGAAAACTCTGGAAGTTGTGTATTTTTACGCGAGTCGATGAGAAAAGGCTTTAAGTAAAAAAATTGTTGACATTTCTGATGTATGAAATGTCAACGATGCGTTTTGAAATTGCATCGACAACTTGTGCGTTCAGAATTATATTTAACATCATTATAAAAAAACAAACGTTTCTTATGGAATTTTAAGGTTTATGACTTAAAATCATTAAATAAAGCTAAATTTGGTATTTTTTATTAGATTCTCAAACCATTTATTTAATGATAATTAATATCGAACGAACCATTATCATGAGCGTTATACGTTTTGTTATCTGTCAAGCTACTTAAACACGCTCCATCCAAGGTCAAATTACTTTCCCCACTAGTGGATAAAACGCGTTTTTCCCCGCTTGTATTGAAGGATAAACGACAACTTTCCGAGCTAGTGAGGGGAAAACATAATTAATGTCATTAACGGGTCTAACGCGATTAAATTTCTTTATTTTACCTTTTTAAGGTAAATAAATGGACATTTGGGAGGCGTGCGCGGAGCCGAAGCCAATACGTAGATGCCCTTTTGACACTTTAATGAAATGTAAGGAGTTCACTTTATTATATACTAACAAAAATATTTTTATTAGTAAAAAATATGCCTGATCGAAGAGCTTTCGTTGGACTCGAATGGTTGGTTTTAAACCAACCATTGTTTTGTGTTTCGCTTCACCTCATGAATGCACCTTCCTCACCTATGCGGCGGAATGAGATAGCAATATCGCTTGCTCCCTCTAACGCATAACTGCGTCCCTCAGGCTTGCCAAGTCTCGGCAAGCATGTAAACGTAGCTTTACTCTTTTATATCCGAATCGAATGTGCCGTCTGCGCTCAGTAGGTAAGGTAGGTTATTGGATAAGCGCCCCCTGGATCTATTTTATAAAGCTATTAGCTTATTCATTTTGGCAAGGCTAAAAGACGTCGGTTAGGTAATTGGGTAGTTAGACTAAAACTACAAAACTAGTAAATTATTGTTGGACTATCTAATGAGTTTTAGACTATCTAAGCAAAATGGATTTTTAACGCTCCAGGAAACGTATCACATAAATATATAGGAGTCTGTTGTACTTAGTAAGAATGTAGGAGAGACTAACTGAGGTTTGCCGCATTGTTGTGTCTTCAATTTTCTAACCACACAATCAACACAATGCATTTATAACAGCGTGAAACTGCGCAAGGTCTCAAAACTTCAAACCTCTTTCGTATCGTATTTGCTAACAATATACCTAATGAGGAGATATTAATGACGAACAATTCATTTCTATATTCAATCGAGCAGGTACGTATTACAAAACACTGTTATTACATCACATATTAGAAGATAATGAAAAATGCTGCGAAGGCTAGCATAATAAGCGCTAAATGAATGAGGACACTGAGGATACTTATATCCTAAGGCGACAAGAGACTAGCCAGACTAGGTAGGACAGACTGAACCGTAGTATGTATTACATAATTTCAATAATCTGGAATAAGCAGATCGATTATAATTCTAACAGGACGGTTTTTATTTACTTGATTAAGATTCTATTTCCACTAGGTACTAGGTACTCAGTACTACTCAAACAATAGCTATACCTATATTTACAAGTAGAGTTGATGCCGTAATCTGAAATTGAAGTGTCGATGTCGTTTAATTTGATTCAATTATTAATGTGGGGATTGTTATTGGTAAAATACTCGTAAATACGTATTAAGATAAAAAGTTAATTAGCCAATACCTAATCATTTATTTCTTTAAATTTTACATGTAAGGCCACAAACTTCGCGCGGTCGACGCCCCCCATACCTACCAACTACCAAAGATAGATATAACTCCGTAATAGATGGATACAGTCTAAGGAAAAAACATGCCTCGAAAATCACGAAAATTTGATTCTCGATCAGATGGCGCCACTACTTTTTGGCCTACTCTCGTCTATACGAGACCCTCTATAGGGTGTTGATGGTTTCGTTTGTTATTTAACATTTTTAACGCATATCAGTGAAAGAACATGGGTCAAAATCATAAAATCATTTATCCATATTTTAATACATTTTATCGTATTTTTATAAATCTTCATTCTTAGTTTTAAAGTGTGTCGATTAGATGGCAGTGAATTTACTGTGGTTACAAAATGTACTATGACAGTACCGCTCTATCCTATTATATCCTCTTTGTAACTACTAATGTTGCTTGCTCCTTTGGAGCTTGCATGGCAATACGCGCGGTATCGGTGCAGCAATGCAGTATTCCTCTTTAGCGTGGATGCGGGGGGAGGGCCCCGATCCCATACAGATTCACAGGATTCACAGTAATCAGATAGAAATACTGATACTGTAATACCTACTCCTCAATCCGCTCCTCGCTGCAGGCACTCGAGCAGGCAGGCAGTAGGCACTCTAGGCAAAATTGACTAAGGAAGTTTTCAGCCTCGGCAGGCTGAAATAGTACATTTCGATGCTAGTGCGGAAAGTATGTCATTACTTCACGAGTACCGAGATATCTTGCAACGAGCCGTAGGCGAGTGGCAAGACTCGGGACGAGTGAAGAATGACATATCCGCACGTGTATCGAACGACGTTTTTTAATACAGTTGCGAAAAAATAAGAAAAGCAACAAGTAAGGAATGGAATTAGAAACTTTTATATTATTAATTCTGTGACACTGACATCATTGACATTGACATTATGAAGAGGTGTTTTTATAGCTTTTATTCGACTAGAATAGATTTTGTTATTATTATTGAACCCACTTCAATGAGTTTTTTTTTTCAAATGCATGTTCTATAAGACAGAAACAATTGTAAATATTAAAACATTGTACTATTATTACCTAAATATCGTTATTTACGATTATTTGTGTATCGTATATTTATAAAAACAATATCGAATGTTGCCTTTGGAAACTTAAAACATTCTTGCAGTAAGAATATACGCCTCTTCTTTAACAGGCGTTCCGTTCCATTCAGACAACTTATTAAGAACGGTTTTTCAACATTAAAAAATAAACGTGTTATAATACTTATAATGATGAAGAGGTAAGTAATAAAATATGAAATATGCATATTTTTCGTATTCTTACATTAACAGTAGGTTTTTATGTTGATTACGACGTTTAAAGGAAACTAATATTAACAGTCATCAATAAGACATAGACATAGACATAGACATAATTTATTGGTAATAAGGTATTACAGGTCACAATTTTTTGTTACTTATTTCTACACATCTTACATCTTTTAATTATATCACAAATAAATAGTAATTATATCACAAAAAAAGTAGTCATGAATTGGAACAAGTCAAAATTTAAAAAAAATGGAAAAGTAAAAAGCACTAGTTCGCGAAAACCAACTTTCCGCACGCTAAACAGCCACGAAAAGTAGTACTATTTGAGCAACTGTATTAAAAATGTTCTTTTCAGGACTAAACTGGCCGCCTAAAACTGCATTTTTAGGGTTCCGTACCCAAAGGGTAAAAACGGGACCCTATTACTAAGACTCCGCTGTCTGTATGTCTGTCTGTCTGTCCGTCCGTCTGTCACCAGGGTGTATCTCACGAACTGTGATAGCTAGACAGTTGAAATTTTCACAGATGATGTATTTCTGTTGCCGCTATAACAACAAATACTAAAAACAGAATAAAATAAATATTTAAGTGGGGCTCCCATACAACAAACGTGATTTTTTGCCGTTTTTTGCGTAATGGTACGGAACCCTTCGTGCGCGAGTTCGACTCGCACTCGGCCGGTTTTTAGGGTTCCACACCCGAAGGGTAAAAATGGGACCCTATTACTACAACTCCACTGTCCGTCTGTGACGTCTGTCTGTCACCAGGCTGTATTTCATGAACCGTGATAGCTAGATAGTTGAAATTTTCACACATGATGTATTTTTCTGTTGCCGCTAACTATAACAACAAATACTAAAAAGTACGGAACCCTCGGTGGGCGAGTCCGACTCGCACTTGTCCGGTTTTTTTAATACTTACCTGGCTGGTTCTATTTATTTAAAAAAAATACCACTCAACGTAACGGCTTGAATGATTTGTAGGTTTTTATTAGAATTAGATTAATTTCTTGCACGAGTTTTTTTTTTACCTTAATATGCTTTGAGAACAAAGGTCTGTTTTGACTATTCCTACTCTGTATTGTAAGTGTAAGTACAACGCAAGTAAGTACCTGCATAAGCTCCATAATTGAATAATAGCCGTAATTTTACCTCAGAATCTTACCCAACAGCTTATCGCAAATGAGAATCTCTTTCCCCGCACTGTAAGATCATATCCAACAATACTAATCGTTTCAGCGAGACAACATTATTAATTCATCGGAATCGTATAAATGTCAGCATATTTCTAAACCCACGACAATAGGTAGCTTGGGTTAAACGGTAGGATTTCATCACGAGAATGCAAAGTAGATGGTAATTAGTACCCATCTGGCACATGATACTGCAATAGTGGCGCAAAGTAGAACTACAGCTACGTAATTCACAAATGCGACATAGTAGCCATAGTAGGCACAAGTGTAATATCAATAATATCACAATCACGTTTACGCACCGTATATACGCTGCGTGTGGCAGGTTCAGGCCCTTAGATACAGTTGGTTTTCAACACCTACTCGATTCCTGATGTCTTAGCCTAATGGATAAGAATAGGTAGATATCGCTGCTTTTAAAGTATGTACCTACCTAAATTAATTATTTTTTAGGAATTTCAAAAATTATTTTTTTCCTAAAAATTAGGTAGGTACAATATAACATTACAGCTTAAGCCAAAGCGTTGCATAGATTCATAACTTAAAACTACTTATTTACTAATTAAAACCTAACTTACATTTACAAATATCTGTCTTGCATCCTTTCAAGCACTCCCTTCCACTCAGATATCAGCCTCCCTATCCCTGTCGCAAACAAATCACTCTCAGGTAGTGCCGTGAGTAAGGAGTTGGCGAGCGTAGTACAGGGGATTGTAGGCGCAGACGAGTGCGTGTGTGCACTATGGCCAATAGGTACAATATAGTACTTAGGTAATTTATAGCCAAACTTACGCTGCAGACGTGGTTATCGGTTATGTTTTGCTAATAACTCAGTTCGCGACATACTTACTAGCCCCGATCTGCCGTGCGACGACATCGCCTTTTACTGGGGCAGATAAGTTGGTAGCGCTGTAAAGGCTGTTAGCTGTCATAATCCTTAATGGACGATCTCGTAACGCTTAGCTACTTGTCTAGTCAACAGGTCGGGTCGGGGAGTGACAGTTATTATGGTTCGTTTGGCAACTATTATCGGGTCGTAAAAAGGGGATTAAGAACGACCATGGCCTAACGGCCTCATTCTGTTTTAATCGGGACCTTTGACTTTTTAAATGAGACGCAGCGTCAGTTTACTATGATTTGATATTTAGTGAATTACTATCCTAAATCCTATGCGCCCTCATGATATAAAGAAATACTAAGAAGTGCAAAATATTGTAACAAGTTTGACAGCTGAAGTAAAGTAGAGAGTAAGTAACTATGTTTTGGTGTGACTGGTTGTTAAACGTTAGCGCGTAGGATACTGGCGTTAGGCTAATTTATTGTCTATATGTCTACATACATACATACCTACATACAATCTACAATAAAGCTTGTTTTCGAGATGGCGGTAAATTCAGGCGTGACGCGTGGCACAAGAACTACAAGCCAGCCCAGGGTGCGTAGCCAACATGCCAATAGTTTACGCTCCGTAGCAAACGAAACCCAACTGTCAGTCAGCGTCACACTAATATGGAAGAGTCATAGAGACATTAGAGAGTGATGACTACGCTACGCTACGGTTTTTGTGTCTCTGTCTCTCTGTCGTGCGCAGCTTTTGCTGCTGTGGGTAATCTTAGCTTTTAAAATATGTACAATATAATTATAACATTAAATATAAGGAAGGCAAATAAAAATAAAAGGGTTTTGGAACACATATTTTTAATTAAGTTTGATGTATACAGAAATTCCACATATCCGGTTTCTTAGTCCACGATTTAAAAAATATATCCTTTACTAACTCCCATTGGTCTAAATACCTCTTTGACTTCCTCTTCATTTCAATATATGGGACATGTTGCAAATTTTCTAAACCAATAGATTTCATCACATTTTCACTTCTATTCAGAACACTTTGGAATCTCTTGTAGATATTATATTTACTGATAAACAAAGAACTGCTCAATGATTTGGCTTTTTTCTTTGTAACACCTAGTTTTCGCCCCTGTACCGCTACCTCCACTCCCCTGTAAAAAACTCATTAATCAAGAAAACTGGCCAAGTGCGAATCGGACCCGCGCATGAAGGGTTCCGAAATTACGTTTGTTTTATTGTTGCCCCACTTAAATATTTATTTTATTCTGTTTTTAGTATTTGTTGTTATAGAGGCAACAGAAATACATCATCTGTGAAAATTTCAACTGTCTAGCTATCACAGTTCATGAGATAAAGCCTAGTGACAGACGGACGGACAGCGAAGTTTTAGTAATAGGGTCCCGGTCTTACCTTTTGGGTATGGAACCCTAAAAAGTAAAATTCTATCAAAAATAACATTTGCATATAAAGTTACAATAAATTAATTACAAATGTTATCAGACTCTTGTCTAACTGTGAAATTTAAGGTTATTCCAATAAATCCAAATTTAAAATTACATCCTCTTTCTATATATAGTATTGTGTATGGTATTGTAACCAACAAATCTTAAAGTATATTTTCTGCATGACAAGTAGCCGATGAGGTTGAAAAATAGACTCCCATTTTTTATGGATATACTTCTATTCCTACTGAAATTGCAAGAAAAATAAAAGCTTGTAAAAAGTAACACTGAGATGAACACCTACAACTATTATTCTATGACATATAATTACAATACATCATCATCATCATGTCAGCTGATAGACATCCACTGCTGGACATAGGCCTCCCCCAAGGCTCGCCACTCCGACTGATCGATCCTGTGCCGCTCGCATCCACCGAATTCCCGCGACATTACAATACATATTCATTACCTATTGTTAAATACAGCATTTCTATCCAAATGCCATAAACCAATGAATAAAAAGTTTGAATTCTTATAATAATATAGTTAAATACCTTGTTTTGTTGTGGATTTTTTTGTCATTTTAATTTTTGTAAATTACTGGATTTATACCGAAATAAACATTGTTTTTTATACTTACTTAGATTTCGTCCAAACTATGCTGCCAGGAGCTGGTCTTACATTTTGCTGAGTCCTAATATGAGGGAACACCAGCTTACTTTGGTAGAACTGTGGTAATATATCTGGTTGTACCAAAGATGGGTCTTCTGCATTTCGTTTCAACAAAGCTCTTGTCAAAGATTCATCAGAATATGGTACTCCGCTACCAAAAATAAAGTAATTGATAAAAATAGCCTTGGATAATAACAAGTCTAAAAGGCCACCCTGGATGCCAACATGGATCCATCGAGCCATCTTGTCACTACAAGACACTGATTGCGTCCGGTCCCCTCTACCAGGTTTAGTGCGAACCTGCCCAAGTATGTGATAACTTGCCCCCGGCAGCTTAGAATCCTGCTCCGAGTCAGATAAACACTTAGCTCCAGTTCTATGAATATCTGCCTTAGCTTTTTTATATTCTACATCACAAATATCTTCCAAGGCTTGCTTTTTCATACTTTGTAGAACATCACCATACTGTTCCTCTTCTCCAGCTTTAGGTAAGATTGATGCATCTCCGCAAGGTAGCTGAGACGAATAAAATATAAATTTAACATTGTCTTTTATTTCAAACAATCCGTTCTCAAAATTAAATATTGATTGCTTACTATCTAAAGCGTGTTCCATATTCTCGTAGAGATATATCAAAAATCCTCTTCTAGCAAAGACCTCAGCGTGACTATCATTCAGAATATCTCCCGTCGCGGACATATTCGAAGCACCTATACATTTCGATCCAGTACCTAGAGACACTACTTCGAACTCCTCCGTTCTGTTGTCGTATTGTATTATGCAGGATAGTACGCTCCACTCAGCGCCAACAGGTTTTCCGGTCTTTGGAAGTTCATTATAAAGTTTCACACAGCTTTCAGCTATTTTATCTATAAATGCAATATCGAGTTGACCCATGCTTCAGGTTATAAGAACTTGTAAACATAGGTTTGTTTGTTTGTCATAATTTATTAGCTCGGCAATAAATCAGCAATATAGTATATAGTGAAAAAGACTGATTTACTGAACAGTGCACAATAAATATTTATTATACATATACAATATCAAAATAAAATAATAGAAGCAGATTGCAGACTACTCATATCATATCACACATCATATTGACGTTGACAGGCTGTCTGACAGCTGAAGAGGCGTTTTTTCAAGCTACCGACCCACCTTTTTTTTTTTTTTTTTTTATGTTTTGACATATAGTTGGTCACGCAAATCTTGTAAGTAGAAAAAGGCGGCAAATTTAAAAGATGTAGGCGCGAAAGGATATCGTCCCATAGAAAATTTGAATTTCGCACATTTTTCTATTGACAAGATTTGCTTGACCAACTATAAATTAAAATTACGCAAGCTTCTACGCACGGTTTGCGGCACATAACATGGCTACACACTCAGGCATCATACTCACGAGCGCTTTTTCAACGCGCATTAAAAAAGCGCTTGAATCTGCCCGCACGCTAAATTCTATTTTAAAGACAGGCTTAAAGTTGAAAATCCAACAACGCTTGATAAAAAGCGCTACCGCCATCGTGTGAATTAGGGCCCATTCGCACGAGAGCTTAAAAAGCGTTGCATGTTCGACGCACCCATAAGTAAGAGCGAGAAAGCGATATCTCTTTCTCGCTCTTACTTATGGCTTCGTCACACACGCAACGCTTTTTAAGCTCTCGTGCATATGGGGCCTAAATACACCACGGATGTAGATTTAATAAATAATTTTATTATTATTGTTCTCTTTATTTTATTTCTTATTTTTATTTAATTTAGGGTATAACTTCATGAAATACACATGTTTCCATTTGTGTCATGCAAACGCTTTTTTAACGCGCGTTGAAAATGCGCTCGTGAGTATGAGGCCCTTGTTCGTGTCGCTGTCAAACTTCGGTTTTGTAAGAAGTGTACTTTCTGTACGGTAGTGCTATTATAGTTTGTCAAAGGACTGTCTTATTTTAAACATAGACAGAGAGAATCATACTATCTTTATCTTACACTAGTACTAGCACCCGAAAGAAAAGGATAAGTATAGTTTTTTGTTCGTTTTTACTGCCAATTTGGTTTGACCGACTATATTTATTCTGTGGTGAATGGTAATGGCTTAAGGCCAGCCCAGACGGAAACAATTTTCTTGATAATTTCATTAAATTTTGTGGATGCAAATGCCAATTTGGCTCGCCGTCCTCGCCGATATCGACCGCCGATTATGACCGATATTACCGATAAAATGGAGGCGCGGACGCAAGAATACCAATTTGTGACGGTAGTAACACGTTTGGGAGCATTTTTTAATTTAGAACGCTCAAAATTTAATATCTAGGTATATAAAATATGTATGTTTATTTGTATATGTATATGAGTAAGTTTATATAGTAATAGACTCATCTAATGTCTGGGTAATTAAAATTGTCTATATAGAATATGGATGATGATTATATGCTATGCTATAGTTATATGCTATGCTAATGACCCAAAAACATAATCATACAATCAATAATCATAATAACTCTACATGTTGTGTCCTAAATGGAGATAGAGATTCGTCGAGTAAAGGTACGTACGATACGTGCGCCTGCGGATTCTGGCTTCATTATAGCAACGGACGGTGGGCGTTGATAAAAGAGGGTAGTTTGTCATTCCACACCTCATTATGGCACGGAACGGCCTAGATGACGCGCAACATCCCAACAACATTTAAATATCAAAAGAAATGACCTTAACGCCCGAGATTCAATCAATCCAATATAGATAAGCGATTCAAGCCCTCACCAAATTATCATATCGATATGATTCATATGATCGATATTGTATTTTTTTTATAGCTCGTACATATTAATGCACTTTTGATTCAAGGCACTTCCCTTCTGTTTGTTGTCAGATCGGAAACCACTCGAGACCAATAAATCGATTAAAGGAAATGCAATAACAACGAGAGTAAATGATAACATTTTAATAGCCAATTAATAGGTAGTTGAAATCGGTTTTGATATGCAGTGAAGTTTGTATTGTAATATGAATTTTTGAACTTGAACTGTATTATCATGGACAAGTGTGCAAGCAAAATAAACTTACAGTAGGTACCCATTCAAAATTTGTCAACGGTATTATAAAAAGTAACAAATTAATACAAACCGAATTCGTGTTTATACACATAGTAATGACCCATCTGCACCGGCAATAAAATTAAATTGACCACCGGTGTTAGCGCGACGCTCAAACACGTAATCGGATAACTGGATCGGACACTAATTGAATGTTGTGTTACACACTTACCGAAATTGGTGGCCTTTTAAAAACAATTTCCTACATAATGGGGCTTAAATTAGACTTGCGGGGCCGCATTAGGGCTCATTACGAGGCTCCAAACTACTCATGATGCCAGCGCTTCCTGGACTCCTGCGAAATTAACATGCCTTTATACAAGTGTGTGAAGAGTTCTCGTAACGGTTTTTGTGGCTTTTGTAATTTATAATCGTTTTTTTATGAAAAAAAAGTGTCTGGGTGCGTTGTCTGGTATGAAGCAATAGCATATGCTCTTAAAGACTCTCATATCATACATAGATTGTGAATGTATTCTAGTATTTCTAGTCTAGGCAGTCTAGGTAAGTCACGGAAGATATCATGAAATATAACATTTTCGTGATTTTTGCCGTAAAAAATGCGTTTAAGTAAACAGTAAGTAGGTATATTTTTTTTCTCGATATAACATAAATCGAATAAGTGATTATTAATATTGACTAGCGTCCAAAAATTTGTTCCTAATTAGTGCAGTTAGACTACACTTAGGTAGTAAGTAGTAACTTTACTTTTTAAGATGATTTCTTGATAAACACGTAAAAACACCTAGTGACAATGACAGCATTCTGAACTAAGTAAGATGTCAAGCACTAAATAAATATAAGGATTAATTTCACTATTATTTAGTTTTATATTTAAACCTCCCATTCGTTAGCGTTACCAAGCACATGATAAAACAGGTGCTAACATCTAAATGGTGCTCACGGCACCAGACAGTGAAAGGTAAGGAAACAAACTGTGGCTCGGGTGATCATTTCCTTGAGATTAATTTCTATAACCTGCGTGTTCTTATTTGGACCGATTGTGTCTTGCTTCATTAGATGCTGTTCGAAACAATGACTTTCTCTGACAAAATGGTAAGTGAAAACAATTGGTGATATCAATAATATTAACTACTTTCGTTGTTGTATACTTCTCTCCGCAAATAACGTTCTTCTAAGTAGCATTGGGTCGGACCGGGAAAAATAAGAACATTCAAAAACTAACCACCACTTAAATCCATTAGGTACATACCGTACATACATATTTGAATGCTGTCTGTTAGTAAAGTTATTGTGTTGATGGAATAACAAAAAATAAGTAAAAATAAAAATACAAACATAAAGATAATACTAAAATTATCTGTAAAGTGATTTATTATAATAATAAATATCGGCGTGTGTGCGTTCTATTTGCGCGAAGTAAACGAGCATTGTCTGATTTGTCTGGAACTTATTTCTCACGAATACCGAGGTATTAAGATGCACTTTAAACAGAACAAAACACGAATGGCACACTCAGGAAGTTCACCGCCGCACAACACAACACGAGTCATCGTGATAGTCGATTATTCCATTGCGTACGAACCAATATTCCACGTCTTGTTTTGGCAAGTTTGATCAGAGATAACCGAAAATTGAATTGTTGATATTTATAAAAAAGCGTGTTACTAAGAGTTCAAAACGATTGCAAACTGCACTACAAGGTCGAAACAACAGTGCTTGCGTAATGTTTGGGACGTTATCTCCCATCTACTTACGGTGTCATTCATAATGCAATACGAATAATTTAAAATTTTCCAAATTATGCAATAGTACAAATTAAAATCGCTTTGTGGCCATTGCGACCCCTGCAGTGCATGCTTCGGGAGCGCAACAAAAAGTTTTGGAGTAAATACCTAATATATATGTATATATGTGCTTTACGAGTCATAATATGCTTCCCGTATGAATGCCTGATTTGCGTTACGACCTAGATTTTGACGTACCATGTCCTGACTTTAAAGGTCCCTAAAGTCCTGGAACATTTTTGATTTGAAATAAAAATCATGTGCTAGTGCCACTAATCGTGTGATATATATCTATATTTCCAAATTAAGTATAAGGAAAAAGTGATATATAGGTATGTTATGCGTATCGAATATACCACGTACAAACGTACATGTCATAGGTACATGATGTACCTACAGTACAGTATAAGCTACTGATTGAATTCCATTCATAATGACTGTGTCCAGGCAATTTTGCAGCTCGATTTACATCTCATTTAAACCACCCTCGTCTTATTTTTACGTTGTACTTGTACCGGTAGCGTTTGCCGCATTGAAATAGCAGTTTAATTGTCACTTGCCCTAAACTTAAACGTCAATTATGGGTATAAATTGGAATCCAGTATTCACCACGTCTTTTGTTTCGCCATTACGTATTTATGCAGGCAGAGGCAGGCAGGATGCAGGATGAATTCAATGATTCATAAGTTTATCGCTATGAATGAACTGCTAGTATTCGCTTAGAGAAAGTTGATTACTTGTACCTACTTAATTTAGCGCTTATCGCTTAAGCGTTAAAGTGTATCTATGTTAAAAAAACCAGCCAAGTGCGAGTCGGACTCGCGTTCCAAGGGTTCCGTATATTACACAATATAAACAATGTATTTTTTATGTGAAACGTGAGTGTGGAATGTCTTTAAAAAACCCGTCGGGTCGGCTCAAAAACTAAGTAATTAAGTCCGACTCACGCTTGACTGCAATTTCTAATAGGTTTTCCTGTAATCTATAGGTAAAGATCTATTTTGTTAATTTTCTCTTTCGTTAAATCTCATATCAATGATCTCATTGAAAAGGTGAGACCTAAATATAGAAATTACATTAACGTTGTAATTGTTGTAAGACTGTTGTAACTGACTGTTGTAAGTAACATATATATGAAAGTAGGTAATGTAAAAATCAGCTCAATTTTTTTACAGTAATGTCAGTAATATTTCACCCTTTACTTAGGTATATATATATATAGGTACGTCCCATCCAGCGCTGGGCACAGCAAAGGCGTCCTTTCGTCACGAACGGGATTGAGCTATAGTCCCCTCCTTCAGACTAAATTAAAAGTACCACTTAATGTCCCAGGCGTCTAAAGTAAATTTCCAATAATCAACGGCTTGATCCCTTAGGGCTGCGTAGAGATGTAGCCTCGCTCTGCATTTTCTATCGCGTGTATAACGGGGAGTGCTCCGAGGAATTGTTCTGATTAATCCCTGCCGCTTCTTTTCGCCACCGTCCTACGCGACAACATTATCATCCTCACCACTTAGATGGTTGGCAGTCCTCAACTGTGCGCTTCTCCAGAAACTTCCTGCCTCGCACAGCTAAACTGTGGAATGAACTATCGCCTGCGGTATTTCCGGACCGATACGACCTTCAAACCTTCAAGAAAAGAGCGTACTCCCATCTTAAAGGCCGGCATCGCACTTACAACCCCTCTGGTGTTGCGGGTGTCCATGGGCGGCGATGATCCGTCTGCTCGTTTGCCTCTTATATCATTAGAAAAAAAATCAAGGACATACGATACCAAGCGAAGACAGCCGTGACAGCCGTGACATCACCATTAATTTTAAAAGTTCTAATACCTACTCTACTGCCAACACATGTAGTAGCCCTGCTCGCCATGACACCGCCTACATAATATACTTTTTCCCTCACTAGCTCGGAAAGCCGTCTTTTATCCTTTAAAACAAGCGGGCAAAAACGCATTTTATCCACTAGTGGGGAAAGTAATTTGACCTTGGATGGAGCGTGTTTAAGTAGCTTTTGACAGATAACAAAACGTAAAACGCTCATAATAATGGTTCGTTCGATATTAATTATCATTAAATAAATGGTTTGAGAATTTAATAAAAAAGTACCAAATTTGGCTTTATTTAATGATTTTAAGTCATAAACCTTAAATTCCATAAGAAACATTTGTTTTTTTTTTAATGATGTTGAATGTAATTCTGAACACACAAGTTGAGTCGATGCAATTTCAAAACGCATCGTCAGAAATGTCAACATTGTCAACAAAAATTTTCTCACCGACTCCGACACGTAAAAATACACAACTTCCAGAGTTTTCTGTTATAGTATCATATATTATTATCGTAAAAAAATTAGTGACTCCAGTGATGAAGATGATCTAACGCCTGTGGATGTTGCACTTTCCTCGCTATGGTGAGGGGAAAAGTTTTGTGTTACACACGGGTGCAGATGTATTACGTGTATCAATTCCACACTCGCGGGTAAAATACAACTTTGCACCCTTGTATAACAAATAACTATTCCTCATTTAAATAAATAAGTGTTGGACTGTAGTATATGAAGTTGTTCGGATTTTATATTCCATTTGGTAACGACAATAAAACTCGCAATATTAAATGCATAGAGTAACTTATACTAGAGCGGTACTGTCATAGTAAATTTTGTAACCCCAATAAATTCACTGCCACCTGTCGACACACTTTAAAACTAAAAATGAAGATTTAGAAAAATACGATAAAATGTATTTAAATATGGATAAATGATTTTTTTATTTGCATTAATTATTTTTATGATTTTGACCCATGTTCTTTCACTGATATGCGTTAAAATTGTTAAATAACAAACGAAACCGTCAACGCCATCTATACGACAGTAGGCCAAAGCTAGTAGCGCCCTCTGAACGAGAATCAAATTTTCTTGATTTTCGAGGCACGTTTTTTCCTTAGACTGTATCCATCTATTACGGAGTTATATCTATGTTTGTTAAATGTCATCAATGCAATACATGGCTGTTTTATTAGGACATCATGATAAAAAAGCTCAGTATAAAAACAACATGATAAATGTAAAAGGAAGCTCAAGTGATGTTAAATAGGACACTAAGAAATAAATGAGATCATTTATAAGCCATCAAAACTGATTGTCAATCTCACAAAACAATTGATTTCGCCACGGTTCTGAATAAGTTTTAAGTTGCAGTTAAGTAATACCAATATTCCACCCCAACCCTCATAACAACCGTGATTGACATTGAAAAAACACAGAACGTCGTAGTCTCGTAGTAGCGTCATTAGTCATTAGTTCAAAGCAAAGTCAAAAAGTTGAACTTCATGAATTCGAAGTTCTTTTTCTACTCTTTACCATAAGCGAACCGAATGGGCTAAAAAAAATTGAAAAAATTTACAATATTGGAAAATGTCTACTTTGCCTCTGCAGAATTGATAACGAATCGGAATCGTGCCGGGCCCACATTTAGCGCTGGCACGCTCGCAGCGCAGACCACGGCATCTGATAGGTAATGCACTCTACATTGCATGTTATTACAGTTGCAATACCCCGCGTAGACAGCTAAATATCGTCCGCCTGATCGCGACCGCTCCCTCGGCAATCCGATGTAAGCAATTCCTTGGAATAGGTGGGTTTCCTCGATTCCTCTAAGGAGTTAAAGAACACGACTGTGTTCTTCAGATCAAGATATTGTCTTGCAATTTTAAGGAAATAGGTTCAGGGAATGATATATACCTAATTACCTACGTCATATTATGCGTGTGAGATCATTTATACCAGCACGGTGATGGTGAAATAGTAACCCCGTGCCTGTTGGTAATGGCCATCGTACTGTCGTAAACTCTAATAGGATCGACACCATTTTGAAGGAATTTGCCTCCTTTTTGGTACGGACGGCTAAGGAATGGAATGCGCTCCCGCCATCTGCATTCCCTGATCAATATGACCTCGGTCTCTTTAAAACAAGAGTGAATAGGCTGTTACTGAACCGGTGAGCTCCATCTCAGGCCCTGTCTTCACTTTCCATCAGGTGTGACTAGGGCCAATCGCCGATCAGTTTATAATAATAATAATAAAAATATGAACAGGATGGCCCAAAAATACGTTTACGTTTTTTTCTGAATGCAGGTTGTTTGCCATCAAAATTGAATTTTGTCACGTTTGACACAATACAATTTCACAACCGAAATACAGACAATACAGCGATATTGCATGTTTGTTTTAAGGCTTTAGGTAAATATACAATATGTACAATACAAATACTCTTTTCATATCTCATGCTCTGAAAGTGGGTCGTTGTTGTTCTAAAAAGTGCGCAGAAAGTGATACGTTTCTGCTCTAGTGCAGAAAAGTGGTGTACTCCTCTGCGTCCCCGTCCCCCGAGCAACTGAGTGGGAACAAAATTGAAAAATAGTGTCTTTATTCCCCGCCTGGAACAATTGGTAATTGTTCTAATTTTACTAATCCCGCATTGAATCGTTTTTTATCAAAAATGATGTAAGCAGATTGTTAAAATAAATTATTCTTGATTTCTTTTGTTAAATTGTATTTACTCGATTTTATAAGGTGGGAACCAAAAGGAATACACTAAAAATATTTTTTTAAACCTTACGCTTCCGTAAATGAGCAAAGGCAGAATCTGATACAGCCACAGTTAAACGTTTGTACGATATTAAATGGGGTTTTAAAGTTATTTAGCACTGAATTCATGAAAAAAAAAAAATTAAAATTGCTTATTTTATTCATTAAATTGTTATTTAATATTTAAATTTCTTTAAAAAATACTTTTATTATGTTGCCTAAATGACTGGGATGCCATTGACTATTGGAAGTTTTAGAACTAAAAAGTAAAAAATTAAAAAGCTAGAGGCAATCCTGCTGATTTTGATACTAATATAATGCACAAATCATTTTAAAATTACTGCAGTTTGTTAAAATATGTGTGTTTTTATAAATATTGCAATTTAAATGTTTTTCGCTAGGGGTTATTTATCTTCACACATGAAAAGTTTCCGATTGCAAGTAAGTCCTTAGGAAAAAAGAGCATGGCCGTAAGTCTATTAGGTACTAAAATTACTGATTTAGCAAAATTGCCTTGTCTTGTTTGGGTTCCTCGCATTCGATATGAAAAGTAGAGTGTTTAACTCGGGTGAAAGGCACCATTTCCGTCTCGGACTATTGGCGCTCTCACTACGTTCGAGCGCCAAACTACCTCGGCAGAAATGGGTGCCTTTCAACCCTTGGTTAACAATCTACTATTATTGCACACCTCATTAAAAGAAAATAATACAAAAGCAAACAGCAACACAAGCAGGGGTAAACAACAGGCGGTCATACCGCTAAAAAGCGATCTCTTCCAGACAACCTTTATATAGGTAGCGGAAATTATTACGAAAAGACAATTACTTCTGAGAGCAAAAACTGTATATACAGAGCAGCCGGAGGCCATTGTTGTTGTTTTAAAAGCTTTACACTTTTTTTGTGTATTTTTGTTGGACCATATATTTTACTTTTACTACGCAAACCTGTACGATTGTTCAATATCAGAAACAAATAAAACCAAAGATGGAAAGCAAGTGGTCATTATAACGCCGCCTCCGCTTTAGACTTAGCATCCTACATCTCAATTTAATAGTCCATAACATCTTAATGCAAAACCAACAGTTGTAAGCCGATTTGTACATAAATTAAGCGCTCTTTAATATGACAATTTACGACCGTGCCTAATAGGCTGCGTGTGTAGATGCAGAGCCCTCAGCTGAAGCTAGATCAATTAATTTTGCACCTAGAGAGAGAACATCTTTATGTAGTGGCCGGTTTTAACGGTCCAGGGTATTACGTATCAGGATCCACTGCTCATCTATCAGCAAGGTATTAGTGTTTAAATAATTTTCTCCTTAAAGCTTTGACTTGTGGACTAATGCGCACACGAAGAAAATTACACAATATTGCGTAAAGTCCCTACGTTCAATATATACCCTTAGTATATACAGTTGGTCAATAAAATCTGGTCAGTAGAAAAAGGAGGCAAATTTAAAAAATGTAGGCGCGAAGGGATATTGTTCCATAGAAAATTTGAATTTCGCGCCTTTTTCTACTGACAAGATTTGCTTGACCAACTATACCTATGTTATATGAACTGTTTTAAATATAGTTTGTCAAGGGACTGTCTCATTTCAAACATAGACAGAGAATCATACTATCTTTGTCTTACACAAGTACTAGCACCCATAAGAAAAGGATGAGTATAGTTTTTTTGTTCCTATTTACTGACAAGATTTGCTTGACCAGCTATATGTAATATAATGTAGACATTGTAGACTAAACGGAACCGACATGGTCTTCTAGACAAAATCCCAAATAATGCATATTATGACTCTAAGTAATCGAAGTATACATATAGTTATTACAATTCTCTTGTAGTCGTTACTTTAAACTTATATGCTTAAACGGTCGTCACCTAATAAAATTGTAGGTAGGTACAACATGACGTAAAGTTAGGATAATCCATTGGAAATATTGGAACGGGCGCCAAAATAAACCATTTCGCTATTAGTAGTCGGTACTTTTTAAAGTAAAAATGCAAAAATTATTACATGATTACAATTGAAATCCATGTCTAGTATAAAACATCCATAGACCGCGGATAATGGTCCCCATTACACCGCGTAAATTCCTGTAATAGCAACGTAATTTAATACCGCGTCGCTGGCGCCACCCGTGATTCGTCTTATCCGTCTGCCTGGCTGTATGTTAACCACAGGAATTTTACACGGAAACTACGAAGTAAATAGTGGTCCAAGATTAGTTAAAAGAAGTCAGTATTTCGCGCCAGTAGAAAAAGGCGCGAATTTGGAATTTTTCTACTGACAAAAAAGTTGTGTGTGTTTCAGTATACTATCTCATTCTAGAGTTAGACCAACAACAACAATCTGCAAACTATTTTGATAGAACACGCAGTGCAACTAGTGCAAGCATGGCCAAATCTCTATGTATGAAAAGTATCCATCAAAAAACAGTAATTAGGCGGCGCCACCATACACCGAAATACTACCAAAAACAACCTACGTAATTTGGTCAGGTTATTTGTTGCCTTATATGGTTCATGTTATACTCATGTCCCAGAGCCTAACTAGCGCCACTGGAGAGATTAGGAACTATTATTTAAAGCTGAAAGCCATGGAGACTATATAAAGGAGCCAAATCTCTATGTATGAAAAGTGTCCATCAAAAAACAGTAATTAGGCGGCGCCACCATACACAGAAATACTACCAAAAACAACCTACGTAATTTGGTCGGGTTATTTGTTGCCTTATATGGTTCATGTTATACTCATGTCCATAGCTGAAAGCGGTCACTTTTGCAACAATTCTGCCATAATAGATTGGCATCCTTTCTATACCATCAATACAATACAATACAATACAATACAATACAATCATTTATTAATAAAATTAAAATTTTACACGTCATAGTAATTTACAATGCTATTCTAAATTACATTATTATTCACATACATTAAATTATTAAAATTACAATGCATTATTATAAATTCGGTACACAATTGTTAACCAAATGTTTATTATATATAATATTATAATGTTTTAAATATGCAGGACTCATGTGACATTCTATTCCTATTAGAAGAATTCGTTTAACGAGTAAAAGGCAGCAGAGACTAGGTATTTTTTAAGTTTGAGTACGAAAGAATTGTAGCTATTCGCAGTTTTTATGTCTTCAGAGACTCGGTTATAGATTTTAGGGCCAATTGTGTGCAGTCATTTTTTAGATTTAGCAAGCCGTGTGCGGGGTGGACGAAGTTCGTTGTGGTGCCTTAAGTTGTATTTGGGTTCCGCAGCGTAAGACTGGAACTGTTCGTAATTAAACCTTACCTGTTTATCTACCTCTAGGATATAAAGGCAGGGTAGTGTTAGTATTTTGTTACTAGTAAACAGTTCTTTGGCAGGGTGGTCCCATTTGACACCGGCGACTACACGAATTGCGCGCTTCTGTAGTTTGAAGACTCTCTCGCGCTCCGCGGCGTCACCCCATAGGTCTATACCATAGGTTAATAGGGAGTGAAAATAGCCAAAGTAAGCCTTTTTGACGTTGTCGGGGTGCAGACTTTGGCGCAACCTTGAGAGCGCGAAGCAAGCGGCAGCAAGGCGGTCACACAGAGAATCGATATGTGGTCCCCTTGTTAGGCCAGAGTCGAATGTAAGGCCTAAATATTTTACGTGGTCGACTTGCGGCACTAGCAATCCGTTGCATCCATAAGTGCAAGTCACAGAACTAGGATGACAAAGAACAACTGTCAGGCTATGGATGGTATAGAAAGGATGCCAATCTCTTATGGCAGAATTGTTGCAAAAGTGACCGCTTTCAGCTTTAAATAATAGTTCCTAATCTCTCCGGTGGCGCTGGTTAGGCTCTGGGACACGAGTATAACATGAACCATATAAGGCAACAAATGATCCGACCAAATTACGTAGATTGTTTTTGGTAGTATTTCGGTGTATGGTGGCGCCGCCTAATTACTGTTTTTTGATGGACACTTTTCATACATAGAGATTTGGCTCCTTTATATAGTCTCCATATGTCAGGCTTTAAAAGTGTGACCAAAAATGAAATGCAATTGTCTATGTGAGATCAAAACTAGTGATGTCAAGTTACAACATATTAATAATTTATCGGTGTTTGACTGCTTTATCGACTACTCTTTCAATGTTTCTTTTTTATTAAAATAAAATGTCTCAACTATTACTATTATTAGATCCTATTAGCGCCTATATTCAATTTTCTTTTACAGCGGACGCAAAGTAAATAACAAAACTAATAACCGTGTGTACAGTCAACATCAAAGTGGTCAAATTATGTATATCCTTAGTATATTCTACAGTACCTACATATGGTGCTACTTAAGCAAGCGTTGATAATAGCTGTAACATACTACCGCACCGCACCGTTACAGCTTTAAAGCAGGTTTCTCGTCGTATGAGTGTGTGTGGTACAACGTCGTTAACACAAACACATGCTAACAGTAGGCGCAAAGAGTTGACTTACCACAGAAAATATTAATTTCGCCACAATAAATAATAGTACTACCGTACAGAAAGGAAACTTCCTACAAAACCGAAGTTTGACAGCGGTTCAGGGTCGAATCATGATGTCCCTTTTTAATATATGGCACTATCCCTTTCGGGTATTTAGGGTTGGCAAAATTCAGATTATTATCTTATCTGTGACCACTGTGTGCACGACCGTGCACGCAAAGGAACGTCAAGTTGTGCCAACCCTAATAATTGCTCGGAGCAATGCTGAGCCGAACAGAGCCGAGTTTGCCCGAAGCTAGGAGTTTCGCACCCCTGATTTCGCGCCTTTTTCTACTGACAAGTTGGATTGGGTGTGTATACGCTGTGTGCAAGTATACGCTGTCTTGTGTTTCCTTGTGTTGGCGGTAAAGTCGTAGAAAAGTGGCTAAAATGTAAGTAAGTACCTACTGTGTTGGAAAGTGAAGTTTAAATTTACCGCTAAACATGTGCACTTCAAAAAAGGTATTATAAGGGTTTTAAAAGGTGTTATTAAAGGTATTATTAAGGTAATCGTTATTATTTTAAATCATAATTAACTGTGAAATGAATGTTTGCCTGGGTTATTTCGCACTGTGATACCACAATCCGGTACACTACACAACACCATCTTTACTACATTACTTAATTACACGTTTTCTTCCTGATTTCTTTTTATTTTGAAGATTAAAAAATACGGCAATGCGCTCCCGGTCGAGTTGGGCCGCCTGTCACTCAAAAATGGTTACGTTTTCTCATTTGTAGTCTGACTCTTTCGCACTCATGGGATGTTCATATACGTGATGGCTTCCCTTTCCCACACTTCAGCTGTCTTTATGCGTAAGCATAAATTTTAGGTCTGTGGCGTGTGCTATCAAAATCGTTGCAGTTTGTCAAAGGACTGTCTCATTTTCAAACATAGACAGAGATATATTTACTATCTTTGTCTTACACTAGTACTCTAGCACCCAAAAGAAAAGAATGAGTAGTTTTTTGTTCTTATTTACTGACAATTTGGTTTGACCAACTATATCTTGGTGTAACTGTCTCGAATTGCCAAAAATGTTCAATGTTTAGCCGCTCCAGACTACGCGGCGCGAAGCCGCGACCGCGAGTGTGGAGTCGATTTCGCTGATTAGCGAACTACCGCACAAGTGTGTACCGCACCTTGGTGCGGTGCGGCGCACGTATCGACAATGTGTTCGCCGTACGTGCGTTAAGGACGCAGCTATAAGTGAGAAAGAGAAAGAGATATTTTGACCGCATCAAGGTCGCGGTGCGGTAGTCTGTTATGGCTTTAACAGATACTTACCTGAGGGCCTACCGCGAACCACGTTCGACGTGTTGCCTCTCTGTCGCACTTGTAAATTCGTACGTAAGTGTGACAGGGAGGCAACACGTCGAACGTGGTTCGCGGTAGGCCCATCGAGCGCGACTGATAAGGTTAGTCTAGACGGGACAATCAAACGTACACAATTTAGTCACCAATTTTATATTTATGGTGACAGTTGAACGTCCGAAATTTAAAAAATGCCGCCAAACGCCACCTGATTTTATCGGTTACAATCCTTAGGGCTTATTACATCCATCCTGCCACCGCCGCAGGACAATCGAATGAAGTGGGATCGGCGAGCCAATTTCTTTTTGGTGTCCACACGATACAATCAAATTATCTATTATATCAAAGATAGATATAACTCCGTAATAGATGGATACAGTCTAAGGAAAAAACGTGCCTCGAAAATCACGAAAATTTGACTCTCGATCAGATGGCGCCACTAGTTTTGGCCTACACTCGTGTAGAGGGCGTTGACTGTTTCGTTTGTTATTTATAATTTTAACGCATACCAGTGAAAGAACATGGGTCAAAATCATATAAAAATAATTAATGCAAATAAAAAAATAATTTATCCATATTTAAATACATTTTATCGTATTTTTTTAAATCTTCATTTTTAGTTTTAAAGTGTGTCGACAGATGGCAGTGAATTTACTGGGGTTACAAAATTTACTATGACAGTACCGCTCTAGTATAAGTTACTCTATGATTATATTTAATCAGACTGCGTGAAAAATTCTCAGTTTGAATTCGTTGCTCCTATATAGTTACTCCTATTATCTAAAATCGCATGTCATTTGTTGCAAGGTCTGTGGAAGCCTTTATGGCTCCTCTCCTGTACACCATGGCCCAGTGTAGGCCAGTCCAAGGGACGCAGTTATGCGTTAGAGGGAGCAAGTGACATTGCTATCTCATTCCACCGCATAGCTACGTCCCTTATGGCCGTACCACACCATCGCACCGCACCAAGGTAATTGTGCGACGCACTGGACGCATCCATAAGTAAGAGCGAGAAAGAGATATCGCTTCGCTATAGGGTATTTGACTAATTTTTGAAAATGGTTTTAATTTATTGTTTATGACTTAATAATGAGGGCTAACGCGTATGAATTCGCCGCTAGGGGCGCTAGTGTAGATGGTGGTCTTTTCCATTGTTCGAAATGTCAAATGTCACTTGTCACTTCAATGACTGACAGCTTATCTATAGTCTTTTGGACCACCATCAACAGAGGCGCCAACTGGTGAGCAAAAATACGATAGCCCTCATTACACTACATTGATATTTCCGTGTAATTTCCTGTATTAAATATAAAAAACAATGTTAAAGTTTATTTATTTTGAACGCGCCTTAAACGCTGTTTTTGCAAAGGGGCTAATCACGTGACACGTGTGACGTCACGCGCAAGTAAACTCAGTCAATGACCTTAGTTAATCTTATGGTTTATGTGCATTGAATTCATTATTTCACTGTAAAATGGTATATAAATGGTGTATAGTGTATAGTGCCGCAATGTGCAAGTACGACTATAAAAAATCCAGACAAATCGTTTGTTTCCATTCCAACGAATCCCAAAAAAAGAAAAATGTGTTTAAAACTAGCGCGAAGAGACCCAAAGAGCATTTTAGCGCATATAAATGTTTTTATGTGTGAAGACCACTTGTCTTCGATGTAAGTAATATTTAACTGTAAATAAATATGGTAATTAAAGCAGCGGATTTTGTTATTTAACGAAACAAGATCTAGGTATTTAATGTATTATACTACATAACCTCATAACATAGCTCTTTCAGCATTAGTAGGTAGTTAGTAATATACTTTTTCTTTCAAACTAAAGTGCAGTATGGAGATACTATTCTCGTCATCGTATACTATATATATATCGTCGTCGTATTCGTATCATCGAAATCTTACGAATTTCTACGTATACTCACACAGCTGTTTTTATATTTCTAAGTTCCGCAGCATAGTAATCCGGATTATCTTTAAAGAAAAGTGCAACCATTAATGCGTCTATGTTCTATGTCTAGGTTGCCCCTATCAGCTTTCACATATTTCGGCTCCATTTTGAGATTCTTATGAATATTGTGAATATACGGATAAATCGGAATATATCAGAAAACTGTGGAACAATAACTAAAATTAACTAAATACAAATAAAACAGTTAAAACACTCAAGGCAATCAAGAATGTTTACCCGCGTGTGACGTCATCCGAGCGTTGACCAATCACAGAGCGTTCACGTCCCTGATGAAATTTCAAAAAATATTAAATTTTCTTTCGTTTATTTTCCAAAAAATAAACATAATTTACATTATACAAATATACTTTATTAGTTTATTATCTTTCAGGATGACAGCAATTCGTTATATATTTTTAATATACCATCCATAGTTGTCAAATACCCTATTCAGCGAACTAGGCTCCACACTCGCGTTCGCGGCGCGATTCGCGCACGAGTGTGGAGGGCCCTTGACGTGCGTAATCTCAAGCGCGCTCCACACACGTGTGCGAAGCCGAGAACGCGAGTGTGCACTCAATTTCGCTGATTAGCGAACTAGACTCTACACTCGCGTTCGCGGCTTCGCGCACGTGGAGCGGGCTTCATGCGTAATGAAACTCCGTGGAGTTAAACAAGTAAAAAACGTCTTATTTCTTTTTTTTAAGCTATTTGGAACATATGTTTAACCGCAGTAAATACATGTTAAGGCTGGCGTCCACTAGACTCGCCGAGGCGAATCGCAATAATTCGCCTTCCGATTCTATACATTTACTTTGAATGGTAAATTCGATTCGACGCGCCGCGGCTCTGCATCAATAATCATAGTAAATGTATATAAGGCGAATTATTGCGATTAACGGTTCGCCTCGGCGAGCCTAGTGGACGCCAGCCTTTATAAACATCGCTCCGTTCTGATTCGGTTGGTGTTTTGACATTGACATTAGCATAACCAAGAAAAAGAACAATATTTACTTCAAATTTTCAGAACAGGAAAATATTGAACAAATTATTACATTATACCTATCGATTTCTTGTGATCGCAATATCAAACACTATCATGGGCAATTGGAAACTCGAAGTCGGAAGGATGGCGATGTATATGTCTTTTCCAGTGATGTTGTTCCACTTTTTCAACCAACCAACTTATTTCGAAGAATGGGTGACAAATACCAAGCGACAAATCTTCCCACCAGAAAGCAAAACAGATCGGGAGGACATACAGCAGCTAATCGCGGACATGCGGAAGAAACAAATGCAAGCATTTGAGAAGGAGTGAACTTTGCATACGGTTTAGGCTTAATATAAATATTAGCCTGTATTGTGCATAACCGCCGAAAGGGAAATTAAACACATATTTAAACGTAACAAATGATTTATTAAAACTTCAGTCTTGTTTTATTCTTTTGTTTTTGTGTCTATAACTTGCAAAAGAACCTAAAGACACCACAAAAAATGTTACATAAACAACATGCTGTACACTGTAGTACTGTCCTATTAAGCCTGCTACCATTGGGGCGACTACACCAGATAGAGACCGCACACTGTTTGAAGCTCCGATTAATGCAGCTCTATGTTTATTATGGCTTCTCTTTAATATCATTTCCAAAGTTACTAACCTACCAACAGCATTACCTATTGCAAGAGGTATCAAAAATAAAGCATACATATAAATATTAAAAGAATTAATCAATCCTAATATTGACAAAGATAGAACCAAAAATACATGGAAGTTTCTAACACTGTAATCTTTGTCTTTTGTATAAAAGCTGTTTACGTATCCCATGTAATAACTACAAATTGATCCTATTATGCCCTGGAATGATATAATATACCCAATATACTTAGGAGTTAATTCATAAGTGATTTTTAAATACAAAACATAATTTGAATAGTATAATGACATAGCAAACCCAAGCAACCCTTTGAAAAAAAATATGGTCCCATATTTGGACCACTCTATTCTATATAACTCTAAAACTGATTCTTTGCAACTACTAACTATTTTATGTACAATTCCTTTTGATATAATTTTTTCTTTAACTGGTTTCTTTGCCTGTTGCAATTCTGCTATTGATTTTAGTCCTAAATACACCAAACCTGAAAGAATTACAATGTAATACTCACAATTAACACTTTGACTACCGAGAACCCGCCTGTGGTAGGCACTTTATTTATTCTTAACAATAATTATTGTGTCCAACATAGTTGCTTAATAATTAAAATTATGTACATTGTACCTATTAAAAATTAAAATAAATATTGAAGATAAGTATAGTATGAAATTACAATTGTGACCTTTGTTCAGATGCCGGACAACCCGCCCAGCGGGTTGCTTTATACGCAGCTATAGACGACCGGTTTCCGGGGTATTGTTCAAAATTTTGCCCGGTTACAAAAGTGTTAACAAATTTAATGTCATATCTCAATCAATAGAGATAATTGGTTCATTAGTACAGATAGCCTATAGCAGATATACTAAGATGATGG
Organism: Cydia strobilella; assembly: GCF_947568885.1. Lineage (NCBI taxonomy): Eukaryota > Metazoa > Arthropoda > Insecta > Lepidoptera > Tortricidae > Cydia > Cydia strobilella. Next base: position 10,569,491 of record NC_086048.1, read on the forward strand.
TGATCATTCACCATTCTTATTCTTCCTTTTCTTTCATGTTTTAACTGTTATAAGTGACTGTGGTGTTCCAAAATGTGAATATAATTTTAAAAGAAAGCATCAATCATTGATGGCCCTGCAGCAACAATTATAGGATCATTCTAGTGGTACATCTGCTAAGGTATCATGCTTCTTGAATATGGTATCAATTATCATAGGAAAAAACACTTGTTTGTTTACCTGCATTGGCAATAAAGCAGATCCCAACAACTGTTGCAACCAGTTTAAAGGCTTCTTCTGGATGATCTTCTGCTATATGCCCTCCAATAACTGGACCTATAGTCATACCAACTCCAGATATGGCCGCCATTTTGCCATAAATGTCGGATTGTTTCTTTTCACTCCGCTCATAGTCTGGCACTAAAGCTTTTGTCAATATTTGTGTCTGCTTAAATAGGCCTGTAACATAATTTATTTTTTTTACATTTATTCACTTAAATATATTTATTGTCTAAGCTTAGTATAGTAGTAATGTGTTAGCAAAAGAATACCTAATGAGAACAACAACACTAACTTACCTAAAATTGCTCGTATAATTAGTATAACAACTAGTGAACTAGTAATACCCAAAGCAGCATAGGCCAGACCACATATTAATAATGTAGCAATCAGTACAACTTTACGCCCTTTGAGATCACTAAAATTGCCCTGAAACAAAGTGATAATATAGGAAGTTTTCTCCTAGAAACAGCAAAGAAAAGGTTGGTTATCCCTTTGATTCTATTATTTAGAATGACAACTACTTTTCTATGTTCACCATTTTATGTCCTTTCCCAGGACTCAAATTGGTTCAGCGGTTTAAGTCTGAAGAGGTAACGGCCAGTTACTTTCGCATTTATAATATTAATAGGGATCTAGGGATTACATAACCTTTCTGTTTCATAGATATATGAGCTTTTATTGTGTTTTTATCTCTGCTTAATGCACTCACAAGTTGAGAGCAATGAAAAGGGGTTACTTTATTGGGAAATTTCCAGACAAATTAACCCATTTTCATTGCTATTGAGCATACTATTACTACACAACAAATATTAGGAGTAAAGTATTATAGTTACAAGAACTGGTCCTGAAGCCAGCTGAAACCCAGAATATATTGAGCCCATGAGCCCCACATATACATGATCACCACCCAGGGTCCTCACATGGCTGGCAATCAATGGAACTATCAAGCTCACTGCTAGGAGATCCTGAAATTGAAATTTGTTAAATATATATGTACCTATTAAGTATATTACAGGTAGTATAATGATTCACACATTGCTAATATCAAACGAAAAGTTGACTGACTGAAATGAAGTTGGTGACTGTTCCAAGTTCCAACTCATTTGAATCACATGATGCAAATCAAAATAGTTTAGTAGCAGCAGCTAAACCTCCCACAAAACTTTTTATTTATTTTTAAAAATAATTAATAAAAAGACAATCTGATTGCCCCAATTTGCCCAATAAATCAGTTATTTTAGTACAGAGGTGGGAAGAGTGGATAGTATATTTATATTTTTATGTGCACACATTTTATATTAAAATAAAAAAGGTAATAAGTGAGGGAAGTCAAATGAAAATCCTGGTTATCAATAGAAAGACATGCCACATGAGTCACATGACACTACAATTCTTGGTGTTGATGACAAGCAACAGATTATTAATTCTTTTATTGTTCTATCCCAATAAAATCAACAAATTAACTGTTTTAAAGTTTAAAACAGTTTTCCAATTAGAACCTATCAAGAGAGAAATTCATTTGATGATTGAACCTTTGGTATCGTGTACAGATTTTAATATCAGGACTTTGAAGGAATAATACACGAAAACAAAAAAAAATACTATTGTAATAGACGATTACAAGTTTCTAGTAAGTACTTACTTACCACAAACGCAACACATTGAAGAAGATAAATTTTAGAAGCCATTTTTTAGGTTATTCTTGAATACACATAACTAATAAATATTCACGTATTCGAATATATATTTATAATCTATTTACAATAATTTTCGTTCGCTGTAATAATTTACTATCATTTTATTCGATATACCGCCATATGACAGACACATCAACTCAAGGCAACAGCTGTCAATGTCATTTTTTTTTTTTATTCGTCCTCCTGGACAGGCTAAGACCATAGGCCATACTGCCTCGTCTTCAGTAAGATTAAATTTCAAGTGCATTGTTCATACGCCTAAAAAGAACGGCCCATTGACATTTTATTCAAAAAAATTTAATACCGTCAAACAAGCTAACTTTCCAGGGTAATCGCCCCAACGTGATATCAAATATTGGGGTAATTTTTACCAATATGGTATCCCCACGTTTATGACGTCATCTATGTCTATCCCTTACGGGCTCACGCGGTAGGCTGCATCAATAGAAATATACTAGATCTATGGCTCCAGACTACGCGACGCGAAGCCGCGAACGCGAGTGTGGCGTCGTGATTGGTGTGATGAGTGTGGAGAGACCCCTTTTGGCCCACAGCCATTTGGGAATAGGAAAATACAGCCGTGTTACGTTAGCGATTGTCATTGACGTTTCTTTTGATTGACATGTCGAATTTCTGTCAGAATCAGAACATAGATCTGTAAGGATCAGGGGCGGATCCAGAAAAATATTTCGGGGGGTTTTCAAAAAATTTACGGACAATATTATATCGACTTTTTGTATGTTCATTATGCTGAGTTATTAGCATCTCTCAGCCTAATATTATGTCATCTTTCAATCACATCAACAGTGTTAAGACTTATAACAATATATCCATTCTCCTAGGCCTCTTTGAGATAATGTCGATCACTTCTTCGCATGTTACTTCTATATCTCGATGCACGTTCAACAACGCCAACCCGTTCAATCTCTCTTCACCGGTTTTATTTCGCAGATACGTTTTTAATCTGCGCAAAGATGAAAAAGAGCGTTCGCTAGAAGCTACTGAAACGGGAAGCGTAGCACAAATTTTCAGATACCGATGTATTGAAGGGTAAAACTCCTTGTCGCAGTTGTTAAGAGCATCAATGAATGTTTTCGGCCGTTCTTCTTTCGACATCTTCGAAGAATGTCTGAAACAACAGGGCGTATATAGTTGAGTTATCAATAATCAATATTAACGACAGACACATTAAAGTATTGAAAATTTTCTTGTTATATTTTTACCTCTTCCACATCGCAAAGTCAGCTGCGAATTCACCCACAATGTCATTCGGCCATTGTTTTTCAAAAGTTTCCACAGTCATCCGTGTTCCTTCTGCATCAAGTTCCGTGCACTTCGTTGGCAGAATATTCTGAACATTCGACAGTAATTCACGATGATCGAGAAATCTCGATCGCAGCTGACTCAGGAAATGGTCCACGAACGGGATGAAAGTCGATCGACGAATAATAGGAATTCACTCGATCTTATTTTTTAGGTTATTTTCGGGTGGTTCTTACATAATTTATTGGAGCTGCTTCTGATTTTGAAGCTTCGAGTTTTTGTTTTTTCACTGGTGGACTTTCCACAGATAAATCGACAGTTCTTGTATCGATTGTATTAGTTCTCGTCGGTTTGAAAAAATCCGAAATCTTTTTGGAATTCATGCTTGAATTTTCAATAACATTAAAAAGGGTAAACACACTGTTCGACTTGTTATGACAGTTTCTTTACGTAAATCTGCGTTATGTCGTCTGACAGACTGACAGTGTTGCCATCAGCTAAAAACGCAGCGATAAGGGTGCGTTCCAAAAGTCAAATGCGCATGTCTCACTAGAATTTTTGTATGCACACCGGGTGAACTTGGCGAGACTCGCTGGCAGATGACACTTTGATCACCAAGAAACGCCCGCCAGCAATTCGGAATCACTGATTTCCAAGAACAGATTTATATTTGAATCCTTTGCGGTTTTTTAACAGGATACAGCTTCAATTTTATTTTAGAAATGTATATAAATTGGACATTCCGAATATGTCGGATATACAATGTAAAAAGTTTCGGGGGGGGTTTGAACCCCCTAAACCCCCCCCCTGGATCCGCCCCTGGTAAGGATGCCAATCTCTTATGGCAGAATTGTTGCAAAAGTGACCGCTTTAAGCTTTAAATACATACATACATACATACATATAATCACGCCTATTTCCCGGAGGGGTAGGCAGAGACCACGGATTTCCACTTGCTACGATCCTAACATACCTCTTTCGCTTCCTTCACTTTCATAACATTCCTCATACACGCTCGCCGGTTTAGGGTGCTCTTGACCTGGCCTTTCTTCAGGATTTCCCCGATCTGATCAGAGAAAGTCCGCCGAGGTCTGCCCCTTCCAACTCCCGTTTCTACCTCTCCCTTATACACTCTCTTTGTTAGCCTTCTTTCACTCATTCTTTCCACGTGTCCAAACCATCTCAACATACCTTTCTCAATTTTTGTCACTACATCTTCGCTCAGGCCACACTTTTCCCTTATCACACTGTTCCTAATTCTATCTTGTAATCTCACACCACACACACTTCTCAACGCTCTCATTTCCACTGCATTCACTTGGCTCTGATGCCTCTTCTGCCATACCCAACTTTCGCTACCATACATAAGTGTAGGCACCAGCACCCCTCTATGCACAGCCAACCGTGCCTTTTGCGACACCTTCTGGCTGCTCATAAAAGCGTTAAGTGCCCCATTCACGCGATTTCCAGCACTCACTCTCCTTTCAATATCTTTATCATGCTTACCGTTCCTAGTAAATAATGTTCCCAGATACACAAACTCTTTCACTTGTTCTACTCTTTCTTGACCAATCAAAATTTCACAGTTTGTCATATATTCCTCCTTTTCAAATACCATAACTTTCGTCTTACTTACATTTATTTTCATTCCTTTCCTTTCAAAAGATCCATGCATTCTAGTTACCATCTCCTGCAACTCTTCACCCGATGACGCTAGCAATACCAGGTCATCAGCGTAAATAAGACATTTGACGGGTAACCCACTCATTCTCAGCCCACATTCATCATTTCTCAAATCATGCAAACTACTGTCCATGAACAGATTAAACAGCCACGGTGACGCTACACACCCCTGCCTAACACCCTTTTCGATGCTAAACCACTCAGTGTACGACCCGTTTACCCTCACACAAGCACTGGAATCCTCATAGAGCGATTTCAGTGCCTGAATGAGACGGCCGCTCAATCCATGCACCGACAGTACCGACCAAAGTTCATTCCTTACCACTCTGTCATAAGCCTTTTCCAAATCCACGAAAGCGCAATAGACCTTCTGACCTTTGGCCAAATACTTTTCGGCTATGCATCGCAAGGAAAAGACTTGATCCGTACATCCCATACCCTTTCGGAATCCCGCTTGTGCATCCCATACTTTCTCATCGGTTTCTTTCACTACTCTTTCAATCAATATCTTTGCATACAATTTGCCGACGACGCTGAGTAAGCTAATGCCTCTGTAGTTTTTGCAATCAAGCTTTAAATAATAGTTCCTAATCTCTCCGGTGGCGCTAGTTAGGCTCTGGGTTATGAGTATAACATGAACCATATAAGGCAACAAATAACCCGACCAAATTACGTAGGTTGTTTTTGGTATATGGTGGCGCCGCCTAATTATTGTTTTTTGATGGACACTTTTCATACATAGAGATTTGGCTCCTTTATATAGTCTCCATGATAGATCTGGTATGTGTCAGGATGATGTCTTCAGCTCAGCCAACTAAAATATATAAAAAATATATGATAATGATAAAAATAAAATAGTCTCATCGCATACGAAACGAAATTTTTATGTTTGCCTGATAGTAAATTCGTGGTTTAAACAATTCGCAATTGTTACATAATGAGTAATCTAAGAAGAAATGTAAGTTCGATTTATTTACTATTAAATAATTGAAAGACTAATTTTTACTGCATAATATACTACTCTCATTTGTTTGATACAAACTAAGCCTTTATTTCAGTTTAAAAAAGGCAGGCAGGCCTGGCCGGCTAGGAATTGATTAGAAATTTATAAACTATTTTCTACTACACTACACGGTTCCCAAACAGTGCGCCGCGGCGCCCTGGTACGCCGTAGATAGTAAAGATAAAGATGGGCGCCGTGAGGCAATCCTTCTCACCATGTTTTGCCCATCTGTTTAGCCTAGCTAGGTTAGGGTGCCGATGAAATCTCAAACTTGCATGTGCGCCGTGGACTATTTTGAATCTCACTACTATACAAGATTGGTGCTTCACACATACACATTCACTTTGTGACTATATTTTAATATAACTTAAGTTTTAATACGTAATTTGTAAAAATTTCAGGTTCTGCAATGTTTTAAAAAACTCCATAGAACTAGGCTCAAACTGTTTAATGGAGATCAAATGGCATTAACAGCTGGGAGGTTAAAAATAAATGAAGAATTTAAGAAAAACAAAGGAGTTGACAATGAAGAAGCAATAAAGGCCGTAAGTAAAATAATAATCAAAAATAACAACAAGTTACCCATATTTATTATTATTTTTAAACTACTGAGCAAACAACAAGCCTATTTGCTACTATAATTCATCTCAAGCGAAAAATCACTAAATGATTTGTTATGTTGTGTCTGTGCCACATTCATTTGACATATTGAGGAAAGAGATTCAAATACAACCTGATAAGAAAACAAGGTGAATTATCAGGGTAATACAATATCACTACACAAAATCAGATGTGGTTAATGGTGAACTATTCATTTTACTGCACTATTGAAATATCTATGAACGGTCGTGGGTTCAAGTTCCACTCAAGACAGAAAATGTTTCCACTTAATTTATTATTATTACTAAGCTTAAATGGACTTTAGTTAATAAAAGGGTAAACTGCCCAAAATTTGGCCACATAAGTTTCAGTTCGATATATCTATGCATACTTGCATAGAGTGTAACAGTGAATTTTATATATTGATACTGATTATAGCAATAGTTATACGAAGTACCATTCTAGTGTTTTTCATTTAAACACTAATTAGAACCTTTTTTTAATTTAAGATGATTGCCTTTGGAGAAGATGTAGAAAGAGAATTAAGGACACAAGTAATACAAGCAAAAGAGATTAAACCTGGAGTCTTTGGTAAGCTATTTACACAATATCATTATGTTTATAATTGTAATATTCTAGTTTGTAAATAACTATCTTCTGTTGCAGAGGCAAGAATAACTCGAGACACATTAAAATTAGACAATATACCATATGATGATAATGCAATCATAGAAAAGGGTACAGGCACGCCTTGTTGTAAGAGTCGCCCAAAATAGTCATGTTACATTTAGTAGTAGATGTTTAGATTAGTGGAATAAGAATAAAATATTGTACCTGAAAATCTATCTACTAATATTTTTTTTATTCCATAGTAATTTTGCACCATATTGATTCAAGTTCTTAATACTTGTAGTAATTTTGCCATAAGTAAGAGGCTGGTATTATATTTTGTACTGCTGACAGAACAAGAACAGACCTAAGATAACCTACCCAAATGATTAGTCTAGCATTTGACCTGTTTTTGTAGGAAAGTCATGGATGTTGTGTGACAATAAAGTTGAAAGGGCCCATCATTGGGGGGAGACTGACTTAAGCCTATATAAGGCAGAGGGAATATATTCCCACATGATTTTGAACTTTGTTTCAAAGTGACAGGGTTCAATTTTGAATTATTTCTGACACCCTTATGCCTTATATGTAAAAGGCAAGTATAGTTTATTCTACTCAATGTACCACAGAAAAAGGCTGTCTGCAGACTACAAGTACAGAACATGTTAATAAGGGGTACCTTATTAATTTATTATTGTATTCTGTGCTTACAAGCTTTTGTAAACCAGTCCTCTGATCTACTTCATTACTAAGTAAACTTGATACTTACCAAGTGCTAATAAAACTAGATTAAGGAAGAAAATGTATTATATTTTGTTTTTTTATTTTATTTATAACATTAATGAATCATGCTACATTTAATTAAAATAAATCTGTACAAATCATTAGCTAATTTTACAATTGTAATTCTGCTACCTTGACGTTGAGATGGAAGTATCTCATAATGTATGTCTTGCCAAAAGCTAATGAATTAGGTAATATTATTTTCTATTAATGCTTCAAGGGTCCAGCTGAATCAGGAGGGATGCCCAGTTCCGAATCTGTCCAGGTGCTCGGGTCAATATAAGGCCATTCTCCCTGCAATAAGCATACCAGGAATAAGTATTTTGTGCTGTTTTCAGGATACTATTAATTTATAATTATTATGTCAGTCAATGCATTTACTTTTACTGTCCGTTGCTTTCAACAATGAGATGGGTTGATACATCCATGCGTTATATGTGATACATACACTTACAGAACTATCCATTTCTGACGTCACATAGACATAACGGTTAATTGGATGGTGCATTACATGTAATGCACGGACAGTAAAAGTGTTAACTAAGGCATAATAGTAATGTCATCTCATTAACATACACTGCACCCTCTATAGAAAATGTCACTGGGAAAGGAAGTTTTATAGAAATACAGATAGGGCCAGATTTATCCAGGGGTCAGCAAGCTTTTGAAGACGAGAGCCAGCCACGATAGAAATTATAAGTGTTAGGAATGTCAATTTGATTTGACGAGTCTAAGTCCCCTAAGTGTGATTGTTTTGGTGTCTTGAAGACAATTGCAGGTCCAAAGAGCCACCAGCTGTTTGCAGACCTTAGAATAATGCTCAATACACATACAACCAAACCAGTTACTGGAAACAAGGCATTGTGCTTGTGTACAGTTTGAGATTCTTTCTTAACATATTATACTCTTACATAAATATGTTCAGGTTCAGTAAAGATATGGTGGAGGATCCACCACCAGCAGAGTCCACCAATAATGTTGGCTTTCATCTCCACACCCTTGGATGGTAGCGGTGGAGGCACACGGTATGACCAAGACCTAAAAATTTACAAATGACATTTTATAATTTACTTATACAAAATACAAATACAAATCGTTTATTTACCAAATATTTTACAAGTTGACATCACAGGTTGAACAAAAATAAATAAATTAGATTTTACAATTAAGCTAATATCCATCGGCCCCAAACTAGGCGCAGCCTGTATCTCGGGAACCGGGTAAATACAATTTACTGAGAAATCTTAACAATACTGAGTATGATGGCCGTTGATTGAACGAGAGATATCAAATATGAACTATAAATTAATTGAACTACAAAAAAGTGCATGCAGGAAAATATATGCAAACAAAAAAAAAATACAATCAAAATAAAGCATTCAGGAGAGACATGCGAGAGGGGATATTTTTTTTACTTCTAAATACTTTGTCACTATAAACTAAAGGGAAAATATAAGCCCCAAAAAGGGATAACACGTAGGTAATCCGACAATACATAAGCAGTTATGGGAACATGATAATTTTTATAATTTGATCCTGGTTATTCCACCAATTTTATAGCCTATCTAATAAGTTATTAAGTGAGGCTGTTTCTATACATATAAATATATGGTAAGCGTTAAGTTTAATATGAATAGTGTAATAAGTTGTGATTATAAATAAGGATATTCGTCTTCGCTATCACATTTTCTTTGACATCGCCGATTCGCCATCAGTGACATAACAACACTTACCCATGTCCAGAATTTCTGGTAGATTGCTTCGAGTTTTTAGCGGTATTTCTTATGCTATTCAGCAGCAACGCTCGTGAGAGCAAGGTCCTGTTCATTTTGTGAACTGGTTGTTTAATTTCAGTATATTTTAATCGAAAATAAATATCCACCGAGTTAACTCGGTTCGTATTCGTCTACCATAGATAGAGACGATAGAGTAAACAGGATTAAAGGCCTTTATCAAAAACGCAACAAATATGTTTCTACCAACATAAGGATCTAATTCGAGAAATGTGTACAAAATATGAAAATCGGTATAAAATTTAATATCCAACGTAAAAATAATCTATAGGGCCCTCCACACTCGTGCGCGAATCGCGGCGCAAAGGCGCGAACACGAGTGTGAACTAGTTCGCTAATCAGCGAAATCGACTCCACACTCGCATTCGCGGCTTCGCGCCGCGTAGTCTGGAGCGAGGTTAACTCCATGAAAATAATATTCTTGAATTAGTTTTTTTATAGTTGGTCAAACCAAATTGTCAGTAAATAAGAACAAAAAAACTATACTCATCCTTTTCTTTTGGGTACTAGTACTAGTGTAAGACAAAGATAGTGTGATTCTCTCTGTCTATGTTTGAAATGAGACAGTCCTTTGACAAACTATAGTTTGTAAATTTCAAACATAGACAGAGAACCTAAAAGAAAAGGATGAGTATAGTTTTTTTTTGATAAAAACAAATCATTAGTTTTTTTTGTTCATAAGTAAATAATTACTGACAATTTGGTTTGACCAACTATATATCAAATTTAAACAGTAACAGACGGGTGTACCGGACCGTGACCTTGGTCCGGTCAAAATATCTCTCTTAAGGGCCCTCCACACTCGTGCGCGAATCGCGGCGCGAACACGAGTGTGGAGTCTAGTTCGCTAATCAGCGAAATCGATTCCACATTCGCGTTCGCGGCTTCGCGCCGCGTAGTCTGGAGCGGGCTTATCTTTCACTTATAACGCGGAGACGCGGACCACCTAACAGGCCTGGACCAGACCAGGGGACGGTCCGGTACGCCTGTCTGTTAAAGTATTATCAAGCCTTTACTTCTGTGCTGTGCTTCAGTGTTATCTGTGGTAGCAACCAGATTGACGTATTCATGCGTATTCAAAAAAAAAAAAACATGTCGAGTTACTTCTCGTTCTCGCGCTTGCCCTTATTTTAATTTAAGTCGTGTTGTGTTCACTAGGTCGTGGCGTAAATACTAATTCGGGTACAGTCAGTGTTATTGGTGTTTGTGTTGTGAACATGTGATATTTATTCATAACAAATATGGAGACCAATGCAAATCAGAAGGGTATGTAATGTCTTAACTTATCGTCTTGTTTGTGTATGTATAAAATAACTGTACCGTACGCGACATCAATTCAGCTGACGTAGTTTGCCCTAACTTATTTTTAATGCACATGCATTAATGTTTTATAATAGTTATTAGCCGGAAATTCCATAAATCTTAAACGGTCAGCGGTCTTATGTGACAATTTGCAAAATCTGCTTCGCTGGATTTATCTTATCGCTTTACAGTGCTACGTGTTTTAAGGTTTAGTTTTTATTTAATCTCAGTATTGGCGTAATTAAGTATGTATTGATGTGTTCTTGAGGCTGTTGAATGACTCATACTGCTGGCTACCTATGTGATGTCATATGCTCATATGCATGCGGAATTCTAATAAACATAACGCGGACGCACCTTAATATAGCATTTGAAAGCTTCTCGAGTTTCGCAGCAACATTCCATAACTATTGAATCGAAAAAATTGTGCTGTACTGTATTTCTCAGGTATAAATTTTCTTGCGAACAAATGTTGAGTCAACTTTGTATTGTTTGTGTGATAAGAATGTAAATAAGGACTCGTAAAGGAGCAGTGAGTCACATAATGTTGAGGATTATCGCAGACAGTATACAAAACAAAGTATACAGTACTAATCATTTTATATGTTTTCGACGAACGGTCTGGCCTAGTGGTTAGTGACCCTGCCCGTGAAGCCGATGGTCCTGGGTTCGAATCCCGGTAAGGGCATTTATTTGTGTGATGAGCACAGATATTTGTTCCTGAGTCATGGAGTGTGTTTTCTATGTACTTAAGTATTTATATATTATATATATCGTTGTCCGAGTACCCATAACATAGGAGGCTTGCTCCTTGGGCTTACCGTGGGACTTAGTCAATCTGTGTAAAAATGTCCCACGAATGTCCTATAATATAAAAAATAATGTTTGGTTCCAAATCTGTCATAAGTTGTTGAGGCGTCCAATTTCTACTTTTTAACCGCCTTCAAAAAAAAGGTGGTTCTCAGTTTGACCCGTATGTATGTATGTATGTTTGTGTGCTCCTTGGGCTTACCGTGGGACTTAGTCAATCTGTGTAAGAATGTCCCACGAATGTCCTATAATATAAAAAATAATGTTTGGTTCCAAATCTGTCATAAGTTGTTAAGGCGTCTAATTTCTACTTTTTAACCGCCTTAAAAAAAAAGGTGGTTCTCAGTTTGACCCGTATGTATGTTAGGGTGTCCCGAATATTTTTTTTTTAGATTTCACTAACGCAAGACCTCTCAAAAGTTGCGTAATTAAATGTCAATTACAAAAATATACTTAAAAATGGTATACAAGTACGGCATTAGGGTTCTACAGCCGTTCAAAGTTTTGAAAAAATTGCATTTTTTATTCTATATGAAATGTTTAATCTTTAGCTAATTTTTCAAAACAAATAACCTTTTGTTTTATTTAGTTGTATAACATACTTGATATTATGATTTGCGTGAAATGAAATGTTACCATTGCATTAGCATTTGTCACGTTTTAACTTAAAACTACCCTCAAATTTCAACTTTTGTCTAGTACGTTTATGACTTGACTCGCGAGTGTTTTCTTTCTCTCGAAGTTATTATTTATGTTATAAAAGTACAGTTGTGTTCATTAGTTTCGATTTATAAGTATAAGTTCAAAACGTAGTGGCACATCGTTCAAAGAACTTGATGCGCGACAGCTACCAACCATAAAGGCCGTCCTTCGATTTATTTTGTTTGTTAAAAATAACCTGAAATCGAACTGTAATGGAAAAGATTAATCAAATTCAGATGTATATGCGATTGTTTCTGAAGAGATCCATAATATTTGGATCAAAGCTTCGGTTCCAACTATCACGAAGGAACGAGTTATTTAATTACTGAAACACTATTTCGTAAAATACCAAAATTTGAAAAGATATCCCAAAATTAATCAAAATGATAGTTTTAAAAGCAGTTTTAAAGTTATGTTTAATCATCTGTGAAGCTTTTTGATGTTGCTGCTTGTAAATGCACTTCATTTGAATCTCTTACTACTCTTAATCCATCCGAAGAATTGAAATTGCTTGTCAACTTCTCGGTTAAAGTATACGCACCTATTTAGTTCCTAATAAAGAAAAATCCGTCTTTTATAGATGGATCCAAACATATTTTCCAAATAGTTATTTTTTCTCGATTTTTTTCCCGAAAACCTGAGATTTGTTGTGGATTCATTCTTTTATCGAGAGAAATTATTTTATGCCCATGCAGAGAACTTACTACTCACTAGAAAGATATCACATTCGGGACCTTGCATTGCAAAGAATAATAAATGCCAGAGAAGCTGAAAATGGCACTAAACGCAGGATATTTAGACCTAAAATAAACTTTTCTGTTACTGTTTACACCGATATTATTGTATGGCGAGTGTAATGTTTCAGCACCACCAGTTCTTCGACATGTCTCTAACGAGGATCTTAAGATCATGACGAAAGATAAGTTTACTTAAGCAGTTGACTTTTCTTGTCACACAAAATCTGTAGAAAGATGTATTAAAGTGGTAACAGAGGTCTCACAAAGTGTAACAGACGCTACTTCTAGAGATGGCTTAATCAGAAACAAGTTGCTGTCTCGTGCAGAAATGCCACATTCTGGACACAAAAATTAGTCTAAATTTGTCATTGATTATAATAGCCATTTTGTTTATTTTAGTTTATTTCTGGTACTTTTGACAATTCAATACCCTTTGACCATTCTTTTGTATTATTTTAGACGTACGGTATATTTCTGCGAAATCGAAAAAATAATAAATATTCAAAGGCTAGTAGAGCCCTCAAGATAACACGTAATTCAAATTTTTTAAATTTTTCGTAATGTTTGTAAATTTACGCAACTTTTGACACCTCTTGCATTAGTATACGACAAGTTTTTTTTTCATACAACGTCGGGACACCCTAATGTATGTATGTATGTATGTATGTATGTATGTATGTATGTTTGTTCGCGATTATCTCGCGTTAGGCTGAACCGATTTTGATGCGGTTTTCAGAAAAGTGTTTGTTACATTCTGGAGAAGGTTTTAGTATACATAGAGCTGAGCTGATGATGAACCCTGGCTGGTCCTAGTGGAACGCAGGTTTGGTGCAACATAGGCACACGCTGTTTTGGTCTTCCGACACGTCTTGATGAGCAATTAGGAGAGCAGTACCCAAGATGGAGCTGATGCTGAACCCTGGCTGTACCTAGTGGAACTTAGGTTTCGCGCAACATAGGCACACGCTGTTTTGGTCTTCCGACACGTCTTGATGAGCACTTAGGAGAGCAGTACCCAAGATGGAGCTGATGCTAAACCCTGGCTGTACCTAGTGGAACTTAGGTTTCGTGCAACATAGGCACACGCTGTTTTGGTCTTCCGACACGTCTTGATGAGCAATTAGGAGAGCAGTACCCAAGATGGAGCTGATGCTAAGCCCTGGCTGTACCTAGTGGAACTTAGGTTTCGTGCAACATAGGCACACGCTGTTTTGGTCTTCCGACACGTCTTGATGAGCAATTAGGAGAGCAGTACCCAAGATGGAGCTGATGCTGAACCCTGGCTGTACCTAGTGGAACTTAGGTTTCGTGCAACATAGGCACACGCTGTTTTGGTCTTCCGACACGTCTTGATGAGCACTTAGGAGAGCAGTACCCAAGATGGAGCTGATGCTGAACCCTGGCTGTACCTAGTGGAACTCAGGTTTCGTGCAACATAGGCACACGCTGGTTTGGTCTTCCGACACGTCTTGATGAGCACTTAGGAGAGCAGTACCCAAGATGGAGTTGATGCTAAACCCTGGCTGTACCTAGTGGAACTTAGGTTTCGTGCAACATAGGCACACGCTGTTTTGGTCTTCCGACACGTCTTGATGAGCAATTAGGAGAGCAGTACCCAAGATGGAGCTGATGCTGAACCCTGGCTGTACCTAGTGGAACTTAGGTTACGTGCAACATAGGCACACGCTGTTTTGGTCTTCCGACACGTCTTGATGAGCACTTAGGAGAGCAGTACCCAAGATGGAGCTGATGCTGAACCCTGGCTGTACCTAGTGGAACTCAGGTTTCGTGCAACATAGGCACACGCTGTTTTGGTCTTCCGACACGTCTTGATGAGCACTTGGGAGAGCAGTATCCAAGATAGAACTGTAGTATTTTGGTAAATGTAGGTAGCTCGTAAAGATATATCAAATGTCAATTTGCCGTAAAATACATGAGCACTTGGGAGAGCAGTATCCAAGATAGAACTGTAGTAT
Source organism: Cydia strobilella (assembly GCF_947568885.1). NCBI lineage: Eukaryota > Metazoa > Arthropoda > Insecta > Lepidoptera > Tortricidae > Cydia > Cydia strobilella. The sequence continues at coordinate 10,584,710 of NC_086048.1, forward strand.
TTTGGTAAATGTAGGTAGCTCGTAAAGATATATCAAATGTCAATTTGCCGTAAAATACATAAGTTTCGTTTGTAAAATTGTAATATGTTAATAAAGTATTGATGTTATTATATACCTATTTTTTGGAAATGACTAACCACATATATTATATATGCCCTATTTGAAAAATTCATATCTTTGGTCTGCGTCACTGAGTTATTGATTAAAATAATTAGGTAAGGTAATAATCTTAATCTTTGTTTTCATACATTGTTTTATTTATTTATTGTAAAAGTGGATCGCAGGTTTCGTGCAACATAGGCACACGCTGTTTTGGTCTTCCGACACGTCTTGATGAGCAATTAGGAGAGCAGTACCCAAGATGGAGCTGATGCTAAACCCGCGCTGTACCTAGTGCAACTTAGGTTTCGTGCAACATAGGCACACGCTGTTTTGGTCTTCCGACACGTCTTGATGAGATGACCAACAAAAACTTTCTTTGCTGCCAAATAGAAAAAGAAATACGAGAAGTTAGTAGTGCAAGAACTAAACATGTCTTTCTGTTGGATTGGCTCCGCCTTCGAAAACTAAGCCATTACCCGGATGGTTATTAATTTGCTTATTATTAGGTATTAATTACTTTTTGGCAGAAATTTGCTTTACGACGGGATAGGGACTGGACAAGGATAGGGGGTGGGGTATATTAAAATTATTTTGTGCTTTTCAGTGGGTTGGTTTTTTGAAGGTGGTTCCCTTTTTTTTAAAAAGAATTGAAATTAAATTATTACAGCTTTTACTTATTTTTGCTTTTTATTTGGTTTTTCTTTTAAATTTTTTATTTATTTTTATTTTACATTTATTTTTATTTTTAATTATATATCTCCTTGGCAATTCAACGGCGCAACGCTGCCTGTGTCATGGGGACGTTTGGGCCGTCTACGGTATGGGGTGGCACCATAGCCTAGTTTAATTTAGTGGTTAAGATTGACAAAGCCTGTTGCAGATTACATCATTTGTAAGTAGATGACGAAGCCTGTTGCTGATTTGCTTTTGTGTCCACTTGACGAAGCCTGCATTGCCAATCACGATCTATGCATGGATTATCGATTTCCTGTTTTTAATTTATTATGACGTTATAATGTAAGTTTTGTTTGTAAAATTGTAATTATGTTAATAAAGTATTGATGTTATTATATACCTATTTTTTGGAAATGACTTTTACCACATATATTAAATATGCCCTGTTTGAAAAATTCATATCTTTTTGGTCTGCGTCACTGAGTTATTGATTAAAATAATTAGGTAAGGTAATAATCTTAATCTTTGTTTTCATACATTGTCTTATTTATTTATTTTAAAAGCATAGTTGAGCATCAATGTGTTTTAGGTATTTAAATAAGTCCAATCCCTCTTTTCATAAGAAAGGCTTGTGCCAAACCACAGAAATAAATATACCATAGAAGACGCAAATGCATCTACTTCGCGTGTCCGAACCCCGACCAAGCGTCGAGGTTGACCGTCGCTCATTACAGTCCACGCGCGTCAGTTGTTGCAGCCGGACGTCCTTGAAAAATTAAAAAATGCTTCGTTGCATGATAATTAACTGCAACAGCCCAAAAATTGCGACCCAAAGGCAAGAACATATTTCCTATCACAAATAAGTAATTTTAAAATTATGTTATTCGTAGCTCCTACGATTGCTCGAGAGTCGAGAACGAGCGTTACATATTTAACTTTATATACTGAAAACATATCTTACGAGCACTTTCAAATAGTTATCCTGAATATTTTTTTGCCAACTGATGATTATTTTTATAAAAAATACCTACACTCTAGTCAGGAAATCTGCTAACAAGTTCATTCATCAATAGGTGAACTTGTAAAACATACTTCTCTTTATGCAGCAACAACAAACTACTAACTACCTAGTCGGCTCATAAGTTCTGTCACTGGCCTTTAAAATTTAAATTTGGAACTCCTAAAACAAAAACCGTTCTGCATTTGAATTTCGAATCTTTATTAAATATTTGAGTAGTATAATTTTGCAATTTTCTGTTTTCTTCAACATGGAGTGGACGCTTAAAGATAGCCGTACCGCAATAATTGCACTATATCGTTGTGGTCACTCGCCGACTAAAATTTTTAAGCTACTTGAAAATTTAAAATTCTCTCTAAGATTTGTGTATCGTACCATAGAAAGATACAGTGAGGTCTCTAGTTTAAATGACAAGAAAAGAAGCGGTCGTCCGCGTACAACTAGGACTCCAGCGGTTGTACAAGCAATTAGGGCACGCATTGCCAGAAATCCCGCTAGGAAACAAAAAGTTATGGCCCTCCAGATGGGTTTGAGCAAAAACACGGTGAAAAGAGTGCTTAATCAAGACCTGAGACTTCGTGCTTATAAACGAAAAACTGGCCATCTTCTCAATGGTCGGCTTAAAGCTTTAAGGCTTAAAAGATCTAAAGCTTTATTGAAGAAGTACGCTAAAAATAAGCACCGTTGTATACTGTTTTCGGACGAGAAAATTTTTGACATAGAAGAAAACTGTAATAAACAAAATGATAGAGTGTACGCTCGCAATAGTAAAGAAGCGTCTAATAGCATTCCCCGTATTCAAAGAGGTCATCACCCTTCATCTGTGATGGTTTGGCTGGGAGTTTCTTATGCGGGCGTCACTAGTATGCATTTTTGTGAGAAAGGAGTAAAAACTAGTGCCAAAGTGTACCAAGACACGGTGTTGACTAATATTGTGAAACCACTATCCCATACGATGTTTCTAAACCAGCATTGGGTTTTCCAGCAGGACTCTGCTCCAGCCCATAAGGCAAAGTCTACACAAGCCTGGCTCGCCTCCAATAAAATCGACTTTATACGGCATGAAGATTGGCCCTCCTCTAGCCCAGATCTTAATCCTTTAGACTATAAAATATGGCAGTATTTAGAGGAAAAGGTGTGCTCAAAACCTCATGCAAATCTAGACTCGCTGAAAAAATCTCTTGCTACGGCAGTGGCCAATATCGACATGAAAGTGGTGCGTGAATCCATTGACGACTGGCCACGAAGACTTCAAGCCTGTGTAGATAATTATGGCATTTTGAATAAATGTTATACATTTAGATTCTCTAGTTTATAAGCTTTCAAACGCTGTACAAATTATACGGAATAAACTTAAACTTTTGATTTTATTTGATACTATGTATATGACAGAACTTATGAGCCGACTAGGTATATTAAATCTGTGTGCCCAACAGTAGGACATAATATAGGTTCAATTTATAGACATAGTATATACAAGTAGTTATAGACGCTCCACCAAGCGACCGCGGGTAAGAGAAAGAATATTCATATAAAATTTGGGCAGCATAGGATTTTTTCTCTTTCACTCTTATAAATTCAGTATTTCGCCATCGCCTCCTACCTATGATGCCACCCGGTCGGTGATAAGGACAAAGCATGGCACTATTTTCTCTTTCCTCTTATAGGAATCGCAATAAGACAACTTTCTCTATCAAAGAGTGTCAGGCCCTTGTAGACCGCGGGCCAGGAACAGATTTCCATGACCAATCGCCTCCCGGGCGAAAACTCGTATAGTGGTTAACGGCTATGTATGATGAACCCTCGTGAACGTCAGCTGCCGCTCTGCTGGTGGGTTGAGGAATGGCAGCAAATTAAGTCTATAAAAAAAATTTAGTCATCGCCTCCCGCTTGATACTTTGTCAGATGATAGTTCAGATGCTATTGTGAGTAAACAAAATCGTCAGCCGATTGTATCACTGTGGAAAGACCGTCTTACGCGCTTCGGTGGCTGCCATTCCTCAACCCACCAACGGAGCGGCAGCTGACGTTCACGAGGGTTCATCATACATAGCCGTTAACCGCTATACGAATTTTCGCCCGGGAGGCGATGACTGACGAAATTTGCGCCTGGCTCGCGGTCCATTGGTTGAATTGATATAAAGTTTGGTCATTTATGAGGCATGACCTGGGACATAGATACAACACATGGAGGCCATTTGTAGACCTTTTTTACTAGATTTGCTGCTTCTAAAAAGTGTGAGTTGTATGTTTTTATTGTAAAAATATATTGGTACACTTTTATGACCTCTGATGTATACACCCTAGGCCAAAAGTATGGAAACAATGTAAGGCATTTGATTCCAATGTATTTTTATAATACAGATTTTGTAAATATCATTGAAATAAATGTTTTGGATTGCTTGTTGTTTTTATAGGGTATGGATAATGTTGTTTGATATAATATACTGGGTGTGGCCTGTAATATGAGCAATTAAACTGTAGTCTGTACTCCTTATATTGACCAATGTATTGCGAATTTTGTTATGTTTAAGGCGTGACAAGCAACGTCAATCACAATGTTAAGGGCATACATTGAAGACTTGCTCGTGTTACAGGACACACCCGGTATGTATAAAAGTGTAGTAGGAGATTATGAAATGATTTGGACAACTTTTCTTAAACATCAATTTTTCAACAATTAATGTCTCATGCAATAATATTATAAGATCAAATTAAGTCTAATTTCTATTATGGGTCCCAAGTTCCATTACTCATTTGTTTGATCTACACATGTAAAAATAATTAAAATAAATGAAATATGAACAAGATCGCTTAGACAAACTCCACTGCATTGGGGCTAGTATTTGTTATCTAGTACTTATAAAAAAATAAAATTAAATAGTCCAAACAGATCATAGTTGTGGTGAGTATAAATGCATTTCCTTAATGTAATCTAGGAAGGAAAATAGAGACAATGTTTATATGAAAAAGTTATATGATTGTGAAAATGAAAGTAATAATAAATAAAATAAAATAAATAGTTAGGTAATATTGAATAACTCAAGAATGAACTCACATAAAACACAATTAATTCTAATGTGGATAACAGTGGTGGTGTTAAACAGTGAGGAACAAACGGTATACCAAAACTTATTAATTCAATGATATTTACAAATTATAATAATAAAAATACATCAGAATTAGATGCCTAATATTCTGCCCAAATTATTATGTTATCTTGATGTAGATAGTTGATATGACAAGTGTATGACAATTTATTAATTAAAGCCAGAATGTTGTAAACAATAATAACATCAGCCAAATAAACACATTAAGTTTTAAACTTACTTTCGTAAGGTGTATATAGGTTCAGCGTGTTTTGAAAATCATTTAGCAAACATTTTTTTAAATCATAATATATGGTTGCAATAATATGAATAATATGAATGGTTGTAATATGAATAGCAATTTTGAGGTGTTTTTCTAGTAACTTCATCAATTCGGAACCTGTTTTCTTGACTTTGGCTTGATAGAAAAAAATAACGAACATAGGTCTAAAACGCACCTTAATAATTGTAACATTTTTTTGCATAAAAGCTAAAAAATAAAATCTTCTAAAAATGCGCAATTTTATTTTTCATTAAACTTTATTTTTTCTTAACCTTACTAAAAATAACAATTCAAAAACATGATATCCGCGATCCTGGGCATGCACAACAATGAGAGTGAGAGAAAAACCTGAACCAATGGGGCCTTAAACTAAATTACTAAATTATAAAAATTCAAAAATATCTCCACGACTTTATCAGGGGGTATTGGCCTATCATGCGCCATACACACACTAAAATAACCAACTTACGGTGATAAAAGTGTTAAATTTTTCATAAAATATTTCAAGGATAACAGTGCGTCATAGTATTTACAACTAATCTGGTTATAAATAACAAATCCGGCTCATTCTTGGTGCAGAGGTTATTCATTGCGGTTCAGCGTGGTAATGCGGCGAGCGTTTTGGGCACCTTTGCGCCGGGGATGACGCGGGGTGGGATTTTTGACTGACTGTTGCTTACTGCTTTGTGTTTTGTTTTGTATTTGTGTGATTTTAGGTATTTATTAATATTTGTATAATTTTTGACATTGTATTTCTGTATTGTGTTTTAATGTAATAAAATAACAAATAAGTAACAATCTGTAACAAAAAAGAATCCAGGTCACTAGTCGGTTTTTAATGTCATCATTTCATGGTCTTCATTAGTATTAATTATTAATAACTTCTTACCAACTTCAGCTAAACGGTAAATCGATCAATATGCACAACTCTTAACGCATTAACGATTGACAGTGTAATATCTATTGAGCAGTAGCTAAAGTAGTTTTGTTTTAGCAGTGACCTGCGTAGCGAACTACGCATACGACGCGTCCGAGCCGGACGAGCTGACCATCCGGCCCGGCGAGGTGCTGCGCGAAGTGGAACGGCTGCCGGGCGGCTGGTGGCGCGGCGAGCTGCGCGGCCGCAGAGGCATGTTCCCGGACAACTTCGTGTCCGTCAGCACGGACCAGACCAGCGCCAGGTGAGCTTTTATTCAGAAGAAACAAAGAAAGACGGGTAATAGCAAGAAAGACAAGGGGACACAATTCGAAAAAATGTTTTCTCAAACATGCAATGAAATATTGATATTACGAGTATGTTCCTTAAAATAGGCTGCGGAGTAGAGGTCTTTAATGAAATTTTATAAAATTACAGGCCTAGGCCGGCAAAGTGCTCTTTTTTTAGGGTTCCGTATCCAAAAAACGGGTAAAAACGGGACCCTATTACTAAGGCTCCGCTGTCCGTCTGTCAGTCCGTCGGTCTATCACAGTTGAAATTTTCACAGATGATTCTGTTGCCGCTATAACAAATAGGTACTAAAAACATAGATTAACTATCTGCAAATTTCGATTTACGCGGTTAGCCGGCCAGAGCGACGTAAAGGAGAAATGTTAAAATAACCGACATACGCAGCTACAAAGAGATATATTAACATTTAAGTGGAATATATTATTATTATTATCAGATCTATTCTATTATATTTGTGGATTGATGTTGTTATGGGCTCTCATATTAACCAGGAAATTACCTATTGTGACAGCAATTTAGTGTTCACTTCATTGGCCAGTGCGTACTTCGATAAAATTCAAATTCATTGGGCAGTAAAATTTTGATTCTCAACCTCAAAACAGATGCCTACTTCTTTCGTTTTGTCCATTAGTGGTCTGCACAAGCAGAGCAAAAACACGTCCTCGGAGCTCTGGCAGTTTTTTAGCCGAACATATTGCCTTTTGCGTCTTACTTGTACCATATCATATGTATTTGCAACTTGCAACTCATGTGTCTACAGTGTTCACGTTTTGCATGAGAAGTGTAGACCACGTTGTATCTAGCAAGAATCATGTTAATTAAACTCTTGCCTATATGATGAGGATCCTGATCGAATTTTTAGTCATCTTTTTGCATTTTTTCCGAGAACGATTTTTTCTGCACTATACAGCACAACCGAGATTTAAACCCACGATTCGTAACCACCACAAACATATGAAAGGTTAACCTTTTCGACGCCGTGTCAAACACAAAAGCTGTCACTCGGACGCCACGTCACCGAAGCGTCAAAACTGAAATTGAACTTTATGCACGTAGGTCTATGTTGCTCTGTGGTCTGTGACTGATTAATCCGTCTTTGGCGTTGGACCTGCGGTGCCGATATATCGGTCATTGGCGTCCAAAAGGTTAAAACACAATCATACCGAGACAGTTTTGTAAAAACAAGACGCCGAAGTCGACTAAATGAGGTCAACCTTGCCAACATTAAGCACGAGCAAACATTTCTATGAGAAAATAAAGGAAGCCAAAGCTTTCTTACTCATACTCGTATATGCTGTCAAGGAATTGAATATTTATCGTCCGCATTCGTCTTGAATTTCTAAAACCATTACGTGGGCTGGCGAACCACTCCATAATTTCCCAAGGGGTCAAAATATAAACATAGCGAATACGCAGCGTAGCTGCTAGTTCTAAAGTTTTACGGCTGCTTAAATCCGTTCATTGTTCAATTACTCGGTGATAATAAACTTTAACATTAAAACGCTGTAACTACATGTTAAAAAACAATCAATTCTATACCTTGTTCTGACAAAATAAAGTTAACAATGGAAATTATTTTTTCAATTGTGGTTACTCCAGAGCTCTTAAGCGTGGCAGACGGCTGTACAGTAGTAATGTAGGCGGACGAACCGCTACATTCTGCTTCAAACAATTACTTAGCGGGTGTCAACAAAATCAAGATTAATTTGTAGAGATTACAAAACCCGGCGAGTGTGAATCATAGCAGAGATTCCTCTGTAGGTACTGTACGTTATTTGTACCTAGTCGGCTCATAAGTTCTGTCATATACATAGTATCAAATAAAATCAAAAGTTTAAGTTTATTCCGTATAATTTGTACAGCGTTTGAAAGCTTATAAACTAGAGAATCTAAATGTATAACATTTATTCAAAATGACCGCCATAATTATCTACACAGGCTTGAAGTCTTCGTGGCCAGTCGTCAATGGATTCACGCACCACTTTCATGTCGATATTGGCCACTGCCGTAGCAAGAGATTTTTTCAGCGAGTCTAGATTTGCATGAGGTTTTGAGCACACCTTTTCCTCTAAATACTGCCATATTTTATAGTCTAAAGGATTAAGATCTGGGCTAGAGGAGGGCCAATCTTCATGCCGTATAAAGTCGATTTTATTGGAGGCGAGCCAGGCTTGTGTAGACTTTGCCTTATGGGCTGGAGCAGAGTCCTGCTGGAAAACCCAATGCTGGTTTAGAAACATCGTATGGGATAGTGGTTTCACAATATTAGTCAACACCGTGTCTTGGTACACTTTGGCACTAGTTTTTACCAGGGACCGGACAACCCTTTCCGCGATAAAACCCTTTCAATGGGCGACACTTAAACACGGCTAACACATTGAAAGACTTTCCCTATTGAACTGCAAGCCCATTCATACCCTTACCTTTGACTAACCCTTACCGACGAGCTAACCAAAAATAAGGCTAGCTCTTAATAAGGGTTACCCTTATATTTAAGCGCTTTTTATAAAGGTTTCCCTTTGCGTGAAAGAAACAGGATTAGTATATATCTACGGTAGTGTATGAAAAGAAAATACGTGTCAAGTCAAAGAACGCCGCCGTCGCCGCTGACGATCGCTCGGATTCGAAGTAATGTGTGCTTTATGAACAAGGTAGACGACTTAAATTAACACGCTTATATGCTAAAAGGGAAGCCCTTTATAAGGCTAACCCTTATAAGCAATATGCAAGGTGTTGGTGAGCGGATGATAAGGGTTTTGTAAGGGTATTTGGGCTACCGATTACTCAAATGTGGTAGCTTTATATAAGGGTTTTTAAAACCAAAACAAAGGGTTTCGTCTGGCAAAGGGTATGGTGAGTTAAGCCTTATGCAATACCCTTATAAAACCCCGATAAGGGATAGCGGGCCGGTCCCTGGTTTTTACTCCTTTCTCACAAAAATGCATACTAGTGACGCCCGCATAAGAAACTCCCAGCCAAACCATCACAGATGAAGGGTGATGACCTCTTTGAATACGGGGAATGCTATTAGACGCTTCTTTACTATTGCGAGCGTACACTCTATCATTTTGTTTATTACAGTTTTCTTCTATGTCAAAAATTTTCTCGTCCGAAAACAGTATACAACGGTGCTTATTTTTAGCGTACTTCTTCAATAAAGCTTTAGATCTTTTAAGCCTTAAAGCTTTAAGCCGACCATTGAGAAGATGGCCAGTTTTTCGTTTATAAGCACGAAGTCTCAGGTCTTGATTAAGCACTCTTTTCACCGTGTTTTTGCTCAAACCCATCTGGAGGGCCATAACTTTTTGTTTCCTAGCGGGATTTCTGGCAATGCGTGCCCTAATTGCTTGTACAACCGCTGGAGTCCTAGCTGTACGCGGACGACCGCTTCTTTTCTTGTCATTTAAACTAGAGACCTCACTGTATCTTTCTATGGTACGATACACAAATCTTAGAGAGAATTTTAAATTTTCAAGTAGCTTAAATATTTTAGTCGGCGAGTGACCACAACGATATAGTGCAATTATTGCGGTACGGCTATCTTTAAGCGTCCACTCCATGTTGAAGAAAACAGAAAATTGCAAAATTATACTACTCAAATATTTAATAAAGATTCGAAATTCAAATGCAGAACGGTTTTTGTTTTAGGAGTTCCAAATTTAAATTTTAAAGGCCAGTGACAGAACTTATGAGCCGACTAGGTAGTTAGTAGTTTGTTGTTGCTGCATAAAGAGAAGTATGTTTTACAAGTTCACCTATTGATGAATGAACTTGTTAGCAGATTTCCTGACTAGAGTGTAGGTATTTTTTATAAAAATAATCATCAGTTGGCAAAAAAATATTCAGGATAACTATTTGAAAGTGCTCGTAAGATATGTTTTCAGTATATAAAGTTAAATATGTAACGCTCGTTCTCGACTCTCGAGCAATCGTAGGAGCTACGAATCACGAGCGCTGTCGTGACCTTTCCACGCTACTACAGGCGCTGAATTATTTCGATTATCATACACATTAGAGCAGAAAACTTTATTGGTCTCGCCGGAAGATCAGCGCTGACTTTTGGGTTAGCATTATGCTGAGGCGGGACCATTTCGTGGTAACGTATGCGGAGTGAAATCTGGACAAAATTCAATGTCGTATTAAATAAAAATGACATGATCAAACAACGTTAAATGCAAGATAAAGTTTACTCCAATGCGAGATTTTTAACGGAAGTTGTGATACTTTAAAGCCATCGGTGTTGAAAACACGCATGTTGGCATTTTTGTAAGTTAAAATTTTATCTTCCTTATGAAAACTTTATTAGAAAACTTCGTATGTTCGACATATTTCACATTCTCGTCCGTTGGACCATTGGTGTTCTCAAAACAATAGTTACCTTGCCATAAATTTCCATTTTAAGTGACATATGATTAGTCCCCCATAAATCCCATTACGCAAAAAAAAAATGTTTTTTACACATTTTGGTCGGTATGACGTTCCCACATTTTCAAAGTTATTTATTGTTATTTTCAGATACGGTGACCTTAACTTTTCTTAGATGTGTGCCGATGCCCACCATCATGATATTTTTAATAAGTTTTACTGCCACATTTGAATAATCTCATGACCTCTGTAAGATTTTGTGACTCGGCGGGCCTTTATTTTCTTTAATCGATCTCTCTCAGGAAACTGGCTAATGCTGGAAGGTTTACCTAAACCAGACTTTATACCCGTAGTATTTTTTAAAGAAAAAGGATGTTAAAATATAACAAAACTTCCGTGAGACACAGGCATATTAAATATATTAATAACGGGTCAGTCACGTATTTTAAATTGAAAACGCTCGACATGTTTCACTCCGTACCGAGGAGCTTCATCAGGAGCTTGCGAGAAACTACCCTCGTTTACGGCATTATTGTCAAATGATGGGTTGACAATAATGCCGTAAACGAGGGTAGTTTCTCGCCCCCCCTGCCGCCACCGGCGCCCGCGCCGAGTCATCGGGCGCGGAGGGCTGCGGCCCGCAGTCTGCGCCGGTCCGTCACCGTCGACGCAAGCTCCTGATGAAGCTCCTCGGTACGGAGTGAAACATGTCGAGCGTTTTCGATTTAAAATACGTGAGTGACCCGTTATTAATATATTTAATATGATGTAAAAATATTATAAACAAATCGTCACCTCTAACTCGCTTCCACAAAATGTTTCACTATCTTCGCTTTCGGCCATAGGGAAATAGTACTGGAGAAATTACACACAGTTTCGCGATGGTGTTCTTCTAGATTTACCATAATTTCAAGAGAAAGAATCCAATGCCCATGAAACTTACCGGATTAATTGACAGATATACAGACTTTAAATTGGCAGTTGGATATAATTTCAGTTTAATTTTTTGTTTACTTTTTACATGTTCAAAACTTTGTCCAGACGCATACGTTAAACTATTTATTTTTATATTTATATTTCTTTGTTGTTTTTATACTTTTGTATGTTATAGTTTATCACGAATAAATGCGATGATTTCTGATTTCTATTATGGCAATTTCATTACAAAGTGAAGTGACTATATTTTATGAACATCAAGTAGAGTCAACGTAATTTTATACTTACCAGATGCTTTACGGTAAATTTAAACATTTTAAGGATCCTGATGTACACATCAGCGAAGAAATCCAAAAATGTGTGTGACTTGAAAAAGCTAAAGCCTGAAAGTAGACCTGCGCTCTGCGCTCAACATAGGGATTTGTATTTACGGTGAAGAGGGTCAACAATGTTTTCTTGACCGAAAAGAGGTCTAAATTTTAACGCATTCATTGCCATTTTAGAGATTTTGTATGAGCTTAGAGGCCATGTGCAAATTATTCGCTTGAACCTTAGGTAGGTGAATATATTCAATAGATTCACTGCCTCATTGTGTAATGAAGTAATGAACCTTGATTTTATTTTACAATAGCGATCTGCATACGCTATTTACTCTGGAGATTTCATAATCATAGCGTTGAACATTACGGTAAATATGCTTTATGCCCCCATAAATGAACAGGTTCCTTAAAGGTCATATTCTAGCTACTGTTAGCCGAGACATCGGCGGGTTACACCGTTCTATACCACAGATATATATCTAAATTAATAACCTAAGCGCATTAGAAGAACCGTCAGCAACAGAAGTAGTAATAGTAGTTAAATGGGTGAGATGATCAAAGTTATTTTGAACCTGCTTTAGGCGCAGCTACTTTTTTTCTTGATTCTGTACCTCGAGAGTAGTGCCGTTCCCGGGAATTCCCGGGAACGTTCTCCATTTTGTATGGGGAAATTTCTCGAGTGGGAAATTGGGAACGTTCCCGGGAACGGCACAACTCTACTCGAGAGACTTGTAGCTCGCGAGCCGTGGTTTGGAGGCCCATGAATTTTATTCTGATAAAAACTAAAAAGAAGGAAAGGCATCCCTATGGCGTTTCTGTTTATAAATATTTCCTTCTTTGTCTGAATAGATTCAAAATTGAATCAATTTAGAATCGAAAAAAAAACTAAATCGATGAAAAATGCCTAAAGACGAGTATTGGTAAACACAAAGTTTGTTAACTGCTTGGTTTTCAAACTGTTTAAGTTACGAAATAAGCACGTATGAACAACGGACTGTCTCATTTCAAACATAGGCATAGAGAATCATACTATATTTGTCTTACACTAGTACTAGCACCCAAAAGAAAACGATGAGTATAGTTGTTTTTGTTCTTATTTACTGACAATTTGGTTTGACCAACTATATTTCTTATTCGTTACTTGACATGGTTCCATCCATTGTGGCCTGTGATATGATCGTATAGTCAGTGCGCGATTATGGCGCCGTGCATTGTATCGTGTATGTTTTTGTTGTTTACTTATGTCATGTCATGTCGTTATATTTATTTATGTTAGCTTATTATACATATACTAGCCTGTTTCCGCGTAGAAGTCGTTAACCCGGGCTGTTGTTGAAAAAAATCCTTTCGTGGAGCTCTGCAACATTTTGAAGAAAATATGTTTCAAGTTTCAAGGTCCTACCTTCAACGGTTTAGGCTGTGCGATTTCTATCAGTGTCTAAATGACGAAACTGGTTTTATATTAAGATATAATGTCTGTCGGTCCCCACACCGTTCTATACGCACTAAAGTTCTCCAGGAACTGGTTTGGATACAATTGCCATGCGAGTCTTATATTTCTAGTTCACTGACACACATAAGTAACTTTTGTGATCTATCTTTTAGCCAACCTGTATATCTAAATGCACGTTTGCACGTGTCCTGACTGACTGATTCAGCAACGCAGAGCCGAAACTACAAACGATAGAAAGTTGAAGAAATTCAACCCCTAAGGGGGTTAAAAAGGGGATGAAAGTTTGTATGGGGTTCAAGTTTTATTTTAAGCTAGGAATTTAAAACTTTGTAAAAAGTATTTTATTAAAAAACAAGAAAACTAATTTCAGCATTTTTGGAAATTCCTCCCCTAAAAGGGTTAGAAAGGGGTTGAAAGTTTGAATCCATTACAAATTCTTTAAAACTTCTTAGAAAGGCATAATATAAGATACAAAAAAAGTTATTTCAACGCTCTTGATAATTCAACCCCTAAGGGGGTTCAAAACAACGTGGATATGATTTAGATCACTTGATTTAAATCATATGATTTAGATAACTTGATTTAAATCAGTGATTTAAATCGTGATTTTAATCAAGGGTTTTTTCAAAAAAATCATTGATTTAAATCATTAAATTTTTACTACAACCAAATCGGCCCAAAATTGTTTAGGGAATTCCCCGGACCACTACGGCACGCACACATGTGCAACCGAGTCATAGCGTAACAGTGTCGGGGAAACCATGAAACTATAATACGAGACGCATGGTACCGAAACAGTTCCAGGATTCCCCGAAACTAAAACACGAGACGCATTTCGCTTTTCGCCCGGTCATTCGTAATTGACTAGTGAAAGAGTGAATACAACAAAAAGATGTCGTTTTAAATTTTTTAAAATTGTCGAGTTTAATAAATTTAATGAAAATACGTGTTTTCGTTTTATTATATAACTGAACTGGCTATTTAATTAATAAAATAGACAAGAAAATGAAAAAATGAAAAAAATCTGATTTTAATCAAATAAATCCGATTTAAATCAAATTAATCGGATTATTATGTTGTTTTTATAAAAATCGTGATTTTATCAACCCTAGTTAAAAAGGGGATAGACGTTGAAACTTGGTAAAAGGGCATTACATGACCACCAACATACAAATCCAAGCGTACGAAGCTGCGGGCAACAGCTATATCAACATAACTGGTTCTGTTTGGCCATTATGAATATTATAATTTAGCGCTAATTTCCATGGAAATCGATTAGGTGAAAGTTCACTCTAATTTTAAGATAAGGACGTAAAACGTTTGCTCATATTAAAATCATAACCGCAACACAAGTTAGAGGGCACAGCGGAAGGTCATCTCGCCGGACGTGGGTGTGTAATGTTTAATATAAATATATATATATATATATATATATATAATACATACATACATACATACATACATACATACATTTGTTATAACGCCATTTGATATATTATACGGTACGGTATATATTATATGTATACGTACGTGTGTGTACGTGTGTGTGGTGTACGTATTTGGAGCAGCCTAACTGGGGTAGTAGTAGTAGTGGTAATAGTACCTCCGTCAAACTGAAGACCACATGCTAACAATACTATCCCTACATTATCTGTATGTATGTTAGCAAATCATCGATATGATATAAAAATATGATGGTGGTCTTGGTGACGAGTAAGGCTTCCAGAGTACTAGAGCAGGGATCTCCAAACTTTTACAGTTTTTACACCCGAGGGCCACAACCAGGCCTCCGCTACGTTTTCGCATGCAGGCCGGTTTGTATCGAGTTGGGCCTTTTTCACTGGCTGGATTGTATGGAACGGACTTTGTCTCCTTTTGTAGGCTAAATTGGCAGGATAGCGTGAAGTAGTTTGGAGGGCCCTATACTAGAGGATGCATTGTATTGATGACTAAACATCCAAAACAACATAAAAGCTTGACAACGCACAAGTGACACCTCTATTAGGATTTTTCGTGACTTCGTGTCATAGTTTAGGATGACATGATGCCAGCATTGTAATATTAAAAACATGGGAAGTGACGTCGTTTCGTTAAGTACTGCCTTCATTTGTTACTAGCAGTATAAGTATTAGAGTAAATGATGTCATTCGACTTGAGAGTCTTGCGACTATATGATTTAGTATGCAAATTGCTTCTTACACCACTATTAACTGACCTGGACCTTATTTCGTTGCAATAAGGTCTACAAATGGTCATTCAACTGGCTCCTATATTTAGTTGGTTTGTACGTAGGTATAACAATATGTGTAGGATTAGATCATAGTATAAGGTACTCGCTAGTGGACATCACGTGTAGTGCCGTGTTAGTAAATATTGGTTGTGGTGGTTTGTCGAATTTCCGATGTTTATGTTTTCTTGTTTTGACTCTTAATTGTAAGTGAGTGTTCATCGTTTATTAACGTACTATATACAAGGTATGGAATTCTTTATTTAATTGTTTAGGTCCTCTACTAATATGGCAGTAAAAATTAAATCGTTAACTTAAATCTTTTAGGTAGTAATTGAACAACTTTATTTTATGATATAGACAAGACCTCAAACTAGGCGAACCAGGTCCCTTTACCACCAGAATCATCACAACACTGCACAGAGTAATAAATTCAATGAGTGTATTTGTTTTTATTCCGTAAGAAAGCTGCAAGAGCAATTGTACCTACGTTTCTATTGTCTCCCGAGACTAGTGAGATTAAAATCGACAAAAAACGACGACAGGAATCGAAGTTTTTATTATTTTATTATGGCTGTTATCTTCTGCAAGGTACCAATAATTACTTAGCTACACTGCTTTCAAAACAAGCGAGATGACATTCTGCAGTGCTCTATCCCCTCTATCATTCCCTAGGCATTTTGATATTTTAGCCTGATAATTTTTTCATTAGCTGTATTTATAATGAACCTGTATCTTATCAGTTTGGATAAGGCGCTGATAAGACGTGGTTTGCGACTAGCTGTTTGAGCTGTGGGCTGTGGCTCTTGCTCGAAATACATTGGTTTTTTTAAGTTAGTTGATGCTGGATTATTGAAATTATTGGGAATAAGTAAGTTTGAGTTGCGTTTTTAGCAGCAATCGCTGGAAGGCACCCAATATTATTAAAAAAAATCGTGAGTTTGACAGTGATTTATCGTGGTTAAGTGGTGTGGATATGCCTACGTTCCGGATGAACGTTTTGACGAGGGCGGCAAGGGATGACCGAGTATTGTAACAAGCTCTGTGAGAGGCCCATGATCAGCAGTGGACCTCTTTAGGCTGTTGTGATAGTCCTTAGATTAGTTTAAACGAGTAACTGTCAAAAAATTTTTTTGTGACACACACTTTTATTGCTCACTGTACTTCTTCTCGTTTGCATGTCTATCGAGTACTTCTTGAGACCTTTATAATGAGCCTAAACTTGATGTGTTTGTGTTTTTCCATCGAGGAGTTCCTTTGGCTACCTACCGGCTGCATCATCAGAACACCTCCATGTTAGCATATTATTGCATTGTCACCGGAATTACGACAGTACTCCAAATTTCAATCTGAATCATTTGAATCAGATGCCGGGAAGTGGTTCAAATTTTAGTTACAAGATTTGAAGCACTATATATACAAAGGTAGGTACGCAGTGAAGCTAAATAAAAGTGTGTAATAAAAAGGAGCATTTTTAACCTCGTAAGGCCAAATGTGTATTACAATGTAGTGTACACTTCGTTTCAATCTAATTATAACCTTTCATAAACTTAATAATTAATAAAGTTATAATTAATTAGTAAAGTTAAGCATTTCTTTTGTTTTATTGATTTCTCAAACAAGCGAAATTAACCCCAGTTTACTATTTATTTATTGAAAACACATTTACATGACATTACAGTGTAAAACGAATGCGCCATGAAAGTTAAACTTAGTAACTAAACGTTAAACTTCAAACTTCAAAACGTTATACTGAAACAAAAATACTGAAACAAAAATACAATTGGGCAGGGCACATAGCGAGGATGAAAAATAACAGATGGACAAAAACAGCAACAAATTGGAATCCAAAGATTGGTAAGAGAAAAAAAGGCAAACCAAAAACAAGATGGGAAAAAGACCTAATAGAAACAATAGGAAAAAACTGGAAAGAAATGGCAACAGACAGACAAAAATGGAAAAAAATGTTGGACAAATACTTAAATATAATAGAAAAAGGCGATTCGGAAGAGGCCTAGGTCAAAAAGACCTTACGAATATGCATATGGAAGAAACATACAATAAATATTAATAATTGTTACAAAAAAATGTCAACAGTTCGTATAATAAAGGCTTTAATAATAATAATAAACGTTAAACTTAGTAACTAAAGTTAAAACTTAGTAAATAGGGTAATTTTATATGGTTGCCCTTACGAGGTTAAACGGTGTGATGTATCTACCTACAAAGTGTATATGCTATGTACCTAAGTGTACACTATCGAATAGATCACGAAGCACGTTTCTTCTTCGACGGTTTTTACAATCTAGGTCACTGTTACCACAAGCTACCTTATACATTATTTACATACGTGAGTAGGTATAAGTATATACTCGGAGACTGCCTTGTCGTCTGTTTTGTTTAATTTACGAAGTGTACCTACATCAAAAGGCGTGACTACTATAGTGCTAGGCTAATGTCCAAATGTTTACTTTTGTGTTAGTTGTTTATTTTTTATTTATATTTATGCATTGTGTTATAACGGTAATGTTTTCCCCGTTCACCACAGAAGTGCAACTAGTCCTTCTTACTCTTTATTAAAAGTATGTCTAATTGTCTAGAGTAGACCAGTACAGTACCTACTCGGTACTCCGGTCCTACCTGTAGTTATTATTGTATCTATGTATACATGGAATTCATTCCCTAAATTGTTTCGTGATTCTTAGTCAACTGGGGCGACTTGTATTTGTTTATCACTCATTGTTGTTGTTTGTTATAAGAAGTTATTTTGACGCTAATTATTGTTAAATCGACAATTCACAAAATACTTTTGTAGGTATATTAGGCTAACCCAGAGCTAACCTTATCGTAAGTACCGGTGAGCCAGCATAGGTTATTTCAATATCTGAATGTTATGTATGTAATAATGATTATATGTATCAATATTTGTGATGGTAGTTATTAATTCATTCAATTATGAGTCAGGACAATTTTTCCTACAATATTATTTTAAGCCATGGGGATACCAGTACTGTGTTAACTCTCATAAACAGCGGAAGAAATACATACATATAACAATAAATAAAATCGTGCTATCACAAAAAATATATTTTCGTACACTTTCGGTTGGTCGCTCTCTCGTCGCTCGTATCGCGTTTCACGGAAAAAATCAGCAGCTAAAAATATTAATGGATCAGAGCCGACTTTGTAAGTTTTAGTAAATTAAAAACGTGGCGACGATAAACCTATATGCTATCTCTTGACAGAGCATACAAGGTAAAATAAGGGAATCTTACCCCTCCTAACCATCGTGTGTGATATTTAGCTTACATGGATGGGCCAGGGGTCGGAAACCGGTATTTGCTCCATACAAAAATACCGGTATTATTACATTCTTTTTCGTTCTTTTGTTTATAATTTCATTTTTAATGGGACGTTTTAATAATGCAAAATTGTTTCCTAAATAGGTACATGATTCAGTCCCACGTAATGAGCATAAAAAAATTCAAAATATTGGGCTATTTCGGGGTTTAAAAAAAATACCGGTTCCGAGCCCTGGGATGGGCAGATTAAGTGTCCTAGTTTAAAATAGCCATAAAATTAAAACAAAACTTCAAATTTCAATATTAAACTTGTATTTTTTTAAGCATATACAAAATTAATTTATTAGCTCAAATCGCTCTCCTTTAACCTGTATAACTTTACGCATTCTACCATAGAATGAGTTGCACGCGGCACGCACTATCTCATCTGGTATATCGTCCCATATTTTGATCAACCGATGCTTGAATGAATTGTGTGCTCCCAATCGCTGAGCATGTATCCCTACATAGAAAAGTCCAACGGATTCAAGTCTGGTGAAGATGCAGGCAATTCTTGCCACGGTATAAAATCTGTCTAAAAGCTAGCAAGTCCCTGCATTTTTTCACTTTAGCTTTTTTCTGGCCAAGAGCGCTGGTGGCCTAGCGGTAAGAGCGTGCGACTTGCAATCCGGAGGTCGCGGGTTCAAACCCCGGCTCGTACCAATGAGTTTTTCGGAACTTATGTACGAAATATCATTTGATATTTACCAGTCGCTTTTCGGTGAAGGAAAACATCGTGAGGAAACCGGACTAATCCCGACAAGGCTTAGTTTCCCCTCTGGGTTGGACGGTCAGATGGCAGTCGCTTTCGTAAAAACTAGTGCCTACGCCAATTCTTGGGATTAGTTGCCAAGCGGACCCCAGGCTCCCATGGAGCCGTGGCAAAATGCCGGGACAACGCGAGGAAGATGAGCTTTTTTCTGGCCATCTGTTCATCCATGTTTTTTTTTTGTCTTTTGTAGGCCTTCAATCCAAGATCATGTCGTAACATAGGACTCATTGGATCGTCGGAGTTTACTTGCACTTTGGGCTGGATTTCGCCGAATACGCTCACGAACGCTTTTAATCATATTTTTGACACAAACAGATGGTTTTCTACCAGGTTTGGGCCTGATTCTTGAAGATCTGTTTTTTTTAAATCACTTTAATGGTCCGAGATATGAACCTTACATTAATATCTAAATGTTTTAGCTTCTTAAATATCTCGCACGGTCGGAATTTTTGCATGTATACATTTACAACGAGCTAGCGTTTCGCATCCATGTTCAAAACAATATATATCAAGCTCACGTCTAGAAATCATAAAGACGCATACATTCTCGATTATTAAAAAATAATATAGTAAAAATAAAACCGGCCAAATGCGAGTCGGACTCGCGCACCGAGGGTTCCTTACTTTTTAGTATTTGTTGTTATAGCGGCAACAGAAATACATCATCTATGAAAATTTCAACTGTTACTAGCTAACTAGCTATCACGGTTCGTGAGATACAGCCTGGTGACAGACAGACGGACAGCTGAGTCTTAGTAATAGGATCCCGTTTTTACCCTTTGGGTACGGAACCCTAAAAAGTTCCGAAATATGGTCCTTTCCTAGCTTAATAACTAATAACAATGTTTTGTCCAGAAGCAGCACTGGCGTGTCGGGTCGTTGTCGGGCGGTGTTCAGCTACCAGCCAGCGAACCCCGACGAGCTGCCGCTCTGCGTCGGCGACGTGCTAGATGTGCTCGGGGAGGTAAGCTACATATTGTAACGGTGTCCTTCCAGAAGCAGCACCGGCGTGTCGGGTCGTTGTCGGGCGGTGTTCAGCTACCAGCCAGCGAACCCCGACGAGCTGCCGCTCTGCGTCGGCGACGTGCTAGATGTGCTCGGGGAGGTAAGCTAGATATTGTAACGGTGTCCGTCCAGAAGCAGCACCGGCATATCGGGTCGTTGTCGGGCGGTGTTCAGCTACCAGCCAGCGAACCCCGACGTGCGAGATGTCCTAGGGGAGGTAAGCTATGTAGCTATGTACATACTCGCGTGCAAAAATATTGCATTACTGAATTTTTTCAACTGCACCCAATATATTTGTAAACCGGTTAATTTCGCTAAATTATTACGGTTGTCTACGGTGTGATTGAAGGTTTGGCTGTGTGATTTGTATTATGTACACAGTAATAAGCCAATTAAATAAAGTTACACATATTATTAAAATAACTCAGGTTTTTATACGATTATACAATTTTAAAAAGATAATCCCTGTTAAACTATGATAGTTATGCTTATGAATCTTAAGATACGTGAAAACATCACGTAAATATATCTATTTCAAAAGAAGAAACATCCATACGATTATCAAACGAACAACTGTCAAATCACAAGCACTGCAGTCGTAATTAATAATTAGTTTTAGATTTTACAAGATAGTTCATTTGAATTCTGCTAACAGGCAAACAGTTAACAATGAAATAAAACTATAAATATACCTATTTATATTATTGTATCATAAATCGATAATCATCATCGCTTGGAATAGGTATATTAGTCATTGTCAAAAGGAAAAAAACCAAGACATGCATCATAGTATCAATTATAAAAATGAACTTAATGGCATTGCCCTAAAATTTAAAAAAATCGATGAGCGGAAAAAACTACGATTAGGTTAAAAATGATTATATTTAGTAGTATAGTATACAGAACTGTCGACTAATTTCGTAGGTATAAACCTTGAAATATTTAGTAGGTTCGAGTCGTCGATAACAGCTATAAATAAACCCATTCTTTGGTTTACTCTTGTGGAGGATATAATTACAGTCCCGGCAAATAAAGATACCATAAAGCCGTCTTTACGTCGTCTGTGAGGGACCTTTTTGTTAGAATATATCACCACCAACCATCTTGAATTCTTGCAGGTTCCAAGAGAAAATACTACAGTACTACTTATTCTTACTATAACTTGAATGATGAGTCTTGAAGAGAAGGTTGGTCTTAAGATATCATTAGATATCAATCACATATCAGTAGAATAGCATTAGGAAGTCTATATCTCAACAAATTGAATGCATAAGGTTATTCAAACCGGTGTTTGCATACGATGTTATTTTAGTGACGTCACAAATGAATCGTATATCCGCGTCATCTGTCTATGACTTAGCTTGACAATAGTACATTTTGACCGATTTGCGATTTTTTGTTTCGAGTGAGTTAGACTGGGCTACTTATTTCTCCATAGATATCTGTGTGGCTCACCGCTATGCTTTAAGCAGGTAGTGACTCAACAGACAAACTAATGATATATCATGCAATCTAAGTTCCCGCCTTTAAAAATGTATGTTTCCACCCTCGTTAGGCATATTTAATTTAACATATGTATTGTTTATGTCAGGTGGAAGAAGGCTGGTGGCAAGGGCGCCGACAAGGCCGTGTGGGCGTGTTCCCGTCCAACTTCGTCGTGATGCTGGACTCACAGCCGCCCCCGTACGAGACCACCACCTTCGAGCCCGCGCCTGCGCTCCCGCCCAAACCTGGTAGCTTTATAGTATTTTATGCAACCGTTGTTTAAGAGAGGTCAAAAAAGGCGAGTGGCGTGAGTAACAATTTGAGGCGAAGCCGAAAATTGTTAATAAAGACGCCACGAGTATTTTTTGACGTTGCATACAATACTTTTTCTACGACCAAGCACTTACTTTGAAATTAAATTGTAAATCTAGTGGTCTTCTACGTACGGTAAATACCACTAACCGGTACGGTATACGGTTCTATTTTAAATGCTTAGTATAATCTGAGACACTTCTGTTAGAAGATTTAAAAAAACCGGCCAAGTGCGAGTCGGGCTCGCGCACGAAGGGTTCCGTACCATTACGCAAAAAAACGGCAAAAAAATCTCCTTTCTTGTATGGGAGCCGCCCCACTTAAATATTTATTTTATTCTGTTTTTAGTATTTGTTGTTATACCTTTAATTTAACTGTCTAGCTATCACAGTTCGTGAGATACAGCCTGGTGACAGACGGACAGACTGCGGAGTCTTTGGAATAGGGTCCCGTTTTTACCCTTTGGGTACGGAACCCTAAAAATGAAATAAAAAAAAAACATTAAAATAAGGTTGGCAACAATGTATTTCATACAATATTTTTTAAATGGTCATTATACGAAATATCGAAAAGTGCCAAGAAGATACTGCGTGTATGCACAAATGCGTTTTTGGGGAATAGACTAAAGACTTGTCTTGACAACTATAAGGTAGGGTTTTAAAGATGTGTGCACGACCCTTTAAATGACAAATAAAAGTACGGGAGTAGAAAATATTATTAAATTGGCACGTATAATAGACGTCATGAGTTGAACGCTCTTGCAGAAGGGGATTCCTCGCTTTAAATCATCATTTCCTTCTTAAGCCATTGTACCCCTACCAGTATTATAGTGTACAGTAAGCTTAAAAATAACTATTAGCCGTGTATGTTACATGAAAATTAAATTTTACAACATTATTACTGATAACGAGAGCGCTACTTTACACACCTACTTTTGAATACTGCAAGTAAATGTAAGGACTTGATTGTGCTAAAAACTCTCATGATGTAACAGAACAAATATTTAGATTCGAGCAGGTAACTCACGAAAGTTGGGATAAATACGCACTAAACAGGTGTTTATGCCAAATTAAGGTGTATGAATGACGCTCGACTCGAGCGAGCGGCTCGAGTACTGTACTTTTTTAATGGTTATCCATTAACTGTTTTTTGCATGGTGATGGAAATTTCCATCATAACATTGTCCTATGAATTAAAGGTACTTTTGGAGGTGATTGATATTTATTTTTAAGACTATCCACTTTCAACACTAATCCATTTTCCGATTTTTCACTTAAATTTATGCAGTAGGTATTCAAATTTATAAAAATTCTTATTCATAATTTTTAAGAAAAAAAAACCGACTTCAATGGGGGATGCCGCTGAAAGCATTCTTAGATTCCAGACAATGAAATGAAAAAGACAGCATCTTTTGCCTAATTATGTAGAAAAGGAGGTAAACTGACCCACTTTTCTAGTAGCATTTCGTTTTTGTAAGGGTCGCAGTTCTAACCTAACCTACGTTTCTGGTAGCATTTCGTTTCTGTAAGGGTCACAGCTCTAACCTAACCTAACCTACTTTTCTGATAGCAGTTCTGTTCTGTGAGAATCGCAGTTCAAAATCCACCCACCCACCTAACCCACTTTTCTAGTAGCATTTCCGGGTCCGGGTCTGGGTCCGGATCCGAGTCCTGGTCCGTGTCCGGGTCCAGGTTTGGGTCAGAGTTCGGTCCGGGTCCGGGTCCGAGTTGGGGTCCATGTTCAGACCCGGGTCCGGGTCCGAGTCCGGGTCCAAGTTTGGGTTTGGGTCCATAAGGAAGAGAACAAATCGCCAAACGTGAACTATGTGTCATTGAATAGTTCCATTCTGATCATCATCAGCAGTTCCACTTCATCAAATGTCACTTTTTAAAATGTAAATGCTGGATTTGTTGATGAAAATACAAAAATCACTATATGTATGCCTTTCACATTTGAGGAGTTCCCTAGGTTCCTCGTGGGTCTCATCATCAGAACTCGAGCTTGACAAAAATATGTCTTAAAAACTTAAGTTGCTTAACAAACATAAAGAAGTGGACAAATCGCCAAACGTAAACTATGCGTCATTAAAGAGTTCCATTTTGATCATCATCAGCAGTTCCACTTCATCAAATGTCACTTTTTAAAATGGAAATGCTGGATTTGTTGATAAAAATACAAAAATCGCTATGTGTATGCCTTTCACATTTGAGGAGGAGTTCCCTCGATTCCTCATGGATCCCATCATCAGAACTCGAGCTTGACAAAAATGTTTCTTGAAAACCTAACTTGCTTAACAAACATAACGAAGAGGACAAATCGCCAAACGTGAACTATGCGTCATTGAAGAGTTCCGTTCTGATCATCATCAGCAGTTCCACTTCATCAAATGTCACTTTTTAAAATGGAAGTGCTGGATTTGTTTATAAAAATACAAAAATCACTATATGTATGCCTTTCATATTTGAGGAGTTCCCTCGATTCCTCATGGATCCCATCATCAGAACTCGAGCTTGACAAAAATGTTTCTTGAAAACCTAACTTGCTTAACAAACAAAACGAAGAGGACAAATCGCCAAACGTGAACTATGCGTCATTGAACAGTTCCGTTCTGATCATCATCAGCAGTTCCACTTCATCAAATGTCACTTTTTTAAATGTAAGTGCTTGATTTGTTGATGAAAATACTAAAATCACTATATGTATGCCTTTAACATTTGCGGAGTTCCCTCGATTCCTCATGGATCCCATCATCAGAACTGCATTTTGACCAAAACGGGACCAATCTGTATGTATATACTTACAATCAAAAAAAGAATTTTCAAAATCGGTCCAAAAATGACGGAGTTATGGAGTAACAAACATTAAAAAAAAAAAAAAAAAACAACCGAATTGAGAACCTCCTCCTTTGAAATCTTGAAGTCGGTTAAAAATTACATTTGTTTCAAAACGAAATGTCGGAAAACTTGGAAAAACCCAGAAGTTGATGATTTTTAGTATGTGATTTTCGGCGTTTTTTTCGGGGTTTGTAATTGTTTTATATTTAAAAACTTTATCATAGTTATATATCACAAATAGTGTACCTTTCAAATAATAGTCTGATTTTTCATATATCTCTTACTGAAAATTATATATTTACATAAATATGATTGAGCCTATGCAACTTTTAACAGTGATTTCGAAGTAAAATCGATGTTATATTTTTACTATTTTTCCCAGAATCAGCAAACAATTACGTGACACATATTCATTTCGGGCAAAAAGAAAAAATCATGCAAAGAAGGGTTACATTTTATGCATACTTTGGTAATCGAAATTGAACTATCGTGAGACAAATATTTAGATCAGTACGGTGAAAAAACGGGTAAAAATAATAGTGAGTGAAACCGTACTGATCTAAATATTTTGAATACTTTGGTATTTGATTAAGTTCAACTCAAAAGTACCTATCTCTCTTCAACAGTTAAGGAGCTATGTCGCGTCCTTTTCCCGTACACCGCGGTGAACGAGGACGAACTGACGCTGGCCGAGGGGGAAATTGTGACGATAGTGTCCAAGGAGGCGCCCGACCGCGGCTGGTGGCGCGGCGAGCTGCACGGCCGCGTCGGTCTCTTCCCTGATAATTTCGTGCAACTGCTGCCCCCTGGTGAGTGACAGCTTTATACTCGTGTAGCAAAAAGAGGCTGGCACACGCACGCTGCCCAAGGGGGATATCGTAACGATAGTGTCCAAGGAGGCGCCCGACCGCGGCTGGTGGCCTTCATTATTTTAACCTGAAGACGTCTAACGACAAACATCTAGCATCGGGCTATCCAGTATGATATAAACACTACTAATTTTAAGTCTCAAGACATTTTGTGTGTAGGTACACTGGCTTTATTAAGTTGTTTATCCATATTATGAGAATAATCGAAACTGCGCTTGTTCGCTATCTTTTA
This sequence comes from Cydia strobilella, assembly GCF_947568885.1. NCBI lineage: Eukaryota > Metazoa > Arthropoda > Insecta > Lepidoptera > Tortricidae > Cydia > Cydia strobilella. The sequence goes on from NC_086048.1 coordinate 10,611,256, forward strand.
CGTAAGTTGACGTCGTTGTATCGGCACCACAGTTTGTCGATGCGGCGGAGCGATATTTTATCTGTATTTTTATCTTTTATACTTATTTCGGCCCTAGGTCATTTATCCAGCGTTTTACGTTGTTTGCACACACAAACATAACTTAAAAACTTAAATTAGCTGTGTTTTTTTTTAAACTATGGTATCTGAAGCTACATAAACTAATTAATTACAGACATAGATATACCTTACCCTATTGCAAGTACAAAGTTTCAGAGCAAACTAGTTTGTATGGAGAACCGAGCTTGCCGCTGCCGGGGACCCTTAAGGGCCTTAAGGGTTCCGTACATCATACAATAACAACACCACGTTTCACGTAAACCATTGCGGCTGTGTCCCTAAAACAGCCTAACCGCATTTTTGTTCTAAGTCTGACTCACGCTTGACTGTATATTTCCTATAAAACGATACGATACACGATATAGTTTTCAAAACTATATCGTGTGGGACGGAGGGACAGACAGACGCACGAGTGATCCTATAAGGGTGCCGTTTTTTCCTTTTGAGGTACGGAACCCTTAAAACTAATGTGGCAGATAGATAGGGACTGAAATGATTCCGCAAGTGACACGTTTCGCTAAATTTTGTATGGAAACCTAATTTTTTTTTCGTTCAATTGTTAAGAATATAAAAAATCTAACAAGTCTTATCTTGTCCACATGTAGGTTGGCGGGTTGCGAACTGTAAATAACAATTGAATGGGCACCATTACTGCCGTTCCCACACTTGTTGGTTATTCATGAGTCTACCCTGATTCGAGCGTGACCTCGACATTGCTGCTTAACTCTCTACAGTCTCAACTCAACGTCACGTGGTTTGTTGCGAATTATAAGTATTTTCGTAATTTGTCCGATTTAACTAAAATCAGAGTAAATGGAACTAAAATGTAACCTACGATAATTAATACGTACACATACGAGTACGTATATATAATTTTATTCGCAACAGAGAGATATTTCATTCATAACATTTTTAAGCCAAGTCAATTTAGTCAGTTTTAATTAAGTGTTATAATCTCGTGTCAGTAAGTTTAGCGTATAGCAGTTTCATTTATTCTATTTCCGGAAAATATTCAAACATGCCGGTCCTTATCTGAGCACAAAACATCATTGTTTATGTCGAATTCGGCATCGTTTCAACTTCGACATTCATTAATTCAAATGAGTTTCGTTGTTTGTTATCTCTGGCGTTTAATTTATTTGACATTTTAAGCTTGGCCAATGCCTTACTTGGACAAGGGTTAAATGGGTGAAAAGTTGAAAACTCGTTGCTGAAACATTCAATTGCTTGATACTATGATTTTTACGAGCTTTTAAATTCCACGTTTCCTACCACTCCGCCGGCGTCCGATTGAACCTAATAATTTTAAATATCAAAATTAGAACAGTTATTTAAGAAAATTTTTGGTTTAAATTAAATGAAAATAATGTAACCTACATATGTATTTTTGTTACACTCCTTTGCATTACTAACAAAAAACACAAAAGGACTTTAGAATAACAAAATAATAATATTACGCTTCCCACCGGGAGTCAAAATTAATATTAGCGTTGCGTTTCCCCCTGAGACTGTAAAATGTTTGGTATTGAGCAAATGATTGTTTGAAGTAAGTTATTGGATGTGAAAATAATCATCACTAATATGTGTATTTTGCAATCCGGCGAGAACAATTTTGCCACGGAAAAAGAAATCGATGAAAGTAACGGGATTTAATTCTACGGTGGGACATCAAGGACAACATCTCAATTCAATCTGAATTGCTCAATTTATTAATACGGTTATTTAACTAAGTTATATTAAGTCTAAGCAAAGTTAAGCCTTTTTAGGGTTCCGTACCCAAAGGGTAAAAACGGGACCCTATTACTAAGACTCCGTTGTCCGTCTGTCCGTCTGTCTGTCACCAGGCTATATCTCATGAACCGTGATAGCTAGACAGTTGAAATTTTCACAGATGATGTATTTCTGTTGCCGCTATAACAACAAATACTAAAAAGTACGGAACCCTCGGTGCGCGAGTCCGAATCGCACTTGGCCGGTTTTTATTAATCATGTTGCAGCAAATTAAAGTAAAAAGCATTTTAAGTAGTGCTGTGGAATTGTGTCTTTTGTTCAACGAAAAGTAGAATGGCCCTTACATTACAACCAATTGAATCTTATGGTGGTAACAGTTTTAAGTCCGGCGACTCTACGACGCCTCTGACGCTGAGTTGAAAATTAATATTAAACATTTTACTAAGCAATTGTATTAATCTTGGTAACCGCCCTAATCGCCCTAGGTACTCCTGTATCGGGGGTAGGTACCAACGACATATGGTATGACGGAATAACCGTATGCTATCACCGGTTGACAGATAGAAATGTTTTGTAAATGTAAGGAAATCTACAACTAAGTAAAATCGCTCTCGTCTACAATGTCGTCCGCTGTCACTATTTACCTAGTATAAATATCAAACAGTATTTAAAAGTTAACAAGTAACCTATGTAACGTAATGTAACGTAACGACTTTATTTCGCGATTTTACACTTTACGAATTATAAACTTTAATATTAGCCGTACTTAAGTTTTCCTGTTAGCCCTAATGAATAGCCAGTGTAAGCTTTTTTTTATCTTAATAGTGTTTCTTGCTAATATCAGATTATCAATTACTTGTTTAGTAGAAGCGCTGGTGGCCTAGCGGTAAGAGCGTGCGACTTTCAATCCGGAGGTCGCGGGTTCAAACCCCCGGCTCGTACTAATGAGTTTTTCGGAACTTATGTACGGAATATCATTTGATATTTATACCAGTCGCTTTTCGGTGAAGGAAAACATCGTGAGGAAACCGGACTAATCCTAACAAGCCCTAGTTTCCCCCTTTGGGTTGGAAGGTCAGATGGCAATCGCTTTCGTAAAAACTAGTGCCTACGCCAATTCTTAGGATTAGTTGTCAAGCGGACCCGAGGCTCCCATGAGCCGTGGCAAAATGCCGGGAACGCGAGGAAGATGATGAATTACTTGTTTAGTGTCTTATTATCGCGAAGACACTTGTTGATATAAAAGGTTAATTTTAAAATAAGTATGAACATGAACCATTAAACCGGCCATTAGCGAAAAGTTGCTCAAGTTAGGGAAAAAGCTTGTAAGAGTTGTAAGGCTTTACAAGAGTAGTCCACCATTAACTCTAGGAGTTCTCAAAATAAACTAGGCACCTGCTTGTTATGAAACTTTGAAATTGTGAGGTCAGAGCACGTTTACTAGTTTAAAGTTAAAAATTAACCAGCCAAGTTATATTTTACACTGAAGTGATCGTATTGAATACCTAATCAGTTACGCGGTGCGTGTAATTTTCTGTAAACGATAACGATGTCGATAATAGATTACCACACTAAATGACAACTCTTCACTCGCGAAAGTCGTTTTTCAGTTTATCGCGTGTGTAGTGTTTATAATAAATAATAAACAATTATTTGACGAATATTTATTTGTATAGACCTGCGTAGCGTTATTTATATGGTACGTTATATTATTAATAGGTATATGTAGTAGCTAGGCGTTAGCAACTCTTTATATTCCGAAACGTCAGAAAAAAGTTTAAAACTGCACATTGCATTTTTTTACAAAATTAAGTCACTTGCATTTTGAGTAAAAAAAATGTACTGTATTTTGTTTTGATATCATTTATTTTTAATAGCGCACTATCTACAAAATATCTTTACAATTGCTAATATCTTGCAATGATAGGGTAATTTCTCTTAGATAAGATTCCTGCCATTTATAATTGAAGTGTGTGCTAAATTATTTCACCTATGAAAAATACATTTATGTTGAAGTAACAAATGCTATACAAACAATATATGTATACGACCAGAGATGGGCATTAATCGATTAATCTTTTAGTTAACTAATCAATCGATTAAAAATATCAATCGTCATTTTTTAATCGCGATTAATTTAGTTGCGATTAAATTAGTTGTGAGAATGTTCGACTAACAACTAAATTAGTTTTAGTTTCAATCGACTAAATTTCACGATTAAATCTATATTAAAACTACGTAGTCGCCCGTTTTTGCATTTTTTATCTTGCAATATGTAACTACAAGTACGTATGTATGTAACATACGGAGGTACTCGTATGTTGTAACTATGTTAGTTTGGGTAGAATTTTGCGACTTATTTTGAAGCAGATATCTTCATCCGATTGAGCTGAAATTATGTATACACGTTTAATTTGAAATGCTTGAATGACAATGCAAATAATACCATAATATTATTATAACGATATATTGGTAATAACGACAAATAGCGAAAAACTGCATTGTTTACAAATCGCAAACAATAAAGTAGGTTGGTGCATTATTAATACTTTGAATTATACGATACTGAGTAAATCTTAGATATAGAAACTATCAATATTTTGCTGTCTCTGATAGTAAAACTCTTTTTAGTGTCACGCGGTGACAAAACAATGGGATAATCCTACTTACCTGGCCTGGAAGTTGTTTGTTGCATTTTGGTGCAAATGCCGACGCATCTTCTAAAAATAACACGTTCTATTGAATGACACATCTGCATGTTGTTTATTATCTACGCGGTCTATTTTGTTTTCAACGTGTGGTCATTAAAAATATTTAAACCTCTTTGTAAAGAACTCTCAGCGTTAACTATGGTACATTTTCCTTGCGTCATTCTACATTCAAATATATCAATCAACATACATATTTTATTTATTACCGCTATTGCCAATATATTGGACCGGTAGCGAATTGGTCGATCAGCCGCTTGTTTCATATACAAAGTTTGATTTATTATAACTGTGTTTTTTAATGTTTTATCTTATCACATATGAACATGTTATTGTATAAACAACGTTGATTTGTTGATAATTTTTGCTTTTAATTATTATTTTTACGATTGCAAGACTAACCTCATATAGTTTAACTAAATAAATATCATGGTTGCTTTTATATTTAATATACAAAGTTTGATTTATATAATTGTGTTTTTTTAAGTGTTATTTTACTAATGCACAAAGTACCCAGTTCTTATTTACCCTTAGATAAGAGAAATTTAATCCAATTTCAGACAGATGCACTACTTTAGTAGCAAAATAATAGTGAGAACAGATCTCACTCCTTAGAAACGGTCAAAATATCGTAAGTAATACATGACTATTTTATTTTTAAACATCCGTTAAGATGTCCTAATCAGTCTGTCAACATAGCCATACCGAGGTATTCTATTCAATTTGCTTCTAACATTAGTCGCGAGAAAATAGTCTAACTAATTAGTCGATTACAAAATTTAGTTGTCCGAAATCCATCGGCAACTAATTTAGTTGCAACTATATTAGTTGCACTCTATACAACTAAGATTGACCAATCGTCGTTTTCAATCGTCAGTCGCAACTAATTCTTGTAATCTTAATCGTTAATCGTTAGTCGATTACATTTTGCCCATCTCTGTATACGACTATACACGTTATAGCTTAATACCTAAACCTCGTTCTGCGCCATGCTCGGTCCAAAAATCTCCATTACCCTCGGCGGCAGTGGAGACTTGCTGAACCGGACTCAGGGAAATTACCTGTAAATCAGCTATTATGCCATAGTTTAACTTTAACCTTTAATTAATACCTAATAAGAGCATGGACAAGTCACGCAACTAGAACAAATTTCGAAAGCGAACTAAATTTCACACGCCAGGTCAATCATTCTTGGCATCTTTCTTACGCCACTGATAAGTTAACTTCCTTTTTATAAATGGTTGTAGATATTAACAAAACAAAGGCCCGTTGTTTGAGGCTCAGTACTTTTTCATGCTAACCGAGGAAACAAAAAGACACTCATTTAGTATAATACGCAGAGCGAGCTCGCGCTAACTGAGAACATAAACTAAACGCGAACCATGCAGCCATAAAACATGCGACTATAGGCCTTATTTAAATTGGTATGAGAGACACTTAGTCTTGGGAACGAATCTCGTGTACTTGTTAGTAAACAGTCCGCCCACGGTGGTTTAATATTCGATATTCTGCTATTGACATTTCTCATGAAGGTTAGCGTAGTCGTGATTTTGCGTAACTTACCTCATCACGTCGTGCCTGTGTCATTTTTAATGCAGTTGGCTCACTCGCGTTGATGTAATCGCTTCGCTACAGTGTTTTTCCATTAAATTGCAATTTTATTTAGTTCAAAATGGGAGTGGACACAACAGATAGTAAGTGTTAAAAGTTTTCAGTTTATTTGTGCGGTGTCAAGGAATGTGAAAGGATAATGCAGTTTGTTATGTTACTTTAGATGAACTTGAGATTGCGCCTACACTATTGCCAGGAAAGGGCAAAACTATATTTTATTGCATCCTCTAATAATACGATATGGTATTGATATCGTTCCTTTGTAACAACCGTCTTCTGTATTCTTAAGATATAAAGAAGAAAGAAGCATTTTTAAAGATTAAACTTTGTTGCATCTATCCCCGTATCTGCCTGTGAGTGTAAACAAATATTTAAACGTCAACTAAAGCACTAGATATGTGATTGTGAGCTGATTGGATGGAGCCGAAAGGCTGCTGTGAAATAACCCTGTTGCCCCTGTTGGATATTTGGTAATAAAATCCTGTTGTGAAATATCGCAATTTAATTCTGCTTTTGGGGATGCTCATGACTATATAAAAAGTGCAGCTGTCATTAGAAATTGAATGTCTGACGTCAGCTTTTGTTTTCAGTTACACATGACACTATGGAAGAAAAGAAACCGGACCGGCCGCCCAGCAAGACTTCGATATACCCCGTAATAAACAAGTACTCCGAAAAAAGCGCCTCTGTCAAAGAACTGACCACCTCTAAAATAAGGTAACAATTATATTTACTTCCTGTACCTATAAGTTAGAGGCTGATCGTAATATCCGTCAGGTAATGAAATATCTAGGCATGTCATAAATCGCCGCCGTTTCATGATTTGGCAGTACCACCCGCCCTATCATTCAAATTCAAACCCGGTCGTTTGACGATTTGCCTAGCGCCTTTTAAGTACCACTGTAATTCGACTTTGTGTACAATGAATATTTAAATTTTGAAAGTTTGTAAGAAATTAAATTTCAACCTCGTGGTCAATATTACGCCGTTTATTTAGTTTGTTATCCACAGGAAACCCCTGTTTGGGTGTCCTTCGCACTAAATAACATCTATTGCAATATCAGTACGCATCCGTTGATCGCGCCATAAACCTAAATTAGCGAAGAGGACCACTAAAAATATTGTGTAATATTACAGTCGGCTACTGAGATACTTGCCACCTTCTGCATACTAAGTTAAAGTAAGATAACGACTTACTTTCATGGTTACTGGAGTAACCAGCTATTCCTGCTGAATAATGTTATTCCTCAGTTTTTCTCATGACTTCAATTGTTTTTTCAGCACGCACAAAGAAAACACAATAAGCAAGGAGAACAACACTACAAGTACAGTAACGCACACAAATAAAAGCGAGTCCGAAAAGCACATACATAGCGAGACGATCACGGACGGGACGCCAGATTCACAAGTAAGTATGGTGAAAAAAAAACCCGATCAATAAAAAGTCCGATTACCAGAAACACCCGATACAGTGTGTAGGACCAAATAGTCATCAGCGGAAACATGTCACGCTTTCTATTTACTTAGGCAGTAGAGGAATTCCGCAAAAAATCTAATCAAAACTACTAATAGTACTAATACTGTTATTCATAGACATGTTAACAGTTTAAGTTAAACTTAATATGAGTTTTATGAATATGTATTATTTGTGTTAGCGATTTTTAATTATTATATGTTTATTAATAACTTTAATTAGTTCACTATTTACGCTACTGTAATCTCCGATGACCCCTGAACTTTGGTTTTCAATAAACATGTTCTAGTTTCATATCTCCTCAAATGTTTACGGTTTTGTGTTAACTCGCATTTATATACCACGTTAATAAGAATTCAAATTTAGTAGGTATCTGAGTGATAAAAAAGTGACGGTAATGTTTTTAAGTGTATTTTATTCGTTTGGCTGAGTTTAATTTTAAGTGCAAGTTGTTACTACAAACTTCGGATATTAAAGTATGTAATTCGGTAATACGTCGAATTCGTACGTCGAATAGTCGTAACCAGTCAAGGAGGCCAATTTTAATTTACAAATCTCATTTGACATCTTATTTTGACTTTAATTTGACTTTAATTTATATTGGTGTGAACGATATACGCAGCGTGTAATAACATATCAAACAGATTTTTTAAATAGGAACGCCGCGCAGCGTTTTTGTAACATTTACCTATAAACTTGTAATCTTAACCTTTCTAGGGAAAGAAACCGCCAGTGCCATTGAAGAAAAGTCCAACGCCGACGTCCGGCGTTACCGGGCTCTTCAGCGGATTGAAAAACAAGATGCTTTCCACGGACAAGTAAGTTGATTTCATGAATTTTTTGTAGCCTGCCATTTACAAATGTATTTTTTTTATCTTAATTTTACTATAGGAAATTAGTAAGATGATGTTCTAATGTAGATAGTATAACTAGTATAAGTGTCACCAGAAGCAGATACTCGAAAGAGAAAAGGATAGATAAAGAAAAAAAAAAACTTATAACTTTACATTAAGGCAATTATTGATGCCGAACATATTATATATTCGAGCTTTAGGGGCATTCCCGGAAAGTTAACATTTTTTTGGGTAGTGTTTAGAATATACCTTTGCATTTACCATGTTATTGTGCCAAATGTCGACGTCGTAGCTATATAAGTATTAATAAAGAAGCGCCACGTACACAACGCTTATCTGTTTTTGTATCTTTATTCGTTAATATTGTTAAAGAGATAAAGAGAAGTCGTCGACGACGGTATCCTCGGGCAGCAGCAGCGGCGGCGAGTGGGACCGGCCCGACGGCGGCGGCGCCAGCAAGCCTGCCGCCAACACTACCAACAACAACAACAACAACAACAACACCTTCGACCACGTCGAGCGACACTCCATCCTCAACGACCCGCGCGCCGGCCGGTCAGTACGTCTGTGTCTTACTGGAGTCAAAGCAATCTGAACCTTCTGTAGTAGTAGATACATTCCATGTTTAAATGACAAGCGGTCGCGGGCGTTGCGTCGCGGTGTTGCGATTGCTTGTGAAACCGACTATGCCCTCCTCAGGGGTCGGCAAACTTTCAAGAACACAGTCACAGGAAATATAAATAAAAGATGATTCGATTCTAGTAATCAGAGAGCCACGAATATTCATTCGGATTGTCTATCGTTATCTCTCTCTCTTATCTGTTGCAATTACACCTTTAAACATTGTGCCAACTAGACGAATCCGTGAACTAGCCCGTTTCATTAATTGCCGGACTTTTTGTGAATATGTTATACCAGTGAAAAAACACACTAACTGGTTCGGCTCCCAATAACGTGTGTTGTGAAATATTTACTGCCGTCCTTGAAAGTGTGTTTAGACGTATGAATTGGGAAAACTTTGGGCTCAACATTAACGGGAGAAGACTCAATCACCTACGGTTCGCAGATGTCCTCATACTGGTAACAGATAACCCTTCAGAGCTGAAAACTATGTTAGACACGAAGCAAACTGGTAGGCCTTTCCATGAACATGTCAAAAACAAAGTTAATGACGAACAGTACGAAGAAGCAAATTATAGTGAATGGAAGTGAAATAGACTATGTTAATGAATATGTATACATTGGGCAGATAATATCACCGGAAGATCAGACAGATAAGGAACTTGAGAGAAGAACTACAAATGCATGGAGAAAGTTTTGGTCTTTGAAAGAAGTTTTTAAGGCAAAAGAAATACCAACAAGGCAGAAATTTAAAATTTTCAATAGTTGCATAATACCAGTAATAACTTATGGTTGCCAAACTTGGGGACTAACAAAAAAGCAGCACCAAAAACTGAATGTGTGTCAAAACCATATGGAAACAAGTATACTCAATATAAAACTTAGAGACAGAGTCAAATTGTCCATCCAAAAAACGATAATTAAATTAATAAAAAAACAAAAGTGGCGCTGGACAGGCCACATGATGAGAGAAACACTGGATAAGTGGACAAAGGACCTTGTAGAGTGGTGTCCTAGATATAACCAAAGAAAGAGTGGTCCACAAAAGTTTAGATGGTCGAATGATATAAGAAAAATAGATGGAGGTAAATGGATGCAAACAGCAAAAGAAAGAAACAAGTGGAAAGCTATCGAGGAGGCCTACGTCAAAGGACGAGTTGAAGTTAAAGTCGTGAACGTGAAACCAAATTAATATATGCTATGCACCCAAAACTTCAATAATAAAGGCTATTTACATTTACATTTACTGTGGCATGAGTTGATGAGTCTCATTTTTAAAAGGGGTGTTCTACTACGCATTCTCTCGAGCCCAGTATCTCACATAAGGCGCCGCTTAAAATAGTTTAGAAATAACTCCGTCTATAGCGGGGATAACCTTTTTCTCGTTACTTATTACTTTGCGCTGTTTCTTTCCTATCCTCGTAAGACCCACATAAAAAGTTATTCAATTTTTAATTTGAACCTTGTTCTATAAGTAAATTGGAACGAATTTCGTTTATTTTACAACGCAGTGAAACACAAGAAATGCTACTTTATTTGTTTCATGTAAGGTTCAAATTAGATTGCAATGAATATGTACATTTTAATGTACACTTAGACTCACGAGACCAGTACCAGACAGATCGCTTAATATAATAACCTCAAATGTGTTTTTAAGTTAAGATAACAGTAAAATTAATATTAATAAATAACAATTGAATTTCAGAGTAAAAGCGCCGCGACGCCGGCCCCCTAGTCAAGCGTTGCGGGATGATACTCCACAACAAATTGGATTAAGTAATGGACACGAAGGTAACTGTAATTGATTTATCAATCGATCAATCAATCAATAATAATTAGTAGCAGTAGGCAATTGATTTCTTAGTTTTGTGATCCCACAACGGGTGTGTCCGTTAACAATCATCTCAGTTCTTCCTAGAAAATCCATACCAAGTATTATTGTACAACCCTTTGAACTCCACGCCTATCGTGTGCGGCGCGTCATCGGAAACCTTGTCGGGATGCACAAAGGTTGATATTGGGCCGTAGCCGCGCGCGTCATATGACGTCTTTGACGGTCAAACGGTTAGTTTGTTTCAAGCCGCCGGTAATCATAATTACATATATTATGTTCAAATTTTATTGAATTTGAACAGATGTAAAACATTTTGGTTCTCTATGAGACTAACCGGTCCGTCAAATTTGATCAGAAAAATAAAAAAAATATGACATTAAGTTCCAGGCGACAAGCCGGCCGCTGGCGAGAAGCCGGAGGAGATCAAGCCGCGGGCGCGCGAGTGGGAGAAGCACCGCGCGCCGTGGATGGAGGAGCTCAAGCTCAACCAGGCCAAGAAGACCAGCTTCGACGGCAAGCCCGCCAAGGGCACCGGCAGTACCGACAGGTAAATCCACTACATAGTCAAGTTAACCCTTAAGGCCGCGGACTGGACGTCCAAACTGGTTCATTGAATTTAGATCGCACCCGGGCGGCGCTCGCGGGGGTCGGCGCCGCTCGCTGGAATGAACCTGTTGTGGACGACGCCGCGCGCCAAGTGCGCCCCGTCCAAGTCCTCGTCGCTGACGTGTTCATTGGGAACTAACGGAACGTCACAACCACTGACGACGACTGACTGAGGTTATCTGGAAGAGATCGCTTTTTAGCGATAAGACCGCCTGTTGTTACCTGGTTCTATTTTTTCTTTAAATATTTCTTTGTAGTTTTACATGTATGTAAAATGTATAATTTTGGTGCAATAAAGAATATTTACTTACTTACTTACTGACGAGGTACGTACCATTCGTACGTCAATGGTTAAATATTTGCTACATTATCAAGTTAAAGGCCGGATCATCTGCGACCATAGAATGGCAGAAGGGTACTGAATCGAGTGTGCTTGCTCTGCTAAAATTTACATTAACCGCCTGAAGCGGGGCAGCGATATACAGTGATCGAATACGGTTAGCCGATGGTATAGTTACCGTCCTCCTTTTCTCCTCTTACCAAACGCTGTATGACTCGGGTACGAGATGCCCTGTCTACAAAATACTAAATTTGACCTCTGCTCGACGATGCTCAATTGCTCATTGTTATATTGGAGTAATAAATAATTGCTTTATATTTATTCTATTTACGAACAAGTGTTTCGTGCAGTGCGCAAGTACACTCAATTTTCTGTCCAAAAGTTTTAAGTACAGCTATTACCGTTCATGTTACTTCTCTTCTCTCTATCATTTACTCTCTTTGTGTTCCAGAATTTTGGAGGTCGGTCTAGAAGAAAAGAGATCGTCACACTCGATGGAAATGTCAAAGAGCACGTCATCTATTAGCAGCAGAATGTCCGTTCTCGAAAGTTTTGAAGAGGTTCGTGATTTTATTTTAAATAGTATGTAAATCCTATAGAATCTAACAGGACCACTATGGTCGTATCATTAGAATAAGGTAATAAGTATTTGTTATGCAAGGCTGCAAAGTGGTTATTTGGCGTGAGTGTTGAAATTGAAAGCTGAGCGAGATTCCTGAGCCTAGCGAGGCTGTCGACACACGAGACGCCAAATAATTTTGCAGCCGTGCGGAACACACAACTTTCCACTACAGCTAGGAAAATGCGAGATGCAAAAAAAAACCATTTAATTTTGCCCTATTTAACATATCAAATTTAAGACATAGCACACTCAAATCCAAACAAAATAAACAAGAGAAAAGCACAGATATTCATCGTGTTCAAAATTCAAAAAATAGCGGATAAAATAGACTTTTGCACGCAGATTTCGCGCTATAAACTGTGGTTTTCCGAGCGAGTGAGGTTAAAAAGTAATTTTGAAATGAATTTTCCAGACGAAAGTGCGTCACTCGGCGGACAACAAGCCGGCAGCGTCGAAGGATCCCGAGCCCGCCGCCAGGCCGGTCCATTCTCCTACTGCTGCGGGTATAAATAACCTTCAACTATTTAATGATTCAGTGCCAGCCCGAGCTACGCGCTACGAGCGTAGCCGATAACACGGGAAAAACCGTATGTAGCGAAAAGTGTCTACGAACAGAGAACTCCCCTGGCGAGTCACTGGCACTGACATGTGTTAATAAACAATTATTATTCAAAAAAGTTCAGTAAGTGGAGCTAGCGAATCTGATTTAATGAACGTCACAATATTCAAACGTGCAAGATTTTGTTTTATTTATTTAGTGGTAGATTCGCCTAATTCGCCACCGCACCATTAAGTAAATGTAAGTCTTTTATGTGGTTTTGCAAAAATGAGTAATCAAATGGTAAACTGAGATTTTCATTTTTACGCACTTATCCGTGCCTAAGCACACGATGAACTTTATATTCGGATTTTATTGTTAACAGTTTGTTGGCATTTGGCGTTAGTACTTAAATACAGGGTGATTTTGTCTCTGACCATACTTTGGGGAGTCTGGGGGGGTTGATATCTAGGTCATACTGAACAAGTTTTACTATGGGGCTAACCGCGAAATCGCGGAAAAAAATCTGCTGTTTTAGAAAATATTGACATGTAATTCCTCTTTTACTTCAATGAAGCCGTAATTAGAGTGAAAGGGAAAGATGTCCAATTTGGGAACTTCGATTTTCGCGGTTATAAATAAATAAATATCTGGGGACAATCTTACACAAACTAAGAAAAACCATACATACATAGAAAACATCCATAACTCAGGAACACACAAATAAATGCCCTGACCGGGATTCGAACCCGGGACCTTCAGCTTCACTACCGACTAGGCTAGGAGACCGTTATAGCCCCGGAGTCTGACTGCCCTCCTGTGTACCCTGCAGGGCGCACGTTGCTGGCCATGCTGGACGACATCAAGAAGCCCGCCCCGCCCGCCCCGCACGCCCCGCACACCCCGCCCGCCCCGCACACCCCGCCCGCCGCCAGTGTCCGTAGCAGCCACGACGACAGCAAGAACGCTAAAATAGATATTCGTACGTATACATACGACTTATTCTTTTTCTGCGCCTGCAATGGGGCGGCCGACAATAATCTTACTTCAAATCTGTACGAAAAATAGCCATCGAAAACTGCGTCAGCCTACCGCCGTCAATCTAATAATATTTTCCCCGATTGACGGCGGTTGGCTGACGCATAGTTTTCGATGGTTATTTTACCTACCGATTTGAAGTAAGAGTATTTTTAGTAGTTCGGTTTGGCAAAAAACCATAGAACGTACATAAAATATTCGATGTACGATCAGGTCCGTCCGAATCTGGCGAACGCCCCCGTTTGCAAAAAGTTCGCGCATTATGCGCAGTGCGCAAGCGACCTACGAGTGGAGCGTTAGTGGCGCGTTCACCAGATCGGGACGTATTTCGACGGTAAAAATGTTGGCGGTCAAATATAGCTACCAAAGAGGATATAACATGGAGACTATATAAAGGAGCCAAATCTCTATGTATGAAAAGTGTCCAACAAAAAACAGTAATTAGGCGGCGCCACCATACACCGAAATACTACCAAAAACAACACAACCTACGTAATTTGGTCGGGTTATTTGTTGCCTTATATGGTTCATGTTATACTCATGTCCCAGAGCCTAACTAGCGCCACCGGAGAGATTAGGAACTATTATTTAAAGCTGAAAGCGGTCACTTTTGCAACAATTCTGCCATAAGAGATTGGCATCCTTTCTATACCATCCATAGGATATAAGAAGATAGTACTGTCATAGTAAATTTTGTAACCGCTGTAAAGTCACTGCCATCTATCTACATACTTTAAAACTAAAAATGATGATTTATAAAAACACGTTAAAATGTATTTAAATATGGATAAATGATTTTTTTATTTGCATTAATTATTTTTATATGATTTTGACCCATGTTTTTTCACTGATATGCGTTAAAATTATAAATAACAAACGAAACCGTCAACGCCCTCTATACGAGAGTAGGCCAAAACTAGTGGCGCCCTCTGATCGAGAATCAAATTTTCGTGATTTTTGAGGCACGTTTTTTTCTTAGACTGTATCCATCTATTACGGAGATATCTATCTTTGATAGCTACCAATAGTAATAAGCTTAAGGTTGTGAATGTGTTTATTTTACTTGATAATAACTGAGCGATCAACACCCAACAGAGAAAACCACCCTCACATCGGAGAAGAACGACATGAGCAGCTCCAAATCGGGCGTGTTCGAGAAAAGCACCGTCGAGCGGCTGGAGAAGACGGAGGAGATGATGGAGAAAAGTGAGAAGACGGCCACGCTGGAGAGGCGGCAGAGGGAGCGGAGCGACTCGGTCGAGGCGCTTGTAGCGCAACTTAATAATAGGGTATACTTATTTTTACGTTGAATGCATTTTTTCCTCAAATACCCGTCAAAATTTTGCCATTATGTCTGTTGATGTAGCATAATCCGACAGTGAGCTTGAGCTGTCATTAAATTCAATTCATTAATCCAAAAACTCGTATATTATTTTTCTTGTTTTCTTAGTATATTTACTGAATATGCACATGTCTTAGGCCACACATTTCATATTTAATGTATATTTTCTGTCACCACAGATATCAAATCTGGAGAAGCTACTAGAAGTACAAAACGCAAAGTTCAACGCAGCCATCGAAGAGCTGACGAGCAAGCTCGCCGCCGAGACGGAGAAGCGCGTCGCCCTGCAGGGCGAGCTGCACAAGCTCGCGCACTGCGTCACGCAGGTGTAGCCTTTACTGCCTCCTCTACACTATCGGCGATGATCGTTGATAGTATCATCGTCTATCATCGGCAAGATCATCGTGCAATCAACCACACGATCGCCTATACAGCGCAAACACCCGGCGATTCTCTTTGATGCGTGCCCAAAAAACCGACAACTCACGGGTCGCAGGCGATCATTGGCGATGATAGATAATGACTGGCGGGGACTGCCGAGTATGCTCTCTACACTATCGTGCCCGCCAGTCCTCGTCTGTCATCGCCGATAGTGTAGAGGGGCCATACTACAGCCATCGATGCCAACTGCCCGGGCGAGTGAGTGCTCTAATCAGACTTTTTTTTAGTACGATTCACATATAAACATGTAAAATTATGTCAGTTCAATGGCGCATCCTATGTTTTTCAGTACTAATTTGATCAATTATACGTGACGTGTCGAATGTTGATCCCTATGACAGTTCCTCTAAGTCGCTTTTGGATAGGCTATAATTTAAAAAATAATATAAGAAATATGCTCTATCGTGTTTTTATTACTTCAATGTTACATTTCTAAATAAATTAATGTGCTATGTTTCCAAAAAATGGCTAAAAACATTTTAAGTCATAGCTGTTCCATATAAAAATGAACTGTCATAGGGATTATCATTGGACGAGTGAAGTATAGTATGAAAAGACAGAATAGGATGCACCTGGAACGTGGAGGGCACATATAACGCGCCGAATCTGAATGTGATAAAAAACTTAGTCCTCGACAAGTTCGGTTCTCCATACAAACGCAGTTACGCTCTCATTTTAAAAATTCTAGCTAGATTGCTCTGAAACTTTGTACATACAATAGGATAAGGTATATCTAGGTCTGTAATTAGTTTATGTAGGTTCAGATACAATAATAAAAAAATACAGCAAATTTAAGATTTTCATACAAAACTTGTTTTGTTCTATTTCATTTGTTTTATATACTAGATTTATATAAACTAATTACAGACCTAGATATACGTCATGTCATTGTATGTGCAAAGTTTCATTACAATCCAACACGTAGTTTTAAAATGAGAACGAAACTCCGTTTGTATGGGAAGGTGAAATTCGGCCGAGCTTGCGGGGACTTAACAATTTTAGCAACGTTCAATTGTTAACACGAGTTTTAAGTATGTCCCGCTCAGACTCCGTACGTTGTATGAAACTGTGCGTAAATAATAAGCGTTCTAGAGATTGTTCAGCAACAGCATACATCTTCTGTAGTTAGTGAAACCATTCGATCCTAGTAATGGTCTAAGTAGTTAGTCTATTTGTACTCTTTGGCGTGTTTCCTCTCCAAACAAATTTAATAATAACTTAATAAACGTCAATTGATATATGCGGAGATTGCGGAGACTAAAATATGTAACTTTTTGAACGGTTTTCTTCTCCACGTATTAATTGATTACTTTGTGTATCGAAATTGAACCATATGAATACGAATTAAGGTTCAGTAAAAACCTACACTAAGTACAAACAATTTGGAATTGATTTACATATATTATATTGCTCTTGTTTATATTTTTCTTCTGTGGGAGTTTTTTATGAGTTGACTGTTGTTTATAAAAAAACGGAAACACGCCAAGTAATATTGAGTAGACTATAGTGGCGTTTATTTAACGTCGCCTCTACTCTTCATGGTTATTTCTTATGATATTTCTAATAATGTAATGGAAAGCTTTACTCGATTTTAGTGACGCGATTGGATGTATGCATTGTAACTCTTACATAATGAAATTTTATAATGTGATGCATATTTACATTTATTATTATAGCGAAAGTGATTTTTTGTGAATGTACTTAGGTGTGCCATGGCTGAATGTAAGTCCAAATTGGAAACACCGACATTTCTTTTATATATAACAAATCGTACCTTGTGTGTTCACAAGAAAGTCTGTTCATGTGTCTTTTGGTATATTTTTTATTAAATGAAAATAATCCTTAGCATGTAAAAAGTGCTGCTTTAAAATAAGCAGTTAATAAAAAAATATCATATCATGCAGGAACAGATTTTATGTTATACATAAGTACCCATTTTGTCTTTTTGAAACTGATAACATTTGTACGATTTGATCAACAATTACTGCCTAAACAAATATAAATAATAAATAATAAGTAATAAATGTCGTAGATTAAGTATAACGCGTTATGTATCATTACAAAATTAGTGCCATTTTTTGGATCACGCACAGTCCCGCGGGGCGAGAGATGTATATTTACGTAATTTTGTGATGTTTGCAACCCTCGTTATGTGATTCGCACATTCCAGTAAAACATTGAAATTATGTTATATGCGGTAAAACAATAGCAAATATTGAACCAAAGTTTCATTTGAACTAGTATGTGGTGTAATAAATTACATTATGTATGAAGAGCCATATAGTTAATATATTTTTCTATATGTACAGAAATGATTTAAATGTTAACTTTTTGTATCGTATTATGTACCTTTTGTAAACATATCTAAATCATTTATTTGACATAATATTATTGTAAGAAAATTATTATTCATTATAGTATAGATAATTGTGGCATTTGATTGAAAGGTTGACTATGAATACTAATATGCCATTATATACAGGATGAAGAATTCAAATGAATCAGTATGGGCAACTTTAAAACTGTAACGGATTGCTATTGAACGAAATGAAGGTAAATAAAATTGGAGATGATGCCTGCGTTTGGGTAATCAAGTCAACACTTCCCTATACTGAGTCGTTTAGAATTCATACCCTAAGTTTTTATAAATGATTATGGGCGATATACCCCAATTGCTAATAAATGGAGCTGGCTAATTACTAGCTTGAAAAGTCTTATTAAGCAAATTGGTGAGATAATACCCAATACATGCTTATAGTAAACTATTGTAATTATGTTGTGACTGCTTGTCTGGTTGTGTTGTACCATCCAATGTGTTTTATAAATATATAAATAATTTGATCATAATAAATTATTTTAGTATATATGTATAGAATGCGATGCTGTAACGTTGAGTGATGACGAGCGAAGCAGTAGTATTATAGTGGTAGCATTAGGTTACGATGTGATAGACGTTGCCTAACTTACCGTATACATTCTAAATTTATTTAAATTGCTTTAATTATGCACAAAATAAAGGTCACACATAATATTAATAAAAGCTTGAATCATGAACCGGTTAACCCCGGGTTAGTGGGATGGTGCAAGTGGCCCTTATAGAGGTATAATTTAATCTAAAATAACATAATATTTCATAATATTGTCTACGGTTACACCCGTTGACCACGAACGCTGTAAAGGGTTCGAAACGTCGGGATGTATTATAAATTCAATACACGCGATATAATCCGTTTTCATAGTTTTATTTCATGAGTAACTATCGCGGTAACTGAAGACAATATTAAAAGCTTGAATCGTCAAAGAAAATTAATTCCACTGAATTAGGGCTTTGCATTTATGGTCTAATCTAAAAATGTTGGTTTTTAACGTCATTAGATCGGATATCTTTTTTTGTGATCCTATTCCTATTGGTTATATTTTATGTTATTTTCAAATGGTCTGAAACAATGAGAAACATATAGCTTTTTCTAACGCTATAAAACCTTCAGTGCTTTTACACGTAAGCTGTAGCTATCGACACTTATTTTAATTAAAACGAATACAGTACCTGTCTGAACCTCTATAATTAGGTCTGAGAGGCGAGTATGCCCATACTGAACATCTTTTACAATGCTGCCAACCCCAAAATAGCTGCTTCACACATCTCTGCTAATCATATGTCGATGTTTTTTTTTCAATACAGCTTTTTTTTGCAAATTCGGGGTTGACGCGGAAGTAAAAGTTGTTCGGTATGAGCAACGTATGTGTATAAGTATGGCTAGACAAAAACAACCTGCATATTATGTGCATGTTTCCAGCGTGTTCACAGAACGTTAAAACAGGTGCATTCTACACAGTAAATTATCGCATAATATGATTACGTTTGAAGGCCTTAGGATCTGTGATTACAATATAAATGCAATATTTTACGTTTTTACAATATATAAAATTAAAAGTCGTGGCCAGCCAGATTTAATTTATTTAGTCCCTTTTATGATTTTGACAACAGTTTAACTTTAAATATTAAGGCCTCGCAAATAACAAAGGGAGAAATCAAATATAGACAACATAATTAGATTGTCAAGCCAATACCTGCATTTAGTTTTTGATGTACATAATTATACTTTACAAGCATATTAGGTATTTTATAATGTACATACATGAGTGAAGTAAAAACTGAATTGTAAAATGGTTTATATGATAAACCGTATTTAACATTGTATAATATAGCGAAATTTTTTGAAGTAATTTTTTAGTACTTAATTTATTTTTACGTACCTACGCTGTACCCACTTAATGCATTCCTAAGGTTTAACGGTTCAGAATATTCATTATAATGAATAAAATAAATATTTGAATAACTATACAGTGTATTAATTTCCTTAGGGTCACTTCACTAACCCGGGGTTAACCGGTTAAACCTGGAGTTACCATGGTTACCAGTACTATTTGACACTGGGTTAACGGTTTAACCGGTTAACCCCGGGTTAGTGGGATGGTGCAAGTGGCCCTTACAGGTATAATTTAATCTAAAATAACAACAATATTTCGATAGAATTTTTTATTGATTATTTACATATGTAAATTCGTAACAAACACTTACGAACAAGTCTACCACTTATCGCAGGTGGTTGGTAAAGAGGCATTGCGGTGACTTTATAGTATAAGTTGGCTGAGTTTTAGGAATAAAACTACTTGTAGGTAATAGAATTATAAAATTCATAACAGCTGCATATTAGGTATTAGTATTGTAATACAAGTGTGCTATGTTGGTCATTACACACGAGGCCATACTGTGCGCGCGAGCTGAAAGCGAGCACGCAATAAAAAAGCCGATGTGTGTAACATGGGGGTATGTGTAAAGTCAGAACTCGAAGTAAGGTTAGAATTACGACCCCCCACGAAAAAGAACTGTTGCCAGAAAAGTGGGGATAGATCCAGTTAAAACTGCGACCTTTCACAAAATCGTACCAGCCAGGCAGTCAGGCGTTGCCTCGGTTGCCTTGCCAGTGCAGTAGGTTAGGTTAGAACTACGCCAACTACGGCTCCCCCTAAAATTACAATAGTTAATTCAATATAGTCTACAAACAACATGGTATTATAATTTATAAAATAAAGTACCTACTCAATAACCTCACTATACCTACTTTAACTCAGGAATAAAACGCTTCACACAGTGCCCGATCCGATATCGGATGTTGGATGAAAGTAATATGTGAGAAATGTATTTTTTGTGTATTTATTTATTCATTTAATAAATAATTATTACTTAAAAACGACAGATAACTTAAAAAAAGGCGGCCTTCCGACATCCGATATCGGAAAGGCGCTTCCGATAAATTCAGCCATGTCGGAGTCGGCTGTCGGACCGATAATATTTGTTTGTGTGCGTATGTGTAGGCATTATGCTTGTTGTAGTGACCGCTAAAGATGGCGCCCGGGCGCGCCCCCACGACCTAACTACGCGGATGTAGGATCCTACATCCGATATCGGATCGGACAATGTGAAAGCACTTGTGAAAGTCGTGAACAACTTACCTACTTACTTCATTCAGTCGCCCTATAAACTAGCATCCTAAAAATTTGATCCAAGTGAATTCAATTTCACTTGATATGTATCTCTATTTAGTGATACGGTTGTGATGACGTCACAGGTCGCTGTTCACTATAAATCTGTTGCCCTCTGAGTGCTTGCCGGTGTACTTGTAGTTGCATTTGCCGTAGGCTCCTGGAAAAGAAGACTAACGCGTCACTATCTCATTAGTTTGAAACCTACCAGTCTCTATGGATCTTAAGGTGCCGTGGGTTCAGCCAGCATTTTGAAAAATCGTAGCGCTTTATTAGATCATAAAACGGTTGCCAAAAAATATGAATAGCAGTCGTATGCGTCTTTCTCTAGTAACTTCATCGATTCGAATCCTGATTAAACAACTTTCGCTCGAGGGAAAAAATAACGAACATATGTAGGTCCATAGAGTAACTTATACTAGAGCGGTACTGTCATAGTAAATTTTGTAACCCCAGTAAATTCACTGCCATCTGTCGACACACTTTAAAACTAAAAATAAATATTTATATAAATACGATAAAATGTATTTAAACATGGATAAATGATTTTTATATTTGCATTAATTATTTTTATGATTTTGACCCATGTTCTTTCTCTGATATGCGTTAAAATTGTTAAATAACAAACGAAACCGTCAACGCCATCTATACGACAGTAAGCCAAAGCTAGTAGCGCCCTCTGAACGAGAATCAAATTTTCTTGATTTTCGAGGCACGTTTTTTCCTTAGACTGTATACATCTATTACGGAGTTATATCTATCTTTGGTAGGTCTAAAACGCACTATTATTTTTTTTACAATTTTTGCACAAAAGCTAAAAATATGAAAATTGCCTCTGAAATGCGCAATTTTATTTTAGATCGAACCCATCGATTACTTTTTTATTGTTTAACAAAAATAAAAATGATATCCGCGATCTCGGGTACGCACGGCTGACCGCTCAGTGCTCACTTGCTCAGCGAACTGCGGCCTAAACTCGGCGCCTAACTAAAATAATGAACTATAAAAACCACGTGATTCGGTAATTTAGCCAATAATGTACAACATTTTGGTCATTTTGTATATATGGCATTATGACATTTGCCGTTGTTGTTGTTTAGGTACATTCTTTAACGAACTAGTTTATACTTTGAGGGCGTAACTATGTTAAGTGCGTTTACAAAGTGTTGTACACGTATAAATTAAAATTAGACTTGCATACTTAAGTGTAGATACGCTCATATGAAAAATTGGTTGATATAAAATATATTTTATATGAATGGTAACACCAACCACGTTCAGCGGCGTCATATCATTTTTCATCATATTTGCTCGTATATATATTTTTACTAGGGTTTGCTCCCGGTACTGAGTTTGTATGGCGAGAACCGGGAATTACAACGTCGTGCGTTATCATTATTGTAGAAGCGTTGTGAGCAGGTAGAATATACTTAATGTAATCTTTTAGGTACCTACCTCTGTGTTTGCCCAACGCGCTAAAGTCCACCGGCAGGGGTCGCACCCTGCCCGCGGCCCGGGGCCTGGTGTCCTCGGGCTCGGGCAGCGGGCGCCGCACGCGCATGAACGAGCCCCGCGTCTCCGCCTGCGCGCGCTCGCTTGAGCGTACGCGCCGAGAATCCAGGAAGCGTAGGTTGCTCAGCTTGTATATTACAAAGTATCTGTGGGAGATGAGATTGAGGGAATTTAAAGCACATCTTGCTTACTTGCATGTGTACTTATACGAGTAGCCTACCGTAAACTCAGGCGGGTCATCATCATGGTTATACTTGTACAATTATAAATACAACTAACTGGTAGTCTTACTAAGCTAATTATATATCTGTTGGTGGTGGAGTAGATACGTGATTATTGGAAATACTAGGTTTTGCCCGCGACTTCGTCTGCGTGGACTTAGTAACCGCGGCTAGAGTAAGAATAGCGCCTGGATATAAAGTGTAATAGCCAACATGCAATTTGAGCATAGGCTTAATTGCTTATGTAAGTTATGTACACAAATTATCAGGCACTTCATTAATTGTTTCAATTCCACCCCGCTTTCGACCCTCTTAAGGGATGATTTTCGGGATTAAAACTATTCTATGTCATTCTCCGGGACTCAAAGTATCTCTATGCCAAATTTCAACTAAATCTGTTCAGCGGTTTAATCGTGCAGAAGCAACACACAGACAGACAGACAGACTTTCGCATTTACAATATTAGTATGGGTATTAAGATGTGAGTTTAATGTCATAACAGAAATTTTACAATATGTATATGAAATTTTAAGACATAGGTACTTACTTAACCTATGTCTATGTCTAAAGCTATTTCTCTGTTTCAAACTTGCCTCACTGATTAATGTACTACATATTAATTATAGCTCGTGATGTGATTGGAGTAAAGTGTTAAAAGATTTAATTATGAAGCGGAAAATATCAGCTATACGCCAGGAGTTACCAAACTTTTTTCTATCGTATGTTAGCAGTGCACCCTTTAGCTCTGGATGAAGATTTAGACTAAGACAATAACAAAAACTCATAAGGGATTGTGTGTATGTGACCTAATATCGTACCTATATAAAGTATCGTGTTTATTAGCGAACCTACCTATCTAGAATGCCTTATGCGGGTAATAAACGTTCCAGTGTCAGTTACAGGTGAATGCTTCCGTCCTTCGTGAATAATGCTATTAATGCTCCGATCATTAAGCTATCGGATAGAATTCAGCGTAAATTTTGCATTAAGTTTATGTAAGAACCTAATTAAGTTTAGCGTAGCATGTATGTATGTATGTATGTATATACTTTATTGTACATAGAAATAAAAACATGAAAAACAGTCGCAGAGTAAGTCACAGTAGTCTAACTAAGCTAAGTTCAGTTACTACTTTGATTTTCTAGTTCAGGCTTCTCAGAGTAGGTAATTATGTCAGAGTTATTTTATTATACTTTTAGATATTTCTTTTTCTTGTGGCAACACTGAGTAGCCAAATTATAACATAAAAAAAACTGGAATGGCCGCAAGTTTCAACCAGAAGTGAGAGGGTGAGAGGTATAAGATATGAGGCCAGGACCGGAACCAGGGTGGCGGCGACCCATCATGCGGAAAAGGAGCGATAAGGATGAGCGGAGAGTGGGACGAAGAGCGGATCAAGGCAAGCTAATCCCATCTCACCCCATTGCTATCCCCTATAACCACAATTACCTTTTCGCGAGTGTGTCGATTTTATTGATGGCATTATAATGTATGCATTAATTTTGAAATACACCCACTGGGAGAGGGAAGGGATGACACAGACCGAACTTCACGTGGGTAGACCCATCATTCGGAAGAGGAGTGATAAGGATGAGCGGAGAGTGGGACGAAGAGCGGATCAAGGCAAGCTAATCCCATCTCACCCCATTGCTATCCCCTATAACCACAATTACCTTTTCGCGAGTGTGTCGATTTTATTGATGGCATTATAATGTCTACATTAATTTTGAAATCCACCCACTGGGAGAGGGAAGGGATGACACAGACCGAACTTCACGTGGGTAGACCCATCATTCGGAAGAGGAGTGATAAGGATGAGCGAAGAGTGGGACGGAGAGCGGATCAAGGCAAGCTAATCCGAAATTTAATCATCATCGCTAATACGACAAAAATGAAATACTTTACTATCACCTGACTAAATGATCGCAAATTAAGTGCTATTTTAAATATGCTCTCAATCTCTTTTCATCACGTATACGTTCTATTTCTTTGAGATGCTTATTTATTACTTTAGACTTCATCCTCACTGTAAGTTTTATGCGAAGTGCCAAGAAAGTGCACGCTGACTGCAGGCCCACTGCACAGTTTCCATAAATGTTTAAACAGACTATCGCCTCGTAGTCTTAAAAACTACTTGAATAGATAGTAAGTACCGTTAAACCACCCAACTATGGTTCAAAGTGCCTAAGGGTTTTCTTGAATTTACGAAAATATTTAGTTTTAGTAGTACGGCTTTCAAATAATAGTTACATCTAAACGAAGATTTTCGAGTGAGTTCTGGGCAATAGTTGGGAGATTTTGGATTATAGTTGGGTGGTTTCACGGTACACTATTTCTTCATCACGCATGACCACCTTATGTTACAATAGAAAACAAGCTCAAACGTTTATTTTACTGAGCGAGAACAAACGGTAACGAATATGTTTTCTAATGTAATATATAGTTACTAACACGTGATTGAGCTACACTGAATTAGTAACAATTAACAATTAAATAATAAAATTTAGCTTTTAAAAATGTTGTTTGTAATTTGTTTTTAGCTCCTAATTCTTATAATAACCAAAACATCTAAAAAAAAAAAACAAATGAAGGTGCAAAGCTATAGTTAATAAATAATAAACATCTAATTTTGTAGAAATATTTTCACCACACCGGCTTACCAGCCGGCTAAAGGCTCTTTTGATTGTTCCAAAACGGATGAAAGTTGGATTTTATCCACATGTGGGGCCAAGTATTCTGATGCAAATTTTCAGTTGTTTCCTTATGTTGGCTTAGAATGGATTTTTAAATTATGATTTAGAACGATAAATATTTAATAGCGATTTGGATATGATTTGGGTTGATTTTGTTTGATATTTTACAGTTAGTATTTTTCTCGCGCCGGTGTGGTGAAATTTTTTGTGTTTCACTCGGTGGCAAAGTTTGTTTAACCCTCGTCCCTTGAAACCCTCGCAATGCTCAAAATTCGACTTTTCGTTCGAACCACTCGGTACGCTCGTGTTTCAATTTTAGAATCTTTCACTTACTCGGGTATCACGAGCAGTTAATCAACAACTTTGCGCCCTTGTAAAACAAATAAATTTCCAAATGTCAATATCCAGAGAGAAAAATGGGAACAACGTTTGTATGGAGAACCGGTCACCCCCCAATCCTCTTAATACGTATCGTGTTCTCTCTCTCTTTTTTTCCTGATACCCCCCTTCTGGGGTGTAGAGCTCGAATCAAATTTTTCCATTGACTTCGGTCTTGGGCAGCTTGGGTAACCTCCTCCCACCCCATCCCCAATACACCCAGCTCTTGCTCCATAGAACAACGCCAAATAGATTTAGGGCGACCATATTTCCGTTTGCCGGGCAACGTATCGTGTTAGTTGAATCTAAAGGCCAATGTACAAAAGTGACAGCAGAAGATATTTATTCACGTAATAGACGAGGGTAGAACCCTTTAATCGCACCTCTGCAGAGATAAACCTGCCACGTACTGGACACGTGCCACCTACTGTGTTTAGATTGGTATCGACGTGTTAGGAAACTTGGGAACAATTCTGAATTTTCTGAAACCCGGCAATATGTTAGTTTGGGATAGTGACGGGCGAGTGAATTATAACGTGGGATTTAGCAACTAGGGTAAGTTACATATCATTTTCATTTATGTTTATTTTTATTATTTTACAATATAGGGTAATCAGACTTAAAAACCTACAGTTTCCTTAAATAGAGTATGAAAACCATGTGACTTATACCTTATAAGTACTAAATTAAACTAGTAATAGAAATTCTAAGTTGTCAAATCAATGTTACAAAAATAATCTTTCATTTTAACAAAAATAAAACAAAAATGGATAAATTGTAAAATTCATATAATTTAGGGACGAAAACATTATATTCATACTTTTAAAACGCCAAGTTAAGTGTTTTTTTCTTAACATTTTTAAATCTTTGACTTTGGCCATTATTAAATTTCTACGTAAATCGTCACTGACATCCGCTACACATTTTTACAAAAATATGTATGACTCGGTCTGCTTTGAAGTGATACTGTATAATAAGGAATAAATGGGCTAAATTGTAAAAAAAATTATTTAGTGCAAATCGCATGTGCATTGTGCAATAATCACCTGGTCTCTGGCAGCATCGAAACAGTGGTTCACAAAATTAACTGTCGCCGTAAAAAATAGTTCAAACTGTATGCGTTTCCATGGTATGAAAGTTTAATAAAAAAGGCCTACCTGTATCTTTGATAATCGGATTCATCTTTATCGAGGTCCGAAAGTTGGTTGGGACAGGCCTTGTTGCTAAGGAGGCTTAGATACGATAAGGACGGGAAACATTCACTGATTTTATTCACGAATCCCTCCAGGTCCGTAATCTGAAAAGAATTGATTATGATATAAATTTCTTAGTGGTTTAAGAATAAGAATGATTTATTGCCATACTGGTTAGGTCTTAGAATACGTTGTGTTCGTAGGTATAAGAGTAGCTCATGTGATCCTAAGATACGAGTATAACATGATGAGATAAGGAAAATTTTCTGTTTCTTGGGTAGAAATGTTTTTTTATTTTTTTATTTATTTAGGCAACAAACAGTCATATACAAAAATGATGTAATAATAATATTTTTTATACAAGGAAATCACGCCTCACTGAATGTTTGATATCTTTTGATGATTTTATATATATAAGTATGTATTTTATACTACGTCGGGGGCAAACAAGCATACGGCCCGCCTAATGTTAAGCAGTCCCCGTCCCCGAGGCGTTACATGCGCGTTGCCGACCCTAACACTCCGCACCCTCGTTGAGCTCTGGCAACCTTACTCACCGGCAGGAACACAACACTATGAGTATGTATGAATTATGAATGAAGTAAACAAAACGATGTTTTTACATGTTTGGTTTTGTAAGATCAGCACGCATATTTTTCCTTACTTATTAAATGTACTTATATTGACCGGGATATAGACCGTGATTACCTTTTGTATTATTTATTTATCACGGTCTATATCCCGGTCAATATAAGTCTAGTGAAACTAACCGTGAATCATTCAAAACTCTTATTGAATGTAAACGTCTAGAGGTATTATCATGTTTTGACAATTTTTGTGGAATATAAATGACATAGCGCACGGTGGTGCATTGGATTCTTGTTTGCTATTTGCAAAATGCAAATGTTAATAGTGTAATGATGTCTAACTTTTTAGTGCTCTGTAGGATAGTGTTCATCAACCTTGTAATTAAACAGTTTCACATAATTCGGACACAACCGCCGTTAAACGAAATAAAGCGTTTCACATTTCAGACAACTTTGGTAGTAACATTTACTAGGATAATAAGTCGTAAAAGCTTTTGTATGAGTTTTATCCCCTAACGGCAGCTCACTGAAGTATTCAGCCTGAAACAGGTTAGTGCCGAACGTAACAACTTTGGCCTGATTGTATCGCAGCTATCGGCGTTAAAAGATATTACCTACATAGCCACTATATTTTACCTTAGTTAAGACCAAACCCTAGACCCGAAATCAAGCATAGGCTTAGTTGAGGATCAAATGCAAGGAATAGAATGATTAACTTGTTTTTCAATTTGCAAGAAAAAAGAAAACAATATTTCTATTCTATTTGGATTAGACCAGGGGCCTTCAGAGCTATTTTATGCCTGGGGACACCTACCAGAGCAGTGGAATAAGGTCAAGGTATAGTATTAGGAGGAAGGATTACGCTTTAGCCAAGTCCTTCACACCCATTAGCCTCTCCTCGTTCCTCCTTAAAACCTTGGAAAAGGTAATTGATAAGTATATCAGGGAGAGCTGTCTTCTGAGTAAACCCATACACGACAGCCAACACGCTTCCCGTAGGGGCAGATCTACAGAGACTACCTTCATATCATATCATTTATTCAATGCAACCATGGTATTTTACAAAGATGTTAAAAGTCTAATTAAGTACAAACATGGACCCTACTAAGGTGTAGCAGTTTACATTATAATTATTCTTACCCAGTAGGTAGTGGTGAATAATTGAATATTGGCTTATAACTACAAAAGGAATACAATCTTAACATTTTTCATTATTATATAAGTATAATGTTGCACTCATCACATATCTATACACAATCGAGGCTAAGGTTGGTCTTGGAAGAAATCCTGCAAGGAATATGGGCATAACTGTAATAAGTAGGCCTTTAGTTTTTTTACAAAAATTGTGAGTTTTTTCGTTTGAAATATGTTGGGGAATTTCATTACTTTTTTTATAGACATTGCATGCGGACCTTTATTGAACATTTGTAGCGTGGCAGGGGCATTCACAAAAATTCTGGTTCGATGGCGCAAGTTATATGTTTCTGAACTTTGCAGGTCTCTAAAATATACAAGGCTGGTTGTGACGGTGAGGGGCAACTGTCAAAGTACTTTATCAGACCTTATGCAGAGGGCTCTCAACACCATAAATACATGGTGCGGAGAGAATGAATTGTCTATCAATGCAGATAAGACAATTGTATTATAGTTCCATTCACGAACAAGCGGAAACTAATAGACAAACTTAAGCCGCTTGTCATGTATGGAATTCTGTTGTGGGGAAAAGCGGCAGACATTCAGACAATATTTGTGCTGCAAAAACGAGCTGTACGTTCCATCTATGGACTGGGCGCTCGAGTATCCCTAAGAGAGAAATTCAAAGAGGTTAACATTCTTACCGTTGCATCTGAATACATACTTGAGAATATTTACGTATGTTCGGAAAAACATCCACGAATTCAAGCTTAACAGTGATATCCATAACTATAACACTAGAAACCAGGGCTCGGAACCGGTATTTTTTAAAAACCCCGAAATAGCCCAATATTTTGAATTTTTTTATGCTCATTACGTAGGACTGAATCATGTATTTAGGAAACAATTTTGCATTATTAAAACGTCCCATTAAAAATAAAATTATAAACAAAAGAACGAAAAAGAACGTAATAATACCGGTATTTTTGTATGGAGCAAATACCGGTTTCCGACCCCTGCTAGAAACAAACATAAACTTGCTGTGCCCGCCCACCGCCCCCGTAAGGTTAGTACGTCTTTCGTCGGGAACTGTACACGTTTTTATAACAAAGTGCCCGCTGACATAGTAAATTTGCCACATAACAAATTTAAGTCACATGTTAAGCGCTGTTTGTCAAGTAAGGCGTACTATACTGTAAAAGATGTTATAGACGATAAAGATCCCTTTAAGACAGTAGCTTGATCTTGATAGTATGATAAAAATTTAAGCAATATTTGTTTTTACCCTTTTTTTTTGTGTGAAATAACCATACCAGTGGCTCTGTGAGCTGTAGACCTCGCGAGCATAGCTTAAGATAAGATGGAAGTGTCTAGGGCTGTCCTGCCGACTAACCACCAAAAGATCAGTAGATTCGTAATGTAAAGTAACCTAGAGGGCGCAGCGGAGTAAATGTTTATTGTTAAAAAAGAATAGAAATTAAATTAAATTTCTTGTTTGAGACTTTGACAAGGCACTAATATTTTGCAAACATTAATTGTCATGTGCTCGTGGCATCCGTATCCTCATGTTTTGAAAAAAAAAAATTCAGATAATTTAGCTGAGATACCTACCTATACATGGTTCAAACCCTGACACTGCCAATTTTTTAAAAATAATTTTTACGTTTTTTTTTCAAGTTAAACGTATATTATTCTTATTATCAATTGAGTGTCGCAAATTCTTCTACCGATAACTACAAAAACGCTTCTATTGATAGCTTAATGCTGTCGGCGTGCGAGTCACGTTTTTGAGTAGGTAACTAAATTTTACATTTACTACGGAGAAAACGTGTAATTTTAATCACATTTTTCTATCTCGCCAATCAGTCCTGTTACGTTTAAGAGGGTAGAATAGCTACAGACAATAGGTACTTTTTTCATACAATTTCCATTTCGGGAGAAAACAGTTTCCATACTAACTAAATCTTAACAAATCACTGATTTTGATGTTGATCGCTTCAGCATAATATATTCTAGGTTTGTAAATTTCGCTTTAAAAATAATTGTGGCTTTTTAGTAGGTACTACCATTAGTTGAACCCTATGGAACTATTGATACTGGATAGGAATGGAATCGATTGGCATAAAAAATAGCATGTGAAAAATAAAAGTTTTCAATTTCATACAAACTGTTTGGGAAAAGTGTTCCTCGATAGGCTGTATCAGGGATACAGCCGCAGTGGTTGATGTGAACGTGGCGTGGAAGTTATTGCGAAGACCGAATAGGGCCGCGACGACGACCTCAAGCGTAAAGCAGGCGCCCTGTATGTAAGACTTAAATGTTGGGCTTTGCCCTACCTTACAGTGAAAAGGTTGTAGGTAAGGGAAAAAGGCGCCACAGGCGCCCTGTACGTAAGGCGCTTTTGAATGTCGGGCTTCGCTCGACCCTACAGTGTGAAGCCTGTGTGAAAGAGCGTGCTTCGCACGCTTGAATGTCGCGCTTCGCCCGACCTTACAGTGTAGAGGGCGCCACAGGCGCCCTGTATGTAATCTTTACAATATAAAAGGCGCCCCAGGAGCCATGAATAAAAAGCGCGCGAAGCTGAATATCAGGCTTTACCTGACCCTATATTGTAAAGCCTGTAGGTAAGAGCGCATTTGGGCTTTTATGCCTTAATTTTCGCACACGGTGGCCTCAAACAAACGCAGTCGTGAAATTCCTGTAAAAATGCCACATTTTAACTCTTTTCCAGCTTTTTATAATACCGCATATTTTATTTTTATAATATTTTAAAAAGATGTATCAAATGAACTCAATTGTATCGAAATGGACTGATGAGTAATTATTAAATAAACACTGCAAATACGGGTAATTTTAGCTCCGAATGCGTCGTTTCTAGCGCAGAATCAGCGCCATATATGTCAGCAGCACATGCAGTTCCGAGTAATGGCTACTTTCGTTGATACACTGATATCGAAATCATTCATAATATACCGCCACCCGCCATAACACTTTTTCGTTAATACCGGTTTTCCGAGCCCCTCTACGGGTTTTTAAAGACGTGCATCTTCGTTTCACGTCAAAAAAAAGTTTGTCAAAAATGACCCTTTTCTCGCATCCTGTAGGTTACCTATGTTTTTTCCAAAATCTGTAAACCTCAATCTTCATTAATTTGAAATAGAGGGAAGGTTTAAGACCATTTTCGCGTAGCAGCACGGGATCTGGTAGCTGCCCTCACTGACCCAAACCAACCTGTATACCTAGCTGATTTTTGAATTTCTAAAAGTATTGAAATGCTTAGTATTGGAGATATGTTGAAGGAAGCCACACGAAATCAAGCGCTAGAAACTCTAAAAACCGCACAAGTGCGGGTCGGATTCGCCCACCAAGGGTTCCGTACGTTTTAGTATTTGTTGTTATAGCGGCAACAGAAATACATCATTTGTAAAAATTTCGGTTCATTAGATACAGCCTGGTGACAGACAGACGGACAGAGGAGTCTTAGTAATAGGGTCTCGTTTTTACTCTTTGGGTACGGAACCCTAAAAATCGGCCCGTTTCGACCTCACGATGTCACCACCTATCGAGCAAATTAGGTAGGTACTACTTAGTTAGGTCACCTGTGTTAAAGTGACATCTTTGTTATTATTAAACAACTTCACCATGTTGTTTGACATGGATAGTGTAAAGACACTTACACAAACAGGCGTTGAGTAATATTTTCTCAATTTTTTATTGAAAGGCTCCATAAACCCGCTCAGACAAACGAATCTATACTACATAAACCTCATAGTTTATGGTGCAAGAAATCTACGTATTTTAAAAGAAAAACTATAAATACTATTGTATGAAATTCGGAATAAGGAGAACCACCCGTATGCCTCCGCCGTTCAGAACACTTTAGAAAATTAAAATAACAAAAATAAAACATACTTTTAGGGCTAGTAAAATAAAAGCTTGTAAAAATGAAACGAATACGCTTAGCCCGCGCTTGATCAATCAATTTCAAAATAGAAAAAAAAACAATACGAAATTTAAGTGTAAAAAGCAAAATACAAAAAGTTATGTAGCAGCATACAATTACTGGGGATAGAACCAGGGACCACCCGGTGCAAACGAAAAAAGCGAATGTTTGCAAAACACGCCACGACAGTGCTTACCTAAGCTGACGAAATTCAGCTACTCATTCTCGAGTAAAAACTAAACATCTAAATACCGCCAAAACCATATTTAATTTTATGTTAGTGTGTAAGATATTTTTTTGCTATGCCCTACCAGGGTATCAGTGCCTCTTACTTTGCAAATACCATCTATGTAATGTAATGTACATGA
This sequence comes from Cydia strobilella, assembly GCF_947568885.1. NCBI lineage: Eukaryota > Metazoa > Arthropoda > Insecta > Lepidoptera > Tortricidae > Cydia > Cydia strobilella. The sequence continues at coordinate 10,644,691 of NC_086048.1, forward strand.
TTATGCAAATAAATAGATACAAAACCAGCAATACAAAATTTCTGCATTTTGCGACATTTAATCTGTAAACATATCTTAAAAAGAAAATACTGTTATGATATCGATACGACTATTTGTTGAGGCGCGAGCTATCACGTCTCCGCCATTTTGAAAAATTTCCAAAAACCGGATCGACAAAAAAATTCTATTTAGTTATAGAATTTGGTCACAAGATTTCACGAGAATCGGTTGTGAATTGCGACCTGTAGAGGAGAACATCCGGACATACAAAAGCAAAATGCGCGAGTCAAACCGTAGACCTTCGCTACGCTTCGGTCAACTAGTGTCCAGTAGAACTGACTCAAGAGACCATCATGTTCTGGCTTGATTGTATTGTTTTAGTTACTTTTAGTTTTGGACACTTAGAGACCTTATACACCTCTAAGATTTTATTTTGTTTTAAATTTATTTTATATGTAATAATACCTATATTTTTATTGATTCTGACGGGTAGAGACCTTTACATCTCTATGTCAATTTAAATTTGTAATTTAGTTATTTATAGGCATACTTATTACGAATTATGTGGCGCTGTGCCGTCTTTAATGTAACATACGAGCACAAATGTTGTATCTCACTGAATTAATTTACTTTCCGGCAGCTTAAACATGTCATGCTCGCCTTAAAGTCTTTGCTTACGGTGGCGTCGTTGATCGGGTCGCCACTTTCCCGAATGAAGGTTGAGGGAGACGATAGCTGGGATATGCGTCATACTGTGTGAACGGGTGCTGTTTGTGGAGACCGGTCTGTTTAAGTTTACACGGGCTTCATGTTACGTTATAGGTACCTATGTAACTTTACTTTTGAGTGGCATTAACGTGAGACACTTCATTCGGTTCTTGTCTGTTTGACTGATTTAATTTCTTGTCTTTTTATTACTTATATAACAATTCAAGTCTTGGAGACCCTTTACACCTCTAAGGATAATTTGATGATCGTTTTTTTTATTATATATATTTTATCTCTGACACCTAGAGACTTTTACATTTCTAAACAATTTTAGTACTTGTCTGTTGTTTGTATATTTTTATTCGTTTTTTGTGTAATTTGACATTTAGACTGGATACATCTCTATCAAAGTATCTAATATTTTATTGATTCCATATTTGTAATTGTTTTTTTTTTGTAATTTTTGGTTAATTTTATTGCTTGTAAAAATTGACATGTAAAAGTGCCCCTGTGGCCTATTTGCTGAATAAATGTTTGATGTTGATGTCTCGTTTCATCTGCATGTAGTATACTTCAATATTCAATATCTACCTACTTGACCTACTTGTTCATCCTGTGACAATATTCCTTTGAATTCAAATAACGCACTTTAATATTAGCCCTGTATTATGTAGATCGACAAAGGTGCGAAATGGAGAATAGTGTGTAGTGGGACTAGTGGGACATTGTTTGTGTCGCTATAAAAATAGAAATGTTATTTAGTTTCATATATTTTTTCGTTTATAAAAATAATAACGTCGTAAATTTCGTTTATATAAATAAACTTTTATTTAGTTTTATCGAACTGAGACGAGTGAGCATCCCTGAATGCCTAAAACCGTTGTGGTTACGCTGCGTCTTACGTAAGCGAAGGCCCACGGCGTTCGCGTTCGCAACGAGACACTTCTATAGGTATCAAAGGATTGATTCAGCCCGTCCGTGTAGTGTTGTTCGCCTACGTAGTACGCTGCGCTATTGGACTTTTTTTTGACGGATTGGGAATGCACTTACGCACGGTGTGTGGGACTCGCCGCTCCTTCCTCCAGGGGGGGAGGGGGGGGGGATTTGGCCCTACCCACTAAACCCACTCCGGCGTTCGTGAGGGCGCACTGGAATCGAATCGATAACATAACCACCACGGCGCCCTCCGTGCGTTATTGGCCTAAGGCCCTAGGGCACGGCAGACCGCGGCTCGCAAGCCGTATTTAGTGCTTTGAGGTGCGGATCTTCTTGTTTGCAAATGATTGCAGGAAAAAATACTGATTCCTTTTTTGTTGTTTGAAAGTTTGCCAGCCCTTGCCCGAATCCATTGCAATTCATACTTCAGCCACTATTTAGTATTTACCTGGGTTTAAAAGCTGGTTTGTTAAAGTGCAGTCAAAGTTCCGTAAAATATAGCACTTTGAAGGGGGAGGAATTTGAAGTGCTCCATTTTATCTGTTTTGTTTTTACCGTGGATGAAAAGTAATATTATTAGTTGTTATTAGTACTTGCGGTTCGTCTTTTCGCTTGCGAGCAAACAATGAAGATTTTCTAAGTTATTTCAAATAATACCTCATAAATTAATACTGCAATTGTGGCCACGTACAAGCCTGTGGGTTTTAATACTTTTTATTGTTACAGAGCCTGTTCAGTACGTATAACACAGTATCGTATTTAGTGTTAGCGATAGCGCATCTTTAAAATCATCTACAGACCGCTAAACTTAAAGTGAGTATATCCAACGAATTCTTCCATATCGCGTCATGTCTCACAAAACAGCTATTTTCTATTCGATGAAGCCAACCAATATCATGGCATTGTGAGCTCTCAAGGGTGAAACCTTGACACGGTCGTTAAGTTTAAACTTTATGAGCTGGCTACGTGGGGGCTTATCAATTTTCAATGCCGAGGTGTCCGTACCTATCAAATTAATCTAATATGTAAGTTAAGCGGAAAATACAAGTTGGGTCTAAAGATTTTTATTACTCATAAGGAACAAAAGTTCACTTACAATAACAGCTTAAACTATAAACAATTTCATGCGTGGTGGTTTACAATTGTTAACATTAATTAATATACATTATCACTGATATATTTTTACAGCTTGGTTTTAAACATTTGAAATGATTTGCAATCTTTCACTTCACTAGGTAAGTTATTGTACATCAGTGCTCCCTCCGACACGATGTTTCTTTTGCCGTATCCTGTTCTGTGCTATAATGTGATGTTTGTATCTATTTTTTAAATTAAGATACAAGTGTATAGTTGTTTTATATTGAATAGTTTGGTTTTTTTGTAAAGTTTTTTGGTATTCATTAGGTATTCAATATTCATACTTGAATAAGGATTTGATTAATTTATTTTGCGACCTTTGTAGACTTATTAAGTTGGTTTTGGCAGCACAACCCCATACTTCGACTAGATATTCTAGATTACATTTTACTAAAGAGTTGTATACAGTCATCCGTACTTTATGAGGGACACATCCAGCAATTTTTCGAAGCGACCAGTTAAGGCGGTTAATTTAGATCTTGTTGTTGATCAGTTGCAAGCGAAAGCCGTACCCGAGTAACCCGAGGGATTACATTGTACGTATACATATTGGATAGTTTTAGAAGGTTGTCAACTCAGAGCGTTTAGGAACTTTGGAAGTTGGAAGCGGATTTGCAGCTTATTTGGGATTGCATAATAGGTATTCTTGTTAAGTCTTATTATCGTTGCTTCTTAACTTAAGAAGCAACGATCAAACATCAAACATTTATTCAGCAAATAGGCCACAGGGGCACTTTTACATGTCAATTTTTACAAACAATAAAATTAATCCAAAATTACAAAAAACAATTACATAAATATAAATGTTAAATTACACAAGAAAAAAAAACTAAGAAAAACTATACAAATAACAGAAGTACTAAAATTGTTTAGAGATGTAAAAGTCTCTAGGTGTCAGAGATAAAATGTATATAATAATAAAAAAGATCATCAAATTATCCAGAGATGTAAAGGGTCTCCAAGACTTGAATTGTTATATAATTAATAAAAAGACAAGATATTAAATCAGACAAACAGACAAGAACCGAATGAAGTGCCTCACGTTAATGCCACTCAAAAGTAAAGTTACATAGGTAAAATGAAGCCCGTGTAAACTTAAACAGACCGGTCTCCACAAACAGCACCCGGATAATAAGATATACCGGTTGTTTAATCCAAATGCAAAATCTGAAACTGTAAAATAACCATATATTTTGCTCATTATAATCCCAAAACCTCCCCGGCAACGGGAATGCACTTATTTTTTAGCCACCCTGTATTATTAATTTATTCCGGTCAAGTCTCTCAAAAAACGTAGTTTTTTTGCGGAAACGAATATTGCTGATTGTAAGAAACAACTTTTGCTATAAAATGAAACTCTGCCTTATCTACAATCGATATAAGAAAATTTAAATCTAGAATGAACACGTCTTTAGCATAGTCACACGTCACCACCTAAATGGCTTTAAAATCATTTTGCGGTCGGCATGGGCAAATTAAGTGCAAATTTTTGTTAGGATCAAATTTACCCCTACCATGTCAACATGTGATAATGATAACGGCTATATAGGTAATCTAATCCATGTGTATCACGAGTGAGCAGAATTCGGCGGCTCTCGATCGAACGACCTACAAAAAAATCCTCACCGAAACTGTTAGTATCATACAATAGACTCCATCAAGAATAGCTAATAGGTAGGTATTAGGTACAAATTTCTTTGTAATATCAGTAGCTACGGGACCACACACTGCGCATACACATGCTCATGACCAGTTTTTATTTATTGAAGCTTAATGTAAAGAACTAAAATAGCTTTCCTAGTATAATTTATTTTCATAAATCCAATAAAATAGAAACGTCAATAAAAACCATTCGTTATTAGGGTGCTTCCGAGATATAAAAATATTGCCGTCCATGAGTCTGAAAAGTTTTTTCACATTTGTACTTTTACTTTGCTCATCCGTCACATTGATAAATGTCCATTACTTTTGGAAGGACCGCTACGGTAGGTACTTATAGCCGATTATTTCGATCAACTTTATACAGCGGTGTCAGCATGGTTGCATTCTTATCACCTGTCACTTTCGCGCTTACATACTTGCTACCGTGTTAAGCCCGCAGGTGTAACCTTCGAGCAACACCGGGAGGGAGACGGCATTGGTACTATTTCCACTCTGCCGAAGCTTTGACGTGTGTCATTTTCCATGTACACACATTTGTGTCGTCATTACAGGTTGGATTTTGTATGTCATGAGTGAGTGAGACTGTGTGCACGTTTCCCCTCGCAAAAAATGGCAGAATAATTTGTTCGTTAAGATATCGCTTGAAGGGCTCCTCCCTGCTGACATGTCGGAAGCCGGCGTTGCTCGAAGGGTGTAACCCAAAATAATACATAGGTAACAAAGGTAAAGGAAGATAATAATTAATTTGTATGAGCAATAGGACGTCTAATGATTTCATAATGACGAGTTAAATGTCGGTATCTAATTCTACCTAAAGCTATGGTACGACAACCTGTGGCAAAAATAGAGAAACCGATTACGACGTTCTTAACCCACAGGCCCAACATATCGGTTGTAATTAGTCTTTCTAAGTCAGGTAATTATGTAGGAAGTGATTTGTAATCGTAGATTAATTTTCCAGGAGGTGATTGACTTCTGTCCGCGATACTTTTGTTTTGGTGAAGTCCTAATATCGTTTAGTACCTATATTTATTTAAAGCTGCTCAGTGGTGGAATTACCCCATAAGTAATGGATGCTAATATAATATTATGCTAAACAACGATATACATATAAAGTACCTAAGGTTTGGTAAAATTCATGCTTGCGCAAATTCAGAATGTGGCGTAGCATTTGAGTTGGAAAGGGCATGGATATGATTGATGCTTTGTTTAGTCGATTAGTAACTAATATATGTTTTTTGTCAAAATAGAATTTACTTTTTCTTAATCAGTCACCCCAGTCACTTTTTCTTATCGAGTCTATTCTAACGAACCTACACTCAATGACTCCTTTTATCACAGAGTTCGTGAGGCCACCTTCGGTTTCCAACGTGTCGTAATCTCAGCTCGATGGTGTCATAATATTGCATTGTCACCGGACTTAAATAAATATGCCAAATTTTAGCTGGAATATAACATATTTGTATTTTATTCTATCTAGTTTCGCCAAGCATTAAAACAGGGTGATTGTGAGACGTGAGTATTTGCTATTATACATTTATATGTATAATAGCAAATTTTATTATTAAAATCATGCAATTTCACATGAGTAAGAAACACTATTAAATAAAGCTCTTGAAAGAAAAAACTCATGTCATTTCAACGACGGTTTTTTAGGGTTCCGTACCCAAAGGGTAAAAACGGTCTGTCTGTCTGTCTGTCACCAGGCTGTATCTCATCAACCGTGATAGCTAGACAGTTGAAATTTTCACAGATGATGTATTTCTGTTGCCGCTATAACAACAAATACTAAAAACAGAATAATATAAAAATTTAAATGGGGCTCCCATACAACAAACGTGATTTTTTGCTGTTTTTTTCCGTAATGGTACGGAACCCTTCGTGCGCGAGTCCGACTCGCACTTGGCCGGTTTTTTCCTCTATAATATTACATAATTTTAAGCATAGTTGATATTTACTTATACCTTTATTGGATCCAATAGCTTTGTGAAATTTAATATTGTTGACTTCAGACACAATCGAAAAAATAGACGATATTTTGGCAATTCCAATTTCCAATTCCCGACGCTAAGTTTGAGAAAAGAAAAAATTCTGGGTAAGTACACAGATTTCGGCTCAGATTTATCTTTGAAACGAATGCTTACACATAGATAAAACGTTGATAGCTACAGTCTAAAAGTATATTCGATGGCTATTCAGAAATTAAACGGTTATGTATATTCCGATTATGACTGTAACGCTGATTCTGCAGCGGCTACTCAGATAAATTGAGTTGCTGTGGTTGCCGCATTGCTGTTGCTAATATTTATTGACAGATAATGCCCGTTGCGTTCTGCTGCTGTAACGGTGCAACAGTTGCGGAATGTAACCTCTATAGTTATTACACGTATCTATACATATAATTTTTTTTAGTAACTCGCTTGCCTTGTCTCCCAGCTCTCAACTCCCAAGTGTAATAAAATAATAACTCAGTATCGAAAAACTATATTTTATATAGCGACACGCAATCACAATACATGAATACAACGACACTAGACACAATTGAAAAACTTTGTAGAACCTAATTGGTTCCTAACTTTTATGATATATCAATTACGACACGTAGGAGGTACAAATTGCTTAGGAACTTTATAAGTAGGTATTAACAAATTAGACTTGAGGTGGAGAAAGTATGTTACAAGGTAACGTTATGTATTGTTTACCTACGCCTACGCCTTAATCTGTTTTTAATTAACACTTTATTATATTACAAGGATTAGCCCCATGGCACACGTTCATAAATGTGATGCTAAGTTTGGAAATAATAGTAAAAAAAATAGAATTGGCCGAAAGCACAAAAAAAAGTACCACATCCGGTTACAAAAAAAAGTGAAATTTACGTCATCTGATACAAAGACATCTCATCTACTCAAAGGTTAACTGGAAGAAATCCCTTAAAGGGATAAGTTCGCCTTTGTACTGCCTATTTCTGTGCCATATTTGTGTTCTATGTCTTTGTACAATAAAGAGTTTATACATACATACACATACAAAGATGAGACTGGTGGCAACAGATAGGAATTTATATGTAGCTTCAGAAACCACTCGTCTGCCAGTTCCTGTATGGCCGGAAGTGCGTCTGCCGGGCACTTTAAAAGTACCAAAAAGAGTGGAATTTACGTCGTCTGATACAAAGATGAGACTGGTGGCATGGCAACAGATAGCAATTTATATGTATTAAATAATTTTACGGTTTAGACTTGTCTGGCAGCTCCCAAATGGCCGAAAGTGCGTCTGATACGGATACGAAATACGTACGGATTTGAAATAGGAAATTTGCCACTGGACACCTGGCCTTGATTTAACCTTGATCCTTCAGGAAACTATTAGCCTATTTAATAATATTTATTGTTTCAATTCAAGCAATTTGCTCAACAACCTTGTTAATTTGCTAAAGAAACTTTATAGAATGTTTCATATTTGGATAAAGTTTGATGAAGCATACGAGCGATAAAGAAACTTTAGTAGGTATAGTTGGTGAGGTTAAACTTGTTATGTATTAATTGATGCTATTGTGCTACTGTGCTACGCTATTAACCTGTGCTATAGTGCTACGTAGGCTGTAGAAGGAACTCCTTGCCGAGGTCTTCTTGAAAATGAAAAATGAAAATGAAAAAGCGTTTATTGGTTACAATATTGTGTACAGCAAATTATGGTTGGAATCTCCAAGTAAGTAAAATTATACTTGTGGCAGGAGATCCCGCTCTTCCTTCCAAAGTTACATACAAAGTAACCGAACATATACTTAAAATGAATATCTTACAAACTAAACTAAAATTAATTCAAACTGTGTGTGTGTGTGTGTGTGTGTGTGTGTGTGTGTGTGTGTGTGTGTCAGTGTGCATGTTTGTAGTTGTGTGGGGTGTAAATACATATATATTTATTATTCATATTTATTTTTTATTTATTGTCTTTGTAAAAGTGCTTCTGTTTCCTCGTAGTCTAATTTTTTAATCCATTCGACTATAGCTTTTTTACAACTGTATAAGTGCAAAGGGTATATATAAATAATTTTATTTATGTGATTATATAGGTGAACAGACTGGCTTGTAAATTGTCTTCTGGCATAAACAGATTGAGTAGGTGGCTTAGAAATTACATTTGTTTTCCTTCTCCGCGTTACTGTGAGGGGTTTAAATTTTATTGTTTTATGTAGCTTTAGTAGTGTAAATAGAATATAAAGTTTCCTCATAGTAAGTAGATCACATTCCTTGTACAGTTCAGTGGTTGGGTATCTGTAAGGTTTGGAGTATATAACTTTAAGAAGGCATCTTTGACCCCTTTCAGCATCAATGAATTTGGTCTTGTTTGTTCCGCCCCATACTGGGATACAATAAGTCATAACGGACTGGGCTAGAGTTAAATATAGTTGTTTAAGTAAAGCTTTAGACGCGACATGCTTAAGTATTTTAAATATTTTTATCTTCTTGAGGATTTTCTTACACTATGGGGCTCTTCAAGGAGTGTACAGGTTTTTAAATGGTCAACAACGCGCATTGTGCTACCTCTGGGGTTGCAAGCGTCCATAATCTACGACAATTGCTTAAAATGGTACGAGGACAAAAATAAAGGGAGTTAGATGTATAAGGTGCATAAAAAAATTCGGCTCTGTTTTTGAAGGAACCCTGCAGTCTCCATAAGAATACAACAAGGAAACTCGCGAAAAAATAATTACTTTCGTAAATACGCCCAAATTATTTATTAGCAGGGTCATTACGTCGTCATTACTATATATCTATCACATTATTCCCATTTCACCGCAAGTAGGTAAGTAGGTATATATATATATATATATATAGGTTTGCTGTAGATCGCTAAACATGTGAAGCGGAGAATTTTCAATTTTTCCTTCCGGATCGCAGATTGCTTAAATAAAATCGCAGCACGTCATTAAAATCGCCATGTGAACATGGCAACCGTACCGAAATTTTGGGAACGCATAAAAACCTAGACTTGGTAAATACCCCGTTTTGAATAGTACTTATATTATAGACCGCGCAGTGATTAGAAATACATACCCGGTTGTTATTGAGGGAGAGCGTCCGCAAATGAGGCAGCGAGGGGAACCCGACCCCGTCCCCTATCTTATTGTTGTCCAGTATCAGCTCGTCAAGCCGTGGGAATTGCTCCAGCCCCTTCAGGGTTTCGATATTGTTGTAGCTGCAAACATACATGCAATTATCAGGTCACAAGAGCGCTTTGTTAATTGACTTCAATAGGAGTAGTTTGCCTAGGAGTAGTAACCTGCAGGTTTCTCACTACCCAGACGAAGTTGGTGCCAGTTAAATCGTCTACATGGCATGTGTATCTAGTAACAGAGCATTCTAGAATGATGTGGTTGATGGTCTGATCTGGGTGCCCGCAGTTACAGGCAGGAGGGGAGCTCCAGCCCCATTTGTAGGAAACGAAAAAGTGTGGCAGCACTTGAATGAATTTTTTGTCGATGGTGGCAGCCTACATTATGTTCTAGAAGTTGACACAGGTCATCATGAAAATGATGCCTTGATTGTTGTTAGCCTTGCCATGCGTGGCTCACTCCGCGATTTCGTCGCGTCGCTACAAGTACATGCGGTCTACACCAATTTTGGATAGTAGTTGTCGCGCACCGCTACGGAACGAACGCCTGCGCCTTGCGCCACCACCTCTGTTATCTGTCGTAATAGACGCGTTTTATTAGAGAGTGAACCTTCTGTATACCAATTAAGTACTATTATTTATTCTGTGGCCTTGCCTGGCCTTGCCTAATTTTCAGCACTTGAATTACGCCTCATGAGTTAATTATTACGAGTCACCATATTCTAGGTAGGCTACACAGACCATTAAACTCTGTAGTAAATTGGAGTGATATTATAAAGATGGGTGCACAGCGGCTACGACTGCCGTAAAACGTTTTAGGGTCAATTCCTATCTTTACAAACCTTGAATAATATGTAGCCCACAACTTTTTTATATACCTATACCGACAGGGTTGCAAAAAAAAAGAATGAAATCGAATACAGAAAAAATTTACAGAACTCACCTAAGGTCTAAATATCTGACTTTGTCACCATACATTTTCCATAGCGCAGGTGGTATTCGTTGACAATCCTGCCCACAATAGGTCAACTGCAACAAAAAAAAAGCACTGAAGTCACATAATATAGTTTTACAAGGGGGCAAAGTTGTTTGTTTAACTCTTTGCGTTAATATTCAAGTTTCAAGTTCTTTATTTGCATTCATGTTGTACGTACGTACCCGAGCTAGCGAAAAATTCCAAAATTGTAAAGTGAAATCTTGAGCATTGCGAGGTTTTCAAGGCACGAGGGTTAACCTTTTATAAGGCATAAGGGCATCCGAAATTAAGCCAAATTGAACCATATCTCTTAGAAATAGCAAGGCGGTTGGCAAGAGCTGGATCAGAGTTGCCGCAAATCGTGCTCAATGGCATGCAATAGGAGAGGCCTATGTCCAGCAGTGGACGAGAGTAGGCTGATGATGACTTAGAAATAAAGTTCAAAATCAGGTGGGAACCGAGTGAACTAAAAAAAACACCACACCAACGCGAGGAGAATACTAAGTGTAAACTATTACAAATAAAATATTGCTATTATATATTTATCATGTCGTAAGTCAATCCCACCAGCCAACATAAGGAAACAACTTAATATTTGCATCAAATTACTTTGCCACTTGCGGATAATTTGCAACTTTCTCATCAGTTTTAAAGAATAAAGACCAATCCTGTGTAGTGAAAAGCAATTAAAATTATATGTACCTATCATAAGTCATTAATTGATAATGAAAGTTGGATATACTTAGGGACTTTTTTCGTCCATGTACCTCATGGACAAAAGAAGTCCTTATATCAAACTTTCATCATACTGATATGGTTACAATTGTTCTAGCCGTATATTCAAATAAGGGATACGCGGTAAACTAACTTTATCCCGACCGTATCTGAAATTACAATCTACTCTATTAGGTAGGTACGTACGTAAATCTCCGTGACACTACCAGGATCTCACATGTAGGATTTAATTTAAGCTTCTGCTAGACGGTCCTCATTGGGGAAATATGACAAAAAAAAATCTGGGAATAAACGCTTCGAATACATTTTTCTAGACATCATTCCGAATGAAATGAGGTATCACACGTATTATTGTGTGTACATAGCTTTTTTCATTGCACAACATAAATAATGTTTACCAGTGAGGGGCCAGGGAGGGTTGCGAATTTTAAGGACTAAACCTGAAGGTAGTATTATTAGTCTCAAAACTTTATTAAATTAGTTTGCTGAAATGCATAAAATGTTAATTGACGTTAATATAAAGGTGACAGTCCATTTCTGACCGCAGCTGCGCGACTGCACCGACACTACTGCAGCGGCCTGAACGCGTCGGTGTTATTGTCAATTTCCATAGTAAAATGAATGACGATATCGACTGCACGTAATATGGTGATTTTAACGTTTTCCCGACCGCAACTGCACTACTGCTCCGACACGTCGGTGTTATTGTCAATTTCCATAGTAAAATGAATGACAAGACCGACCGCACGTAGCATGGCCATTTTTGCGTATTTGGTGTATTATTGCAACTGCGGCTGCAGACCGCACGTCAAATCTGTCACCTGCACTGAAATGTCTTTGGTCACAGATATTAGTAGTTCTAAGCAAAGAGGATATAACCACTACGTTCTAAGGAGCTTATTACACCCACGGACAAAGAATCCCGATGGTACAGTCGCCATATATCGCAGATATATCGGGGCGGCCAAGGAGGTCACACATATCTAAACACGCCTTTATTGTCAAGGCGCTAGAGTGCATGTTCAGATATTTTTAGCACCTCGGTCGCTCCGATATATCCGATGGCGACTGTACCTACTGTAAACTTTTTTGCTAATCTATATTGAGCCCTAGGAGGATATAACAAAACGGAGTAGCCATTGGCATTCCCCTCTGTCGAAAATAGTCGGCCAATGGTCATACACAATGTATGGACTGACGTTTATCTGACATGGCTATTTTGACGTTACGTATACATTTGACGTTCCCCTCCCCCGCAAAAATTGGCAGACGTTTATGTACCGCAAATTACAGACGTGGCGGCTCCGTTTGGTAATATCCTCCTAGATTGGGAGGGGAAGCCAGGGTATGGTCTTGGTGGGAATCGCTGTATGTGAGAACAGCATTGCCTACAAAATGCCAAGAAACTGTTTGCTGTGTTAGTGGCGGAACACCGAATTTGAGCAAAACCCTGGCCAGTCCGAGTCACCCACGTCCCCGCCGTCCCTCCTGGGAACTGCTGCAACCGCGCAGCCGCGCGGCCGCCACCTCGAAGTGCAGCTGAGCTGAGGGTGCAGGGCGAAAGGCGAATCTTCTGCGCCTCAAAACAGAACCAAACTCACTAGGGAGGAAACCCGAAACAAAACCGAGCACGCCCACAGGCTCTAAGGTGGCAGCCCCGCCAGTAGGCTAGGGTATAGTGGGCTAATCACTCGCTTACCTGAAACCCAAACTGATTACTGAAACTGAAATAGTGCAAAACCGGACCGATCATACTACGACGACCTTTGGCATGAAAATACGGACACGAATTGCTTGTTGGAACGTGCGAACACTAAGCGAGGATAGTCGACTAGCCCAAGCAGAAGCAGAAATGCTAAGATACCAACTGCAGATACTCGGCCTTAGTGAAGTGCGCAGAAATGGATTCGGGGAACTGAGAACGTCCAGGGGCCTTACATTCCTCTACTCCGGAAAGGAAGATGAAGAGGACGTGCGTGAAAACGGCGTGGGATTCCTCCTTTCTGACGCTGCGAAGAAGAGCCTGCTGGACTGGAAACCCATCTCAGAGCGAATCATCACAGCCCGGTTTAACAGCAAAGCCCGCAAGATAACGATCGTGCAGTGCTACGCACCCACAAATCTGGCATCAGAAGAAAACAAAGACGATTTCTATAGTGCACTTAACCTGACTTTAAAGAATATTCGCAAACAGGACATAGTCATCGTCATGGGGGACCTAAATGCCAAAGTTGGCACTGATAACGGCGGCTGTCAAAGACACATGGGCACACACGGGCTGGGAGTCCGGAACGAAAACGGAGAGAGATTCTTGGAGTTCTGCCAGGACAACGACCTCACCATTGGAGGCACTTTATTCATTCATGGAGACCACCATAAGTACACATGGAATTCACCCGATGGAGTCACCAAGAACCAAATCGACCACCTTGCCATCAGCTCCAAATGGCGCTCATCACTGCTCGATGTCCGCAACCGTCGTGGTGCAGATATTGACAGCGATCACCACCTAGTAGTAGCCGAAGTGCGGCTCAAAGTAGCCGTAGCACGAGCTGCCAGCGCGACCACCAGGGTAGGCAAACGATTTGAGGTCAACAAGCTGCGGGACCCAGATGTAGGCAACGCCTTTAGGCTGGAGCTGCGTAATCGCTTCTCCGTTCTCGAAACGGACTCTTTTACTTCTGTCGACGCGGAGTGGAACCACATTAAAATGGCCTATACAGAGACCAGCTCCGTCGTTCTTGGACACAAAACATATACACGTGAGGACTGGATGTCACAGAAAACCTGGAATCTCATTGAAGAAAGGCGCCAACTCTATCTTCAACTCCTGGTAACCAGCGACGTGGTAGTGCGTGAAGACCTGAGGCGGCAATACAGACACATACGCAGAAAAATTTACCGCAGTACCCGTCATGACCGACAAGTATGGGCTGATACTGTTGCGGATTCCGCCCAACGCGCTGCCAACTCCGGAAATCTCAGGGAGATGTACAAGGCAACGAAGACCTTGGCCGGGAACCGGAACCGGAGGAAGAAGAAGCCCTTGAAGGACAAGAGAGGCCAGTTGATTGTGACATCAGAGGGGCAGCTTCAACGCTGGCGGGAGCACTTTGAGGAGATCTTCCGAGTCCCGAACGACCCCGTTATTACAGACACACCTGCCGCCAGCTCGCCCGCACAAAGGCTGGACATTGATGTGTCTCCCCCTACAGGAGAGGAAGTAGTGAAGGCCATCCGATCACTGAAGAACGGGAAAGCCCCAGGAGTCGACTTCATCACAGCGGAAATGCTGAAAGCTGACGTCTCTACCGCTGCGAACGCGCTGACGGAACATCTGGTCAGCCGAGGAGTTACCCGACGACTGGAACAAAGGGCTTCTTATCACCGTGCCCAAAAAGGGAGACCTCAGTGAATGTGGCAATTGGAGAGGCATCACTTTGCTCTCGATTCCTTCTAAGGTGCTCTGCAAGATCATCCTGGACAGGTTGTCGAGGGCCGTCGAACCTCTTCTTCGCAAAGAGCAGGCTGGATTCCGACCCAACCGATCGTGTACGGACCAGATCAACACCTTGCGCATAATACTCGAACAAGCATCAGAATGGCAGAGGGAAATGTACTTGACCTTTGTCGATTTCGAAAAAGCCTTCGACACGCTGCGATGGAGCTGTATCTGGGACCGGCTGCGTGAAATTGGAGTCCCCGAGAAGATCACGAACATGATTAAGGCCATCTACAGGAAGTATTCTTGTAGGGTGACTCACGACGGCCTCGTCTCGGAGGACATACCGGTCCATGCGGGTGTTCGTCAGGGGTGTCTCCTTTCACCTCTCCTATTCCTTGTCGTCCTCGATGGCATCATGAATAACACCACCAACAGCAAGCGCCGCGGCATAGAGTGGGGACTGTCCAACGTCTTGGAAGATTTGGACTATGCCGATGACCTATGCCTATTGAGCCACACGCGCGCCGACATGCAAGCCAAACTGGACGACCTACGGCGAGACGCTTTGGAGGTGGGACTAAAGATTAACATCCGGAAGACCCAGGAAATGAGGTGCGGAGCGACGAGCTCGTTGCCGTTGCTCATCGGCACAGAGGGAGTGGAGAAGGTCCACAAGTTTACGTACCTCGGTAGTGTAGTGTCGGAAACAGGAGGGACCGAAGAGGACATCGCTTCGAGAATCGCCAAGGGGAAAGCAACCTTCGCACAGCTCCGTCCGGTATGGCAATCGCGGAAACTGACTAGGAGAGTTAAGCTCAAGATATTCCGGTCCAACGTGAGAACCGTATTGCTGTACGGATGTGAGACGTGGAAGGTCACTAACAACATCTCGCGTCAGCTCCAAGTCTTCATCAACCGCTGTCTTCGCCGTATCCTCGGTGTATACTGGCCCGAGAGAACGTTGCGGTGAGACTCCGATCGACCAGCAGATCAAACGCCGCAAGTGGAACTGGATCGGCCACACGCTCCGAAGGGACCCGGATCACATCCCGAGGCAAGCCCTAGACTGGAATCCCCAAGGAAAGCGGAAACGTGGTCGCCCTAAGCAATCCTGGCGGCGGACGATCATCGCAGAGGCGGCGACCATTGGCAAGACGTGGAGCGAAATGAAGCGCGAAGCTCAAGACCGAACGGGATGGCGGAGCACTGTGGATGCCCTCTGCCCCATCTAGGGGATATAGGACCATAAGTCAAAAAGTAAGTCAAGTCCTAGATTGAGCCATGTCACAGAGCCAGTCAGGAAACTATAATGATAGGTCCGAAAAGAGAGCGTCAAATTCGGAAGTTAACTATAGTCTGGCAAACACTTCGAGCAACACCGGCTTCCGACACGTCGGAAGGGAGGAGCCCAAGCGATATCTTACCGTACAAATCGTTCTGCCATTTTTTACGGAGGAAAACGTGCACACAGTCTCACTCACTACTTACAAAATCCAATCTCTAATGATGACACAAATACATAGAAAATGACACACGTCAAAGACAAGTCTTGCACACCTCGATCTCTTTATAATAAAGAGCGCATTACACAATTATTGTGTGCAACACGAGGTGTGTGTTGTACGTACCGCGCTAGTTGTATGCATGCACAATTGATCTTGTACCTCGACAGAGGGGAAATAGTGCGAATGCCGACTCCCTTCCGTGTTGCTCGAAGGGCAAACCAAATCTGTCAGTAAATAAGAACAACCAAAAATCTACTCATCCATTTCCTTTGGGTGCTATAGTATACTAGCCCAAGACAAAGATAGTATATGATTCTCTCTGTCTGTTTCAATTGAGACAGTCCCTATATTTTCCTATGTGATTTTTTTAACATTTCATGATAAATTCATTATATAAACTGTTCTTATATTTTTTCGTAGTTTTGCGAAGATAGCCATAAGGCCTATAAGCTCGACAGGGCACGAGCGATAGAGAGGCAAATAGAATACCGAATATTCGGCAAAGTGGCCGAATAGGCCGAATACCGAATAGTTGCGAATATTCCTGGCAACTCTAGTCGTAATATCATAGTATAGTTGGTCATCTAATGTTTGAAATGAGACAGTCCTTTGACAAACTATAATTATATAATGTCGTTTATGGTGACACTTTCTCATTTTGTCATTGCAAAGCCATTCCTGAGCTAAATAAAAGAAGCAATCATTAATTTTTATTACAAGGGGCAAAGATGTTGTTTAATATCTCATGGTATTGATACCCAAACGTACGAAAGGATACAAAATTGAACTACGAGAGAAGCGAATGCTTTAAAATTTAGAATATTGACAGTTGCGGGGATCTCAAGGCATGAGGGTTAAACAAACTTTGTTACAGTGCAACACGTAATTTTTCATTACACCAACACGAGGAAACCATTTATTATTCAAATTAATTTATTAAAAGTTCTTTCTATCGGCCAAGGTGAGGGAAATAGCTTAAGGATTTCTTGTCTCGCCCGTCAAGTTTTATATGGATGGTGCGGTCATATCATGAAGAGTGGGACACCTGCAACACGAGAGGAATTATAAGATTTAAATTTGTGTTTCAGTTTGAAATACGAAACTGGACAATATGAAGTGTAAATTGCGCAATTACTTATAGCTCTTACAAATTATTTTATTCATCATACTTCATTGTTAGGTACCTAAAGAAAGTAAAATTGGCTTAATATGAATACTTAGAAAGATAAATCTGTAATACTTTGCTAATACGGAACGACTGTCTGCCCACCATTGGATAATTTATTGTTACGTGTCGCATCGCCATCTCCGGAACCCACGAATCACTGCAGAAATCAATGAAAGACCTGATAAAGAGCCTACCTGGCATGGTTTTGAGGGGACGTTTATCACAGACTTCTAAATCCAGCCGCACGTTTCTGACGGCCGAGTAGGTACCTATACTTGATGCAGGTGGATTAAGTAGTATATATCACGAACTACATGAGTCCCGTTTGCGTCGGCTTGCTGTGTGCGGTGGTCACGCATTCAGGCAAGAGGATGGGGAAGAAAATTTCACAATGTGATCTTACCTTAATGTTAAGAATAATATTTTTCTTCTGCATTAATTTCATTTGAGGAATTTGGTTGTATTTCGTCAATTATTAAGTCTCATTCAATGTTGAATTGCTTTTCATTTAATCGGCAATATTCCCTGAATAAACGATCACCATTAAATATCAGATTTTATATTAATATTGCGTAGCTGCCTTCGTCGGACTCTGACTATTGTACTATTGTAGAAAGGCAAACTGGTCTTCTTTTTCATGTAACATGTAGCATTATCGTCACTCGCTTCTTCTCGTAAAAAATACAAAACTAAAATAAGTATTTTATTTGTACGTCTGACATTATATGACTTGACATTGACAAGCCATCAACTAACGCTGTCGCGACTGCACGCCGCAACAGCAGCAGTCGTGCTGCTACAGTAGTGCTGGACCGCGTAACGTCGCAACTGCAGTGCAGCGGCAGTCACAAATGGACAGTCACCTTAATACTGGCATAAACAATTGTAGTCGTAACTTCAACCCAGACGGCATTTGATAGGACGTAAAAGGTAACTGTAGTAGGACTTTTTATGTGTCGTCATATTGTTCTTATTTGAGCCTTATCTTTACTACGGGTCACTTTATTAGTGTCATATTAAAGTATTTATTGCGCTCCAAATGACATTTGAAACGCAGTTTTCCTCAAACGTTACGAGTAATTTGAGTTCGGGCAAGGTAATAATGTTTATTTGTATAAGAATATCTGATTTCAGTAAAGCTTAATAGGTTTTCTTATTATTTACTGGCGACAAAAAAAAAAACCAAATATATTTCAACAACAACTCGCTCAGCCGTCAAGTCGCGGAAAATGGCTACTTATTACCTACAAAATAAATATGACTTGAAAACATGAAAGCTAATATAACAGCGTATTACGTCATAACATGTATTAAGTAGGTATTTATGTATAGGAACTAGCACTGAGAGTTCCTGTACATAAATACCTAACGACCAAAGGATTCTTGGTTATTGGCGTTCAATTGGGTAGGTAAAGTTTTTTGAAGATAGGCAAATTATATTTTTATCCGATAGTATTCGTCATAACGATCACGGAAATGCAGCTCTTTCATTTTTATTTCGTATTATTTATTAAATATATTTTTTTAAGTGACCGAGATGACGTTTGTGAAGTTTAATAGCAGATCAGGCACTGCAATGCCTGTGCACGTGATTTAATTGATGAGATAGAAAAAAAAACGATGTCAAGTCAACTGTCAGTGTCACTTAGCTGTCATTGCCGAAAAATAACCTCAGAATAATAACTAAAGCATATTCTGATGCGATTTAGTGTTATCATATGGTTATCATTGAGATTTTCGACGACCTCAGCACGAGCCACGGACTTCTGATTCCCCACGACATCTGCGAGTATTTGGACAAAGATTAAATCTACTTTCGACAACTTGGCACTGCATATTGGACGTTTTCTTGCCTTCACGACGACCCGACCCTTGCGCAGACCCTGGGCTGAGTTTTGCAAGAAGGATGAGCGAGTTTATGCGAGCAGATTGTACAAACTTGCCCCACATCGACCTAGTTATGATTTTAAATTATTATCATAACAGTGATAAGCACAATGCCGCCGAAATTAGAGGAGCGAAGGCCCTCCTGTACTTACGTATCCACTGATACGTAAGTACAGGAGGGCCTGCATATATGCAATACATACCTATACATTAAACATTTTGTTATTTATATTTTACCTGCAATGTTTAGTCTACATATACACCTTAAACCTTAACTTCATTCATTTTTTATTGTTTTAGGGCATCAAGGAACGGATATGTGGAAAATAATGTAGGCTATGTCGAAATAAAAAGAAGCAACACAGAATGTATTCTTCGGGCTAAAGTTGTACCGGAGACAAAATTAAGAAAAAAAAAAAATATATTGTGACCGTTCACTTAGACGAAAAAATAATAATGTCAATGATGCATCATGTGATAGTGAGGATTGCCCTGCATCAGCTGGTAAATAAAGTCTTATAATAAGTGCCCAACGGCACACAGAATCGGTTATCGAGACACCCCGAGACAGGCCGAGAACGAGTGTGTACAGCCCACATTAAGGTTTTGTGTAACCCGTGCGAAGCCGGGGCGCTATAAATGTTTATTTAATTTTACTCATTTACCAAAATTCCTAGATCTTATAACGGAATACCTAGTGCCTAAATGCCTGAATCTCAGAATGTATTTTTTTTTTTCAAACTTCAAATCATTGTAGTGTAGTGATACCTAAATCTCAAATTAGGGGAGAATGGGTCACAGTGAATTACTTTTTCAGACGGTCAATAAAGTGAATATTAAGTACTATAATAACCTACGTTTTATTCTTGTTCTTCATTTCTACAAAATATTTAGATTTGTATTAAAATGGCCCTTGTTTGATGCAGGTATGTACCTTACCGTTCGAGAAATGGGCCCCTGGTATTTGTGTGTTGAGCAATCGTTATTTGTTTTACAAGGGGGCAAAGTTGTTGTTTAAAGTGGAATTTTGAGCGTTGCAAGGGTTTCAAAGCATGAGGATTAAACAAATTTTGCCCCCGAGTGAAACACAAAAATTTTCACCACACCAACCCGAAGAAAATATTAACTATCAAACAAGACCAAATCCAAATGATCATTCAAAATCATCATTTAAAAGTCCATTCCACCAGCTAACCTAAGGAAACAACTCAAAATTTGCATCTGATTACTTTGCCCCACATGTGGATAAAATACAACTTTCTCATCAGTTTTTGAATAATCAAGAGAGATATTGTTCCTGACTCATGGGTGTTTTCTATGTATATGAGTATGTACTTATTTATATTGGTATGTTGTATATCGTCTCCTAGTACCCTTAGTACAGTCGCCATCAGATATATCGGAGCGGCCGATGTGCTCAAAAATATCTGAACACATACACTCACTCCTTGACAATAAAGATGTGCTCAGATATTTGTGAGAACTTTAGCCGGTCTGATATATCTGATGGCAACTGTACTTACAAACTTTTCTTAGTTTGGGGCTAGGTCGATCTTTGTGTAGGATGTCCCCTAATACTTAATAATGATTTATTTGATAAGTGTTTGTTTATGATAAAAGGATATTCATTTGTGGATTTATATAATAAAACGAGACAAAAATTATTTGATTTTTATTATACTGCTTGCAAGTTTACTAGAGCACATGCTATCAAAACGGCTTCATCTACATACTTGACATGTTTATGATTTACAGTCGAGTGAGGTTCCAAGAATGTGGATTCCCTCAACCGCCGTATGACATGTTCCATGTGTACCCGCAAGCTGGCGATCACTTTGGTTTGTATTAACCTCGGCTTTGGAAGGTGTCTCTTTCGAAGAAACAGTTGCAAGCAGTTTCCTGAAACGATAAAACTTTTGTTCAATAACATTTAAAAATGTTTACTTTAAATGTTTGTTTGTTTGCCTTAAGATCAGTACTGTCACTAACACAAAATGATCCAAGGTGGTTGTGAGTAAATTAATTACACAAGCCTTAAAGAACTTGTTTAAAGTGATTTTAAGTTTTTAAACAGCATTCCTTAAACTGCAGCTAGAGGGTTATGATTTTAGACAGTAATACCTACAGTAGCAATGTGTAAAAAATATGTAATATTTGACAAATGAAGAATAATGATGTTAACGAAAGAACACGGCAACTTTGTAGCCAAAAAGGACCTACATTAAAGACTACAATCTTAATATGGGACATTTTCTATGAAAAGGGACCTTATTGTCGACGGCGCTTACGCCGTACAGCGTCGCGCGGCATTGTATTTATATCGGAGCATCGTTTATAATGGCGTAAGCGCCATCGATAACAAGGTCCCTTTTTATAGAAAATACCACATATGTAGATTATTATAAACAATACTTACATTGATATGGTCCTCACATACATATAAGTTGCGTTTTGGGCAATATATCTCCAATGCTTGGCACCAAATCGCTTGTAATGACTGGTATGCTTAAATAAGCCGACGTGGTAAAGTCTCGTCTGCGCTTCTTACACGACGGCACAAAACACTGAAGTTCATCCCTGTAATATTATTGTAGATCCATTCGTGCG
The DNA here is from genome assembly GCF_947568885.1 of Cydia strobilella. Classification (NCBI taxonomy): domain Eukaryota; kingdom Metazoa; phylum Arthropoda; class Insecta; order Lepidoptera; family Tortricidae; genus Cydia; species Cydia strobilella. The sequence goes on from NC_086048.1 coordinate 10,666,572, forward strand.
TTTTCAGATTCTGGTTCCATGGTGTCTGTGATCTTAATTTACTAATTTATCAGTCCAAGCGTCAGCGCAGGGGTCGGGTCGTCGTAAGGAAGAAAACGTTGTCCAATAAGCAGTGCCAAGTTGTCGAAAGTAGATTCAATCTTTGTCCAAATACTCGCAGATGTCGTGGTGAATCAGAAGTCCTTGGGTCGTGCTGAGGTCGTCAAAAATCTCAATGATAACAGTAAATCGCAAAACGCAAGGTAACAGAAAGGTTGGGCCGTTATTTTTATTTTTTCGGCAATGACAGCTAAGGCTAAGTGACACTGACACTGACATTTGTCATCGTTTTTTTTTCTATCTCATCAATTAAATCACGTGCATAGGCATTAGTGCGATCTGCTGTTAAATTTCACAAACGTCATCTCGGTCACTTAAAAATATATATTTAATAAATAATACGAAATAAAAATAAAAGAGCTGCATTTCCGTGATCGCTATGACGAATACTATCGGATAAAAATATAATTTGTCTATCTTCAAAAAACTTTACCTACCCAATTGTTTCTTTTCAATTGGTCATCATCATCAATTTAGAGTAGTACACAGTAAGGCACAGAAATAAACCAACTCGGTATTAAAATATAAATAACATCGTAATGACATGACAACACAACACAGTGCTTATGATTATACACTTTTATCTGCTGCTGACTTTAAAATACTTAAAAGAAATACAAAACGTTTACGAAATTACTGTACCTACTAAGTAGTAGGTACAGTAATTTCTTTACTTGTTTGGGTAAAAAAACTTAAGGTAAGGGCCTCTTGCATGTATTAGTACTTTTGTATTTACAATTTCCGTTTCTTATTCATAATAATTATAATTTGCCTATTGTGTACGCGATTAGTTATATGCGGGCCTAAAATCGATGGTCTCCTCTGCAAACCGTACGTTACACTACCAAATATAGAATGTTTATCCGAACACTTCTCTACTAGATGGAAGTTGTTAGTAGTTCGTCCCTGGTAGTTCTCTGGCAGAATCTAGCTTGTTAGTTTACTACAATGCTCGTAGCTCGTAGAAGCTAGAGAATGTTAAATGAGCGCATATCTTAAATCCCAAGCAACCCATTCGTAAGTTTGCTTAATGTAATTCCTTCGCAAGAGAACCGTATAATTGGCTAAGAAATACAAAATGCATACTATGAAATAATATCAGATAAGTACGCCACTTTTGTAAAAACTAATTTTGAATAGTTATTTGTTTTACAAGGGGGCAAAGTTGTTGTTTAACCGCTTGTGCTAATATTGATACCCAAGTAAGCGAAAGATCCCCAAATTGAACCACCAGCGTAGCGAGTGGTTCGAAAAGTGGAATCTTGAGCGTTGCAAGGGTTTCAAAGCTCGAGGGTTAAACAAACAATTTTTTTCACCACACCAACCCGAAGAACATAATATTAGCTGTAAGCTGTAAGATATCAAACAAAATCAAACCCAAATGAACGTCATTGAATATTTATTATTCAAAATCATCATTTAAAAGTCAATTCTATCAGCTAACAATTCAAAATTTGCATCTGATTACTTTGCCCTACATGTGCATAAAATACAACTTTCTCATCAGTTTTTGAACAATCAAGAGAGCATCTACCAGTGAGGTGAAAAGTAGGTAATAATCGTTAATGCCGTTCGCAATTTCGCATGTATGTGTAGCGGCGTGTACAGTAATTTCAACTTGTATTTATAGGTATGTCGCAAGTGACAAAAAAGGAGCAATCTGGAGCATCTCACCCTTCAATGATAATACTTAGCTGCTGGAAAGTATGCAAATGCCAGTCCCAATTCACATTTTCTTCTTTTATTTTTAGTTGACATATTGGAGAGGGCGCTTGATAATAGTTATTTGTACAGCAAGAGAGCAAAGTTTGATATTTCATTTAGTGGTTATTGTGAGTCCCGAGCAAGCGAAATACTCAATAATATTATAGAGAATCTTCAGCATAGCAAGGGAATCTGCAAAAGCACGAGATGTTGAAACTTTGATCTCGTGTGCACACGACTTTTCACCTGTGAGAACATATATATTATAAAAAGTTTCATTTAAAAGGTTCTTTTATTTATAGCCACAAGCCACGAGGCGTATTCCGATCGTAATAACAGGTTATCAATGTGATCTGGATTTGTTATGGATATCTGTTAGTGTCAAAAGTGACACTTCTGCAACCAAAAACGTCGGGTTTCCGGTTAAATTTGAAACTGGCAAAGGCGCGAGGCGTCTCCCGGCAATCCATAGTGGCTATTAATAAAGTCCAGCTAAAGGGGTCCACTGATTATCAGTCCGCCGGACAATATCAGCCTGTCAGTTAGAACAAAAATTTGACAGTTCCGAACAACTGACAGGCCGATATCGTCCGGCGGACTGGTAATCAGTGGGCCCCTTAACTCTTTTAACTACCGAACAACGTAATGATCTACGTGCACACTTTTGATATTGGCGAAATCATCATAATAATATAAATTTGATGGAGGCCATTAAAAAAACTGAACTGAATGAAACGAACCAGAAACGTCACTTGATATATCCATAATATCAAATTCGTAATTATTACAATCAGAATACGCCTCCAGGTGAGTGATTACATTTTAAGCACGAGCGACGCGCGACGGCAGACACGGGAAATTGAACATTTACTGGATTAATTGTAATTATATTAGGGAGAAGCGATACACATCAGCTAGCTCCCAATTACGATCGATAAGGGTTTCGGATATTGAATAGTTTAGTTAAGAAGTTTGTGTGGGCTGGGTTTACAATTCCAAGAAAACATGGATTTGGTTTGATAAGAACTAAGTGTTTATCTTTCTGTGTTTTTTTACAGAAGGAGAGGTAAATAAAACAAACATTTGGGAAGGATAGGTAAATAAATATCTTAAGTCGCTAACCCAAACTAAGCAAAGCGGCGATATACATATAGATACATAATAAAATATGCACCATAAATGTATATATCGTCTCCTTTTCGTCGGGGGTTCTCACAATTTCAAATTGCTCACGCGACACGTGACTGTGTCAAAACACGTACTACTAATAAGTTATCAGAATCGAAGCAACACGTGTCTATTAGCTAGTACGTATAATGTAATCACACAGATACTGCTATGCCCGTGGCTCCGTTTGCTTAAAGGGCCCATTATCAGTCCGCCGGACGATATGAGCCTGTCAGTTAGGACAAAAATTTGACAGTTCCGAACAACTGACAGGCCGATATCGTCCGGCGGACTGATAGTGGGTGGGCCCCTTAAGATTCGGACCGTGGCATTTGTTTTTATCGCATAAAATCAATAAATAAAAAGCCTATGTTCATCCAAAGGGATAAATTAACGCTCTGAGCTCTTAATGTGATTGCGATTAAAATACATTCAGTACTAGTAGAGCGGATAACAATAAACGGACATAAAGAGCTAGTAGATTTAATTAATTATGTGAATTACAAGGCTATCGTTACTTGAACCCCACCGAAATTGGTAATTTTCCTGCATCAATTCTCGCACCTGTTTAATAAATCGTTTTATTCATACTCGATGGATTTTGAAGGATTTTGTGGTTTTAATTAGTGATTTTAGGAAAGAAAACTTGTACTTTTTATTTAACTATATTTAACAGCATTTGACAGATGACAATCAAAAAGGCGCCAGAGGTGGCGTGGTGGTGGAGGAATATAAAAAAAAACTACCTATGGCTGCGTTCTAAAACAACTTAACAGATTTAATTTAAAACAAATAAGACAATACAAGCCGTAATTCAATATCGCATGAACAAGATACTTAACACAAATAAATAATGATATTTTCTAAGAATCTTAAAATAAGCACGTCGTTAATTAATTTTAAGGTACTCGAGTTGGATTGCGACATCAAATAAAACGTTATTTAATACAAATTCATTTATAATAAAATGAACAGTAAAAGATCGAGTGTACAAACTCTGAAAACCAATTGTGTCACGTGTTCTTCTCTCACCTCACTGAGCGTAGGTAAGCGTGAGCGAGATAGATTGGAAGTGCGTGCCCGGGAGCGCGAATATATTTTTATTTTATTTTAATTCTTTGTGCGTTTAAAAAATAAATAAACCGGACAAGTGTGAGTCGGACTCGCCCACCGAGGGTTCCAGTATTTGTTGTTATAATAGCGGCGACAGAAATACATAATCTGTGAAAATTTCAACTGTACCGTGATAGATAGTATCACGGTTCATGATATACAGCCTGGTGGCAGACAGTGGAGTCTTAGTAATAGGGTCCCGTTTTTACCCTTTGGGTACGGAACCCAAAAAACTAATCGATACGTTCCCTCAAACATGATTATGCCTACTTTTAGAAGCAATTTTGATATTTTTAGCTTTTGTGCATAATTTGTTTCGAATTTTTTAAGTATTTTTCGACTTATGATCGTGTTTTTTTTATCCAGGTAAAGTCAAAAACTCAGGATTCGTATCGATACAGGCCCTCGAGAAAGGCCTAGAGATTGCTAAATAAATTTATGGTAGCCGTATTGTGATCTAAAAAACCGCTACGACTTTTCAAAGCAGTGCTATAAGTATAATGTGTATAATTTTTTTTAACCCTTAAATGCATGATTTTTTGTATAACTTTTTAATAAATTGAAATAGATGTGTCATGCTGTATAAAAGTAATAAATGTGATTTTGGATAGCTGCATATTGAGCCACGGACCATCAAATATACGATGCATATATACATCATTATGCATTTAAGGGTTAACAAGTTGCCGCCGGAAATTCAACGGCTACCTTTTAACAGCTTTCGAAAAAGTGTAGCAGAAGTGTTGCGGAAAAAACAGTATTATAAAGTAGGCACGTTTCTTTTAGACAACATACATTAAAGTAAATCTAATAAAAAATTTACATCAAATTATTATTTCTGGTCATTAATTGATAATTATTTATATATGACATTATATTTAAACTAAATTTTATATTCTGTAATTATGTTTTTTTGTCTATAATTGTAAATAAAATTATTACTTAATCAAATATTTTATATTTAGGCAAGTTTGTAAGATTTGCATGCTGTGATTGCTGTGCATGGACGGCTAAGAGGATGGACTTTTTTACAAAAATAATGTAAGGTCAAAACAAAATTTTTGACTGCAGGTCAAAAAAAAATCTCACACAACCTAATATCACGTGGCGCCCGTATTCACTGAATGCAAGTGAAGGGGGCGCCACCGGCTATCACCTAATAGCAGCGGAGTGGTGTTTTGACTATTACATAAACCTACAGAGCAATAGTTGCTTTCCACCCGGAGTTACGTTTGTCCCCGCTCTCCCCTACCTAATGTCATTGTAATATGTGCAAAGTTTCATTACAATACAACACGTAGTATTAAAATGAGAACGAGACTCCGTTTGTATGGGAAGGTGAAATTCGGCCGAGCTTGCCGGGGCTCTAAAAAACTAGAATTCCTGTGATGGGTTTTATAACTTATTACATTAAACTTGGTCATCACCCACAAACTAGACGGTTATTTCAATACAATTTCGGGATACGAACCCGGGACCATCGGCTTCATAGGCAGGGTCACTACCCACTAGGCCAGAGCGGTCGTCAAATCGACATAATTATTATCAAATGACGTTGTTACTTCAGTAATCAAAACCATATGCAATTGTTGTTGTTGTTGTACGGACACATTTTTTGGTAGTAGTTACATACGTAAATGTTCATGGTTGAGACAGAAAAAACTAGCATTCGCATTCTAGGTCATACTTGACAACTTGGCGAGACTTGTCTCCTCACGCTTATACAAATCCAATTTCAAGAAAAGTACCTATAAGTAGTGAAGTCACGGAGTGTGACGGAGTAACGGATTCTTGGAAGGGTTGGAAATGTTGGAATGTGTTGGAGAACAGACTTTTTCGTAATATATATGTAAGTGTGACGAAGTATTGGCGGAGAGATAGGTACAAATATAAGTATCCATTATAATTGAAGCGTGATCTGAAATAACAAGAGATTATAAAGAATAGAAAGCGAAACGTCATAGCATTGATATTAAAAAAACGTTTTAATATTGATACCTAACATATTTAAAAAAATACCAAACAAAAAATATAGACTCAATAATTTTACAGAGAGGAAAATGGGGACTACGTTTCTATGGAGAAGCGGCCGTCCCCTTTCCTCTTAACGTATTACACGATTAGGAATATGGGATTCGAGGAAATAAAGAGATTGTTTCTACAAATTTACCTGGATATTATCATAAGCTTCTCCTCTATCGCTTTCCATAACAACGCTCACATAAGATTCGTTTTTCGTCACGGTTTGTGCCTCACTTCTCTGACTATTGCACATAGTCATCAGTTTCAGTGTGTAATTATATCGTGACCGTGAAGACGTAACCAAACTCGCAATACACCCTTTTAACAAACTCCCAACGCCTCTATATTTGGCGAGAATTATCATCCATTTGATTATAGCGAACGGGAACATATAAGATTCTACGAACGTACACACGACGATGCCTATGTTTAGGATCGTATAGAAGTGTCCAGATAAGAAGTTCGTTAAAGTAGTTGCTTGTGGCATATTGCAATTTTATGTTTCACTTGAACCGTTTAAACACGTATAACAGCTCGTGCGATGGTTCCTTCAAACTTCAAGACACGTGCGCGACGTTTAATAAAGCCACCAGTTTTTGCCCTACATGATTTTGTTGTTTACACTAGAGTTTTTACTCTACATTTTGCGCGAATGAAATTTTACGACATAAAGTTATTATTATTTCAGATGGAGTTTTTACAATGTTTATGTTTAGGCCGCGCCACTTTGTAAAAAAATTACTACATGTATAGGTATAATTAACACGTAAGTAATAGTTGAAAATTTACAAATTAGCGACTCAAAAAGTACATAAAGTTACGCTTCTCACTTTCCAAATAGTGTCTATTTCTACAGAAATCGCCTCAACAAAGATGATTCCAAACACGCGATTTATATTTGAGCAAAAATTTCATCTATTGTCACGAATTTGGATAGGCACTAACAATCGTTGTGCACTGTGCTGTGACGCGGCACTGCTACTACTCTAAGGGCCTACCGCGAACACAGAAGTTCGTAAATTGCGGGCATATTTCTCTTTTACTCCAATTAAGGCATAATTAGAGCGACAGAGAAAGATGCCCGCAATTTGCGAACTTCAGAGTTCGCAGTAGGCTCTCTGTGATCCTATTGAAGCGTAATACTGTAACTTAATAAGCACCTGTGTCGGTAGAGCAGTTAGCTCTCAGTCGCGACTAGGATTTAATGATAGCAATCGGAGGAGACGTAGGACTCAATTAGCTAAGTAGTGGCATTACCTACAATTAAGTAAGATACATATTAAATGAACTATTGTGTAACCGGCACATTCTTAAACATGAATACATACATATCATAAACAAGAAACGTGAACAATCGTAGGTACTTGGTTGTCGTATGATGAATTATTTAAGTTGTCTGAGTACCCACAACACAAGCCTTCTTGAGCTTACTGTGGGGCTTAGTCAATTTGTGTAATAATGTCCTATAAAAAAAAACTTTATTTCAGAACATTCAAAATTCCATACAATATTGTTAGTACCATCGTTATAGCTATGTGTTAGTAAATACATTAAAAATAAAAACAAAACTTTCAACAATAAAATCAAAATCCAATAAATTTAAATAATGAATACAATATAATATTAATAATATTTATTATTTATTTATTTATTTAATTGACATTTAATTTCGATTATACATGTATGAGAGCTTTTAACTGACTATGGCTGTAAGCCGTTGCTCAAAGTACATATATAAAAAAAATACTTTCCACCCTCGGTTGGGAAATGCAGTTTTCCACCCTGCTATCAGCCTATGAAAGGTGAACATTCCGAATAGGAGAGATGAAAAAAGAATTTAAAATGTCAAAAAGATCTAATACTCTTCAATCTGCTGGATTTATTTTTATCAAACATAGCTAAGAACCGCGAGGGTGTAAACTTAGACAGATAAGTTTGATGGGAATGAAATCTAGGCAGGTTGCACTAAAAATTGCATATATTATACTGCTCTTTACATAGTGAATAAGGAATATCAAAGGTTCTCAACACCCCCTATTATAATATTGGCACTGTGCAAAGTACATGGTAGGGGTAAGGAAAACGATCGCAGCGCATAAGGTGGTAAAAATTGACAACTACGGATTAGCGTCTTTAACATTTTCATACCAGTTATATGGGTCGAAATGGAACTTTAATTTATGATTACTCCTGAGATATTCATTTTAATTTTATGGTGTAAGGGGCCATTGTAATTTGTATGAAATGCTTAATATAACTAATGTATTTAATTTGATAATTATTAACACTGTATCCATTTACACGGACTTTGCAAAAACCACATACTATGAAATCTTTTTGTAGAAGATGAGAATGGGTATAGTAAGTTATCCTTAAAAGATAGACATACACCATCGCAGACTTTTTTGTAGAGCAATGAAAGAGAAATCTTTTCACCATACATTGTTTTGTTATATCTCAAACGGGTTGGGCAGCGTTTTCGATTAAAGCTCTTAGCCAGCGTGATTTTTTTCTGACTTCATTACCAAATATCATCATATTTCAACCAATTTACACAAAACCTTAACAAATTATATGCCTTAAGCTACGGCTGATATGCACGTATCAGCTATTTTAAGCTGCCTGTGCATTCGTATATAATAATAATAAGCTTCCTCAAGAATCACTCTACATAGGTGAAAACCGCATAAAAATCCGTTCAGTAGTTTTCACTGAAATTATTACGATTTACTTACTCTCGCTTAATAGTTTTGACAAAATACAAGCCTATAGTTGCAACCGCTGTGTGGCGCTGACATCGTGCACGGTCCCAATAGCTAGGTACCTACTGTAAATATTTTAATTTAAGAAGTATCAGAAAAAAACTCAGTCTTCTATATACTAAATTATTGGCTTGCTGAACTTCCAGCAACATATAGAATCTGAATTAAGTTAGTACATATACACTTTATTTACTCATTATTATAGTAATTGATATAACAAAGGTTATCACTGCCATAATGGTATATATACTTGCAGTACAAGGCACAATTTATATAAAAGCACCATCTTTCAATTCACTTATGTATTAACATACTTACTTTACGATAAATTCTATGACACAGTCCATTCATTACATAAAATATTCTCTTTATTTTGCAGGTAATGTTTACCACTCACCCGTGTGTTTTCAAAAGATACAGCGAATGAGTTGACATGATTTTCTTCCATTTTTAACACAAAACAAACGTTTACACCAGGGTTATTATAATGAAATTTAAATAAATAACTATCCTTTATTAATATAACACCACTTAATTCAAAAACTTTCAATCGCTTTTTGGTTTAGTTAGTTTATTAACTTATGACTTCGAACAGTTTCTAACTTTTGTGACTTCTTCGGTCTTTCTGTCACTTGTGACAGTTTCAGTGTTGCCAACTCGGATTTTGAAAAAATGGTAGACTAATTTCTAGAATATGTCAAAAATATAATATGCTAAAGTTTTTTGAAATATGCTAAAAAAATGCTACAATTTCACCTGAAAAAGGCATATTTTGTTGTCAGGTTGGTAAAACCAAATTGTCAGTAAATAAGTATAAATAAAACTATACTCATCCTTTTCTTTTGGGTGCTAGTACTAGTGGAAGACAAAGATAGTATGATATTCTCTCTCTATGTTTGAAATGAGACAGTCCTTTGTAAACTATAAAAATAATATGGTGTCTAAAAATATGCAATAAAATCAAGAGGGACGGTTTTTGGTCTAGAAGTCTTCTAGAAATCGATTTTCGCTCATGTCGTCGCAGACATTGATATATTTCATTTCAGTGCTTTCAGTGTGATGTCGAACACAAATATATGAGATGACAAGCGCAAAAGTGGTGGGGGTAAGTGCTGTGACGTCAAAAAGTCAAAAAAATGGATGGAATTTCATTTAAAGATTATAGGCTAGATGACATTTTTTTTTATTAAAGGTTTTAGGTTTGTTTTTAGATTTAGGTAGGAAAACAAGAAAATTGCGATATTGTCGGTGAAATATAGCGATTATGTATACAGGGTGGCTAAAGAATATGTGCATTCCCGTTGCCAGGGAGGTTTTTGGATTATACTGAGCAACTTTTACTATGGGACCAACTAATCCATTGAAATGGTACATTTTGCCTTGCATGGAATCGGGCAGTTCTGTTTTTTTTTATGTTCTATGTGATGAAGTTATTATGGCAAATCCGAGTTTTCGACCTCGGAAACCCAGCGGATCATTGTCAAATTTTTGAAAAACTTCTAAATTTTCTGTTTTTTTTTAGTTTCTGCCAATTTTTACCAACAAGGACTTACTTTACGGCAAATGTCACTATGAACTCTTTAAAGAGGACTAAATTCTTAACAAAGTATGTTAAAGTGAGAACGCGATAAACCGAATAGTTTGTAAGATACAGTTGTTCAAAAAGTAGAAAAATTTCCAATATATTTTTTTTTACACTTTTAGTAGTAGTAGTAGTAAACACTGTATTGTACAAAAATACATATTAAAAATTACATGGCACAAATAATAAGTTGTACAAAGGCGAACTTATCCCTTTGAGGGATCTCTTTCAGTTAACCTTTGAGTAGATGAGAAAGAGAAAGTGAAAAGAGGGTCTTTTTTTAGTTTTTGCCAATTTTTACCAACAAGCACTTATTTTACGGCAAATGTCACTATAAACACTTAAAAGAAGACTAAATTATCAACAAAACGTGACCAATTTGGTCTATTAAGACCTGATAGTTCTTTAGATACAGCTGTTCCAAGTTGCTGAGGTGAGTAAACAAAATAATAGAAAGGTTGTACATTTTGCCTTGCATCAATCGGGTAGTTCAGAATTTTTTGTATGTTCTATGTGATGAAGTGGTTATGGCAAATCCAAGTTTTTTGATATAAGAAAGGTTATCACTGCCATCACCTGGGAAACCCTCCGGTTATTGTAAATTTTTTGAAAAAACCATAAATTTTCATTTTTTTTAGTTTTTGCCGTTTTTTACCAACAAGGACCTATTTTACGGCAAATGTCACTATAAACACTTTAAAGAATTCTTTAAAGAAGACTAAATTATCAACAAAGTATGTTAAAGTGAGAAGGCAATACACCGAAGTTTGTAAGATATAGCTGTTCAAAAAATTTTTTTTTTACTTTTTTTTAAGTTTCGTCAATGTGGTCAACTATGGACCCATTTTATGTCACAACTCCACATACGTTATTAAAGTACACACTATTCGCAACAGAACGAGACCAATTCAATCTATTAGGACCTGATAGTTCTTTAGATACAGCTGTTCCAAGTTGCTGAGGTGAGTGAACAAATTAATATAAGGGTTTGTAAAATGAAATGCGACATAAGAAATAAGTATTATAATTTACAAAAAACCGGCCGTGTGAGTCGGACTCGCGCACGAAGGGTTTCGTACCATTACCCAAGAAACAGCAAAAAAATCACGTTATATCATTTTATTTTTAGTATTTGTTGTTATTTCGGCAACCGAAAAACATCATCTGTGAAAATTTCAACTGTCTAGCTATCACGGTTCATGAGATGACAGACAGACAGACGGACAGACAGACAGACAGACACAATCCGGACTACAAGCGGTGGGCGGGGCGGCGGGGCTTGCAGGCTTTGCAGGACCCAAGAGGCATCCTGCTTATGGGTGTTGCAGGACGCCATGCAGTCCGCGACAACATTCACAATCCTGCATAATGAGGCGGACTGCAAGGTAGGAGTGTGAATGGAGGCTTTAGATTGACCTATGTTGGCCCAATAATACCTATTTGTACATAAGTGATAAGTTAGAAAAACGCATAAGGTTTTGTTTGAAAGAAGGGTGCAAATTGCGATGGTATGTATTTCAATATTTTTTGTGTAAACCAGAAACTAGACCAAGTGTTGTCTTAAAGTATGTTGCTGTTGTTAAAAAAAATCTGAAAAATATTCGTATCATATGTACTGAACTTGAACATAGCTAGCAAAATAAAGAGAAAAAAAAAAACAAAAATAGGTGAATTGGAAAGATAAGTATAAAATAATTTATTTATTGCTTAATTGTCTGTTATAGGATTTAATTGTTTACGAACAGGTGCTAAGAAAACCCGGCGGTTTTTGGTGAAGTACTGCACTATTCCATATAGCCCCGTACGAGGCACACCATGGTTGAAGTCGTCCATAAGACCAATCGTCTTCGCCGCTCTTTTAAACATTGTAGCGTTGGAATAAGGTATCCGGACAAATTTTGAACTACTATTTACTTTTCCGGTTTTAACATCTTCCACCGTCGTTTCCGGACAAGAGTATATGAAATTTAACCATAAATGCTGGTTTTCTTTAAACAAATAAGAAAGATTTTGCCGGCTGAATGGTATAAATTCTGTGTTCAATAATCTTTGCTCGTCGTCAAAATGACGATAAGGCAGATCTTTTACATTGTTTGATTCATATACCCCAAATTTATAAGTCCTTGATATTTCCGGCCTAATACAAACACGACCCCGTGTAACAGCTGGATTGCGCAGAAAGTCATCTATAAAATCCCCTGGCAAACTCGACTCTATCTCATTCCATGTTTCAGATAAGAGCATCCAACCTTTGCCTGGGAAGAAGTCCGTCCGGTGCAACAAAATATGTTGGTTTGCCTCCACTAATCCTCGTTTGCCGTTGTCGTTCCATGCCGACACACACCATATGCTGGAATCTTTTTTCAAAAGTGGGTAAGTTCCGAGAAAATACTCAAAGAAGTCAGGAGAAATATCTAAGTTGTCTTCAAGGACGATAACTGCGTTGTGCTTTAGTGTCTTAAAGACATAGTTAAGGGCATACTTATAGTGATGACCAAAAACTTGCTTCGGTATTTCCAAAAAAGTGGTGGTGAATTCCTCCTGGTAGAATGATTTAATAATCAAATCACGAATTTCTTTGGAATAGCAGTCGGAGGACTTGGAGGTTACTATAATAGGAAAGGCATTTGTATTTGGTCTGAAACTCTGAAGACTTTCCAAAGATCGTTTTAAAAACCGGACGTTGCACGCCATCACTAACGTGGGTAATACTAATACCTTTTCATTTTTTCCAATGACAGGGTTGGTTAGTAGAACTTCGTAATTCGGTATATTATTTTTGCTCTTTTTTATTCTGTTCTTTATAAAAACACCACATAGTAGCATACACAGAAGTATTAGGATGGTATATAAAAAGTTTTTTTCGCGGCATCTTCGTAAGTTTAGTCGCATATTGATTGAAGGTCCAGGTACATTCATTAAGAGGTCCTATATATATGTTGGTAGGTACGTTAGTTCAGTCTGCGCGAAGACACGAGATTAATACAAGTTCGTGAAGATATATTCGTAAGCGCCGAAATATCACTACGTTATGAATGAAGTAACACAGCATAAATTATCAGCAAGATTTTGATTTAGGTTTTGCAAGTGCATTGAGTTTTTATGATGCGATCAGTAGTTCACGGCTGAGCAAGCACTGTAGATGGAAATGTTTTCGATAAAGGAATAACTAACAGCAATCACATAGAGACGACACGACCAACAAAAGGCTATTTTTAGGGTTCCGTACCAAAAAAGGTACAAAAGGGGTCTTATGTTTTGTAAAAGACTGGAAAATAACAGTTTTTCCGCAGAAGAACTCTATTCGACTAGTAATAAACCACTATATGATCGATAAGTGACATGAGGTTTAAGATGACGCTATTTAAGAAACGAAGCGTGCAGCAGAAAGAGATCTTCAAATATTTATTGTTTATTCTAAGAATGTTAAGAGGCCGTAGTCGATTTTGGAGCAAAAATGTAAAATTGATAGATTTAGTCGTTGAAATCATACCCGTTTTGTTACGTAATATCTAAATAACAAGTATTGATTTCTATTAGCATGTCTTCTTATCTTGCCTTTTAATAATGAGGTCGCGAGCGTGCGTCACCGGTAATGCATGAAGAGAAGGGGCAGTTTTTAAAAATTCATCAAAAAATCATGATGGTAAATTGTACAAATTGATGTATAAGAATAGTTTCAGCAAATGTTGTAGATTGTTTAAGTATCAAAATTACGTCGAAATTAAGTCGATTTTCAGAGAAATTGTCACTTGTTTTGAAGTAATTTCTGGAGAAAATTGATTTCGTCTAACTTTCATTTACACTACTTCAAAGTCATAATAATAAAAATGTAGTCTAATAAACGTCAAGTACACGATATGTGTAATATAAAATTACCATGTTTAGCAGTCCAAACTTTACGAAATTTACAAATAAGAGCGACAAAATCAGTGCTTTACGCGCGTTTACCTAAACGTCCATCAGAAAAGCAAACATTACTAATTTAGTGAGTCTGTTTTCAAAAACTGATCTGATAAAAGGTAAGATAAGAAGACGTGCTAATAGAAACCAGTACTTGTTATTTCAATTAGGTAACAAAAGGTGTAAAATTTCACGGACTAAATCTATCAATTTTTCATTTTTGGGACTAAAATCGACACCGGCCTCTTAAATTATCTACATACTCGTACCTATATTGTGCGTAAGCTCCATTGATTCAAAATCAAGCCGTGAGTGATGATAATGTATGTTTTGTGTGGTTTTGTTTCTTTTTATTGTCGGATGCGGCGAAGACCGGTGTGATAAATTACAGGAATAACGCCCCATTTCGGCTTTATGGCCTAACTCCTTGTTTGGCTTTTATTCGCCTCGATAGTTTATGAGTTGTGGCGACGGTTGAAAATTAACAATACAGCCCATTCTGCTTATGCCTCAAAGGCTCAGATTCAGATGAGCATGCGGCATTTTTGGTTCTTCCCCTTTGTCAAAATTTTTTTAGACATTTTGTGCCATGTCTTAAAAATGTATTGTCTCGATCGAGTAATTAGTTTTCGTATTATAGCAAAAATCCATTGATTGGGTAAGATCACTGTTCTTAGCAAACTCGCCCCCAAAAAACGTGACAAGCGAGATAGCTCGTGGGAGACCAAATACATTAATTTGTAGCTCATTAAAGAGGCTATAGCTTTATTGAAAAACTTGGAGCGGTCTCTGACCTGAAAGTACTTTAAAAAAAAAATATTTTTAACCGACTTCAAGATTTCAAAGGAGGAGGTTCTCAATTCGGTTGGTTTTATTTTTTATTTTTTTTATTTTTTTTTATTTTTTTTATTTAAATGTTTGTTACTCCATAACTCCGTCATTTCTAGACCGATTTTGAAAATTCTTTTTTGTATTTTATTTTTATTTTTTTGTAAAGCAATATATAGCAGTAATTGATGTCATATTGTCATTGCTATATGCACAACATACGTAACGCACGTCAAAATCGGCTGGCTAGAAAAACATATAGGTATCGAAGAAAGATCATACAGGGTGGGCCAATGATAAATGCATTTTAACGAAAGACGTCAATACGAAAAGAGAATTTATCACTGTATTTCGGTTTATTTACAAAAAACAATATATAGGTATAGAGTTTGGGGGTCTGAAATTTTGCATACTTGTTACTAATATAGAAAGCCACATAATCAAAACAAATTACAAGCCAAAACTCGCTGGGGACAGATTCACTTAGCTTATCCTGGCATGGCCTTTGAATGTCATTTTTAAATCCGATATCCAGCACGCTATTAAGCATAATTTAAGCATAATTTTGACATTGATGCAAATGTATAGTGTAATTTTTATCCTACTTTTATAGTATACTTCGCTGGCTCAGCGACCCGAAGTGGATCTTGGCCTCCGATACTAGATTTCGCCATTCGTTCCTCTCCTGTGCGATCCGACGCCGTTCAGCCGCTTGGAATTTTTATCCTGAAATAAATAAATCTTAGATAAATAAATCTAAGTATTAGTATTTTCACAGATAAGAAATATTTTGTTCTAACAGAATAGTTTAGAAGTTAGACCAGGAAAAGTCTGCAACGATTTTGATAGCATATGCAATTATTATTTATACGTCATAATTTTATAGATGTTTGACGTTTAAAATAACACTTGCACTGCGTGTGCTATCAAGATCGTGGCAGACGTCTTGGTCCAACTCTACTTGTTTTTATGCTGGGCGTAATTTGTTGTTTTTAAACCCATCATAGAGGGTTTATAATATGTGTGTAGATGTAGATAAACTAGTTTGCCTAATATGCGAATATTATTGGATAGCTTCATCAACTTGCATTAAATAAACAAGTTCTCTCGGTCTCTCTACCTTGAAACAGATGCGTATTTTACGATTTGATAAGGTTTTCATCTTATTTTCGAGCAGTGGTGTAGGGTTAGATGAGACCCGGCGTAGCTATATTTGACGTTCGTAAGAGCATTTTGTAGCCTACTTGGACAATTCTGAATATTTTTCTTTATTTTGATACAACGCCTCGCCTTTGTACCTAAATTTATATGAATTTCATGTTATCAATTTTTGTTTTGTACAATAAAGTGATTTACTACTACTACTACTACTACAACCTTGTGTCGTGTCATTAGGCATCTCATGCGCAGCATTAGGTACCTAAATAAATATTATTAGTAGTCCTATATTGACCGGGATATAGACCGTGATTACCTTTTGTATTATTTATGAGCTCCCGATATTTCGACGCAGTTACATGCATCTTTTTCACGGGTGACTGAAGATAGCGGGTGGGCGGTTTAAACTGTTTAAAGGTAATCATAATCACGGTCTATATCCCGGTCAATATAAGTCTAGTGATAGTGTTTAGTGTTCTAAATAGTTTTCGCGTTATTTTATCTAGTTTTAAAGTACCTATATATGTTGTTACAGTTAGACCAAGAGAGGTCTGCAACGATTTTAATAGCATACGCAGTGCATGTGTTATTTATACGTCATAATTTCATAGAAGTTTAACGTTTAAAATAACACCTGCACTGCGTGTGCTATCAAAATCGTTGCACACTTTTCTTGGTCTAATTCTAGTATTGATCTATGGGCCATTAGTTGCCCGAAAGAAATATTTTTCATTATCATTTAATTTCAATAAGTGCGAGCGAGCGTGCGACCCCCGATTGCATTTTACGAGCACCAAGGAGCGTTACGTGTTCGCACCTCACGCTGATTGGTGCTCGCGAAATACATCGACTAAAGGTCGTATCAAAACAAGATGAAAACCTTATCAAAATGTTAAAACAGAATCTACAGAATTTCTATCTATACTTAAGACATTACGACGCTTTAATTACCGCGACTGCAATTAAGCGTCTATCAAACTGCCAGACTCATTTTTGAGTTGGAAATCCGTTTTAAAAGTAAACTCAAGACTGGTTTGTAATGAGTTGCTAAGCTTCCTGGTAATCGGTTTTTGGTCTAAAAGGATGGTTCGGTTATACAATGGAAGGGCAGTTCAACCTTTGACCTAGTTGCTTTTAGCGAAAATACTTCTTGTTGAATCTGTTTTTGGTCTAAATAAGAATGGCTCGATTATACAATGAAAAGGAAGTTTAACCTTCGACCGGTTGCTTTCAGCGAAAATACTTCATTGTTAGTGAGTATTATGTATGTGATTTATCCAGTAAATCCTCAGTTTCCCGAATATCTAAAATCTTTCTTCCACTACTATGGTGTCTCTCGTGTCCGTCAGCTTCGCTCTTCTGGCAATATTTGTCTATACCATCTCACAGAACTGATTACATGTCCAATTCTTTTTCTATTCAGGCAGCTCGTCTTTTGAGTAGTCTCCCTGTAAAAATTAGTGTCCGAACAGGTTTGCTTTAAAAAAAGGAATCCTTAAGTTCGTGTTCTTCTCTCACTTATCGGAGCTCCAAGCTCCTTCTCATGGACCACCCTGCATTGTGCCACCTTCGTATAAGGAGCGTAGTGTAAGTATATGTATTTGTATTACTGTTATTTGCATATAGGTATATGTATGTTTATGTTTGTGTAAATTGTGTATTTTTTATGATTGTATTGTGTTCGTACAAGTACCTAGTACATAATTGTATTATCTATAATGTATAGTATAGATTTTATTATAAACTGTTTATATAACTATGCCCTGTTTTATATAACCACAAGCTTTTACCAGCAAAATCCGATGGCACGCTCTCGAATAATGAAGAGGACTTTTCTCTCGATTTTTGGTTTGGACGAGCAAAATTGTACCTAACTTGTGTTTATAGCTCTAAAAATAGAACCCAGGCAATATCTGGGTCAAAATTCTTTTCATTGTCTTTTTTCTAAGCACTCTTACGCTTATTTTTTTGTCTTTTATTAAATAAATAAAAAAAGTTGAGTGCTATAGCATGTTCTAGATGTAGATTATAATTCTCTTGAAAAAAAAAATTAAAAACTAAATTTTACCCCATATAAAAAGCTCCACTCCGTCACATTTTTTGGGGACAAAAAACAAGACAACTAAAAGAATTTTGACCCAAATTGCCAAATTGGGTCAATGCACCGGTAACTCGGAATCTGGGAAATATCATCGAGATCGAAATCTAACTTACCTGTATCGAAAACTTAATTAGATCCCAGAGTTCAATAAACTAGGTACTAATGCTGTACCACGAATAAGTACCTATAAGTTTTCTATGGGTCAACCAAGTTTTTTAGAAACATGGGGGTTGATGCCAGAAAATGTCTTAAAATCTTTTGAACGGGCGGGGAAAAGAAAAATCGGTCTAGCGTGGTATCGCTATTACTCCATTCAAGTCCATTGCTTACCTTAAAAGGGTCTAAAACTTTATTTACAGTACATATGGTGCTACTTTACAGCACTAGTGCGATAATATAGATACGCAACTGTCAAAAATTTAAAGGGCCATATGTACTTACTGTAAAACGTTGTACGATACATGTGCAAATAGGTAATTCGCAACTCGTGTCGATTCCTATTTTTCGCACTTGTATCGTAATGTACTATTATTATAAAAACCGGCCAAGTGCGAGTCGGACTCGAGTTCCAAGGGTTCCGTACATTACACAATTTAAACAATGTATTTTTATGTGAAACGTGAGTGAAATGTCTTTAATGGATCGAAAATGTCGGATCAAAAACTAAGTAATTAAGTCCGACTTACGCTTGACTGCACATTTCTAATAGGTTTTCCTGTAATCTATAGGTAAAGTTCTAGTTTGGGTATTTTTTTCAAAATTTTAGACCCAGTAGTTTCGGAGATAAAGGAGGGGAATGGTCATTTTAAGCCTATTTTATTGAATAACTTCTAAACTATTTATCATAAAATTATAAAAGAAATATATTTGAGATTCTCACAATAAGCTCTTTTATTTGATATGTAACACGATATAGTTTGAAAAACTTTATTTTTTAATTTTCTCATTTACCCCCCGAAAGTGGCCCCGTGTGTATAATTCATTTGTTTACGTTACATGTCCGTCTTTGGGTCACAAACTTACATATGTATACCAAATTTCAACATAATTGGTCCAGTAGTTTCGGAGAAAATAGGCTGTGACAGACGGACAGACAGACGCACGAGTGATCCTATAAGGGTTCCGTTTTTTCCTTTTGCGGTACGGAACCCTAAAAATGAAGACTACTAAATATTACGTTCTTCACTTGTTGAATTGTCGTAAACTACAAGTACATACTACCTATGTCGATTTTTCACATTTATAAGTAAGCAAGAAAATGTTCTTTTTATTACGTTTTTTGAATATTTTTCTTATAGCAGTTAAACTTAAAACAGGGTTAATGATGAAATGTGATGACTCACGTTAGAACGGTCGGGGTCCGGGCCGAGGCGTCCGACACTTCGTTTTCTATAGAAAGTCACTTCCAAGCCTCGGTGATCACGTGATTTTATTTCTCTTTATTTAAGAGCTTTTTCTATAGAAAGTCACTTCCAAGCCTCGGTGATTACGTGATTTTATTTCTCTTTATTTAAGAGCTTTTTCTATAGAAAGTCATTTCCAAGCCTCGGTGATCACGTGATTTTATTTCTCTTTATTTAAGAGCTTGTCACCGAGGTGAAGACGTCGCTCCATAGAAAACAACAAAACAATTTTCTTACAATTAACTTATTCTATTAACAATAACAATAGCCAGGAGTAGCGCCATCCATGGCTGCGTCCGACCGAGTGAGCAGCCAGAACGCTATTGCAGCCCCCGATATCAAACATAGTGTTTTTGGATTGGCTTGAATAAGCCAGTTGTATCCGAGCAGATTAATTCCGGACACATAGAGAAGGAACTTTCTTCATCAAATAAGCGAATCGATTCAATGAGATACGACCAGTAGGTACGCAGACTCATCACCAATGCAATATCGCGTCTACTAAGAGGACGGTGATCACGTGATGCTTCCTATAGATAACTAAAAAAAAAAACTAAAAAATGTCGCATAACAACCAAGATAAAATTACAAGCATACGTAGTCACGTGTACTAATAGGCTATAAAATCTCTCGGTAAGTAAATCACAGAGCATGGCGTTGTTTCAAATTGCGTCCTATAATTATATAGGGGTTGGCGTCCTCACGTTACGATATATAATACATGCGGATGCGGCACACTTTGCTCGCGGGTGCTCCTGGGTTGTCTTATTATGTCTCCTCACGATCTCCCTACACCCAGAGCGGTATAATCTAAGGACGGTAAGCACAAAAAAGACCAAATATAGGGGTCTCAGCCCCGAATACGATTTCGTACATTTTGCGTCGAGACCCTTGGCCCGTGGGGTCCGAACGCGTCTACACCTAAAATAATAGGCAGACGCCACCGGTGATCTGGCAGCTTCCTCGCACAAAGAATAATTATTGCGATACAGCGAGGAAATGCTGCCAGCATCTACAACACCATGCCGCAGGGGAATAGTTTTTAGTTATTTATTATAAGATTAGTTTTATTTATTTTTAGATTTTTTAAGTTTTATAAGTTAGTTATTTAATTCTTTTTTATTTATAGGTAGGTATATTAGAGTCCCCGGCAAGCTAGGCCGAATTTCACCTTCCCATACAAACGGAGTTTCGTTCTCATTTTAAAACTACGTGCTGGATTGTAATGAAACTTTGCACGTACAATGACATGAGGTATATTAAGCTTAAATAATATTTAAAAGATAAGGTGTTCTACTCATTAGATGAATTTATGAATAAAAACAATAATATGTTATGTGATTTTAAAAATGGGATACTTATTGTTGTTAATATAAAATAGATATCTGAAACTATATCTAGGTCTGTAATTAGTTTATATAGCTCTAGTGTATAAAACAAACTAAATAGAGCAAAAACAAGTTTTGCATGAAAAACTTAAATTTGCTGTATTTTTTTAACTATGCTATCTGAAGCTACATAAACTAATACTCTATTTCGTTTGTTTTATATACTAGAGCTATATAACCTAATTACAGACCTAGATATACCTCATGTCACATTGTATGTGCAAAGTTTCATTACAATCCAACACGTAGTTTTAAAATGAGAATGAAACTCCATTTGTATGGGAAGGTGAAATTCGGCCGAGCTTGCCGGGGACTTATAAGTTTTCTACTCGTCGACTGTAATGGTTGAATTAAGATTTCGTATACCAAACTATAATTGCGTACTTTTCGTGTATGGACTCCCAACTGATATATTCATTTCAATACGCTGTAGTCAACTATAAAAGAATTTGACCAATCATGTGCCTCCGCGCTCCCATAGAAAATACATGAACGCGCGACTATTTTCGTCTATAGAGATACTTACCAATTTTAATTAATTATTTAGGTTTTATAGTTAAAAAAAGTATTATATTAGATGACTCGTAGAAAAAGTGTTGTATACAATAGTGATATAATCAAGCTTTTCAATCTCGTACCTCACTTAGGCAACTCAGTAAGCTTCGTTGCTTAAACACGGTACTCGACTGAAAAGCTCTCTGTTATATCACGATTGTATAATAAAATGCCATTTAAGGTATCTAGGGGCCACTAGTTGCCTGAAATAAAGTTTTTCATTTCATTTTATTTCATAAGGCCAATCGTATTTGTATAGGTGCCCTTTGCACTTTATACTATTCCTTTATGCAACGTAGGTACATGTTTGTACAAATACATGGAATTGCTGATTCATGCCAATAACGGTTACTTAAGATCTTAAGATAAATACGCCAGTCATCGTGATCGTGGATTCACTCGGCTCGGCCATAGAGGAATAAGTAAGCTTAGAGTATTCAGTGTTCACTCTATACATCAATTTCCTTACTTGATAAATAATAAGTTCTATCGAGAGGTATGGTCAAATTGGTCAAACGTATTATTGATTAGATTAAAACTCGCTTTAACCGTAATAAAAAATAGTTTTGGCAAAGTTCGCTTAAAAGCGTTTTCACATTGTCCGATCTGATATCGGATGTAGGATCCTACATCCGCGAAGTTAGGCAGTGGGGGCGCGCCCGGGCGCAGTCTTTAGCGGTTACGCACACTACAACAAGCATAATGATTTATGCCTACACATACGCACACAAACAAATACATATTATCGATCCGACAGCTGACGGGAGTCACGGGGGGCTCCGACGTGACTGAATTTATCGGATGCGCCTTTCCGATATCGGATGTCGGAAGGCGCCTATGACGAAAACAGCTACAGGAGAGTGCCATTGGCATTACGTCCGCATTTTTTGCGTTATTTATAGTTTTTTAGTAATAATGATTTAATAAATACAGAAAAGCACATATATCTGACATTTTACTTCCTCCGATATCGGATCGGACAATGTGAAAACGCTCTAACACCTATTATAATAGGTGTTAAAACCCTATATAAAAGTGGGTTTTTATCTATGTATGGAGTGAGAACTCTAAGCTAACTTATTTCTCTATGGCTCGGCTTAGTGAGCATGTTATCAAATTTTATATTATGTAATTTATTTATTTGTATAACGAAACAGTGACGTCACGCAAGTCCAACACTCAAGTGAACCAATATGAATCGGTTGTAATTAAACCTAGAACTTTTTTTGACAAAAACGAATGCTTGACGAAACGAAACATTGATAAGATAAAATATATTATCGATAAGCGTCGAGATTCATTAATAAATAATATTTATTTATTTATTTTACATGGAGAACCAACAGTTATAATGACACAAATAGTGATACAGAGCCAATTATAGGGTCTCACATATTATTATGACGGGCTGTAACTTACCGAGAAGTTACGTATGTAGGTAGGTACCGTAAAATGGGGTAAGAAGGAGCAAAACTGACATTCAAACCTCGATAACATTTTATTTTTACATATGCAAACTGAATAGTGTATATAATAAGTGTTGCGGACGTTTGTATTTTAGGTTTTATTTTATTTTGGGTAGTTCCATTTCATAACTTTGACGATAAACAGGAAAAACCACCTCACCCCGTAGTGCCTCGTAATTGGGGTGAGATGGGTTTTCATACAAAGGTGATCTGGAACATTGTTGGATCGATTTTTTTTTATTATGAGTCTATAGCTCCATTTTAAATTGGAATACATTATTTTTCTAGCAGTATCCCTAAAAACCCATCTCACCCCACTTTCAAACCTTCTCTCCCCATTCATACCTCAACTCTCCCCGCAAAACCCTACTCACCCCATTTTACGGTACTCTCTAAGAAGGTAACATCGATAACATAAGACATGTCGATCTATCATTTTGGCACTGTTTTTGCCAGAAAAACTCCTACATATATAGGTAGTTATAGTTACAATAATATTATGTTTTGAATGTTAGGAAAATACCTACATATAAAAGTTTTGAAAGTAATGTAGCATGATATTTCTACGTATGGAGTTTAAATCACACTACTCCGCATCTGTCTATGTACCCGCCGGACCTTCCAACCTGGGGGCATCAACGTGAAACATACGAGTAATAATAATAAATATTTTTTATAGTGCACCATACAGTTAAAAATACACAGAAAATGTAATACAGAAATGAAACTTCTTCCGCTTGATGAATTTTCATTTATATCGGGAAAAGTATGAACAATAGTAGTAGCTACGAGAATGAACAACTGAATAAATATCGTAACTAAATAAATTATTGTTGGAGCACCTACTCTTAGAAAACAGGTAGCGCTTTCCAGACTTTTAGAGCCACATACTCAATTACTCACAGCACAGACCATTTGGGAGTAAAAGCCAGGTGCTCACCCATTCCAGAAATTTGTCTTTATCGTTACCGTTGAGCGGATAAAAAGTGCATGTAAGTTTATACTTAACTATATATAGTTATCTATACAATATCATGGACATCTTGGTCATATTTACATTGGTTTACCAATGTGTTTGACTCGCGTGCGCTTTATAAATAGAGATATACATTCAAGGTTGCGTAGTTTTTTTTTACATCTACGTGTTATTTTGATAGTTATCAACGTGACGTGTTGGAAGTGGCTGATATAATTTGGTTGTTTTGAGCATTTTTGTCAGTACCGCTACAGCTATCTTAAGTGTGTGCGTGCCCTGTGAAACCATGGCTCCCGCAATTAAATACACCAAGGTAGGTTTGGCTTAATCAATTTATTTTTCGTAATATGTGCCAAAATTGAAAAACAGAACATCACTTCGCTGACTGTCTTTTGTCAGTATAAAAACTTTTCACATAATATAAGGAAAAGGGCTTATTCTTCCCTGCTAGGCTAGGGGGGATCAAAGCGGCACTTTTCTGCCCTTCTAGGAGGGATCAAAGTGGCACTTTTCTGTTCTAGGACACATTTTTTTGCATACTATTGGTTTAGCCTAAATAATATTTTGAAACATAATAATTTCCTTACAAAAAAATAAAAATAAAAAACATTTATTTCAGACAAAATCCCTAGTAACATAACACATCAAATTGCAAATAAAAATTACAATTAAGTACAAATATAATAAAATAAAAATTCAATTACAAATAAAATACAAATTATTACTATCTATTATTTACACTTTAGTCCGATTAACATTACACAATTTGTACAAATACACCAATTAATAATAGATGTGATATATAACATTGTTATTATGCTGGGCCATGCAACAGTGGTTCACATATGCGCAGTCAAACCTGCTTGAAATCATTGTCAGGATGCTGTTGGAGCTGCCCCTATCCCGGCGCACCAGGGATGCGCAGCGCTTGCGCATGGTGGCATAGAAGCAGTCTACCCGGGCTTTCGCGAACATCCCTGACGCACTGCAGAATCGGGGCAACCCCATCAGCACTGAACGCATCATTATATTGGAATCGCAGAGCATTGTACTGTTTCTGGGTATAATTTCACACCACAAGCTGCTGGTATAGAAGGCTGTACAATAGGCCCTAAACAGGGTGACCTTGACCGCAGCGGAACAATGTTTAAACCTGCGGGCGATCATATTAGCCCGTACAGGCAATGCTTTGCGCTCCCTCTCGATGTCTCTCATCTTTAAGGTCAGAAGTTATATGTTACTTGATCGAGATAATATGTAAACTGGCAAACTAATTTGTTATTTTTTTATAGCTGACGTAAGCAGTATGTGTCATATGGCAGCAAAATTATTTCCACCTTGGAAGTAAACATTTGAATTCTCACTATGCTCAGGATAATTACGTTATTACGTTATTTTGCTTCCTTGTGGCACAATCTACTAATATTGCTACTAGAGGCTTGATGTTGATGTAGGTTTAATGTTTGTAGTAACAATTTAACAGTGTGTCAGTAAATTGAACACAAACGCAATTAATTAAATACCTAAAGCATGACCAGTAATATTATTTTCATGTATATGGTGACAGTTCAGTATAGTATGAAAATATTAGTTCCAGTGAACTTCCGCAACATGGCGCGTGATCATATATTTCTGGTCAGGCTTTACATACATATATGTTTACCTTCTCCCATACAAACCAGACTCACCACACTGTAACATGCTGTAACTGAACTAAACTAGACAGTATGCACACCTGTTTTATAGGTACTAGATAATGATATAACGGTACTACTTAAAAAAAAATAGGCTGTGACAGACGGACAGACAGATAGACCGACAGACAGACGCACAAGTGATCCTATAAGGGTTCCGTTTTTTCCTTTTAAGGTACGGAACCCTAGTTTTTTCCTTTTAAGGTACGGAACCCTAAAATTCCTCGTATAACTTGTTCTGTCAATCAAAAGAAAAATGTGGTATAGATACGGGATGCATACATAGTTAACGCCTTTCAACTGAGTTGCAGTACGAGATACGAGATTTTTTTAAAGTAGTGACGATAAGTACGTTTCGAAGACAGCAGACCCCAAATTAAGTTGGCACATATATTCTCTTTCTCTATAAAATGTAGAACTACACGGAAGTACACGGACGAAGTCGTCAGTGGAGGCAAAACACATCTAGGTACATCATTCATGAAAATCTTGCAATAAGAGTTGAATGATTCACGGTTATCACGGGTACGGTCGGTTCACGGTCATCTTATTCACGGCAGAGTGAAGATAGCGGGTGGGTGTAAAAACTATACAAAAGGTCAATATATTTAAGTCTAATCTTGCAATAATAAAACTATTCGACTCTAAGGGAACTAGATACCTAGCTTAGTTTTATTCTAAGTTGAAGGCCTTTCAAATGAGGTGGTACATCATTTAATTTTACTGCCAGACGTTTCCTAAATTTACTACACTAAGGTTAGGTAATGTGTTCGCAATTTCTGGCTTGAAACTTTCGACCACTGACTTTGTGTCGTGTGTGTGAAACCAAGAGGGTAGAATTATAAAATGGTGTTGTTACATATAGTCGCCATTTAATATATCGGAGCTGCTAAGGTGCTCAAAAATATCTGAACATGCACTTAAAGTGCAGTGCAGTCTTAATAATAAAGGCTTTATTCAGATATTAAACAATACCTTGGCCGCTCCGATATGTCTGATGGCGACTGTACAGAAGAAGAATTGAGAATAGAATGAAGATGAAGCAAAGTAACAAGAAAAAGTACTTTCTGTTAAACAGGAAGTTTATAAAGAACAATACAATAAGTACGGAACTGGGAAGTTTACCCTACCTAAAAAAACTGGTTAAACTTTCTGCCGCGTATAGGTACCCGCCCCGTAACATTCTGGCCATTGTCATATTTCTACCAATATATAAAAAAAAAATTGTAATCTAATGTAGGTACTTACCTACCTATCTACGCAAAGCAAAATTTTCTTATCTAAATACTCGTATTAAAACTTACTACTCGTAAAAATTGTATAATATTTTGTTTCTACTTATTGAATACCTGTTTTACAAAAATTTCTCATTGATTAATATTATATTGCGATCTATTAGTATGGTTTTAGCAAAACCCTTGTAAACTTAAATTATGTGCCTACAAATTTTATTTATTTATTTTTATTTAAATTCTCCAATTTGGGCTATCTTCAGGGCGCGCTTAATCTACTGTCATATCGTAAGTACAGGGTTGGGCAGATTAAGTGTCCTAGTTTAAAATAGCCATACAATTAAAACAAAACTTCAAATTTCAATACTATACTTGGTAGGGTTCCGTACCTCAAAAGGAAAAAACGGAACCCTTACAGGATCACTCGTGCGTCTATCTGTCTGTTCATCTGTCACAGCCTATTTTCTCCAAAACTACTGGACCAATTAAGTTGAAATTTGGTACACATATGTAAGTTTGTGACCCGAAAACAAATGAATTTTAAACATGGGGGCTACTTTTGGGGGGTAACTGAGAAAATACAAAAATGAAGTTTTTCAAACTATATCGTTTTACATATCAAATAAAAGAGCTCATTTCGAGAATCTCAAATATATATTTTTTTCTTATTTTAAAATAAATAGTTTAGAAGTTATTTAAGAAAATAGCAAAAAAAATTCCAATCCCCTCTTTATCTCCGAAACTACTGGGTCTAAAATTTTGAAAAAAATACACAAAATAGTTCTTTACCTATAGATGACAGGAAAACTTATTAGAAATCTGCAGTCAAGCGTGAGTCGGACTTAATTACTTAGTTTTGATCCTAGCCCCTACGGGTTTTTAAAGACATTTCACTCACGTAACTCACGTTTCACATAAAATAAATGTTCCGTAATCCGTTTGTCAAAACAAAGTTTTGGACGGAACACTAAAAATACATATTGTTAAAAATTGTGTAATGTACGGAACCCTTGGAACGCGAGTCGGACTCGCACTTGGCCGGCTTTTTTTATTTTAAACATACTCTATAAGTCTATACCTATTTACAAAATTAATTCAATAGCTAGCCATATACGCACGGATTTGCCCGTCACAGATGGGCAGCGTACCGGCATCCGGCGGACAAATCTGTGTCTATTTCTCGCCACACATTGACGGATGTGTCCGCCAGACATATCTTTCAGGCAGATCCGACGGGCAAATCCGTGCGTGTATGGCTAGCTATTAGCTCAAAACGCTCTCCCTGTATAGCTTTACGGATTCTACCACACAATGAGCTGCAAGCGTCACACACTACCTCATCTGTTATATCGTCCCATATCTTGACCAACCGATGCTTGAATGAATTTAAATTCATTCCATGCGTGCTCCCAATCCTGCTGAGCACATGCTCTTCTATACTTCTACATACTTCTTATTCTTCTTGGATACATATCCCCATATAGAAAAGTCCAACGGGCTCAAGTCTGGTGAAGATGCAGGCCATTCTTGGCTAGATTTTTTTTGGGCATTTGCTCTTCCAAGTATTTTTTGTTTTTTGTAGGCCTTCAATCCAAGATCATGTCGTAGTATACGATTCATTGATTGTTGGGATATTTTCATATTTTTAGCGAGTTTACCTTACCTTGGGCTTGAGTTTACCTTGGGCTAGTTTTCGCCAAATACGTCCACGATCGATTTTTTTTTGACACGAACACGAACTGATGGTTTTCGACCAGGTTTTGGCCAGATTCTTCAAGATCCTGTTTTCTTTAAATCGCTTAATGGTCCGAGATATAAACCTTACATTAATATCTTAATGGTTTAGCTTCTTAAATATCTCGCACGGTCGGAATTTTTGCTTGTATATGTATACATTTACAACGAGTAGGCGATTCGCGTCCATGTTCAAAATAATATAAAAAACAATATATATCAAAGTCACGTCTAGAAATCATAGACGCATACATTCTCGATTAATCAAAAATAATATAGTTAAAAAAAGTTCGCTATATTTAAGTATAATCTGCCCAACCCTGTAGATTGATATTCGTATTTTGTATAAGTATTTACTGTAATTTTGTGTAAACTTTTCTTTATTTTAGTTGTTCATCAACAACGAGTGGGTAGATGCCAAAAGCGGCAAAACCTTCGACACATATTCTCCTCATGATGGCTCCGTCATCGCAAAGGTTGCCGAAGGAGATAAGGTAAAAAATAAATACTTTATTATTTAATATGTAATCTATCATTTAGCTATGTATAGTCAACATCAGTGGTACAGTATGAAACAACAACGGGCTAAAAGTATTTTTCAACACACTTGCTCAAAACGACGTTTTTATTCCACCGATTTTTGGCTCATAATCCTTAAACACGCGTGCTCTTTCAGTATATTATTCCACTCGTGCTTTTTCATTATATTATCCGACTGAGTTAAGAAGGTAACTGATTGCTAATATATATATATATAGTCGTCCATGTCGTGTCCGACAACGGCGACCTTTACAAACTCCTCTGATGAGGACGTATATGGCTCGCAAAACCGAACTTTGTTTTAAATATCCGGTCGCACTGTGTACAATAAAGCTTCCCTTGTTCATTATAAGTATATGCGTAGGACGGCTTAGGTCGAGACTTCCGTTGAAGGCGCTTTTGTTCCAGGTGTTCAAGTCGAGCTTCTTCGAAAGTAGCTACACCTTCTCTTACCTTATTGCGCCATTCCGGTCTCTTAACCGCAAGCTCCTCCCAGCGCTCAGATGGGATGTCGCAAACTTTGAGATGGCGCTTGAGAACGTCTTTATACCGCAGAAACTGCCCCCCGTGGCTACGTTTCCCATCCTTGTGTTCCGAATAGAAAACGGATTTAGGGAGTCTACAGTCATCCATGCGACAGACGTGGCCACTCTATCTTAGTTGGCTTTTTATTAGAATGGCCTCCATACCGGACATATTGGCTCGACGTAATACCTCCGTGTTAGTCACACGATCTTGCCATTTAATTTTAAGTATGCTGCGTAAACAACGCATGTGGAAAGTGTCAAGCTTTCTGATTTCTCCCTTGTACAGGCACCAAGACTCTGAAGCGTACGTAAGTATTGGAAGCACCATGGCCTTGTACACAGAAAGCTTGGTTTGGAGTTTTAGATCGTGCGACTTCCAAACGCGTTGGTTTAATTTTCCAAATGTGGCTGCAGCTTTGCTATGCGTGATGGAATCTCTGAGGCAAGGCGATTATCGCTTCGGATTTGGCTACCCAGGTATTTGAAGATTGTAACGTCTTTCAATGCTGAATTACCCAAGACAATCGGAGTATTATCAGCGTTGGTGCCTCTGGCTGGTTGCTTCAGAACTTGAGTCTTACTGACGCTTATCACCAGGCCAAATCTGTCGCACGAGTCACTTAAAGATTCCATGGAGCCTTGAAGTGCATTTAAGCTGTTGGCCATCAGGCACACATCATCGGCATTGAGGACCTCCACAACGGAAACCTGACGGACTTTTTGTTTTGCTTTGAAGCGTGAAATATTAAACACCCCCATGTCTGACCGTACATTCAGATAAATTGGTTCGTTGCTTCGGCTAAGCGCGTCCCTCATCACCGCCGAGAAATACAGAGAGAACAAAGTGGGAGCCATAACGCAGCCCTGCTTAACACCACTAGTAACTAAGAATGAGTCGGAAAATTCGCTGTTATGCTGTACCTTGGCTCTCATATTGACGTGGAACTGCTTTATTAGGTTTACTAGCTTTGATAGACAGCCAATTTTCTCTAGAATTAACCAGAGAGCCAAGCGTGGGACTCGGTCGAAAGCCTTTTCGAGATCTACAAAACACATGAACAGAGGGCGGTTTTGCTCTGCACATTTCTCTTGTATTTGTTTTACAACAAATATGGCATCCACCGTCCCTCTGTTAGGCCTGAAACCACATTGAATGATTGCTAATAATATGCATGGAAAGGGAGCCTTCTTTAATTGGTCAGACTGGCGGGCACCGGCGCGCCCGGCCGGCCCGCCCGCCGCGCCGCCCGCGGCCGGGGCGAGGGGCGGTCGGCAGTATGACAGATGCAACACACAATACTAACTGTTTTAACTATTAAAATTTAATTAATACGAGTTTCTTTTTTTTCTCGCAAGTGTGTTGAAAAACGTCGTATGAAACGCGTGTGCATTGGTCATTACACACATCGGCTTTCTTATTGCGCGCTCGCTTACAGCTCGCGCGCACAATATCGCCTCGTGTGTAATGACCAACTTAGCACACTTGTATCATAATGTACTAATATCTGCCACCCTAGATTACTTTTCCAAATAGTATCTTTACAGTTTTCGTTCTGCAACAGTTTAATAGGGATGTTGACATGAATCGCGAATATATAAAATTTTATGTTTTTACTAGAGATGCAACGAATAATGGCTTGGCCGAATACCGAATACCGAATATTCGGCGCAGCCATTGCCGAATATTCGGCTAGATGTTTTACCTAAAATGAAGTAAATTCGAACGCGCGCGTGTGAGCGCTGTGCAATTTGCAACTTGTTTCTCGCTGTAGGCATTTATGATAAATGATGTGCAAAGAAGAACAGTCAGCGAGTGTCAAATGTTTTTTACAGGCTGATGTAGATTTGGCAGTGAGTGCAGCAAAGGCAGCGTTCCACCGTAACTCAGAATGGCGATTGTTAGACGCCTCGGCTCGCGGCCGACTGCTCGACAAGTTCGCGGACCTCGTACAACGCGACTTCAAGTATCTCGCCGAGCTCGAGTCGTATAATAATGGCATGGTCGTCAACATGGCTCTTTTCACGACGGAAAATGGCGTGAAGTCCATTCGTTATCTTGCTAGTTTAGCTGATAAGATTCAAGGCGACACTATTCCTCTGGGTATGTATTAACTATTTCAACAACGGAACGGACTCATCTTAACCTGAGAAAGGAGTTTCCTTACTAGATTTTTTTAAATAGTTTTTATATAGAGCTCTTTTGTTTATTGAAGCAAGCTAAAACAAATATTATTATTATTCCAATGTGCACTGATAATTGTTTTTATTTTTGTCAAAAACTGCTTTTCATGATGATTAAATGCTTTTTAAATATAGGAGGAACATGTTTAGACAATTCGAAATTTTGTCTGAACATACTTATACGTACTCTTGGGAAGCGTTTTACATGAATTTGATCTATATACTAGATGTCCCATCCCATGCTGTAAACTACTTGTAAGGAACCAATAAACATTTTTTCATTTTCATTTACATTTTTCATACTAGATGTTTCCTATTAGTTTAATATAATGCGGAGTCACCGGCTTGGTACCCCTACAGAAACTAATTTCGGGATCGAACAAATTATTTTTCCCCTCACTAGCTCGGAAAGCCGTCTATTATCCTTTAAAACAAGCGGGGAAAAACGCATTTTATCCACTAGTGGGGAAAGTAATTTGACCTTGGATGGAGCGTGTTTAAGTAGCTTGACAGATAACAAAACGTAAAACGCTCATAATAATGGTTCGTTCGATATTATTTATCATTAAATAAATGGTTTGAGAATCTAATAAAAAATACCAAATTTAGCTTTATTTAATAATTTTAAGTTATAAACCTTAAAATTCCATAAGAAACGTTAGATTTTTTATAATGATGTTAAATATAATTCTGAACGCACAAGTTGAGTCGATGCAATTTCAAAACGCATCGTTGACATTTCATACGTCAGAACAGAAATGTCAACATTGTCAACAAAATTTTTACTGTTCTTCTCACCAACTCACGTAAAAATCAGAATTTCTAGTGTTTTCTGTTATAATATCGTAAAAAAATTAGTGATTCCAGTGATGAAGATGATCTAACGCCTGTGGATGTTGCACTTTCCTCGCTATAGTGAGGGGAAAAGTTTTGTGTTACACACGGGTGCAAATGTATTTTACTTCTCATGTTTCAATTCCACACTCGCGGGTAAAATACAACTTTGCACCCTTGTATAACAAATAACTATTTTATAATTTGCTGTAAGGTTGGTCTAAAAGTTGTTAGCTGCTCTGGAATCTGTATCTACTCATGCAATTGCAATATTATTTACATTATTGTGAGTAGCTTAAAACTTTCAGACCAATTACCTCTCGTAGACTTTTGTGAGTTGTAATCTCTTTCATTAATTACAAAATCAAATGTTGTTTTCTTATTCTTGCGCATTAAATGCAACAGGGCATCTCACACACTTACATGTAGGTACCTATTTACATATGTTTCATTTACTTATTTTAAAGGCACCTAAAGCAAACAGAAATTTGTGAAATGAATTAATTTTTGTATAAAAATAATAATAACTATTAAATTGAAAATTAAAATATCTCTTCAAACTGCTCCACCGATTTCTATGAAACATAGCTTAATGCCATCGGCGCTTTTATATAGTTGTCATACCTATATATAATTATGCTGTTTATTTCAGATGGTGACAATTTCACGTTCACTTTGAAACAGCCTATCGGTGTATGTGGATTGATTCTGCCATGGAATTTCCCCATTCTGATGTTCATCAACAAAGTCGTAACCGCTTTAGCTGCAGGTATGTGAACTCAATAATACTGTTGTTCGTTTGTTCTATGTTTACGTAACTGTACCTCTCAACAGGGAAAACCCTTCCCTTCCCTTATTTATAGGATCACTTTGTTGTCCGTCCGTCTGTCCGTCCATCTGCCCGTCTGTCTGTCAGTCTATCTGTCAAGATCCGTTATCTCGGAAACGGGTGCATTTATCGAGTTGAAATTAAAACCTTATTCTTTATTATGTCTACAGCCTCTTCAAGCTGTGAAAAAATCAAACATCTAACGTAACGTAACGTTAACGTAAAAAAAAGATACGGCCGTTTATGCCGCAAAATACGTAGGTATATTTCGACATTATAGTACTTCCTGTTGATCTAGTACTATGAAAGGCAAGTTATATCGTCTTAAACTACAAGTACAGGGAACCTATCTCAAAACTATAAATTTGTAAAAAAATGAGCAAATAAAATAAAAAAATATTTAAATTTGTACGGAACCCTCGGTGGGCGAGACCGACTCGCACTTGTCCGATTTTGTTATTATGGGACGTACCACATTATAATCTATAAATTGTCAATCACAATGAAAAAATTAACATTTATCAACTGGCTAGGCTAACGTGGGATTCGAACTCACTGTATTTAGTTGGTGGGTACTCGTACTTATAGACTGTACCTATTTAGTGGCCTTAAGGCGCTCTCTTCTACAGATCGCAATTCTTAACCGATTCTCGTGAAATTTTATGACCAGATTCTATGAATAAATACACACAAATAACAGTTTTTAGCTTTTATTCAAATTGCGGAAATTGGCACAACGGACTTCAGCGCCAATGGCGCTTATTAATACCATTCTGAGTTCACATTGATATTTTTCAAAGTTTTGTCTCGTAATATGACAAATAAAGGATAATTTTTCAAGTGTATTACTAAACCATTAATTTGAAGTCAAAATAGTACATTTCGATGCTAGTGCGGAAAGTATGTCATTACTTCACGAGTACCGAGATATCGTATAGACTCGGGACGAGTGAAGAATGACATATCCGCACGTGTATCGAACGACGTTTTTTAATACAGTTGCGAAAAAATAAGAAAAGCAACAAGTAAGGAATGGAATTCGAATGAATTCAAAACTTTTATATATTTAATTCTGTGACACTAACATCATTGACATTGACATTATTAAGAGGTGTTTTTCTAGCTTTTATTCGACTAGAATAGATTTTGTTATTATTATTGAACCCACTTCAATGAAAGTTTTTTTTTCAAATGCATGTTCTATAAGACAGAAACAATTGTAAATATTAAAACATTGTACTATTATTACCTAAATATTGTTATTTACGATTATTTGTGTATCGTAAATTTATAAAAACAATATCGAATGTTGCCTTTGGAAACTTAAAACATTCTTGCAGTAAGAAAATACGCCTCTTCTTTGACAGGCGTTCCTTTCCATTCAGACAACTTATTAAGAACGGTTTTTCAACATTAAAAAATAAACGTGTTATAATACTTATAATGATGAAGAGGTAAGTAATAAAATATGAAATATGCATATTTTTCGTATTCTTACATTAACAGTAGGTTTTTATGTTGATTACGACGTTTAAAGCAAACTAATATTAACACTTATCAATAAGTAGTCATGAATTGGAACAAGTAAAATTTTTAAAAAATTGGATAAGTAAAAAGCACTAGTTCGCGAAAACCAACTTTCCGCACGCTAAACAGCCACGAAAAGTAGCACTTTTTGAGCAACTGTATTATTAAATAACTTTTTCACCTCAGCAGCTCGAACAAGCCTACTTTCGTCACTCCCTGGAGTGAGGAAAGTTCGACTTTCCTCACTCCAGGGAGTGAAACAATGTAGCTTTTTAATTTAGTGAAGGCCATGAACTTCATACTTTTATTACATTTTTTTTATGGTATGGTACGGTACGGTAAGGTCCGGTCCGGTCTCGTATCGTATCGTACATATTATAATACTTTTTTTTCTGTTTATTCTGTGTAATTCGAAATATATTTAACCTTTAATATGTTCTCACTACTGAGGTGAAAAATTATGTGTGCAACACGAGAGCAAAGTTATTTTACATCTCGTGTTTTTGAGTCCCTCGCTACGCTCAAGATTCTACCTTAGAATCACTCGCTTCGCTCGTGATTCAATTATAGAATCTTTCGCTTTCTCGGGACTCGAAATAAACACTTGCAAGAAAAACCAACTTTCCTCTCTTGTTGCACAAATAACTATTTTTATTAGTTATCTACAATAAAATAAAACTTAGCAGTAAAAAGCGTTACAATATCAATCTCACTGTGAAGACAAAAATTGATATCTAGGTCATTTATCATATTTAACCGTTCACAAATTTACGTAGGGTGTGTTGGGGTAAGATTGAACGGGTTTTTCATGCGGGATAAGATGAAAAGTCGCCCGTAATGCTTCGACATATGGACGATTTTATGTCTTATCCCTCATGAAAAACCCGTTCAATCTTAACACAACGCACCCTACGTATATAATTATAAATTTGTTTACTTTCCAAATCCTCACGGAATTGGAGCTCCTTGATATGACAAGTTTTTTACACAACATCTTAACGCTGACATCTATTTTATCCCCGGCAAGCTCGGCCGAATTTCACCTTCCCGTACAAACGGAGTTTTGTTCTCATTTTTAAACTACGTGTTGGATTGTAATGTAACTTTGCACATACAATGACATGAGGTATATCTAGGTCTGTAATTAGTTTATATAGCTCCAGTTAATAAAACAAACAAAATAGAGCAAAACAACTTTTGTATGAAAAACTTAAATTGGCTGTATTTTTTTTACCATGCATGGTATCTGAAGCCGTTGATGATTTTAAAAATGTACTAGGAAATGAAGGTAGAAAAAATTTAATGGAACTCAGTCAAAATATTGTCTCTTAGAATAGAATCGAAATTTTATTACATTTTAAACATATTATATTCTAATCAGAGTAAACTAAAGATCATATATTCATACACATATTTATAAGCCCAACTCCCAACTCTATCCGGCGGAGTACCGCCGATTTAATTCAGCCTCTTTGTTTAGTTTTGAACTCCTCTCACAACATTAGGACCAAACATTAACCTTCTCTTTAACATAAAACACAAATACCTTCCACCGCATCTTCTTCCTTAATTTTTTTCTACTATTATCGTATTTGTGTCATTGCCAGTGCTACCGACATATTACCTCTTCTGTTCTCATTCATCGTCATAATCAGGCATCGTAAACTGCGAGCGAAATCCATTGAAATGACGTACTTTGACTTGAGTTGACTAAGTAACAACCCTAGTACTTCAATGGATTTCGCTCGCAGTTTACGATGCCTGGTCATAATAAATACCTGGGGGCACGGCAGTGCCCCCGCTAAGACGAGCAAATTGAAGCGCAAGGGGCACTACCTACCCTTTCTCGAAGCGCTTCGTCGTTTTTTTGAACCCTCATGGGTTTGAATTATACCAGATAAACAAAATTCTCGGGATATGATATCATTAGTAACTTATTAAGCATGAAAATGTTCAATTAGAAAGCTCTTATACTCTGGATTTTATTCATATCTAAAAAAAACCCGATTTCTGCACTCACTCACTCACTGATGATTATCAAAACCTTAAGGGTACTTCCTGAAATACTAGGAAGCTAAAATTTGGTATGTAAGATAGTCTTAGTACACAAACAACAGAAAAATTTAAAAACTTGAAATTTTTAGCCCCTAAGGGGGTGAAAAGGGGGGTGGAATTTTGGGTGGGGAATTAATAACCGCTGAACCGATTTAGTTGAAATTTGGTATGTAGATAGTTTTTGTAATGGGGAAGGATATATAATAGTTTTCACACCAAAATTACGCCTTAAGGGGGTGGTAAAGGGCGTTAGGTGGAAAAAGGGGGTTGAAGTTTGTATGAGGAATCAGTAAAAAGCAGATTGTGTAAAAGATGCCTCCAGATACATATTTCAGGATTTTTAATAGTAAATTACCCCCAACCCTTTAAATTAGGGGATAGAAGATTGTCATTAAGCAACTTACAAAAAGAAATGAAATCCCACCAATAACATATTTATGTAAAATGTTGCCAAGACGAAATCATAAGACTCGCACTGTCAAAAATTTATCAGATCTCTTGTAGAGCCAAGCTTCTAACTCTACAAGCCCTAACTGCACAAACTCTACACCTTAGTCAAATTATGTGGCTTGGCCGTTTCGTTACTACTAGAACTATTATTTATATACTTATTAAAAAATAATTAATAGTGAATCAATTTTTCACCTTACGTCCATGTGACGGTACAAATCCCATTTGAATTTTTCAGGGTGTACGGTGGTAATAAAGCCCGCAGAGCAGACCCCGTTGACAGCGCTCGCTCTGGCGGCGCTGCTGAAGGAGGCCGGCGTGCCCGCAGGCGTGGTGAACGTGGTCAACGGCTACGGGCCCGGAGCGGGTACTGCGCTCACGCATCACCCGGACGTTGCGAAAATTTCTTTCACAGGCTCTGCTGAGGTACGTAACGCATTTACTCATTTTTTATCAGGTGCCGCGATCTAAAGGGTCGGCAACGCGTGTGTAATATCTCCGGTGTTGCAGGCGTCCATAGGCTACGTTAACTGCTTACCATCAGGCGGGCCGTATGCTTGATTGCCACCGACATGGTATAAAAAAAAAACTAAAAACCCCGTATTTAAACGCGCAGTGCTTCAAAACAAGGATAGGTATTCGCTTTTATTCATCTTGTATCTGAGAAGCATACCTATATGGGGCATATTGGGGCATTCCACCAAAAGGTCAACTTTTCTCGGCGAAGTGACTTGTAGTGACTTGGTGTAGTGTAATACCAGAAGCAATCATGTATAGTACATTATTGCTTCTGGTATTGTCCATGGTATACAAAAAAAATGGTTACGTAAATCAAAAGGCCAGCTGGATAAGGGAACAACATCTGCCCTTGAGCTATTTTGAATTGATTTGTTTCATATAGTTTACTCAGCACTTAAGCCTTTAAAATTTCAGGTTGGAAAGCTAATTCAGCAAGCTGCTGGTAAAGTAAACTTGAAGCGGGTCACCCTTGAACTTGGAGGCAAGAGCCCGCTCATAATCATGAATGATGCTGACCGTGAGTTTCTTTTTATTATTACTTTTATTTTTAATTTATTCGGCAAAACATAAGCAGTCTGATCTGTATAAGATCAACGAAGGTTTTCACTTTGAACAGTGATAAACAGGCCAATTCTAGTAGTTTTAGTTATTAGATCAGTATCATATGAGTATCATATTGGAATGAGATCGAATAACTAGAACTCGAATTGGCCTGTAAGTCACAGCATTTTCTCGTACTAGTTGGCAACCACGAACTTACCTTCACTAAGTTAAGGTAAGTTATTCGCGAGTTTTCACCATTAAGTAGATTTATTAACAATTCTGTTTACTTGTCTGTAGTTCAATGCGCATGTTTGGTTAATGAAGGTAATAAGGCCAAGGGATTATTATGGAGGATTAATGAATATTCTGTGCATGATAATCGATACTGGTTATAAAGCCAATATTATTTTTCATTGTTAAGTTTCAGACAAAACTTATAAAAAGCCGTCTACTACTGTATGTACTTCTGGATTATTGAGATCAATACATTTTAATTAAAAAAAAGCTGAGTTCTTATGGGTCTCTATCATCAAACTAGATTGGTGGTATACCATAACACTATTTTGTCACTGATATTTTATAGATAACGTTAAACTCAACAAGACATCGAAAACGATTCAAATTTGACTTTTTAGATTGTATTTATTAAAACCCATGTTTAAGATTTGTTTTAAAACATTTTAGTGAATGTAGCGGTTCCAACGGCAGCGTACGGTGTGTTTGGCCATCAAGGCCAGATTTGCGTGGCCGCGTCACGCCTGTATGTCCAATCTGGTATCTATGACAAGTTCGTTGAAAAGGCAGTGGAGTTTGCCAAAAACAAGAAGGTTGGAAACCCGGCCGATACTACCGTAGATCAAGGGCCACAGGTATTTATTATATTCTTTTATACGACTTACATAATTTAGATTTACTTACCTTTATATACCCGCCAAGTCGAGCAAAAAAGAGGCCCGGACGTACCATCCTTTTCTCGAACTTCTCGAAGCCATTCAGGCCATGGCCAAGTCATTATACGTACCTATTAAAATTTAAAATTTAAGATTATAATATCGGTTTTATTTTAACGTACCCTGGCACTGACTAAAATAACCGACTTGGTTTCACATTACATCTCAAAACTTTTTTTTAGTAGAAGAATTGAGCTGCGAGACTTGCATCTCTTCACATGTAATGTTTTTGATGGGATTTATTTTTACATGCTTTATGTATATATAGTATGTACGTACGTACGTAAAACTTTTATTCTATACACGGTGGCTACAAAATAAGTGCATTCCCGTCGCCAGGGAGGTTTTTGTGGTTATACTGACCAACTTTTACTATGGGACCAACCCCGAAATCGCGAAAATTTTTTTGGCTGTTTCATACATTTTGGCCGGTCCATTTTCTAGGGGAGGGTGAATTTTTTTTCCGCGATTGGTTGGTTTCTATAGTAAAAGTTGCTCAGTTTAATAATAATAATAAAATCATTTAATCCAGATAACATTGATGCATAATTAAAACATACAAAACATTTGCAATAAAAAATAATAATAATAAGATTAAATATAAAAGATAGATCCGAAACCTCCCTGGCAATGGGAATGCACTTATTATTTAGCCACCTTGTATAACTCACATTTTCACTGTAGTTTGACGTTGTAAGTCGGTGTTGTCAAGTTTATCTTTCTGCAAAACCGTATGCGAAAAAAGTACAGAAACGTCCTACATAGGTACTTATAGTAACCACCCCTATGATGGGACTGGCACCAGTAATGGGATGGTATAGACAAATCCTGTAAAATAAGTATCTATCATCAGTTTTTAGACACTGGCAACATTGTGCCATAAACAAGAGCCATGGAGATGCTTAAGTTTTATTAGTATAAGGCGCCATACATCCCATGACTGGAACAAAAACACAGGTTTTAATTTGTTAATAATTTTCAAAACAATTGCAGTATATAATTAAATACATGAAAAACATACAGGACGACTAGCACATTCAACTTTTAACGCATAAAGTGGTAAACATTTTTCTCTTAAATGTTCCATAATTGGTGACGTTACTATAATTTATTTTTGCTACAGAACATAAACTTACCTATATGTATTAACTAGCTGTTGCCCGCATCTTCGTACATACGCGTGAATTTGCATGTTGGTGGTTATATATTTTACATGAGCATAGAACATTATGCAGAAAAGATAGCAGTAGGGACGGTTAATCATTTGTTAATTCTTATAGAAGTTATACAACGCATGAGATTTGTCTGGCACAACTTACGAAGTTACAAGCCCTTAACTAAAAAAAAAATGTTCTCAATATAATCCCTCTCAACCCCCTTAGAATATTATCAAGACCACTATTTAAAAAAAAATTCGCTTCCGAAGCAAACTTTCAACCCTTTTTTCACTAATTTAGGGGGTTAATACAAACTGTGAATGAAAGCCATTTATTTCAAAAAAACAGTTTCTTGATTTCTATTATTATCTTTTTACGACATTTATAGTTCACTATTATTTACAAAAACTTTCGTTCTCCATGCAAAGTTTCAACCCTTTTTTACTAACTTTTCAAATGAATGTATTTTCAAAAGTGATATCAGTTTTCGTCTATTTTATTATAAAACCCTTTTACCAAGTTTTAAGTTACTAGCTTATAAAAAAATTGGACCACATATATAAAATTCTATCCCCTTGTAAACAAAAAAATACAAATAAAATAAAATAAATTGAGTGCGGAACTTGAATCTTTGTTTAAAGGCATATTATTAGAATAAAACAAAAATAATTTCAGCGTTTTTAAAAATTCATCCCCTAAAGGGGAAAAAAGGGGTTGACAATTTGTATGAGGTTCAAGTATATTTTATTAAAATACAAGATAACTAATTTCAGCGTTTTTTATAATTCATCCCCTGGAGGTAGGTTTATGCCATGTCCATTAACTACTGGAATTTCAACACTGAACTGTTACCGTTTAACTCAGCCAACGAAACTCTAGACAAGACGTATTTTAAATTGAATCCTTATTTTTATCGTCAGTTTTTGGTTAAGAATTTCACATAATATTGTCATCAAATATGTGGGCCAAAGGTTGCTTCATATTGTTTTGAAAAAATACAGTAGGCTACCTAGCTGTAGATAAAAAAAAAACACTGAAATGAAAAATTTATAGTTACTTAATTGTCAATTAAGTATTTACCCAATATTTTCATATCCAGGTTGACGGCGAGATGTTGGACAAAGTGCTCGGCTATATCGAAAAGGGCAAAAAAGAGGGCGCGAAACTTATGACTGGCGGGAAACGTATCGGCACATCTGGCTTTTATATCGAGCCCACCGTCTTCGCTGACGTCAAAGATGACATGACAATTGTCAAAGAAGAGGTAAGCGTTCAAATTCTTAAACTTTTCTACTATAATAGGCCAGGAAATAAATGCTCAAAAAAAGTTATAGAGGGAAATGCTTGGAACACAATTTTTGACTTGGTAACTTTGTTTGGACTAGTTAGGTGAATATATCAAAAGTCCCCAGCCGTAGCCCTTGAGTCGGGGGAGAGGGGTGTTTGAAGGTTCCATTTTTCTGTTTTTCAATTATATCTCGGAAATATGGATTGTAAACGGGACTGGTTTTCAATCCGGCCGGATTTTGACCATAATCGGTTGGTATAAGGATATTAAAGTTAATAAATGACATATATTTTTAGTTTTTTGCGTA
Organism: Cydia strobilella; assembly: GCF_947568885.1. Taxonomy (NCBI): domain Eukaryota; kingdom Metazoa; phylum Arthropoda; class Insecta; order Lepidoptera; family Tortricidae; genus Cydia; species Cydia strobilella. The sequence goes on from NC_086048.1 coordinate 10,709,166, forward strand.
ATATGAGAAATAAAGGGTAAAACTATTATGTTAAAAAGTTATTACGGTAAAACAAATTTTCGTTAACCATTATAAATTCTAAAGCCTGATGGTATAGGGGGTAGGAATTGGAACTCCTTGAAAGGACAAGTATTCGTAACTGTTCTTTGATTGGGTTCTTTGTAATGATGACATCTATTCTGGTAACAAAAGAAGATTTATATGAAATGCGCTCCAATATTATCTTGCTTTCATTTTTTATCCGAGAATATTCATTTACACATTTATGAGCCTAATTCTAGTCGGTGGAGTGCCGCTAATTATTTAACCCTGCCATTCCTATATTTTGTTTAGTTTTGTTCTCTCATCACAACACTATAACATAACATTAACCTCTTTAGCCTAAAAAATCGTCGTATCATGTCACCAACACGAAAAAGGAGATCCTCTTCTGTTCTCAAACATCATCATATTAATATCTTCTTATTTTATTCTGTTCTGTTTAACTCATACCTTCCACCCTACCTCACCTAAAACGCATACCGCGTGCTGTGTGTAGGCTTCTTTTAATACCCGGATCCGGTCAGGATCCGTGATTTTAGCCGGATCCGGTAGCTCCTACAAAGTGGCGGATGCGGCTGGACTACCGAATGTGCCGGACTGGATTGCAATCACTACACCATTCCGTAGTAAAAACAAAAAAATATATATTAACCTCCTACTCACGCTTAAACCGCTAAACCTATTTCGTTGAAATTTGGTATAGAGATAGTTTATGAGTCTTGGGACAGGACATAGGATAATTTTTATGTTTTTACCAGAATAATCTTTTGAGTGCGAAAAGTGGGGTGGAAGTTTGTATGGGGAATCAATAACCGCTGAACCGATTTAAATGAAATTTGGAATGGTCTACATGTTTGATTTAGTTGAAAATGATACCAAACATGACTTCAAGCTTAGGCAGTATGAATCTCAGGAATTCAGTTTCGTCGAAGAAGTTGAATTCTCCCCACGCCCTATTTCACACCTTTAAAGGATAAGAATAAGAATAAGAATAATTTTTATTGACAATAGAGAACAATTTTCAGACACATGGATACAGTGGATCCCAAACTAGGCTATGCCTGTGACTTGGGGTCCTAGAATGCAGTTGACATTAAAGAATATTACACCTATTTTATTTAAATTTGAATAATTAAAACTACAAAACTATACTACTATAAAAGGAAAAGGAAAAGGAAAAGAAGAGACGACTAATAAATTTACAAATTAAAGTCGGTGAGTGAGTATGTGTGAGAGAGCGTGTGTGTGGGTGTGTTTGTATATAAGGGTGTAAAAGAAGAGGGAGGATGGGAGAAGAAGGAGGAGAGGATGGGAGTGTCAAATATAAATGTTTCTTAAGAAACGTTCAGTCTCGTGATAGTTCCAGTCCAAGCATGCTCTAGTCACGACAATTTTTACTTCCCTTTCAGTCATTTTTTGGAGGTCAACTATCTTGCAGAACTTGTTGTAAAGGAACGGTTTTAGGTAGGAACTGAAACGTCTACAGAAACTAGTCTTTGTGGGCATTAATGGCATCCTAAAACAACGATTTCTGAGCCTGTTGGATTCAACCGGTCCAACCGAGAGCGAGACCTTTCGGTGGGCCCTGGTGACAATTTTTACCAAAAAGAGTTTTCTAACACTAAGTAAGCAGGCCTCCCTGAAAAGACTGTCCGTTGAGAAAAGTGGTGACTTTTTGAGCATAACCTTAAGTACTGAGCGCTGCGCACGCTCCAAATCTATCAATGATGAGGATGCTGAGCCCCCCCACGCCAAGATACAATATGTTAGAACCGACTGACAAAGGGCAAAATACACTAGTTTTAAGGTTTCACTATCGGCTACATCTCTCAGCAGTTTCATCTTGTATATGAGCTTCCGAACTCTTTTTGACGTAGCGACAATATGTTGTTTGAAACATAGTTTTTCGTCAATTACTACGCCTAAGTATTTTAAGGCTTCTACGCGTGAAATAGAGTGGCAGTTGGTACAATCAGGACGAAGGGCAATGGCGGCAGGATTATTGCAGGTGTGAAGTACTAAACTAGTGTCACTTGGTGGACTCGATGCGCTGGTTTTAAAGAAACACACGTAGTTCGTTTTGGCACAGTTTAGGCTAAGGAGGTTGCAGCTCAGCCATTTCGCGGTTCGAAGCAGGCCCTGTTGAGCTATTTGAAAGACCTCGCCCCAAGTCGACCCGTGAAAAATAATCACTGTGTCGTCAGCGTAATTGATCATGTCAGCGTGTTGCATTTCTATTGAGGCTAGATCGTTCAAGTATATTAAAAACAATGTGGGACCCAGAATGCTCCCCTGCGGAACTCCAAAGGATAACCCCAATTGGTCGCTTGTGGCTGTACCCAGTTTTACGCACTGCCTTCTATTTGTGAGGTAGCTGCGAAACCACTCAAGTCCAAGACCCCTAATTCCCGAACCTTCAAGCTTCGTTAACAAAATGGGAATAGACACTGTGTCGAAAGCTTTGGCTAAGTCTAGGAAGACCCCAATGCTTTTTAGACCCTTGTCCAGATAGTTAGCAACGGTATTAGTCAGAAGGGTAACGGCGTCTTCGGTAGATTTGCCTCTACGGAAACCAAACTGGTTATTAGAAATGATACAATTTTTCTCCAAATAGTTGACCAGCTGTTGATTGACAATCTTTTCAAGCAACTTTGAAAATGTACTTAAAAGAGAAATAGGCCTATAGTTGACCGGGGAACTCCTATCGCCACTTTTGTATATCGGGCAAACTGCTGCAGTTTTCCAAACTTTCGGAAAGACCCCAGATGAGAGGCTTAGGTTAAACACGTGGGTGAGAGGAGCTACTATGTACCTTTGAACTTTTTTTACGAGGCGATTAGAAATTCCGTCAAGACCTGTCGCACTGGTTGGTTGGATGGTTTTTGAGATAAAAACTATCTTATGTCCTGTCTCGGGACTCGAAATATCTCTATACCAAATTTCAACTAAATCGGTACAGCGGGCATAAGTAGTATGTTTCTAAACTATGTACCACTAAACCCTAAAACTCTACCCTAAAGCTTAAGGACCTTCCCCGTGATTGACTATGGGAAGTCATCTGCCAACGGTTCCCTGAAACCATATTACGATCTATGGACAGAATCTTAACCACTTTGTTTGTTTGTAGATATTCGGCCCTGTTCAGAGCATCCTGAAGTTCGACACGCTGGAGGAGGTGATCAACCGCGCCAACAACACCAGTTACGGTCTCGCTGCAGGCATCTTCACGACCAACCTCAATAACGCGCTGCAGTACGCGAAGCACGTGGAAGCTGGGATTGTCTGGTGAGTTCCTATTTATTTCATAACATGATAACATAGGAGTGAGTTTTCTTAATGTCGGATAAAAGTTAATAGATTTTCATTAAAACTAAGTCAAGGAAACAAAAGAAAATTATTTTGGGTAACTAGTGGTAGAAAAAAATACATGCTTTAAACATGCAAGAATGTTTTATCTAAAACTTTTAAAAGAACATTCCTATAAAGAGCACAAGGACCATTCGACAGTCGACAAGGATAGTTCGAAGTGTCGTCGGGTTTTGCCTTTGATATAATTGTAAATGGTTCTAAAATGGCTCACTTTTCAGGGTGAATGACTACTTGGTGATGGGTCCACAATCGCCGTTTGGCGGTTACAAGGACTCAGGTTTAGGTCGTGAGGGGTAAGTGCAGTTCCTTTCACTATGGGCCGATTTACACATTGATTAGTGTTGTGCGACTTCATACATTTGCTACTAAACACAAGTAGCAAATGTATGAACTCGCACCTAACACTAATCAATGACAATCAAGCCTTAGTTTTGCTCTATTATCTCAACTATAGAAGTGTCAAGATTTTAAATTGTTTCCTTTATTTTAATTTTTTACAATTTCATTTCAGTGGATTAAATTGCGTCGACCCTTATTTGGAAGTAAAAACCGTTGCCATCAACTTACCAAAGAAGTTTTAACAACGCAGAGAAGCGGAGTCAGCAACTAAGGAGCAACAACAACCGTCTGTGTTTTGTGTTAATAGATTGGTTATTAAAAAAATTGTTTATTATATGGTATACTGGATTTATTTGAGTTCCGTAGGTAACCTGCATCTGTCAGTTAACCTTACAATATATTGAATAGGTATCATTGGGTACTTACCCAACGACTTCAACTGATACTTGGCTTACTATCCAACTACTTAGGTAGGTAGCTAGGAAGGTTCTTGTATGATATAGAAGGCAAACGAGTAGATGAATCGCCTCATGGTAAGCGATAACCGTCGCCCATGGACACTCGCAGGTGCGTATTGCGAACCTGTGTGTTTAACCAAGATGCCTATCGTTAATACTCCGTAGCGAAGCGTAGTCATCTCTCGCTATCACTCTTGCATATTAATGCGACAGAGACAGTTGCGTTTTGTTCGTTACGGAGCGTGAACGATTGGCATCTTGGCTGCGTACCCAGGAGATGCAAGCATCTATAGGCTACGGTTATTGCTAGACATTAGGTGTATATAAGCTCGCTTACCACCGCTGATATTTAAAAAAAATCAATTTGCGGCTGACAGAGCTTAATCTCCTATTACTTAAGAAGTAAAATCCAGTGCCTAAATTGCTTTTCAACTTAACAAATAAAGGAAAATACCAACCGAATAGGATGTCTTTCTAGGTAAAACAATTTCCGCTCACTGCCAGGTATTCGTTTAATCTCCAGATCCAATCAGCTTATCAACTAATTAAAAATTTTCACCACACCAGCTGGTAAAGTCTCTCTTGATTATTCAAAAACTGATGAGAGAGTTGCATTTTATCCACATAAAATGAATTCCATAAACTGTGCTATATTACAGCTTGTAACGTATATTCACGAGAAAATTTGTGGCTTCATGTGTGTCCATCACAGACCCTTTTCTGATAGAAAACAATGCACCATCCGCACTTGCCAGACTGAAAAACGTCACCCGGCGCGCCGCGGCAGTTTACTATGAAACTTTCCATACAATAACCTTAGCGTGCAACCGGTGCAACCGACCCTAAACCTGCTAAATTCATTTTGAAATTAATTTATTTTTACCTTTAATATCTATCTATTGGGCATTGTAGTCGGTAATAAACGGTTAGCTAACCTGCGTTTTGCCGAAGACATTGTCCTTTTCTCCCACACGGCATCTCAACTACAACACATGCTACAAGATCTCAGCACAGCGAGCCTTGAGGCTGGACTCACAATGAACAGAGCGAAAACTCAGTTGATGACCAATGGAGCAAAACACAGGGTCACGGTAGATGGGCAGGATATACAGTATGTTGATGAGTACATTTACTTGGGCCCGATAGCCTCCTTCGAAAACAGGCAAACCATAGAGGTCAATAGACGTATTGACAACGCCTGAAAGAGCTTCTGGTCCATGAAGGCGCTATTGAAGGGTGACCTTCCCCTGTGTCTCAAGCGCAAACTCATCGACATGTGTATCCTGCCTATCCTAACCTATGGTGCTCAAACATGGTCATTATCTGAGGCGTTAAAGTCCAAACTCAAGGTTTGCCAGTGAGCGATGGAGCGCAGTATACTAGGTGTTCGCAGAACTGATAGAATCAGAATGTAGAGGAGCCATTAGCGCCACTTGCACTATCCTACTAACCCGGCGTTCACCGGTTAAACCGTTAACCCAGTGTCAAATTGTACTGGTAACCATGGTAACTCCAGGTTTAACCGGTTAACCCCGGGTTAGTGAATGGTGCAAGTGGCCCTTTAAAACTTATACTTATTTTAGTCGTAAGTTCTCTCAAGAACTGGCATGTTCAGTTTGAATAAAATAAATGTTTATATACTCGTAACAAAATGTGTAAAACGACTTTGATTTATTTTCAGGGTTTCGTACCTCAAAAGTAAAAAAAAAACGGAACCCTTATAGGATCACTCGTGCGTCTGTCTGTCTGTCGGTCCGTCTGTCTCCGAAACTACTGGACCAATTAAATTGAAATTTGGTAAATACATGTAAGTTTGTGACCCAAAGACGGATATGTAACGTAAACAAACTAATTTTAAATGAGCGGGCCACTTTTGGGGGGTAAATTAGAAAATTAAAAAATAACGTTTTTCAAACTACATCGTGTTACATATCAAATGAAAGAGCTCATTGTGAGAATCTCAATTTTTTTTTTTGTAAATGTAAAATAAATAGTTTAGAAGTTATTTAAGAAAATAGTCAAAACATTTCCACCCCAATAAGGGGTTATCTTCGAAACTATTTAGCCTAAAATCTGGAAAAAAATACACAAAATAGTTCTTTACTTATAGATGACAGGAAAACCTATCAGAAATGCGCAGTCAAGCGCGAGTCGGATTTAATTACTTAGTTTTGATCCGACCCCTATGGGTTTTTAAGGACATTTCACTCACGTTTCACATAAAAAAATACATTGTTAAAATTGTGTAATGTACGGGAACCCTTGGAACGCGAGTCCGACTCACACTTGGCCTGTTTTTATATCTGCGCGTTATATTGATAGTTATCAACATGACATGTTGGATGCCGCTGATATAATTTGGTTGTTTTGGGAATTTTTGTTAGTACCGCTACATACAGCAGAGCTATCAAGTGCACTGTAAAACCAACCATGGCTCCCGAAATTAAATACACCAAGGTAGGTTTAGCATAATCAATTTATTTTTAGTAATATGCGCCAAAATTTACAAACAAAAAATCACTGCGGTGTCTATCTTTTGTCTGTCAGAAAAAAATTGTCAGTAAAAATACTTTTGACATCACCTGTTTGGAAAAGGACTTTTTCTTCCCTGCTAGGAGGGATCAAAGTGGCACTTTTCTTTCCTTCTAGCCATTCACATGATTTCGATTTTAGAAAAGGTGCCCTGAATTGCTGGGACATGTTGCAGATACGAGGGCACTGTGTCATGTTATTTATTTTCAAAAAATATTGCTATAGTTGTGTGCTTTTATAGTAAAAATAATAACAAAAAAAAATCACAAAATTGACCCAATCGAATAATTACTGAGTTTTAGTAGAACATTATTTTTAATTAAAATGTAAAGCGATAACATATAATTTTCTTAATATTCAATTAAAAGAAGACTTAATAAGCTTTTAATTGATCTAAACACCTATAAAATTCCTATAAAATTCACAGTAAAACTAATTCAATTTCCCATATGAAACCAATGAATTACTCAACCTGCCGTGAAACAATACGTTACGTAAGTTACGTTCATGATTTTTTTGTGGATAATTTAGATACTGAAGTACTAAAATAAAGTCAAAAACAGGTTGTCACTAATAATGGCTGGGGGATCATACACCTCTCGCATAGGACTATACAGCCACGAACGCAAGTGTCGTCACCAGGATGCATATTAAACCATAAACTTTCTTAGATCTCTGCTGATGTACAACTGGATATGCACATATATACAGGGTGAAATTTTAACCACCGTTCAAACTCTGCGTAGTGGCTTTATAGGTCATACCGAGCAACTTTTATTATGGGACCAATGCCGAAATCACCCTAAGCTTTCACCTTAAACCTTAATTCAGCTAAGTTGTTTGAAATCGTTTCATACTCATTTTAAAATGTACCTAAAACTCAGCGGGTAAAAATTATCGGAACGTTATCGTTAGATTTCCTTTCTAAAATAGAATACCTAATCATGACGAATATGATTACCGCGTTATCAAGGCCATTGTTTGACTGGCACCAAAAAGGAAAACGATGATCATTGTAAATTACGGTCGGATCGAGTCTGAGGTGAGGCAGTTAAAACAAATTTTGAGTCTCTAATCTGTTATACTTCGCCCGTTTCAGATTAAAGCGGCAGTTATAAGACGAAAGTGGAGGGCCCACGCGAAATCGCCTTTTCATACAAACGTAGTTATAATTTTCCTCTCTGGATATTAACATTATTGAAAATATTCTGACACAATTTGTTGTATATCAACCACAGTTAAGGATGACTCACGTTAGACCGCGCCGTGTCCGGGCCGGAGCTTCCGGCGCTTACTTTTCTATGACATGACAGGTGATCACGTGATGCTTTCCATAGAAAACTAAGCGCCGGAAGCTCCGGCCCGGACACGGCCCGGTCTAACGTGAGTCATCCATTATACCCCTACGTTTGATTTTTTTTTAAATAATTTAATTACTATAAAACTTAGGAGCATTTAAAAATGTGTATGAAGTCTGATTTTCGCTCCTAAATCGAGAAGCAAAACATCGAAAAAAGGCAAAACGTAGGTAATTGGTTAATATATATCAAATTATAAACTGAAATAGATGTCATTATATTAAACAAAAAAATAATGAAGCCCTCCAGTGGTGAAGGCCGGATCCGGCCGTCACCACTGGAGGGCTTCGTCACGTTTTCTTTAATATATGACATCTATTTCAGTTTATAATTTATATATAGGTAATAGTAGTGTGACTACTTAAAAAAAACACAAATCAAAATACCTATTTCATAAAATAATTTGATTTGTTCCCAAAGTTATGTATACATCAAATTATGTAATAGTACATTTATATATACCTATAAGTAATAGTACGATGCTAGTGCGGAGACTCGGGACGAGTGAAGAATGACATATCCGCACATGTACCGAACGACGTTTTTTAATACAGTTGCGAAAAAATAAGAAAAGCAACAAGTAAGGAATGGAATTCGAAACTTTTATATTATTAATTCTGTGACATCATTGACATTGACATTATGAAGAGGTGTTTTTCTAGCTTTTATTTGACTAGAATAGATGTTGTTATTATTATTAAACCCACTTCAATGCAAGTTTTTTTTTCAAATGCATGTTCTATAAGACAGAAACAATTGTAAATATTAAAATATTGTACTATTATTACCTAAATATCGTCATTTGCGTTATTTGTGTATCGTATATTTATAAAAACAATATCGAATGTTGCCTTTAGAAACTTAAAACATTCTTGCAGTAAGAAAATACGCCTCTTCTTTGACAGGCGTTCCGTTCCACTCAGACAACTTATTAAGAACGGTTTTTCAACATAAAAAAAAACGTGTTATATTCATTATCAATAGAAATAGAACTAAGACAATAACGAAACAAAAGAACAAGATAAAGTACTTTTTGTTAAACGGGATCTTGTCTCTACTAATTGATTTTTTGTAAACATTGCGCATATAAAAATAGTCAATATTAGGTATTTTGCGGTCTGTCAGTATTGTCCTAACGAATTATTTAACCCTTCTAAACTTAAAACTTGTACATTAATTTCTCCAATTTAGGATAGCTTTGGGGCGCGCTTAATCTACTGTTATAATTTGTATTTTGTATAAATACCTACAGTAATTTTGATTATAATTTATTTCTTAATTTTAGTTGTTCATTAACAACGAGTGGGTAGATGCCAAAAGCGGCAAAACCTTCGACACATATTCTCCTCATGATGGCTCCGTCATCGCACAGGTTGCAGAAGCAGATAAGGTAAAAAAAATGTTATTTTTTTATTACGTGCACGTAATTTTTAAGTTGCATATATTTATGTACCTACCTGGCTTGCAATAGTAACAATGTTAAAAAATATTATTTTCATTTAATAATCTATCATCTAACTATGTACAGTACAAATAGAGATATATCTTGATAGTTTGCGTTCAAAAGTATCTGCAACAGTTTAAATTGTTCTATATAATAGAGACTAGTTCTATATATCTCTTTTTGTTAAACCATAACAGAATGGTATTTACGTTTGACGCATAGTCTGATATTATGTTACTTACTTTTGATACTGACTGTACACATGTGAATGTATGAGGTTACGGTAAGCATCCACTATACACGGTGGCTAAAAAATAAGTGCATTCCCGTTGCCAGGGAGGTTTTGGAATTATACTGAGCAACTTTTACTATGGGACTAACCCAGAAATCGCGAAAAAAAATGTGGCTGATTCATACATTTTGGCGGGTCCATTTTCTATAGGCGGGAAAACTTTTTTTTTGCAATATCGTGGTTGGTCCCATAGTAAAAGTTGATCAGTATAATCCCAAAACCTCCCTGGCAACGGGAATGCACTTATTTTTTGCCAACCTGTATATTAATAAGTTGGTTCGGAAGTTCGCTTCTCCCTTTTAGAGGCCCGGTTAGAATCGATTTTATACAGTGGATAAATGATGTGCAAAGAAAAACAGTCAGCGAGTGTCAAATTTTTTACAGGCTGATGTAGATTTGGCAGTGAGTGCAGCAAAGGCAGCGTTTCACCGTAACTCCGAATGGCGATTGTTAGACGCCTCGGGTCGCGGCCGACTGCTCGACAAGTTCGCGGACCTCGTACAACGCGACACCAAGTATCTCGCCGAGCTCGAGTCCTATAATAATGGCTTGGTCGTGAACATGGCTCTTTACACGACGGAAAGAGGCGTGCAGTTCATGCGTTATTTTGCTAGTTTAGCTGACAAGATTCAAGGCGACACTGTTCCTCTAGGTATGTATTAACTATTTCAACAATGGACTCACTTTTAACCAGAAAAGGGAGTTTCCTTCCTCGATTTTTTAAAATAGTTTTTAGAGTTCTTTTGTTTATTGAAGCACGCTAAAACATATGTTATTATTTCAATGCGCACAGTCTTATGGTTGTTTTTATTTTTGTCTTAAACTGATGATAAAATACTTTTAAATTATAGCTAAATAGTTTTTAAAGGAACATGTTTAGACAATTCGAAACTTAAATTTTGTCTGAACATACTTATATATGTACACTTGGGAAGCGTTTTACACGAAGTTGATATATATTCGATGTTTCCTAGTAGTTTAATGTAATGCGGAGTCACCGGCGTGGTATGCCTAAATAAAACTAATTTCGGAGGATCGAACAAATATTTTTTTATGATTTGCAACCGTACAAGGTTGGTCTGAAAGTTGTGTGGCTGCTCTGGATTTACTCATGCGATTGCAATATTATTTACATCATTGTGGGTATTAAATATATTAAAGCGGGTCACCCACGTTTATAAAGTCGATGATTGCTCGACATGTTTCGCTCCATAACGAGTAGCATTTTCAATGAGCGCTCGCGTTGCGCTGAGTCTGCGTCGCGTCGGGCGACCAACGCGAGCGCTCATTTTATAATATACTTCAGGCGCTAGTCGCTATTGTTGGCCGTAAACTCTTACTTTCTAGAGTATATATCTGCTTAACGGTTCGACAAAAAATTGATTGTAGGCGACGGAACCACGAACCTTAATAACTCGGTCGAGCTGCGCCAGCCGGCGCTTGTCGCCGATACTCCTGCCGGTAATAAGTCGTCCGCGAGCGCACATGACAACGTAGCCACCGCCTCTGTAAGTAACATAGAGAAACAAAATGACCGCCAGTCGGCGGTAGTCACTGCTGACAGTTTCGCGACTTTCAAGTAAAGACATATATATATATATACGCGATAAAAACTACGCCGGGTCCAACCCTACACCACGGACCCGAGAAGATTTAATTCCCCCCTAAATTGTAGGAGGGTATCCCAATATGGGACCGGCAACAAACTCGGCGGGACACATCTTTTCAAAACATATTATACTCAGAATGTCCAACATCCTACAATTAGGAGGGAATTAAATCTTCTCGGGTCCGTGGTGTAGGGTTGGAGCCGGCGTAGTTTTTATCGCGTATATATATATATATATCTTTACTTGAAAGTAATTGTAGTGTATAACTAGCCTTATGAACCGATTTTGCATGTACAACCAGCCTTAAAGTTTGTAGTCTATGATTGTTCATTATTTTAGTATGTGGGTATTTTTGCACTTTGTAATTTTTCCTCAGTCACCCGTTGACCACGAACGCTGTAAAGGGTTCGAAACGTCGGGATGTATTATAAATTCAATATACGCGATATAATCCGTTTCCATAGTTTTATTTCATGAGTAACTATCGCGGTAACCGAAGACAATGTTATTATTCAATTGATGAATTTTTGACATTATGTAAATTATAGGTTATAGATTTTACATTGTTTAACTATTGATACATTTATAATGCTCTATAATGATTGTTTATTTTCATATTAGACAAATTGTAATCTTAAATTATATTTACAATTTATGATTTTATTATTTACTTACTTTTATTATTTTTCAATGTGACATTTTATTTTAATGGAGGTTTAATATTAGTTAGTAATTTGAGAATATTTGTACGCCATGTATTATGGTAAATCAATGACTGGAAACAATATTATGTAACAACAATTTATACCCTTTTTTGCACAAATAAACTTTTCTTCTATTCTAAAGCATATTTCTTCTAAATGGGTAAACAAAAAAATTATGAAAAAAAAAATGAATCTTTATTGTTCAACAATTATAACATTTAATTTTTTTCTTGAAATTTATAGTTTCACCGTAATAGAACCGTTTTTCCCCCGAAGGGTAAAAACGGATATTTAGGTTCCTGCCGAAGCTTGAACCACATATGAGATAACACCCTTGTAACTCAGCCCTAATTAAGGGAATTTATCAACTTGCAGCGCCATCTATCGCGTCACTCAAGTACTAATGTCGCCCGGTTGCTAGCGCGCGGCTGCTTTCTCGTCAGTACCATATGTATAAGCCGGCAAGGCCCTTAGGCGTGGTTCAAGCTTCGGCAGGAACCTAAATATCCGTTTTTTACCCTTCGGGGGAAAAACGGTTCTATTTAGGTATCCTTGCCTCCCGCTTGAACCACATATGAGACGTGTTTAAACCTCTGCCGGCGCTGGCCCGGGCGTACTGTGACCTGTGACTGATAGTTATAATATTTATGCAAAAATCACATAATAAGAATATGGGCTTTAAATATATTCCGTATTGATATACCAAAAGATTGTTTGCGTCAAACCTTAATGACTAGAATTTCCTCATTTGTAATTATCGATAGATACGACAATCGTTAGCACCGACTGGCAACATAACTAAAGTTATTCATTGCGTCTATGTAAGTATGCTGAATCACATCTGAGGCTACGCGAGCTGTGATGCTTGCAAAGTGAACCCCATCAAGTGAGTTTTATATCAAACCCCACCTCACTAGGTGAAAATGATAAATAGGTTATGTTGTATAATGTAATGATAATTATTATTTTACAAAAAAAAAAGAATACTACTTGTCTACTGCTTAACACAATGAAATATAGAACTGCTGATCCATCCAAAAATCTGTTTCAATTCGTAACTAATTGGAAAAACCCTGGGTCCTCTCTGATTTAAAGTATTTTCTATCAATTAAATGTAAATTGGTAAGTATAGGTCAGATGTAATGTAATATGTATTTTAATATGCACGAATAACCAAATGTTTGTATTTTTAGACATTAATAGTTATTTACTATACCGGCTTCATTTGTACATAGCCCACTACATAATGACAACAAATTCCGTAAATGTGTTGAAAATTATATGTATACCTACATAATGTGTTTATTTGCGGAAATAATTGAATTGTATTTCGAATCGAGTACTGCTCTGCCTGAAAGTAGCGTCAGAAAATGAAGAAGAAAATACATCATTTCACGATTTAGCACTTTAATATCTAGTAACAACTTTAAGCTAGTAGTAGTTTCAACTGAGCCGATAATACATCCTTATTGATTGGTTTTAGGTGAGGGTTGCTTTAAAACAACCATATTAATGTTGCTATGAATAGTTAATAATTCTTATATGAAATGGTAGGCTCCTATTTATTTTAAGTGTCAATTATGCTGCTAAATTTACTATCCACAGATAACTGAAATCATGCCATTAGGCTGGTACCGCTTCAACTGAGCTTATATTATATACTTGTCAGTCATGCAAGCGAATGTAACGAATGGCGAATGAACAGAATTACTGAGTACCGACACGCAGGTGACAATCGTATGGTGTTGATGATTGTAAATTTAAAGTGATGCTGACAACTCCAGTTGTTGTGGATGGCATCTCTCCATGATACTGTGCGTTTACTGAAGATACGTCTACCAAGTAGAATATTTTAGAAGATATTTTAGTCATTGAATCATTCAAATGAGTTCACCTATAATCTTTAGGTTTGGCATTTTAGGTTGTTTAACGTTCACTCTTTCTGGTGGCGAATTGATTCCCAAAATGAAGATTTTATGGTTCGCGCGTTGGTAGTGGATTGTACAATAGTTTATTGTTAGTCTTAGCACACTTCGTGAGTTTTTTATTGCTTTCGTAACTATACATACGATCTTCTAATAAGAGCGTAAACACCTCTTGGCTGACCACGGAAGACTCTTTGAATAAGAATAGACGAAGTGAAAATATCCACTTTAAATTGTAGTGCAACCTATTAAAACCAATTGCGAAACTTTCGTGAGACAGACAAATTACATTACATTACAGTATTATTTGTTTATGTCCACGGGTCGAGCTTGATAACGTAATCTAATCTCAAATGCTGCGCTAGCGCCGTCGCGCGTGTGGTGCCGTGGCACAGTTCCTATTGACCCTTGACACGTGTAGATGCATTCATTACCAAATATTAATTTTGATAAGAGATCTCTTTTTTCAAATTTAGCAATGCAAGGACGTTGTATGTTGTTTATTGACTTTCATGCAATTGTGCCATCAGGCAGGGTATAGTGCTATAAATATTTATTTACTGCTACTGTAATCAGTTTGACATATACTCACAAATAAAACCACTGAACTTTGTATATCAGTTGAATTTAGACTGTTTTTATTATCTTGAAGGAACCCTAGTACTAATCTGTCATCATGATGCCCCCAAATAGACAATTATTTGATGATCTAGGCCTTTCTGCGACATATTATTTGTCACTTCGTTGACGTAAAGCTGATATATATCTAGAAATCTCATATTTACTATATTTAATGAATGTATCATGAATATATAAATATATGAATTGTAGTTGTCTTCACAAGTAATGCTGTAATTCGATTAGCAGCGCGTCTGCCCTATAACCAAGACACGATGATTTTGTAGGGTACTACAAACCTACAACATTACTTGATTGCATCGACGATGATGTTTACAATTACGAGTACGTGCCATACGAGACCTGTTACAACAGTATGCTGTAAGCCTTGGACTGCTGTAAGCCCTGGACTTCTACCTTTCAGTTAAGCTTGTAGTACTTAGATCTGGCAATGATAACAGAACTAGTGTTGCTTTTTAGAGTACATTGCACTCTATTTAACCGGCGAGCATATTGTAGTCTTGAGACACTACTAGTATCATATTCAGCTTAGATCTTGCGCGATCCTTTGATGAGCGTTCTAACGTTATTATCAAGCCTCTGATTCCGTGCACTGGTATCTATTTGGGATTTGACCTAGTTGACTCGTATTTTTAAGGATGTTCTCTTTCTGGTATTCCTCTAAGAATATTACATATTATCTTGAACTTGGGTGCCTTTGGCCTAAAACGCCGTATGTTATAGTTCTTTTGTAAAAGCATGTGACTACTTCGTAGGAAGGGAAACATCTCAACTAGATATCGAAAGAAGGGTTTGTATTTCCGATCCGTGCTCTTTTCGAATCAGGTATCTGCTATCGGTGACTGCCTGCAAATATTTTCTAAATATTACTCTTGTATGTACGTTTGCGTACGTTGTACCTTTGTATGTACATATAATGGCTTGCCCCGCAGTCCACATGGTTTCAAAGATTTTGAAGTGATTTCATTTATTTGTCTTATTGGAAAATCAAACAAACCCTCGGAGCAATTAACGAGTTTTATTGTTTTATCATGTGTAGTCGTTTGAGTTAAAGACTTCCAAGTTCATTTAGATACAAAGCCATGGACCATGGCTGTTGGTTCGACGGTTTATTCCCTTAGTCGGCTTCCCTTATTCTTTCTTTATTTACACAAAGGGAAGCTTCGTCAGACCTATAACATCTACCACTAACGAAACCGATGTTTCCACTCCTATTGATCAATCATGGGTGACAATGCGGAAGGCCATATTAAATTAGTATTGTAGTCCTTTTAGTCATTCTGTGAAAGCACCTCCTACAAATACCATTCCGTTTCCGATAGTTATATTAATAGTAATGGAACTCTTTGAAATGGAACTAGAACGTTTGCGGTCAACGTATTATGATTTAAAACCCGCTGCTAAGATAATCTTCCAAAGTGGAGCTCGTTACTTACAGCATTTGAAGCTGAGTTTACAAGTTTCTACTTGATTGATGTGAATAGAGCATTATAAATGCTTTTGTTAGTTCGGCCTTTTGAACGGAATGTGATAGAAGGTATGTTTTCTACGTGTTACTCTTAGTTCTGTGGTCTCTGTGCGACAGCTACTTAGTAGACGTTTTGAAATATAGATAATTTCTGGACTAGCGCAAAGGTTTCTCTTTGTGACAGGCCGCTATTTTGTAGCTATAGACTATAGTCAACATTAGAAGAGGATACAGGAGATGCTTTAGTATCCCCAAAAAGACTATCAAAACCTGACTAGTCATTCAAAAGAGGGATTAAGTGCGATGATTTTTCACTCATATATTTCATAATATGACAGTCGTAAACGAAATTGTGTTTTACGTGTATTGATATTCCTATTCAGTGGAGGGAGTTTTAATCTTCTTTTCTTCTTTAAAACTGATGTCGATTTTCCTTGCCTCCCCCTCTCTCGTTTTGGTAAAGGATCTAGTTGGGCAAAGTATAACGCAAGGTTTTTCACTCTGTGCTTTTCCCTCTGCACAGTTTCTTAACTGCCATTTTGCAGTTGGTTATACAGTTACGATCCTCAGAATGTGTATAGGTAGGTTAGTTTTTTAGGTTCGATCACGGCAAACAATTCCTTGTTTATTATCGACCAAGACCAACATTTGTACACAACCAAGATTTACTGTAACTGCGTTTCGTTATCAATGTCGCGCCACACCCGCCAATAGAAGTTCAGCTGCTCATCGTCCTAAAAGGTGACACAAAATTCGATCGATGACGTAGACTAACCGGGTCGCACATGGGTAATATCAGGACCTCAGATCAGGTGCAGATCTTTAAAAAAAAAAAAAATGAGTCCGACCAAGCAGACATCGGACAATAATGCGACCAATAAGACGTCCGCCACCGTTTTAATGGTATACCATGAGACAACGGTTGTTTGTCTAACAAGACAACGTCATTTCATTGTCATTTCAGAGGACGATACGATGCCGTCTCATAGGACGACACATTAGGGTCTCACGATACGACAAAATGTCGTCTTATCGAACAACGCAATGTAGTTCTACGGGGCGACGCAATATATTCTCACGGGACGATACCACGGGATGACGCGATATCTTTCCACAGGATGACGTAACTCATCAGGACGACGCCTTGTCGTTTTACCGGACGACGCTTGGCGTTCCACAGGGATGCCAAGTCGTCTCACGGGACGACGCTTTGTCGTCTCACGGGACGACGCCATGTCGTCTCACGGGACGACGCTTTGTCGTCTCACGGGTCGACGCCGTGTCGTCTCACGGGACGACGCCGTGTCGTCTCACGGGACGACGCCGTGTCGTCTCACGGGACGACGCCGTGTCGTCTCACGGGACGACGCCGTGTTCTCACGGGACGACGCCGTGTCGTCTCACGGGACGACGCCGTGTCGTCTCACGGGACGACGCCGTGTCGTCTCACGGGACGACGCTTGTCGTCCCAGAGGCATAAGTACCAGTGTACTTTTTATGACGGTGCCTGTAGTAAGGTCACTGCGTCTCGTCGCTGGGCCACGGGCACCGAGCGGAATGTCATCGGAATGATGAATGTCAGGGATGCCATGTCGTCTTACGGGACGACGCTTGTCGTCTCACGGGGCGACGTCATGTCGTCTCACGGGACGACGCCATGTCGTCTCACGGGGCGACGTCATGTCGTCTCACGGGACGACGCCATGTCGTCTCACGGGACGACGCTTGTCGTCCCAGAGGACGAAACCATGAGGCATGTGCCCGTGTACTTTATGTGACGGTGCCTGTAGTAAGGTCACTGCGTCTCGTCGCTGGGCCATGGGCACCGAGCGGAATTTCACGAAGTCGGAGGTATTCAAAATTCTTCCACGTCCCACAGGACGACGCCATGAGGCATAAGTACTTACCCGTGTATTTTTTATGACGGTGCCTATAGGAAGGTCACTGCGTCTCGTCGTTGGGCCATGGGCACCGAGCGGAATGTCACTAAGTCGAAGGTATTCAAAACATTTTCACGATTTGAAATTTCTCGATCTTCTTTAAACTTGCTTTGTAAACGTGTTGCTCGGCTGAGTTACAAAAGCGTACTGACGAGAAAGCAGCCGCGCGCTAGCAACCGGGCGACATTAGTACTTGAGTGACGCGATAGATGGCGCTGCAAGTTGATAAATTCCCTTAATTAGGGCTAAGTTACAAGGGTGTTATCTCATATGTGGTTCAAGCGGGAGGCAAGGATACCTAAATAAAAATAATAAAACGGGCCATTTTGCGGCTAACTTTGGTTATTTCTACTTAACGGCTAGTTAAATTAAATAAATCAATTAATATTATTTTTAAATTAACAATAATGTTTTAACAGCTGACGGTTTTTTCACCGCGATACAACCGAGCGACGATTTGATTTATTAACAATTTCATCTAACTTCTAAACTACCATCTGACAAAGTATAATGAAATGGGATGCGATGACTGAAAATATATTTTTTACATGTTCATGTGACCAGCTGACGATCCACCGAGATACAACGGGCTGACCATTTTTTTTATTCACATTAGCATCTAAACTATCATCTGACAAAGTATCAATCGGGAGGCGATGACAATATTTTTTTTGCGTGTTTCGCTGGCTGCCATTCCTCAACCCACCAACGGAGCGGCAGCTGTCGTCCACGGGGGTTCATCATACATAGCCGTTAACCACTATATCGGAATTATTGTGGCCAAAAAATAAAAAAACTGCAGAGCGCTGATTTAGTTGTGGTGCGCTTGTAATATAATAATAATATTCCCACGTAATGTTTGAGAAAACTTCGAACTTCGAATAATAATACTAGTTTAACACTAATAGGTAGGTAACAATTCCCAAAATTTTATATGTAGGTAGACTAGGTACTTAATTTTATAAGTTAACTATTAAATGGCATTTATATTTATTTATTACGGATAAAAAATGACTATAAAATAAACACACTGTACGCCTCAATTTAGTACATACCAAGCTCTAGCTATAAATTTTAATCAGTCGAATTGACTTAGGTATTTATTTGTAAGAAACAGATAAAACACAAATTAACTAATTGAGGCTTGCGAAGAATGCGTAAGGGAATATATTTTTATTATAATTTACGACCTCCACTAAACGCATGATCTACTCATACTCAAACGACAAAATATCTGCAAAAGATACACAAATACGAGTATAGCGCCAACCGCGCGCCTCTGGACTGTAGCTTATTCTTTGAACCTCGTTATGGTAAATTCACGTACGATCGCAGTGAGCGGGGTGCGGGTACAGAGACGCTGAGACGCTCAAGGACACATCAGCGACTATCGTCTTAATATGTCAGTGCCTTACGGAAGTTTTGTTATTAAAATCATTGTGAGTAGCTAACAACTTTTTGACCAACTCTCGTACACTTTTGTGAGTTGTAATCTCTTTCATTAATTACAAAATTAAATGTTCTTTTTTAGGGTTCCATACCCTAAGGGAAAACGGGACCCTATTACTAAGAATCCACTGTCCGTCTGTCCATCTATATATCCGTCTGTCTGTCCGTCTGCATGTCCGTCTGTCTGTCCGTCTGTCTGTCCGTCCGTCTGTCACGGCTGTATCTCATGAACCGTGATAGCTAGATAGTTGACATTTTAATTTTGTATCAAGCAGAAACGTCTGCGAACGATGCTATTAAGCTTAGAAATAAATCCCCCCTAATGGCTAATATATGGTATATATCAGAATATGGTAGAGCACTGTACGAGTACGAGTGATCTTATAAAGGGTTCCGTTTTTTCCTTATAAGGTTCGGAACTCTAAAAATTAAAATGCCTTACATCATTATGGAAACGAGCTGATACCGAAGAGTATCAGCTCGTACCCACCGATTTCTATGAAACATAGCTTAATGCCATCGGCGCTTTTATATAGTTGTCATACTTACCTATATTTAATTATGCTGTTTATTTCAGATTGAAAAATTCCTTACATAAGTTAATCTTCAAACTGCTGTATCGATTTATATGAAATGTCATCATATATTTATATATAACTACCTATATAGTTTATTTCAGATGGTGACAATTTCACGTTCACTTTGAAACAGCCTATCGGTGTATGTGGATTGATTCTGCCATGGAATGTCCCCATTCTGATGTTCATCAATAAAGTCGTAACCGCTTTAGCTGCAGGTATGTGAAACTCAATAACACTGTTTTTAGGGTTCCGTACCCAAAGGGTAAAAACGGGACCCTATTACTAAGACTCCGCTGTCCGTCTGTCTGTCACCAGGCTATATTTCATGAACCGTCATAGCTAGACAGTAGAAATTTTCACAGATGATGTATTTCTGTTGCCGCTATAACAACAGATACTAAAAAGTATCCCTCGGTGCGCGAGTCCGACTCGCACTTGGCCGGTTTTTCGTTTGTTCTATGTTTACGTAACTGTACCTATTTAAATGTTAATATTTTTTTCCTTTTTAGGGTTCCGTACCTCAACAGGGAAAACGGAACCCTTATTTATGGATTACTTTGTTGTCCGTCCGTCTGTCCGTCTATCCGTCCGTCCGTCAGTCCGTCCATCAGTCCATCTGTCTATCTGTCCATCCGTCCGTCCGTCCGTCCATCTGTCTGTTTGTCAAGAATTTTTTTATTCATCCAATTTTTTAGAATTTATTTAAATTGCGGAAATTGGCACAAAGGACTTCAGCGCCAATGGCGCTTATTAGGACCATTGTGAGTTCACATTGATATTAGGATAACATCATAATAAATATATTATTTTCTTACTAAATCTATTATAACATTTTCATTCGTTCTTAACTTAAATAACATATAAATAAACTTACTTAAATAAACTAAAACTACAAATAAATTAAAATTAATACTTACTAAAATAAAAGTAAACATACCTTCTTTGCTCTGTTCGACTCACACCTTCTTTCCGTCGCCTTTATCTCATCTAAAGAGCTTATTTGTTTTTTCGGATCCGTTCCGGATCCGGTGATTTTATACCGTATTGACGAATCCACCGGACCGGATTGCAATCCCTATCTCCAGCTCACAGAGCCACTAGTAATAGGTACATTACGAGCCAAATGCTATGTTGGACTGTCGAGCCGATGTTATGCGATAAGAGAGCCTTGATCGCTTTTAGTCTAATTTTGAACGTTCACCCATCAAATCCGATTTGATTTTTTCAGGATGTACGGTGGTAATAAAGCCTGCAGAGCAGACCCCGTTGACAGCGCTCGCTCTGGCGGCGCTGCTGAAGGAGGCTGGCGTGCCCGCAGGCGTGGTGAACGTGGTTAACGGATACGGGCCCGGAGCGGGTACTGCGCTCACGCATCACCCGGACGTTGCGAAAATTTCTTTCACAGGCTCTGTTGAGGTACGTAGATAACGAATTTACTCATTTTTTGTCAGGTGCCGTGACGCTCAGTGCTTCAAAACAAGGATAATTAAGATAACATAATGTTGAGCAAGCTATGTAGCGTTGACTTCTCGCCGAAGCTGCTCCGGTTGTTAGCCAGTTATCTGCGGGATTGACAACAGTATACGTGTAGCATGGATGCTTCGTATCGAAACCCTACCACACACGTTCCGGAATTAGTCAGGGTTCGATTTTAGGTGCGTTTCTATTTGGCTAAATCATAACCGACTTAGCTGCTATACTTAGGTATGCTGACGACCTAAAGCTCATTATTTATGGAGTGCAGCAATTGTCCGACTGTGCGTCTTTGCAGGAGGATATTGACCGCCTTCATCAAAGTGCTCCGTGATGACTTTTAGCCGTGCCTATAGTCCCATATTCGCTCAATACCTGCTAGGTCCAGAGGGCCTACCACGAACCACGTTCGAAGTGTTGCCTGCCTATTACACTTACGTACGAATTTACAAGTGCAACAGACAGGCAACACGTCGAACGTGATACGCGGTAGGCCCTCTGATCCCATAACTCGTGTCGAGTCTATATGTAACTTGGGTGTCATTCTCGACACGCAGCTCAACTTTTATGACACTACACACCCGCAAATGGGCTTAAATTGCAAATTAAATTAGAAAATGTTTTATGATGATTAAAAAAAGTTTTCAAGATAGAGGTGTGATTATATTTTTCCATAAGGGGCGGGGGGGGAGGGGTGACAATGGCATTTTTGTAAACTTTCCTTCATAATTTTATTTCTATGAAAAACAAATAAAAAATTGTTTTGTTATGTCCAATTCGAGCTCTTTCAAATGATATCCCACTCGACCTAGTAAATAGACTTTGAAAATTTGCCCCTACTTTATATTGGTCATTTTTCATAATTAATAAAAATAAAATAAAAATAAAAACACTTCCAATGTGTTTGGGTTAGTGTTGTTCATAACTATTCCAAATTTCAAATCGATAGCTTCAGTAGTTCTCGAGATATTTAGCAATGTGACAGACAGACAGACACCTTACCTTTTTGGTACGGAACCCTAAAAATCAAGTCCAAATAGCTCAAGGGCAGATGTTGTTCCCTTATCCAGTTACGGCCTTTAAAATTTCAGGTTGGAAAGCTAATTCAGCAAGCTGCTGGTAAAGTAAACTTGAAGCGGGTTACCCTTGAACTTGGAGGCAAGAGCCCGCTCATAATCATGAATGATGCTGACCGTGAGTTTCTTTTGATTTTTACTTTTATTTTTAAGTTATTTGGCAGAACATAAGCAGTCTGATCTGTATAAGATCAGCGAAGGTTTTCACTTCGAACAGTGAATAACAGGCCAATTCTAGTTTCAAAACTCGAATTGGCCTGTGTGTCACTGCATTTTCTCGTTGGCGCCCACGAAGTGAAGGTGATTTTTCACCATTCAATTTATTAACAATTCTATTTACTTGCGATGTTCATTGCGCATCTTTGGTTATTGAACGTATTGAGTACGTACGTACGTAGTTGACCGAAGCGTAGCGAAGGTCTACGGTTTGACTCGCGCATTTTGCTTTTTGACCGAAGCGTAGCGAAGGTCTACGGTTTGACTCGCGCATTTTGCTTTTGTATGTCCGGATGTTCTCCTCTACAGGTCGCAATTCTCAACCGATTCTCGTGAAATTTTGGGACCAAATTCTATGATTAAATAGAATTTTTTTGTCGACCCGGTTTTTGGAATTTTTTCAAAATGGCGGAGTCGTGTTAGCTCGCGCCCAAACAAATAGTCGTATCGATATCATAACAGTATATTCTTTTAGAGATATGTTTACAGATTAAACGGCAAAAAATGCAGAAATTTTTTATTGCTGGTTTTGGCGGTATTTAGATGTTTAGTTTTTACTCGAGAAAGAGTAGCCATATTTCGTCAGCTTGTATAAGAACTAGCGTGGCGTGTTTTGCAAACAGTCGCTTTTTTCGTTTGCAACGGGTGGTCCCTGGTTCTATCCTCGGTAATTGTATGATGTTGCATAACTTTTTGTATATTTTTTTTTTTACTTAAATTTCGTATTGTTTATTTATTTATTTTATATTTTTCTATTTTCAAAAAATTAAAATAATATTATTGATTGATCAAGCGCGGGCTAAGCGTATTCGTTTAATTTTTACAAGCTTTTATTTAACTAGACCTAAAACATATGTTTTTTTTTTTTTTTAATTTTATAGTGTTCTTAAACGCGGAGCCATACATTTATTTAGATTTAAGTGGTTCTCCTTATTCCGAATTTCATATAATTTTATTTACAGTATTTCTCTTAAAGTACGTAGATTTTTTGCACTACAAACTTTGAGGTTTAGGTAGTATAGATTCGTTTGTCTGAGCGGGTTTATGGAACCAATTATTCAATAATATTATTGAAAAATTCAATAAAAATTGAGAAAATTTTGCCCAACGCCTGTCCATTTGAGTGATCATCCATGTTAAACAAGATGGTGAAGTACGAATGGATGGTGAAGATGGTTAAGTTTAATAATAACTAACAAAGATGTCACTTTAACACAGGTGACCTAGCTAAGTAGTGCCTAATTTGCTCGATATGTGGTGACATCGTGAGGTCGAAACGGGCCGATTTGTATGGTTCCTTATCCAAAGGGTAAAAACAGGACCCTATTACTTACTAAGACTCCTCTGTCCGTCTCTCCGTCTGCATGTCACCAGGCTGTGTCTAATGAACCGTGATAGCTATTAGACAGTTGAAATTTTCATAAATGATGTATTTCTGTTGCCGCTATAACAACAAATACTAAAACGTACGGAAACCTCCGTGGGCGAGTCCGACCCGCACTTGGTCGGTTTTTAGAGTTTATAGCTTGATTTCGTGTGGCTCCCTTCAATATATCTCCACTACTAAGCATTTCAATACTTTTAGAAATTCAAAAATCAGCCAGGTATACAGGGTGGTTTGGGTCAGTGAGGGCAACTACCAGATCCCGTGCTGCTACGTGAAAATGGTCTTAGAAAACCTTCCCTCAATTTCAAATTAATGAAGATTGGGGTTTACCGATTTTGGAAAAAACATAGGTACTTACAGGATGCAAGAAAAAGATCATTTTTGACCAATGTCCGCGGCGCCCTTTTTCTCTTACCTACAAGCTTTTCACTGTAGGGTAGGGCAAAGCTCAACATTCAAGTCTTACATACAGGGCGCCTGCTTTACGCTATGAGGTCCCTAAGCGGCCCTATGCGGTCTTCGCAATAACTTTTCCACGCCACGTTTCACGTCAACCATTGCGGCTGTGTCCCTTATAGCCTTTTCCCATGTTTTTTTGATGCCTATCGATCCCATTCCTATCCACGATCAAAAGCTTGTATGGGACCATAAAAAACTTCGCCTAGGAAAGCCACAAATCGAGGAAAACTTTTCCCATACAATTTGTATGAAATGAAAACTTTTATTTTCACATGCTATTTTTTATGCCAATCGATTCCATTCCTATCCAGTATCAATAGTTGCATAGGGTTCAACTAATGGTAATGTACCTACTAAAAAGCCACAATAATTTTTAAAGCGAAATTTATAAACCTAGAAAATATTATGCTGAAGCGATCAACATCAAAATCAAAGTGATTTGTTAAGATTTAGTTAGTCGAAACCGTTTTCTCCCGAAATGGAAATTGTATGAAAAATGTACCTATTGTCTATAGCTATTCTACCCTCTTATTTAAACCTTCCTAGACACATCCATCTTAAGCTATGCTCGCGAGGTCTACAGCTCACAGAGCCACTAGTATTATAAGTTTCAGACAAAAATTTAAAAAGCCGTCTACTACTCTACTAGGTCCTGGATTATTGAGATCAATACATTTAAATTAAAAAAACTGAGTTTCTATCGGTTTCTATCATCAGAATCGCTTGGTGGTACCATAACACTATATTGTCACTGATATTTTATAGATAATGTTAAACTCAACAGGACATTGAAAACGGATTCACATTTGACTTTTTAGATTGTATTATAACCCATGTTTAAAATTGAATCGCTTTAACTTCAAACTCGGGTAAATCCATCTGTAAGATTATGCGATTTTGGTATTAAGAAAAGGTAATAGGGTAGATATTTGCTGAGAGGGTCGAAAGGATTTACCCGAATTTGATGTTAAGCGACACAATTTGTTTAAAAACATTTTAGTGAATGTAGCGGTTCCAACGGCAGCGTACGGTGTGTTTGCCAATCAAGGCCAGGCTTGCGTGGCCGCGTCACGCCTGTATGTCCAATCTGGTATCTATGACATGTTTGTTGAAAAGGCAGTGGAGTTTGCCAAAAACCGGAAGGTTGGAAACCC
Organism: Cydia strobilella; assembly: GCF_947568885.1. Lineage (NCBI taxonomy): Eukaryota > Metazoa > Arthropoda > Insecta > Lepidoptera > Tortricidae > Cydia > Cydia strobilella. Next base: position 10,735,081 of record NC_086048.1, read on the forward strand.
GGCCGATACTACCGTTGATCAAGGGCCACAGGTATTTATTATATTCTTTTATACGACTTACAAAATTTATATTTATTTTAACATGCCTTATGTAGTAGGTATGTAGGTATCTAATAACATATTTTATACTCTATATAACTCTATAAGTAACTCACATTTTCACTGTAGTTTGACGCTGTAATTGAATCTTTGTATAAAGGCATAATAAAAAATTACAAAAAGAGTTATCTCAACATTCCTGATAGTTCAACCCTTAAGGGGGTTAAAAAGTTTATATGTGGTACAAGTTTTCTTTTAAGCCAGGAACATGAAACTTGGTAAAAGTAAATATAGGAAAACTGATTTCACCATTTTTGAAAATTCATTCCCTAAGTTGGTGAAAAAATGGGTTGAAAGTTTATTTATTTAATTATTTATAATCTTTATTCCACAATACATGATAGTCAAGTGGCGGACATAATGCTGTAATGCATTCTCTACCAGTCGAGCATTGGGCTAAACCAGAAAGATTATGTAGGATCAGGGTTTTGAAAGTAAAATTAACTTGGCATGAAGTAAGTTTGCATCGGGAAAAAGTTTTTGTAAAGAGTGTACCTACTTGAAATGTCGTCAAAAACACAATAGTAGAAAACAAGAATAGTGATCTCAGCGTTTTTTAGAAATTTATTTCCTGTGGGAGTTAAAACAGGTTGCAAGTTTGTATTAATCCCCTAAGTTAGTAAAAAACCCGGCTAAGTGCGAGTCCAAATAGCGCACGAAGAGTTCCGTACCACTACGCAGAAAACGGCAAAAAAATCACATTTGATGTATGGGAGCCCCACTTAAATATTTATTTTGTTCTGTTTTTAGTATTTGTTGTTATAGCGGCAACATATATAAATACTCGTACATCATCTGTGAAAATTTCACCTGTCTAGCTATCAGATTTCACGAGAAACAGCCTGGTGACGGACAGACGGACAGTGGAGTCTTAGTAATAGGGTCCCGTTTCTACCCTTTGGGTACGGAACCCTAAAAAGCGTTTACCGTTTAACTGAGCCAACGAAACTCTAGACAAGTCGTATTTTAAATTAAATCCTTATTTTATCGTCGTAGTTTTTGGTTGAGAGCTTCACATATTGTCATTAAATATGTGGGCAGATGTTTTTCATATCGTTGGAAATAAAACAATACAGTAGGTTAGCTGTAGATAAAAAATAATAATCCGCTGAAATGAAAAGTACTTAGTTACTTAGTTGTCAATTAAGTAATTACCCAATATTTTCATATCCAGGTTGACGGTGAGATGTTGAACAAAGTGCTCGGCTATATCGAAAAGGGCAAAAAAGAGGGCGCGAAACTTATGACTGGCGGGAAACGTATCGGCACATCTGGCTTTTATGTCGAGCCCACCGTCTTCGCCGACGTCAAAGATGACATGACAATTGCCAAAGAAGAGGTAAGCGTTGAAATTCTTAACCTTTTCTACTATAAGTACTATAACCTCAATAACGATATATAGATTATTGAAAGCGATTACCCTATAACTCTACCCTAAAGCTTATGGACCTTCCCCATGATTGACTTTGCGAAGTCATCCGCCAACGGTTCCCTGAAACCATATTACGATCTATGGACAGAATCTTAACCACTTTGTTTGTATGTAGATATTCGGCCCTGTTCAGAGCATCCTGAAGTTCGACACGCTGGAGGAGGTGATCGACCGCTCCAACAACACCAGTTACGGTCTCGCTGCAGGCATCTTCACGACCAACATCAATAACGCGCTGCAGTACGCGAAGCACGTTGAAGCTGGCACTGTCTGGTGAGTTCCTATTTATTTCAGAACATGTTAACATAGGAGTATGTTTTCTTAATGTCGGATAAAAGTTAATAGATTTGCATTAAAACTAAGATTAAAAAACAAAAGAAAATTATTTTAACTAGTGGTAGAAATAATTACATGCTTTAAACATAACCATTAAAAATATGCAAGAATGTTGTTATCTAAACCTTTTAAATTAAAAGAACATAGATACCTATAAAAAGCACAAGGAAAATTCGAAATGTTTCCTGTCGTTCGTGTCGTCGGGTTTTGCCTTTGATATAACTGTAAATGGTTCTAAAAGGGCCCTCTTTTCAGGGTGAATGACTACTTGATGATGAGTCCTCAATCGCCGTTTGGCGGTTACAAGGACTCAGGTTTAGGTCGTGAGGGGTAAGTGCAGTTCCTTTCACTATGGGCCGATTTACACATTGATTAGTATTAAGTGCGAGTTCATACTTTTGCTTCTTGCGTTTAGTAGCAAATATATGAACTCGCACTTAACACTAATCGATGTGCAAGTCAAGCCTTAGTTTTGCTCTTTTATCTCAACCGTAGAAGTGCCAAAATTTTCAATTGAAGGCATGTTTATAAAAGCAACATAACTACACTAGACATGAATTAACAGGAAACGAAAAAAACTAAATGTCTTCTTATATATTAGTTATTGGACATAAACATTGTATAGGTGATTTTAGTACACTTACCACTTGGCCACTGCCAATAGTTCCGAAATATACGATATACACATTTCAAAGACCAGTATTTTTGGAAAAAAATTTAAAAACAAGTTCGTCGCTTATGCTGTTTTTGTATAATTTCGATAGTTATGTTCTTTTTGTAAGAAAATAAAACAAGTTTCTATAGAAATTATGTTTTGTGTTCTATCAGAGGGGTACAGATTTATCTTACTATATTATATAGGTATATGTTTGGGGACTGATTTTGGACAATTGGGGTCATTTTTGGACACTATCTTTTGCTCTACGTGTAGATCCTGCTTAGCCGAATGCTATGATACCAAAACTCAAATCCGCAAAAAATGTTAGTTATGTTGTTTTTGTAAACATGCCTTCAATTGTTTCCTATATTTTAATTTTTTACAATTTCATTTCAGTGGATTAAATTGCGTCGACCCTTATTTGGAAGTAAAAACCGTTGCCATCAGCTTACCAAAGAAGTTTTAACAACGCAGAGAAGCGGAGTCAGCTACTAAGGAGCAACAACAACCCAATCTGTGCTCTGTGTTAATATATCGGTTATTAAATTTTTTGTTTATTATATGATATACTGGATTTATTTGAGTTCCGTAGGCAACCTGCATCTGTCAGTTAACCTTAGAACATATTGAATAGGTATAGGTTATATAGGTTATAGGTGTTCGCGGGCTAGGTTTCCGCAACTCGACGTCTTACGATGCGCCTATTTTGCGTGATGGGTTGCCGGCACTACTCCTGCCAACCCAACTCCTCCAAGAAGCCTAGCAGACCCTTGATGTTGCCGACGACTTCTGGGAGAGACCCCGGCGAACCGAGGTATTGTGCCCGGTATTCTGCCACCCCTGGACATTCGAGTATGACGTGGGCGGCTGTCTCTTCTGCCTCCATGCATGCCCTGCAAAGGGGGCTATCTGTAACACGCATGGTTAGTAAGTGTTTGTTTAGTGAGGCGTGGCCAGTTATGGCTCCAGTTAGTAGCCGGAGTTGTGGCCTCTTCAGCAGTCGCAGCCTCCGTGACAGACCTGGGTTGATCGTCGGGAGGGCTTCCTTCGCCTGTCTGCAGGTACCTAGGTTAGTCCAATACTGTTGGTGTTTTACCTTGGTGTTGTGTCGCAGCATGTTCCGGAGCCAGGCATATGGCAGAGGTAGGATTGGCTCCGGTCCTGCCACCTTCAGTTCCGAGCCTCCTCTTGCTAATATGTCGGCTGCATCGTTACCTCGCGAGTTGCTGTGTCCTTTAATCCACTGCAGAGTTACGCTATTGGTGGTACATACCTCTGATAGAGCTTTGTGGCATTCGTAGATTAGCCCTGAGGTCAAAGTATAACTTTGCAGGGCTTGTAATACCGACCGACTATCGGAGAGTATGCGGATGGGGTAGTCCAGTACTTTCCTTGAGACGATTGCGTGTGCTGCCATTATGATGCCCATACATTCTGCCTGGAAGACTGTGTTATGTGCACCAAGTGGTGTCGAGATGTGTATGTTTAGGTCCTCTGAGAATGCCCCAGCGCCAGTGCCTGACCTTGTCTTTGATCCATCCGTGAAGATTCTCAGCTCCCTTGGGTTGAGTCCTTCATGGGGTTCTTCGTGTAATTGTATTTTGTACTTTTTGTCGAAGACGAATTGCCTGGGTATCCTGTCAGTCACCGCCTCAATTAGCGGTTCCTTACCTATGGCCTCGTAGAGGATCTCGGTGTGTGGCACCCTAGGCGGTCTCCAGAGATTAGATTTTTTGAGACGTACCGCCGCAGCTAGCGCTTCCTGTTGTATAAAGAGGTGCAGCGGCGGCAGGCCCAGTAGGGCTTCCAGGGCCGCAGTTGGTGTTGTTCTCATGCAGCCCGTGGCCGCCATACAGGCCAGCCTCTGGAGTCGTTGTAGTCTAGCTTCCACTGTGGATAGTTTGGTGCGTGGCCACCATACTATCGCGCCGTAGCTTATTATTGGTCGTATGATTGCCTGGTAGAGCCATAGAATTATCCTGGGAGTTAGTCCCCAGGTTTTACCAACCATTCTACGACATTGCCAGAATGCGATTGTAGCTTTGTCAATTTTGCTGTTTAAGTGATTGCTCCAATTTAGTTTGCTGTCGAGTATTACCCCTAAATACCTTACCTCTGCAGATAGTTGGAGTTCTGTATTGAACAGTTTGGGAAGGCGGTAGTTTCCCAAATTGCGTTTGTTGGTGAACATAACCAGCTCCGTCTTGCGTGGGTTGACTGTGAGTTCGTTGTTAATGCACCAGCGCTCCACGATGGCTAGTGCAGAGCGGGTAACCTCGCACACCGTACCTGAATGATTGCCGCTCGTTAGTATCACTATGTCGTCGGCATAGCCGATCGTGTAGTAGTGATTGTTGTTTAGTGTAGTGATCAGGTCGTTCACCACTAGGTTCCATAGAAGTGGTGATAGGACTCCGCCTTGGGGGCATCCCTTTGCCACTAGTGCCTGTTGTGTCTCACCTGTCCCGAGTTTGATGACTCTCTGGCTCAACATGTTGTTTATCCATTTGGTCATAACTGCATTCGCACCGTGCCTTACCAGTGCTGCTGTTATGCTGCTGAACCTGGTCCTGTCGAAAGCTCCCTCTATATCAATAAAGGTTCCTAAGCACATGGACCTGCTTTTGATCGCCACCTCGATTTTGCTTACCACTGCATGAAGTGCCGACTCTGTAGATTTGCCAGGGCTGTAGGCATGTTGGTTGGGATGTAGGGGCACATTACTTAGCACCCTCTCCCTCAGATACCTGTCGCACAACCTCTCCAAGGTTTTCAGCATGAAGGAGGTCAGGCTGATGGGCCTAAACGATTTGGGATCCGAGTAGTCGCCTTTACCTGGTTTCGGTATGAAGATCACTTTGACCTCTCTCCATCTTTTCGGCACATATCTGTGAGCCAGGCAGGCGCGCAGAACGATGGTCAGCTTCAGGGTGAGATGAGATGCTTGCATTTGAGTAGCGCAGGGAAGATCCCGTCCGTTCCTGAAGACTTGAAGGAGTCAAAGCTGTTTATGGCCCACTGCGTGCGCTGTAGGCTGATTACCTCGTGTGTTTGTAGCCACTCGTCCTCTGTCGGAGTAGTCTCCTCTTCCCCCAGACTCACTGGGTGCGATATAGCGCAGTCCGGGAAGTGTGTTTGCACCAGGACCCGCTCTGCTTCCTCCGGTGAGTTGGTGAGAGAGTTGTCTGGCTTACGCAGGGATCCTAAGGTAATAGTCGAGTTGGTGGAGAGGACCTTCCTTACCCTGTTAGCTTGCATGGTGGTCTCAATGTCAGTACAGAACTTGCGCCATGAGTTTGTGCTTCTGTACCTGAGACGTTTTTTGTACGCGGCCTTGGTGGACTTGTAGTTATCCCAGTCCTCGTCGGCGCCAGTGTTCATAGCTCTGTTGAGTTGCCTCCTCATCTTGCGCCTGAGTCTCTCCAGCTCAGGTCCCCACCAGTTGTTCTTCCTTCCGCTTCCTGTCGGTGGGGTGGATAATGGGCATGCCTGTTGGTAGCAATCCAGGATAGTGTTCGTGAGGATGTCTACCTGTTCTTCAATTCTCGCTGTGCCTTCCAATTTGAGGGGACCCCCCTGCTGTTCCAATGCTGCGCTTAAACGCAGGGTGTAGAGGTCGCGATTCGTCCTACGTGGGTCCCGCCTTGGTACTGCTGTGAGTGTTTTTACCTGAATGTCAAATCGAATCCACCTGTGGTCTGAGCACGACACCTCCTCCGATACATGCCAGTCCGAGACGAGTTTCGATGCTTCTTCGGTCGCTAGGGTCAGATCAATGATTGTTCTGCTCCGTCTGTTTATGAATGTCGGTTGTGAACCTGTGTTAAGGAGGTTAAGGTTTGTGGTGAATAGGTATTCGACGAGCTTCTTACCTCTCTCGTTACCTGTCTCCATGCCCCATAGGGGGTGGTGTGCGTTTGAGTCGGTAGCCACGATGAGTTCGAGCCCCGCCTCTTCGCAGTAGTTGACCAGCCTTGTCATATCGTGAGGTGGTGGGTCGTCCGCCTCCGGCATGTACACAGAGGCTACGACCATTTCCTGCAGGCTGGAGTCTTGCGCCCCGTGCAGCCTTATGGCACACAGGTCTCTGGAACAGAAGCTCGTTAGAGGTTGCGCATGTATATCATTAGTTGTGTATATGCAGGCCCGGGGGTTGTCCGGACCCGAGTAGACTGTTAGCTTACCTCCTAAGTTACGGAGCCCGCAGACAGAGCCTCTTCTGACCCACGGCTCCTGGATCAGAATTACGGCTGTGGTGTTGACCTCCAACCACTTCCGGATCTGTGCCGTCGCCGTTTCGCTGTGGTGGAGGTTGGCTTGGAGGAACTTACCAGTCGGCGAAGGGAGCTCCACTACTGGGATCACCCTCCTCCATCGGTTCCTCCTCCTTGCCGATGGCCAGCTTACCTAGCCCCTGCGCGCATTCCCCTTCATCCTCCGAGGAGACAAGGAGAAGTTCTTCTTCATCCTTCTCGGAGACGGGAGCGGACTGCGCTGGGGCTTGGGACTCAGGTACCTGGACTTCGTCCACAGGTGCCTGCGTCCCCTCGGTAGTGACCATGGGCTCGGGTGGTGCAGTGGTTCTGTCGTCAGTGGTGACAGTGCTACTGGCGGGCGGCTGCTCCGTGAACTTGCCGCGCTGCCCCTCGAACTTCACGTACACCGACCCCAGCATAAAGCCGAGCCGGCGCCCGTGGTCCATCAGGGGCTTCACGGCCGTTTCCGGAACACTGACGACAGCGAACGTTTCCGTTCTCTGCACCTCGCGCCGGTTGAGCAGCCAGCGGTCTATTTCCGCCCACGGGTTCTGGTAGCGAAGGGCTCTGCCTACTTCGCCGAAGTCTTCCCAGACACCCGGGAACAGGATGCCGCAGCGTACTCGTTTGGGCACCTCGCTCTGGCGCTTGACCACCACCTTCTCCCCCTTATCGAGGGTGATGGTAGCCGCGCTGCGCTTGAGCCATGCCAGTGTGGCCTGGTCCTCGCACCACAACCTAAGGGAGCCGTTAGCCAGTGTTGGCTTGCCCCTAAAGATCGGGCCTGCGGGAAGGCGTTCGGTGGGCTGCTTAGCTTCCTTCGAGAGAAGGGCTAGCAGTTGCCTCTGGACTTCGTCCGACTGCTGTGGGGTCAGGTGTCCTGAGGTGGCAGTGGTCACCGCCACCAGCAGGTCAGCCTTTGCAGCCTCCGCATAGTCGGCGCGGAGGATTTCACCAGGCGCTTCAGTCCTCTGCTTCTTAGGCTCGCCTCTGGGAGAGATGGTCTCATCCAGACGAGCCCTCTTGGCAGACGACCGGGCACCCTGGTTACTCCCTCCTTCAGCCCTGGTCCCTGGCGCGCCCTTTGCCTTGGTGGGGGCACGGTTTGTAGCTGGTGGTCCAGCTGTTGTCCGCGTCTCTCCCTTCCCAGGGGCGCCTTGTGGGGGCACTGAGGCGGTGTTTAGAGCCGCTTGACGCAGCTTCCTTAGTTTCCGCCGCTGCTTACTGTTAGGCTTGTGCGGCTTGGCCGCAGCTGTAACAGTGGGAGGCGGAGGCACAGGGAGTTCCACCCGCTTACCGGGTTTCTTCTTCCGCGCCTTTCTGGACACTTGAATGGTCCATCCGGCCTCCAGCTGAGCGGAAACGGGGTCCAACGCCGGGGTCTGCTCCGTGACAGGGGGTTTCCCTCCTGCCGGAACAGCACCCGTGGATGTTCCCGGCGTTGGCAGTAGGGCAGGACGCTGTGGTCCTGAGCCTACTGGTCTGGGGACGAACGCAACAGGATTTCGTGCCTTCGGTTTCCCGTCAGCTCTCCGTCCCGATGCGGTCTGCCCCCTGGGTGGCGGTACTGTCGAGCCAGCGCCGCCACGGGGTCTGTTGTGTCTGTGTCTGTGTGGTGTCCCTACAGGCAGGGTTGCTTCCGCCTTCCTGTAGGCACGTGTTGAGGAGGGGGGAACTGTCAGGACAGCTCCATCTCCCTCTGGTGTATTGTGTTGTGTGGAGGGGGGAACTGTCGAGACAGCTCCATCTCCCTTTGGTGTGTGGTGTAGGGTGGAGGTTTCCAGTACAGCCGGAGCTGCGCCGTTTCCCTCCGGTAGTGGGGTGTTTGGGGATCTAGATGTATCCATTTTTTTATTGTCTGTGATTTCACCTCTCGAGCTTCCCACCCTCCATGGAGCCCGCACCTTTGGGGATGTCACTTGGACACCAGGAATACCCAAGAGGTATAGGTGTGTTGAGGTGGGACTCATGCGCGACATCGGGAGCTGCAGACACGTGGCTGTGGGAGACGATCCCATCTCCCCCAGTGGTTCCACGCGCCCTTGCCCCGTCAGCATGGCCGAGCCCCCGGCATCCTCCCAGAGGACGCCCCTCCCCACACCTTGCCAGCGGACCGTACCACCTCGACCGTACGGGACGCGTGTCCAATACCCTGCAGTGGCTAGTTGCAGGGCTACCGTTTCGCCGGAAATTCGGACCAAAAAGGGCGTATTGGCCCACAGGGGGTAACTAACCCCGACCCCCTGCAGGCCTCAGCCCCCAGGACTCCTGCATCCCCGCTTACGGCGCTCTACTGCGCAGGACTTACGCAGGTAGGTGAGTATAGTCCGCTTAGGTCACCTACACCCTAAGCGGAACTGGGAGATCCGTACAGCATAGCTAGCAATTTGACCTAAATCAAATTACTAGCCATGCCGTACTGGAATCTCCAGAGTGTGTCATATCCCGTTCGGGTTTTTAGGTCCTCGCGGGTTATGACGTCGCCTTCATACTTAGCTACTGGTGGCCCGGGGCAGATGTAATGTGCGACGCCCGACCGACCACCAGTATTACCAGGGTGTACGGCCCACCCAAGTGGGGTGGACTCGTCCATGGCCCGCGGCGGCAGTGCCATGGACGACGGGGACGTGGTATGATAGACTTGAGGGGGTAAGCACTGTGAGTTCAGCGTCGCACACTATTGAATAGGTATCATTGGGTACTTACCCAACGACTTCAACGGATACTTGGCTTACTATCCAACTACTTAGGTAGGTAGCTAGGAAGGTTCTTGTATGAAATAGAAGGCAAACGAGCAGATGAATCGCCTCATGGTAAGCGATAACCGTCGCCCATGGACACTCGCAGGTGCGTATTGCGAACCTGTGTGTTTAACCAAGATGCCTATCGTTAATACTCCGTAGCAAAGCGTAGTCATCTCTCGCTATCACTCTTGCATATTAATGCGACAGAGACAGTTGCGTTTTGTTCGTTACGGAGCGTGAACGATTGGCATCTTACACAAACTATTACAGTTTGTAAGAAAAACATTCCTAAAAATGTCAGATGTCATACGAGTATATTAAAGAAAAAGTGACGAAGCCCTCCAGTGGTGAAGGCCGGATTCGAACCGGCGTCTTTAGCTATCGCGGCTAACGCCATGCACCCCTTTTTTTTTTTTTTTTTTAAACCCAGGGGAAAACCGTTAGGGATCCCACCCGGCCCGGGAGAGACCGAGTGGGTATGTCCGACTCGCACGGACTAAAACCCCTGGGGTGTTCCGACGCTCGCTTTTGGGCGGGGTTACGGGAACAACGGAACAACTTTGCAGACCTCCGAGACACGCCATGCACCCCTAGACCAACTCGCCACAACACACACACACTATTACAGTTTATATTTGTAATAAGCCAAATAAATAGATGTTGGGTTTCTCTATGTGATGCCACATACTAAGGTCAGGTGGGGTAAATATAAAACACGGGTAAAAATAAGACTAAGATTTTAACAGCCAAAAACTTATTCTATTTCATTCTCCTATTCTATTTAAAAATAAGCCTTGTGTGTAGCACACATTATATGTATTAAAATTAAAGATCTAAAATATTGTTACGGTTTTAACACCCCCTGGCACTGACTAAAATAACCGACTTATACATGACTTTATTACATCTCAAAACTTTTTTGTAGTAGAAGCAGGAATGATTACCTACCTTATTTTTATCTCACCGGTATGTATTATGTTTCATCTTCATATAATAAGTCTAATAACCGTAGCTCGCCGGCTGGGACAACAAGCGCCACAGCGTTATGAAGTGTGTTTATTCCTTTAAATAGAAGGTCATTTTTGTTTTGTTCACTTTTTTTTTCAGTCGTAATTTTTTTCTCTTAAAAGTGCATTTTTTATTAAAACAGGTTTTCTACCCCAGGTTGGAACATATATGTCACAGTTACCCCGTATTATATTTTATCATAAATGATGATAACTAACTAAGTATATAGTATAGATCAAAATTTATAAATTATCATCGTTTAGTATCGTGGTTATTGCGTTTAAATTGTTGTCTAGCGTGCACTAACAAAGTAGTCACACTTACCTCATTTTGCTGGAGAAGTGTGACCTTGACTCTACTTTCATTATAGACCTTAAATACCATCTTTAAATCATCAAACGAACATAAAACACATTTAATCAGCTAAAGTTGAACGGTATCATATTGTACCTTGGGCACAGTTCGAAATCCAACTTTATGATATTGATTTAAGTAAACTTTTACAAAAGTATGTCACATTTACCCATATTGACCTTAAATACCTATATTTTTTCCTAGATTTGTTACTGGACTAGTTTAATTTATTATAAATACAGATTTTCTGTTTAGTAGGTAAGACGCGTCACACTATTAGCAAAATATTTTAAAAGACTTACCTAATTAATGTGTAGGTTGGCAAGCAAATTGAGCAGGCGGCCGGAAAAGCGAATCTTAAGCGGGTGACACTTGAACTCGGCGGCAAAAGCCCTCTGGTAATCATGAACGATGCTGACTGTAAGTATGCCTTTATCCTATAATTTATTACCCTGATTCAGCAATTACGTAAAATTAGCAAATTTTAAAATTGCTAATAAATTGAACATAATTACTTTCGCAATTACTTACTCGGGAGCATGCGATTTATCAATCACTACTACAAATGTGCAAGTTGCGGGAAGTTTCCAAAAAGTGGAAATGTTATCGGAAATTCGAGGAAAATTACACAGGAAAGGAAGGAAGCTTTCAAATTGGAAATGGAAAATTTCGATTCCAATACAAAAATATGAGAAGTACCCGGAAATTTTCCATGTTTCCACATTTCGCAATTTTGAGAACTTTTGGATTTCCGGTTTCGAGCGTCATCTTGATGGTTGGCCTCGTGATTAATTCCTTTATTTTTTGCTCATTAATATTGTTTAAAGTGTAATATCGACAGTTAATTATACAGCAAACTAATGAATGTGGTGGTGTGCAGTGGATGCATAATTAATCTTGAAGCGAGTTAAACCAGCATTTTGGAGTCATAGGCCGGGAGCTTACGTGCTTCTTGTAAAGTCGCTATTGCTTTACAAGAGCTAATAAAACTAGTGGCTCTGTGAGCTGTAGACCTCGCGAGCATAGCTTAAGATAAGATGGATGTGTCTAGGGCTGTCCTGCCGACTAACCACCAAAAGATCAGTAGATTCGTAATGTAAAGTAACCTAGAGGGCGCAGCGGAGTGAATGTTTATTGTTAAAAAAGAATAGAAATTAAATTTAAATTCTTGTTTGAGACTTTGACAAGGCACTAATATTTTGCAGACATTAATTGTCATGTGCTCGTGGCATCCGTAACCTCTTGTTTTGAAAAAAAATATCAGATAATTTAGCTGAGATACCTACATGGTTCAAACCCTGACACTGCCAATTTTTTTTTTTAAATTTTTACGTTATTTTTTAACGTTACGTATGTTATTCTTATTATCAAGAGTGTCGCGAATTCTTCTACCGATAACTACAAAAACGCTTCTATTGATAGCTTAGTGCTGTCGGCGTGCGAGTCACGTTTTTGAGTAGGTAACTAAATTTTACATTTACTACGGAGAAAACGTGTAATTTTAATTACATTTTTCTATCTCGCCAATCAGTCCTGTTACGTTTAAGAGGGTAGAATAGCTACAGACAATAGGTACTTTTTTCATACAATTTCCATTTCGGGAGAAAAATGTTTCCATACTTACTAAATCTTAACAAATCACTGATTTTGATGTTGATCGCTTCAGCATAATATATTCTAGGTTTGTAAATTTCGCTTTAAAAATAATTGTGGCTTTTTAGTAGGTATTACCATTAGTTGAACCCTCTTTCAATGCGCTTTGACTGCCTACTACGCCTATGCTTCCTCATGGCTCAGTTACGGGATAATTCTATGGGGAAACAGTACTGACATAAATGATCTATTTGTCCTTCAAAAAAAATGCATACGAATACTCGCCAACACTACAGACTCCGACGAATGTAGACCCTACTTTATTAAATACAAAATTTTGACATTAACATCAATGTACATTTTAGAAATCTGCAAATTTGTCAGGAAACACCCGGAATTCTTTCCAAAAATTGCCGACCGTCCTCGACGTTTTGAAAGTAGATTTAAGAATAACCTGGCGCCACCGACAAGTTCTGTACTAAAGCTACATAAATCAAGCCCAAAAATGATGGCCATCAAAATTTATAATAAAATCAGCGACGACATTAAATTGCAGACATCAGAAACGCTATTCAATAAGCAGTTAAAGGACTTTTTAATTAATAACTGTTGTTATAGGCTTAAAGATTTTTTCGAAGATGAAATGTAATTCTTTTGTAGTTTAGTGTATTTATTGGACATGTCTCATTTTACAATTTTTAATTTAAGCTTGAAATTGACATTATATAGGTATCGATATTTTTGACATAAACTTACAATCGTTTTAAGCATGTATATTATTATTGTATATTTAATTTTATAAATTTTGGTAAAATAAAATCAGTTATTGACTTTAGAAATAACTATACATATATTATATAATACAACTATGAAATTATTAAAAGTTAAATAAGACACTGTCAAATATACTGTACATATATAAATTAATCTTTAGATTTAAGATAATTGCCTTGCCCTACCAGGGCCCATGTGAAACTATTATATATGTAACACCTGTGTACCATGGATGCAATAAATAAATATGAATATGAATGAATATGAATATGCAACTATTGATACTGGATAGGAATGGTCTCGATTGGCATAAAAAATAGCATGTGAAAAATAAAAGTTTTCAATTTCATACAAACTGTATGGGAAAAGTGTTTAACGATAGGCTGTATCAGGGATACAGCCGCAGTGGTTGACGTTAAACGTGGCGTGGAAGTTATTGCGAAGACCGCATAGGGCCGCTTAGGGACCTCATAGCGTAAAGCAGGCGCCCTGTATGTAAGACTTAAATGTTAGGCTTTGCCCTACCTTACAGTGAAAAGGTTGTAGGTAAGGGAAAAAGGCGCCGCAGGCGCCCTGTACGTAAGGCGCGCTTTTGAATGTCGGGTTTCGCTCGACCCTACAGTGTGAAGCCTGTGTGAAAGAGCGCGCTTCGCACGCTTGAATGTCGGGCTTCGCCCGACCTTACAGCGTAGAGGGCGCTACGGGCGCCCTGTATGTAATCTTTACAATATAAAAGGCGCCCCAGGAGCCATGTATAAAAAGCGTGCGAAGCTGAATATCAGGCTTTACCTGACCCTATATTGTAAAGCCTGTAGGTAAGAGCGCATTTGAGCTTTTATGCCTTTATTTTCGCACACGGTGGCCTCAAACAAACGCAAATGCCACATTTTAACTCTTTTCCAACTTTTTATAATACCGCATATTTTATTTTTATAATATTTCAAAAAGATCTATCAAATGAACTCAATTGTATCGAAATGGACTGATGAGTAATTATTAAATAAACACTGCAAATACGGGTCATTTTAGCTCCGAATGTGTCGTTTCTAGCGCAGAATCAGCGCCATATATGTCAGCAGCACATGCAGTTCCGACTTCTGAGTAATGGCTACTTTCGTTGATACACTGATATCGAAATCATTCATAATATACCGCCACGCGCCATAACACTTTTTCGTTAATACCGGTTTTCCGAACCCCTCTACGGGTTTTTAAAGACGTCTTCTCTTCGTTTCATGTCAAAAAAAAGTTTGTCAAAAATGACCCTTTTCTCGCATCCTGTAGGTACCTATGTTTTTTCCAAAATCTGTAAACCTCAATCTTGATTAATTTAAAATTGAGGGAAGGTTTAAGACCATTTTCGCGTAGCAGCACGGGATCTGGTAGCTGCCCTCACTGACCCAAACCAACCTGTATACCTGGCTGATTTTTGAATTTCTAAAAGTATTGAAAAGTATTGAATTCTAAAAGTATTGGAGATATGTTGAAGGGAGCCACACGAAATCCACCGCTAGAAACTAAAAACTGCACAAGTGCGGGTCGGACTCGCCCACCGAGGGTTCCGTACGTTTTAGTATTTGTTGTTATAGCGGCAACAGAAATACATCATTTGTAAAAATTTCGGTTCATTAGATACAGCCTGGTGGCAGACAGACGGACAGAGGAGTCTTAGTAATAGGGTCTCGTTTTTACTCTTTGGGTACGGAACCCTAAAAATCGGCCCGTTTCGACCTCACGATGTCACCACCTATCGAGCAAATTAGGTAGGTACTACTTAGTTAGGTCACCTGTGTTAAAGTGACATCTTTGTTATTATTAAACAACTTCACCATGTTGTTTGACATGGATAGTGTAAAGACACAAACAGGCGTTGAGTAATATTTCCTCAATTTTTTATTGAATTTTTCAATAATATTATTGAATAATTGGCTCCATAAACCCGCTCAGACAAACGAATCTATACTACATAAACCTCAAAGTTTATGGTGCAAGAAATCTACGTATTTTAAAAGAAAAACTATAAATACAATTGTATGAAATTCGGAATAAGGAGAACCACCCGTATGGGCCGTATGCCTCCAACACAAAAAAAAAACAATACGAAATTTAAGTTTAAAAAGCAAAATACAAAGTTATGTAGCAGCATACAATTACTGGGGATCGAACCAGGGACCACCCGGTGCAAACGAAAAAAGCGAATGTTTGCAAAACACGCCACGACAGTGCTTACCTAAGCTGACGAAATTCAGCTACTCATTCTCGAGTAAAAACTAAACATCTAAATACCGGCAAAACCAGCAATACAAAATTTCTGCATTTTTCGACATTTAATCTGTAAACATATCTTAAAAAGAAAATACTGTTATGATATCGATACGACTATTTGTTGAGGCGCGAGCTATCACGTCTCCGCCATTTTGAAAGATTTCCAAAAACCGGATCGACAAAAAAATTCTATTTAGTCATAGAATTTAGTCACAAAATTTCACGAGAATCGGTTGTGAATTGCGACCTGTAGAGGAGAACATCCGGACATACAAAAGCAAAATGCGCGAGTCAAACCGTAGACTTTCGCTACGCTTCGGTCAATCACAGTTTTATGTAATGTTTATGAATGCGACTGAAGGACTTGTATCCATGATCATGAAATAAATTATTAAATAATAAAAAAATTGAGAACTTTTCGACGGCACATCAGTAAACAGAACTCAAATTTCAATATATCCACTTATTTTCACGAAACAATTCTCCGATTGTGAGATTGTAAAAGTTGCTAAAAATTTAATTAAATTTCTCGTTCCTTGTCCTTTTGCAATCAAATGAAATCGATGCCTTAAAATTGACTTCCAGCAAACCCACGCTGAAGGAAACAATAATTCCTATTAGACAGCAGAAAAACGAACCTTCCTACTCTTATTTCCATTCTCAGGTAAAATGTGTCAAACATTTCAAATCCACATTTAATTTTTAGTGAATTGAAGTGGACGACAGGCATTGACACAGAATAAATAATAGTACTTGGCATTGATTAAGACAGTTGCAATTTCATGAGTCATGATTTTTTTTTAATTTTTTGCGATATTTTACTTATGATATTTTCAATTTAACTTATTTTATTTGTGCCATTTTCAACCAAAAGGTACCACATTGTCGCTTGTCGATAAGGTTGATTTCTAATTGAAGGTATATGGAAATAGCGCCTTACTGACAAGCGACAATAAGTACCCTTTTGGTTGAAAATGGCACATTTGTCCAATTTAAGTTATGATAACATTGCTGATTTTTTAATATTTTTTATTTGTGTTTATATAAACGGAAAGTATACGCACCTCTAAATCAATACTTAGAAGTCTTAGAACCCCTAAAATATTAATAAAATAATTTAAAAAAATCAGCGGCGTTATTTTATGTTAAGTTGCACATTAGTACACCCTGATTCATCGCCCCACAACGAAATTTCGTAAAAAAAACATTTTGTATGGAGGGACCAAATTTTCGAAGTGCGGTAGGTAAAATGTATTTAAAAATTCAAAAAAAAAATACATTGGTTTTTTTTGTGGTAGATTTTACATTAAGCGGGTACCCCGTAGAGAAATTTTCAAATATTGCAATTGTTCCTTTTAGTAAACTTGGCGGTAACTTAATTGGGCCGCGCATGGCGTCTTCGGTAACCAGGGACAAATGTGTTTCGCCGCGTCGAGGACATTTGTACAGTCAGGCATATATGACACGTTTGTGAAGAAGGCAGTGGAGTTTGCGAGGAATATTAAAATCGGCAATCTGTCTGACCCTGACGTCGATCATGGCCTGCAGGTATAAACCCATTTTAATACTTTTAAAATGCTTTAACATAATAGTAGATACGATTTACTTAACGAAATCCGACCTCCCCTATAGTATAATAACAGTTCACCAAACATGGTAATCGTAAAGAAGAGGAACTAAAATATATACATTCTGTCATTACTAAGTTTTCTGTTAAGTATGTGTCAAAATATACAAACATTAACAAATATTGTTGAACTACTAGTGTAGAGGAAGCACATACGCGGCACAATGAAGTGGATGTATGAATGTTTGCTAAGTATCTCCAACCATCATGTTGCGCTCACCTGACCTTACCTCAAATATTTTTTATTGTTTTTTGTCGGACTTTTCATCGAACTGGACCCAACTCACCGTAAATTTATAAATTCCCTTTAATACGATTTTCTTACTTTAACTTAAGGTTGACGGTGAGGTAAATGAACAGAGTTCTCGCCTATATCAAAAAGAGAAAGCAAGAGGGTGCGAGATTGATGACTGGTGGGACCCGGATCGGCACAACCGGGTACTATATCGAGCCTACAGTGTTCGCTGACGTTAAGGACCATATGACATATAAATAAATAAAATAAATGACCATAGCCAAAGAAGAGGTAACATTTGACCTGCAGTCAAACGGTACACATAGTTCTGCAGCAAACTGTTGTATTTTATTACAATTAATCAGAATGGACTGACATAACCATCCAAAGGAGAAATGCAGATATCCTCATGCACGGATTATGAACTGAAAGAGAAGTCACACTAATTGATTGCATCTCGTTAACATTTTTTGACAGTAATGCCAATTTTACGAAAATAAATATGTCAATATGGTAACTTTTGTATTGAGATTTCCCTGGTTTGATGCTCTCTTTCTGACCCTTTTTGTCTTTGCTCGGTGATAAGGGTCTATTATGTTTAGCAAAAAGTAACAGTACTCTCCTGGTTATATGTATGTATGTATATTGTATATATGTATTTTTTTTATGATATAGGATCACCTGATGGTAAGCGATTACCGCCACCCATGGACTCCCGCAACACCAGTGGGGTTGTAAGTGCGTTGCCGGCCTTTAATATCGGAGTACGCTTTTTTCTTAATGGTTTGAAGGTCGTATCGTATGACATGTAAAAATATTTTTTATCAATAAATGATCGTATCGTATCGTATCGTATCGGTCCGGAAATACCGCAGGCGATAGTTCATTCCAAAGTTTAGCTGTGCGAGGCAGGAAGATTCTGGAGAAATAGGCAAATCTTATACCTTTAAACGAGCAATTCTTGTATATCGTCACGTGACACAATAATATATGTAATCGCGTCACTCCGCTAATTGATGTCGCCGAGGATCTCGTTCTCGTAACAAACTTCATAGTAAAATGTCAAGGCCAGTGAGGCCAATTTCACCTTACATTCCTATATCAAAATGATGTCATTTTGTTATCATTAGCGGGTGCAAATGCATATCGCTCGTACTTGTTCGTCCATGGATCGACTGGCACGAATACCTAAGTCCTCGAAATAGGAAGGTACTTATTTTGTAATTTTGGTAATCTGCCTTTAATAATTCCACCGAAGGGACGCTTATTTAACGATTATATTTAAAAGACTTCTGAAAATGCTAGGAAGATTTATATTTCCTAACTAAGCTTCTTAAACAATTGACAGCCAATGCAGGGTATCAAATTGGAAGATACATTGTACTGGCCTAAAAATCTAGAAATGGAGATACAAGTTTTTATGTATATTAAAGCAAGCAAGTCGTCAAAAAACGAGTCGTTAAGAATACTTTTTTAATAACGGAATATTCTGGAAAGTCGCTAACAATACTATTACAATACGTCGCCTGACTTAACAACTAACATAACGTTTGAAGTCTGTGCCAAGCCAAATTTTAGAAGCGTCAACACCCCGTCAAATCCAATGCCATCCCTGGTGTAGTTTGATATGAAAGAAAGAACTAAGTAGTATATATTATAACCAGTATTGTAACTATTTGGCTTTGCACCGCATAAAAACGGAATGGTATTTTATTTTATCCTTTTTGAAGTCGCTTTTAATAAAAAAAATTAAGATTAATAATATCCATAATCATATTTATTAATAATGTACACATACCTACGTTACAATTCAATTAATAAAAATATCTAAATTATACAGTTTAAATTAATTACAATTAGTTCAGTATAATCAGCATACTTACAAATTAGGTATTAAAAGTTCCACATACATACGTGACAAATATTAAATTTCATCAAGTCATAAAACGCTGTCAATAAACCACATTTTTAGCCTATCATAAATTGAATCAGTAATCATTATTCGACATCATGGTTGTAATTACATAATTATAATATTTATTTGTTGAGGTACCCCTTTGCACTTTATTCTATTCTTTCATGCAACGGTGGTACATACATTTTTGCATAAAAACATGGAATTGCTGATTTATGCCGACGATTAAGATAAATACGCCAGTCATCATGATCGTGGATTTACTCGGCTCGGCCATAGATAAATAAGTAAGCTTCGAATGCTCACTCCATACATATTAAATCACATTTATAATCGGGTCTATCGCGAAATTATTTCGTTACCTTTATTTACCAATGTTCCGACACAGGTTTCACTGGTCGTGGTCCATACATCAGTTGAGGTATGGTACACGTATTATTAATAAGTTTAAAGCTCGCTTAAAAGTTAATACTTGTTAAGCTTAAATGTGAATATAATATATATAATTTTTTTTATATTATTTCCACAAATATTTTGTTACTAAACGACCAGTTTTTGTAGCCATACGATTAAATAAATGTAAATATATAATTAGTTTTGGCAAAGCTGGCCTAACACTTATTTTTATCTATGTGTGGAGTGACCACTCTTATAAGCTTATCTATTTATTTCTCTGTGGCTAAGAGAACATGTTATCAAAAAATTATAACGAAACAGAGACATCACAGTCCAACGCTCAAGTGAACCAATATGAATCAGTTATATTATGATTATACCTAGAACTTTTTTTTATAAGTAATAAAAATATTATTATGACGGGCTGTAACTTACCGGAAAGTTACGTACTTACGAAGAAGGCAATATCGATAACATAAGACATATCGATATTTGTCGATGTATCCTTTTGTCAATATTTTTGCCAATTTTATTATTGAAATTGAAATTGAAATGTAGCATGATGTTTCTGCGTATGGAGTTTAAATCACACTACTCCGGTTCTCTCTCTGTACCTTTCAGCTAGAGCTTTCTGGACTTTTAACTGAATTATTTACTCACAGACTATTTGGGTTCCCATTCAAGAATTTTGCCTTTATCATAACCGTTGAGCGGATTAAAAGTGTACCTATGTACTTAAGTATAACTATACAATATTAAGGACATCGTGGTCATATTTATGTCGCAGGCAAATTGTAAGAATCTGCCGTTTACAAACAGCGTCGTCAAGTTGTGATGGGGTCACGTTCGCCGGGGCGGGCGCGGCCTCATACACCTCCCTTGTTCCAGACGGGAGCAAGGGTTTCCTAGTTAGCTCAGAGGAGAGAGAGGGTGCAGAGTGAGACAAAGAAACACAGGTTTAATGCTGTAGTATAGATCGGCGGGCTTTTATGCCGGTCTATTATAAATCAAGATTGCTTAGGTCTAGGTATCCTAAGCTAGGTACGACGCGGGGGTGATTCTAATTATCGCAACGGTGTGGCGCGGACCCTAAGCTATTCGCGGATTCGGGAACGGTATCCCCTAAGAGTGAAGGGGATGGCGAGACGGGAAGGATATGCGAATCGGGGGGGGGAGGGGAACCGGGTGCCTACGCGTCTGAAAACACGCCGGCTCGACCAGGAGATCAGCTGTCCTCACTGCGGAAGGCGGTGAGCCCAACTGACGCTGTTGTATGGGCGCGCGCCGCTTTTATACGCTCGGCCCGGCGCGCGACGGGTGGGGCGAGCGGGCTGGCACTCGATCGGTTGCCGCGGCTCGATAGGTAGCTCCGCTGTCTGTCACGTGGCGGCGGCGTGGTGTTGTAATGCGCGGCTGTGCGCGCCATTACAAAGTCACAAATATTTTCGAATTGCCGAAGGCAAATTGTTACTTAGTGCGCTCAATAGTGTCAACGTAAACGTGATGGATTTCTGAGGGTGACCATGGTTTGCTGTTTTATAAATTTATATTAACTTTTATACCACACCACGGCCACCAAAATCTCAAGGTCACAGAGAGAGAGAGAGAGAGAGAGAGAGAGAGAAAGAGATACGCGTGGTAAATTAAAGAACTAATTGGACCAAAATGCCGCGGCAAAATTACAAACAGCGCTGTCAATGTCATAAGGTATTTTACAAAATGCAGACGTTTGTACAATTTGCCTTCGGCATTTTACAAGCGGCGTCGTCATTTTACAAACGTGAAAACTTTTGTAAATTGACGACGCCGTTTGTAAACGGCGGATTCTTACAATTTGCCTGCGACATGTACACTGGTTTACCAACGTGTTCGACTCGCGTGCGCTTTATAAATAGAAATATACATTCAGTTTTTTATCTACATCTACGCGTTATATTGATAGTTATCAACATGACATGTTGGATGCGGCTGATATAATTTGGCTGTTTTATGCATTTTTGTCAGTACCGCTACATACAGCTGCTAGTAAGTGTGTTCGTGCACTGTGAAACCATGGCTCCCGAAATTAAATACACCAAGGTAGGTTTGGCTTAATACAACTATTAAATTATTAAAAGTTAAATAAGACACTGTCAAATATATTGTACATATATAAATTAATCTTTAGATTTAAGATAATTGCCTTGCCCTACCAGGGCCCATGTGAAACTATTATATATGTAACACCTGTGTACCATGGATGCAATAAATAATAAATAAATAAATAAATAAATAAATAAATATAGGACATTCTTACACAGATTGACTAAGTCCCACAGTAAGCTCAAGAAGGCTTGTGTTGTGGGTACTTAGACAACGATATATATAATATACAAATACATAAATACATAGAAAACACCCAAGACTCAGGAACAAATATCTGTGCTCATCACACAAATAAATGCCCTTACCGGGATTCGAACCCAGGACCATCGGCTTCACAGGCAGGGTCACTACCCACTAGGCCAGACTGGTCGTAAATAAATATGAATATGAATATGAATAATCAATTTATTTTTAGTAATATGTGCCAAAATTGAAAAACGGTATATCACTTCGGTGTCTATCTTTTGTCTGTCGTAAAAATTTTGTCAGTAAAAAGACTTCTTCTGAAGATTTAGAAAAAAGTGCCCGAATGGCTAGGACATTTTGCAGATACGACTGCACAGTGTCATGTTATTTATTTAAAAAAATTGATAACTGCTTATCCTGAAGCATTTGCTACGATTTTTTCGGTTTTCTAAAGGTAACAAAACGAATAATTTTATTTTATTACTATAGTTGTGTGCTTTTGTAAAAATAATAATAAAAAAATCACAAAGATGACCCAATGGAATAATAGGAATATATTGATTATTGAATACTCTAGGCATTTTATAAACACGCAGCAACTTTTCTCATACGCACTTCTCAAACACCTTGCAAGAGAACGTAGATAAAAAATACTTTAGTTATTATTTGAAAATGTACCTAAAGCTCAGCGGGTAAACATTATCGGAACGTTATTTTTAGATTTTCTTTCTAAAATTGAATAATCATGACGAATGAACATGATTACCGCCTTGTCAAGGCCACTGTTTGACTGGCACAAACATGGAAAACGATCATCATTGTGAATTGCGGTCGGATCGAGCTCTGAGGTGCGCAGTGTAAACAAATTTTAAACGCCTAATCTATTATACTTCGCCCGTTATAAGACGTTCGGCAGTTATAAGACGAAAGTAGAGGGCCCCTGCGAAATCGCCTTTTTATACAAACGTAGTCATCATTTTCCTCTTTGGATAGTAACATTATTGAAATTATTTTGACATAATTTGTTGTATATCAACCACAGCCTCTACGTTTGTATTTTTTTCGAATAATTTAATTATTACAAAACTTAGGAGCATAATTTAATTATTACACCAAGCAAAAATCTAAAAAAGTCAAAACGTAGGGGCATAGCTATGGTTAATATAAATCAAATTATGTAGTAATATGTTCCATAGTGTCAATATCCAGACAGGAAAATGAGGATTACGTTTGTATGGAGAAGCGGCCGTCTCCTTTCCTCTTAAACCTAATAAGACTTGGCACGTACGTTCGGCTGTATTGTACCTATTTTCTTTCTGTTAAAAATTAATAAGTATTTTTATTTCCGTGTAACTTTGATTTTCAATAGATATATAACTAAGAAAAGAACGAAACAAAAAAATATGATAAGTGCGTAAAAGAGCACTTTTCGTGCATATGTTGAAAGTTTAAAGGGCCATATGTATAGTAAAACGTTGTACGATACACGTGCGAATAGGTAATTCGCAACTCGTGTCGAATTAAAACACTCCTTGCGGTCGTGTTTTAATTTATCGCCACTCGTTTCGAATTTCCTCTTTTCCGCACTTGTATCGTAAATAAGTATTACAGTACACATGGTGCTACTTTCTCGAACTAGTGCGTAAAAGAGCACTTTTCGTGCATATGTTGACAGTTTAAAGGGCCATATGGTTAACGCTATCTCTACTGAGCTCGTTCACTTACCTGTAATAACAATGGCATTCTGTTAAACAAAAGCCATTATTTCTTTTGTCGAAGCGCGTGGCCTTTGTGCCTGAGCGCGTGGCCATTGTGTGTGACCCTCAGGCACAAAGGCCACGCGCTCACACAAAAGAAATAATGGCTTTTGTTTAACAGAATGCCATTGTTAGTACAGATAAGTGAACGAGCTCAGTAGAGATAGCGTTAACTATGCTGTAAAACGTTGTACGATACACGTGCGAAATAACTAACTAATAGCGTAAATAACTATTTGTTAAACAGGATCTTGCCTCTACTTATTGACTCTTTTGTAAACATTGCGCATAAAAATTGACAATATTAGGTATTTTGCGGTATATCAATATTGTCCTAACGAATTAATACTTGTAAACTTAAGAGGCCGGTGTCGATTTTAGTCGCAAAAATGTAAAATTGATAGATTTTGTCGGTGAAATTGTACACCTTTTGTTACCTAATTGAAATAACAAGTACTTAATTTATCTTACCTTTTATCAGATCAATTTGTTGAAAACAGACTCACTAAATTAGTAATGTTTGCTTTTCTGATGGACGTTTAGGTAAAGGCGTAAAGCACTAATTTTATATCTTATTTGTAAATTTAGTAAAGTTTGGACAGCTAAACATGGTAATTTTGTATTACACATATCCTGTACTTGACGTTTATCAGACTACATTTTTATTATTATGACTGAAGTAGTGTAAATGAAAGTTAGACGAAATCAATTTTCTCCAGAAATTACTTCAAAACAAGTGACAATTTCTCTGAAAATCGACTTAATTTCAACGTAATTTTGATATTTAAACAATCTACAACATTTGGTGAAACTATTCATATACATCAATTTGTATAATTTACCACCATAAATTTTTGATGAATTTTTAAAAACTGCCCCTTCTTTTCATATATTACCGGTGACGCACGCTTGCGACCTCATTATTAAAAGGCAAGATGAGAAGACGTGCTAATAGAAACCAATACTTGTTATTTAGATATTATGTAA
Source organism: Cydia strobilella (assembly GCF_947568885.1). Lineage (NCBI taxonomy): Eukaryota > Metazoa > Arthropoda > Insecta > Lepidoptera > Tortricidae > Cydia > Cydia strobilella. Next base: position 10,759,848 of record NC_086048.1, read on the forward strand.
CAAAACGTGTATAATTTCAACGACTAAATCTATCAATTTAAAATTTTTGCTCTAAAATCGACTACGGCCTCTTAAAACATGTACAATAATTTCTCCAATTTAGGCTAGAGCTCCGGGGCGCGCTTAATCTACTGTTATAATTATATCGATATTTGTATTTTGTATACCTACAGTAATTTTGTTTATACTTTATTTCTTTATTTTAGTTGTTCATTAACAACAAGTGGGTAGATGCCAAAAGCGGCAAAACCTTCAAAACATATTCTCCTCATGATGGCTCCGTCATCGCAAAGGTTGCAGAAGGAGATAAGGTAAAAAATAATTGTTTTAGTTTTTTTACTTAAATGCACGTAATTTTTAAGTTTTTATATATTTTTAATCTATCTTCTAAATATGTACATAATGTATGTGACTGTATGATATAGTAATCATCCACTATTAATAAGTTGATTCGGAAGTTCGCCTCTCCCTTTTAGAGGTCCGATTAAAATCGATTTTTAACCGACTTCAAGATTTCAAAAGGAGGACGTTATCAATTCGGTTGTTTTTTTTTTATGTTTGTTACTCTATAACTCCGTCATTTCTGGACCGATTTTGAAAATTCTTTTTTTGATTGTAAGTATATACATACAGATTGGTCCCGTTTTTGTCAAAACGCAGTTCTGATGATGGGATCCATGAGGAATCGAGGGAACTCCTCAAATGTTAAAGGCATACATATAGTGATTTTAGTATTTTTATCAACAAATCAAGCATTTACATTTAAAAAAGTGATATTTGATGAAGTGGAACTGCTGATGATGATCAGAACGGAACTCTTCAATAACGCATAGTTCACGTTTGGCGATTTGTCCTCTTCGTTATGATTGGTAAGCAAGTTAGGTTTACAAGAGACATTTTTGTCAAGCTCGAGTTCTGATGATGGGATCCATGAGGAATTGAGGGAACTCCTCAAATGTGAAAGGCATACATATAGTGATTTTTTGTATTTTCATCAACAAATCCAGCATTTCCATTTAAAAAAGTGACATTTGATGAAGTGCAGCTGCTGATGATGATCAGAAATATCAGAATGGAACTCTTTAACGACGCATAGTTCAAGTTTGGCGATTTGTCTTCTTTTTTATGTTTGTTAAGCAAGTGACGTTTTCAAGACACATTTTTGTCAAGCTCGAGGTCTGATGATGGGATCCATAAGGAACCGAGGGAACTCCTCAAATGTGAAAGGCATACATATAGTGATTTTTGTATTTTCATCAACAAATCCAGCATTTACATAAAAAAGTGACATGTGATGAAGTGGAACTGCTGATGATGATCAGAATGGAACTCTTCAACGACACATAGTTCACGTTTGGCGATTTATTCTTTTCGTTATGGACCCAGACCCAAACTTGGACCTGGACTTTTTTTTAACTGCGATCCTCACAGAACCGAACTGCTATCAGAAAAGTGGGTTAGGTTAGGTTAGAACTGTGACCCTTACAGAAACGAAATGCTACTAGAAACGTGGGTGGTTTTACCTCCTTTTAGTTAGGCAAAAGGTGCTGTCTTTTTCATTTCATTGTCTGGAGTGCACCATCAACAATAAGTAACCTTTCAATGGCATCCCCCATTGAAGTCGGTTTTTTTTTCTTAAAAATTATATGAGCAAGTAGTGGCGGGACAGTCAGCGAGTGTCAAATGTTTTTTTACAGGCTGATGTAGATTTGGCAGTGAGTGCAGCAAAGGCAGCGTTCCACCGTAACTCAGAATGGCGATTGTTAGACGCCTCGGCTCGCGGCCGACTGCTCAACAAGTTCGCGGACCTCGTTCAACGCGACACCAAGTATCTCACTGAGCTCGAGTCCTATAATAATGGCATGGTCGTCAACTTGGGCCTTTACTTTTCGGAAACAAACGTGAAGTCCATCCGTTATCTTGCTAGTTTAGCTGATAAGATTCAAGGCGACACTGTTCCTCTGGGTATGTTTAACTATTTCAACAACACACTCATTTTAAACAGAAAAAGGAGTATAGTTACTCGTTTTTTTTGTAAATAGTTTTTAGCTTCGAGCAACACCAGGAAGGGAGTCGCCAGTCAGTATTCGCACTATTTCCCCTCTACCGAAGCACATGCCCAACTGGGCAAGCACACAACTAGCGCGGTGCGTATTGTGACTCATCAGAACACAAAAAGAGATCGAGGTTTGCTAGATTTATCTTTGAAAAATTGCAGGACGATTTGTACGGTAAGATATCGCTTGGGCTCCTCCCTTCCAACGTGTCGAAAGCCGGTGTTGCTCAAAGGTTTAGAGCTCTTTTATTTAGTGAAGCAAGCTAAAACACATATTTCAATGCGTTAAGATTGTTTTTATTGTTGTCAACTGATGATAAAAAGGCTCTTCAAATATAGGTAGTTATTAAAGGAGCATGTTTAGACAATTCGAAACTTAAATTTTCCCTGAACATACTTATACATATATATATACATATATATATATATATATATATATATATATATATATATATATATACTCCTGTTGTTTACGCAACAGGGCATTACAAATACCTAGGTATACAAATACTCATTTACTTATTTTAAGGGCACCTGATGATGATGATGCCGATGTTGAGGATGATGGTAAAAAAACCAAACAGAATTTTTTGAAATGAATTTATTTTTGTATAAAAATAATAATAACAACTAATTAAAAATTAAAAAAAATCCTACGGTATATGGCAAAAAAATCCATTTTATGACAAAAATTCCTTACATAAGTTACTCTTCAAACTGCTGTATCGATTTATATGAAATGTCATCATATATTTATATATAACTACCTATATAGTTTATTTCAGATGGTGACAATTTCACGTTCACTTTGAAACAGCCTGTCGGTGTATGTGGATTGATTCTGCCATGGAATTTCCCCATTCTGATGTTCATCAACAAAGTCGTAACCGCTTTAGCTGCAGGTATGTGAAACGCAATAACACTGCTTTTCGTTTGTTCTATGTTTACGTAACTACCTATTTAAATGAGCTCTTTCATTTGATATGTAACACAGTACTTTATTTTTTAAATTTCTCATTTACCCCCCATGTTTAAAATTATTTGTTTACGTTACATGTCCGTCTTTGGGTCACAAACTTACATATGTATACCAAATTTTAACTTAATTGGTCCAGTACTTTCGGAGAAAATAGGCTGTGACAGCCGGACAGACGGACGGACAGACAGACAGACACGAGTGATCCTATAAGGGTTCCGTTTCTTTGGACATTACTGTCGGGGCGATGTTATGCGATAAGAGCGCCTTGAGTTTAAACTTCGCTTTGAATTTTTCAGGATGTACGGTGGTAGTAAAGCCCGCAGAGCAGACCCCGTTGACAGCGCTCGCTCTGGCGGCGCTGCTGAAGGAGGCCGGCGTGCCCGCAGGCGTGGTGAACGTGGTTAACGGATACGGGCCCGGAGCGGGTACTGCGCTCACGCATCACCCGGACGTTGCGAAAATTTCTTTCACAGGCTCTGTTGAGGTACGTAGGTAACGCATTTATTCGTTTTTATCAGGTACCGTGATGCGCAGTGCTTCAAAACAAGGATATTTAAGTATTCGCTTTTATTTATCTTGTATCTGAGAAGGGGGCATTCCGCCAAAAGGTCAACATTTCTCGGCGATGTGTAGTGTAGTAGTGCATACCACTATACATTATTGCTTTAACGTTAGTCCGTTAAGATACTAGTTTACACAAAAATAAATGGTGACGTAAGTCTAAAGGCCGTAGCGGGATAAGGGAACAATATTAGCCCTTGAGCTGTTTTGACTTGATTTTTTTATATAGTTTACTCACAACTAGTACACGTAACACACAAGATATTGAAAGAAAAGTAGTAAAACGGTAATATATTGGTTGTGAGTAAACTATATTGTAAAAAATCAAGTCCAAATAGCTCAAGGGCAGATGTTGTTCCATTATCAAGTTACGGCCTTTAAAATTTCAGGTTGGAAAGCTAATTCAGCAAGCTGCTGGTAAAGTAAACTTGAAGCGGGTTACCCTTGAACTTGGAGGCAAGAGCCCGCTCATAATCATGAATGATGCTGACCGTGAGTTTCTTTTTATTATACTAATATTATTACTATTACTTATTATTATTACTTTTATTTTTAAGTTATTCGGCAAAACATAAGCAGTCTGATCTGTATAAAATCAACGAAGGTTTTCACTTCGAACAGTAAAATACAGGCCAATTCTAGTTTTAATTATTAGATCAGTATCATATTGGAATGTGTTCTAATTACTAAAACTCGAATTGGCATGTAAGTCAAGATCATCAGTGAGTGAGTGAGTAAGAATAAGAATTCGGTTTACATGCGATTTGTAGTTCAATGCGCATGTTTGGTCCGCTATAGTTAAGTATTATATAAGTTTTAGACAAAAAAATAAACAGCCGTCTACTACTCTACTACTAGATTATTGAGATCAATAAAAATAAAAAAAACTGAGTTCCTATCGGTCTCTATCATCACTTCATCAGACTAGCTTGGTGGTACCATAAAACCACATTGTCCCTGATATTTTATTTATAATCGAAAACGGATTAAAATTTGACTGTTTAGATTGTATCCACCCATGTACCCATTGATCACCCATTCTTGATTGTACCCATGTTTAAAATTTGTTTAAAACATTTTAGTGAATGTAGCGGTTCCAACGGCAGCGTTCGGTGTGTTTAGCCATCAAGGCCAGATGTGCGTGGCCGCGTCACGTCTGTACGTCCAATCTGGTATCTATGACAAGTTCGTTGAAAAGGCAGTGGAGTTTGCCAAAAACCGGAAGGTTGGAAACCCGGCCGATACTACCGTCGATCAAGGGCCACAGGTAGGTATTTACTATATTCGTTCATACGACTTGCAAAATTAGACAAATATTTTTACGTGCCTAATGTAGGTATCAAAAAATATGTATATTCTATATAAAAAGTAGAATGTAAATTTGTTCTAAATATATATAAATAGAGCATTAGCAGTTTTTAACGATTATTTAGTCACACTTTTTTCATTTAGAGGGTGGCTAACTAACGTCTACAGCTAGAAATTTAGTAACACCACAACGACGCAATTAACCTGACATTTGCATTGTAGTATGACATTGTAAGGCGTTTTTGCCAAGTTAATTTTAATATTTCTGAATAGGTGTAACTATGCAAAAAAAAAAAATAAGCAGGGAAACGCTCTATAAATATATACTTTATATATTTTTGCTACAGAACATAAATAAGTTACCTATATGTATAAATAAATCTGTGGCCCTAGTGAAAAAGGGTACAAGTCTCGCGCAACTTAGCGCAAGTTACGTGGAACTTACACCCTTTTACACCTGCGCTGCGCGAGAATTGTACCCTTTTTCACTAGGGCCACAGAAATAATGATAAGTATAGTCAATAGTGCATGACGTGCCAAGAATGCCCATTACTGCATGGCTCTTATACTTTAGATTTTATTCATATCTACAAAACCCCGATTTCGGCTGTTATGTGGCTTGGCCGTGTCGTTACTACAAGAACTATTTTATAATAAAAAATAATGAATAGTAAATAAATTGTGACAATTGCGAAATTGTTTTTTGTGTACTAAGACTATCTTACATACCAAATTTCAGCTTCCTAGGACTTCAGGAAGTACCCTAAAGGGTTTGATGATCACCAGTGAGTGAGTGAGTGAGTCAGTGACGAAATCGGTTTTTTTAGATAATAATAAAATCTAGGAGCAATGCACTTGAATTTTTTTATACCGAATAAGTCAACTATTGACATCATATTCCGAGAATTTTGTTTATCTGGTATTAATCCATACCTATAAGGGTAAGTTATAAGGGTTAAAAATAACGATGAAGCGCTTCGAGAAATCGTCTTGGCGGGGGCACTACTGTGCCCTCAGATAAGTATAATCTATTAGTTAATGGCGAATCACGAATGCCCATTACTGGGTCCATTTTAAAACCGAACTTTTACCGTTTAACTGAGCCAATGAAATTCTAGACAATTCGTATTTTAATTTAAATCCTTATTTTATAGTCATTCAATTATTTAGTTAATAAGCATAATATTGTCATTAAATATGTGAGCAGATGCTTTTCATATTGTTGTGAATAAAAGAATACAGTAGCTGTAGATAAAACATAATCATCCGCTGGAATAAAATGTCCACACCACGTCCACACCTTTAAAAAAAGTTCATTATTTAGTAGTTAATTAGGCATTTACCTAATATTTTCATGTCCAGATTGACAGTGAGATGTTGGAGAAAGTGCTCGGCTACATCGAAAAGGGTAAAAAAGATGGCGCGAAACTGTTGACTGGCGGAAAGCGTATCGGCAAATCTGGCTTTTATGTCGAGCCCACCGTCTTCGCTGACGTCAAAGATGACATGACAATTGCCAAAGAAGAGGTACGCGTTGCAATTCTTAAACTTTTCTACTTTAATCGCAATGACGCAATCGAGATCCTCAATTGCGATTACCCAAATTCTATTTTACATCGTAGATAAATAGATACCTGTTGTTTTAAGAGGGAGCTACTTAACGCCAAATTGTAGTTGTTATATTGAATTCTTACATATTTTTACAAAGACAAATGCCATGAAAAAATTTGTTGGCTCGATAAAAAAAACACTAAAACATTTGACGGTCTAATTTTCATTTAATTTAATTAATATATCGTTACTTTCGTTACCCTGCATACGATAAGATAATTTTAGTTTAAAATAACTAGAGATATAGCGGAGGGATTTGACTAGCAAAATTTTAAACAGAAGTATACTTTCAGTTATTGAGGTTAAAACGTTAAGTAAAACCCGCGCGATCGCCAAATCTTCCGTCGTAAATTTCGCGCGGAGTGCCATATCTTCTGTTCCTTTGTAATTTCCTAGCTTTACGCCCCTTCTTAAGGTCCACTACCACCACTCTGATGTCTAAGTCTTTGATTGCCTCTCTCTCAGCCTTAAGTCCGCAGCAAGCTCGGCCGAATTTACCAAACGGAGTTTCGTTCTCGTTTTAAAACTACGTGTTGGATTGTAATGAAAATTTGCACACCTGTAATTAGGTTATATAGCTCGAGCTTGTTTGTAGATATTCGGCCCTGTTCAGAGCATCCTGAAGTTCGACACGCTGGAGGAGGTGATCGACCGCGCCAACAACACCAGTTACGGTCTCGCTGCAGGCATCTTCACGACCAACATCAATAACGCGCTGCAGTACGCGAAGCACGTGGAAGCTGGCAATGTCTGGTGAGCTATTTTTTTCCAAATATTAAAACATTTTAAACTCTCGCAATTAGTGCACATATTTAGTGATTAATACGGCTGTCATTCGTAACCACAGCTGGTGAAACCCAGCTGAAACGTCGGATAGGGTAAAACTAATGTAGGTAATTATATCGCATTGGAACCGTTATAATCACAAAATATTTGAGAAAAGTCCATATAATTAATAGGAGTGTTGTCTGAATGTCGGATAAAAAATAGATATATCTATACAGCTTATAAAACAAAGTCTCCCACCGCGTCTGTTTGTTTGTACGTTCGCGATAAACTCAAAAACTACTGAACAGATTTTAATTCGGCTTTCACCTGTCAATACAGTGATAGTTGAGGAAGGTTTAAGTGTATAATTTGTTAAGGGTAACCCGTGCGAAGCCGGGGCGGGTCGCGGGTTTGCATTAAGACTAAATTAAAGAAATAAATGAAGATTTTTTATTTTTAGTAATTATATAAGTGCTTTATCATGCGGTAAACGTAACCATTAAAATATGCAAGAATGTTGTTATATATATAAACCTTTTAAAAGAACATTCCTATAAGAAGCACAAGGACAATTCGAAATGTTTCCTGCCCTGCCGTTCGTGTCGTCGGGTTTGGCCTTCGATATACCTAATTGTAAATGGTACTAAAATGGCTCACTTTTCAGGGTAAATGGCTACGGGATGACGGGTCAACAATCGCCGTTTGGCGGGTACAAGGACTCCGGTGTCGGTCGTGAGGGGTAAGTGCAGTTCCTTTCAGTATGTTTTGCTCTTTCATCACAACCGCAGAAGTGCTAAATGTAAGATTTTGATTTTTTTCTTTTATTTTCATGTTTAACATAACATAAGCGTGGTCTAGCGGTAAGAGCGTGCGACTTGCAATTCGGAGGTCGCGGGTTCAAACACCGGCTCGTACCAATGAGTTTTTCGGAACTTATGTACCTATGAACTGTAATAGATGTCATATATTAAAAAAAAGTGACCCGACCTTCACCACTGGAGGGCTTAGTCACTTTTTCTTTAATAGGTATATGACATCTAATACAGTTTTTAATTTATATATAGTAGTGTGACTACTTAAACCCTCTGGGTTGGATGGTCATTTGGCAGTCGCTTTTGTAAAAACTAGTGCCTACGCCAATTCTTGGGATTAGTTGCCAAGCGGACCCCAGGCTCCCATGAGCCGTGGCAAAATGCCGGGACAACGCGAGGAAGATGAGTGCTTACTTAAAAAACACAAATCAATATATTTAATAAAATAATTTGATTTGTTCCTAAACTTGTTTATGTACCTATGATTTTTTTTTCTCAGCTTTTTAGCTATTTAGTGCTTCTTCCGGCCAGTTGTTAAGAAAGGCGTCAAAGTCGTGTCGCTATCTCCGCCTGGGCCTGCCCCGCCCACGCTTCTTCGTCGGCATCCACTTGGTGGCTACCTACGTCAGCCGGTGGGCCGATAGGTGTATCGGGATGCATACGAAAGACGTGGCCGGCCCAGTCCCATTTGAACCTATGAAATATCATTTGATATTTACCAGTCGCTTTTCGTTGAAGGAAAACATCGTGAGGAAACCGGGCTGATCCCAATAAGGCCTAGTTTACCCTCTGGGTTGGAAGGTCAGATGGCGGTCGCTTTCGTAAAAACTAGTTCCTACGCCAATTCTTGGGATTAGTTGCCAAGAGGACCCCAGGCTCCCATTAGCCGTGGCAAGTTGCCGGGACAACGCGAGGAAGATGATGATTTTTATGTTTAACGTACAATTTAATTTCAGTGGATTAAATTGCGTCGACCCTTATTTGGAAGTAAAAGCCATTGCCATCAGCTTACCAAAGAAGTTTTAACAACGCAAAGAAGCGGAGTCAGCTACTAAGGAGCAACAACAACCCAATCTGTGTTTTGTATTAATTATTTGTTATTAAAATTGTATTGATTGTATGATAAACTGGATTTATATACAATTACAGATATCTACTTATTATCCTCTAAGATTTTATTTAAGTTCCGTTGGCAACCCTTTTTGCAGGTTTGAATTTTTATCTTGGTGGTGAAGGACCTGTCTCAGTCACTTAACCTAACAACACGTTGAATAGGTACCATTGGATAAGAGGTAAGTGCGTATCGCGAACCATTGGAGATGCAAGCATCTATAGGCTACGGTGACTGCTAGACATTAGCGGGGCGTAAGCTCGTTTGCCACCGCTAAGGTTTAAAAACTTAATTCAATTTACGGCTGACAGAGCTTAATCTCCTATTACTCAAGAAGTAAAATCCAGTTCCTAGGTAAAACAATCTCCGCTCACTGCAACGCTTTCCTTTAATCTCCAGATCTCCAATTAGCTTACTAGGGGTAAATAAAGATTTTTAAAATGTGACATTGATTTCATATTAATATCTGTCTCCCGCTTGCGCTCATATTATTTATGTTTGTGTGAAGGGAATGCACTGCGATTAATATATCAATATTGTATATTTAAATCTAACTGTGCCCTGCCGTAAGTCGTATGTGTGGTGTACTATAGACATGAATTAAGTACAACGTGTATAAAATGAATTCCAGGAATAAATATTGCAGCTTCACCAGAAAATTTCGTGTCTCAAACACGTAAGAAGTGGTACTTTACAGGTTGGCCCAAACATATTAAGTACGTTGACAAATAATTTTTAGGATTTTTTTCTTCCTTTTCTTTTTCAAAATGTCATTAAAACTAGTTGTTACACTCTTATTATCTTTATACACAAACGCAAAGCTTGTTAACAACAATATGTCTAAGTAAAAAAAAAATACAAGGCATTTTCCCTGGATGAATTCCGAATAGCAAAGTAAGCAGATTTACCCCTTCACTCATAAAACTTTACAAGCCTCAATAAATTATGTAATTTATGTTTTACGACTTGCTTACAAATACAAATCAAAATGACAGATTAAGACAAACGATTAGGGGAAGGTTGTTATCATTGGACCGGCGCTTGAAATGGACCATCTAAATATTTTAAAACCTACGCATGCTAGACAGAGATAGACAAGTAACGGGTGTTTTTTTAGAGGTTTGGTTTTTAAATTGGCAACACTGTTTGTAGTGATTGTCAATTTGACAGTTGGCGGTATATTTGAAGTCAGTACGCTTTGCCATTTTCACAATTCATAGACTTACTTCATCACAACCCTTGCAAATTGTGCAACAGCGCACGCCACCATCAATTTATTGCGGGAAACATTCGATGAGCGCATAATTTCCCGTAATGGCCCTGTGAACTGGCCTTCACGATCGTGTGATCTCACACCTATGGATTACTTTCTTTGGGGATATGTAAAGTCACAGGTCTACGCAGATAAACCACTGACGTTGGACCACTTGGAAGCCAACATTCGCCGCGTTATTGCCAATATATGGCCCCAGATGCTCGAAAAAGTGGTCGAAAATTTGACTTTCCGATTACGCTTCATTCGAGCCAGCTGTGACGCCCATATGCCCGAAATCATGTTTAAGACCTAATGGCATAAGAATATATCTTTGAAATAAAACGAATACCATGATAATAAAATTATTTTTACGTGTTTTATTTCATTTTGTATTTGTAATACCTTTAAAAAAACACACTTTACAAAGTGTTCTTGAGCGATCCAAGCGGTCCCACCGCTTCCTCAGCCGCGTCGCGCTTCTCGGCGACGAGTGATGTAAAGCAAGTGTGTTTCGAGCGTTGGCGATGTAATAATTACGCGAAAGAGAAACGCAAATAAGTGTCATTATATTTGCATTTGTTTGAGTGTATTGACGTATGATGGTTAGAAATCTATTAATCATTAAATTTATAATAATCTTTTCTAGCCAGTTATTTTCGTTATTTTTATTTTTTTGTTATTTGATACCTAGTTGCTATCAATGGACCGCATGTATGTCCTATCATCGGACCGGTCCAATCATGGCAACTTTTTTTTTTCAGTTTTAAAAATGTCACCTAAAGAAGGCTGCCATACATCATGTACTTATCTTCCATTTATATATTTATTTACTTATTTGTTTCCACGCAAATAAAAAAGTAAAAATACATTTAAAAAATGTCAATTTCTACAAGTCTCCTTGATTGAGCATTGTGTGTGATTGCCAAGTCATTATAAGTATTAAAAAAATAAAGGTATCTAATATTTTTACGGTTTTAACACCCCCTGGCACTGATTAAAATAACCGACTTGGATTCACATTATATCTTAAAACTTTTTTGTAGTAGAAGAACTGCGTTGCGAGACTTGCATCTTTTTACATGTAATGTTTTTGATGGGATCTGTTATACTGATAGTAACAAAGTCGTGACTCGTGCGTGAATAATATTTTACAAATAGGTAATTTAAGCGGCTAGGTTAGGTGTATTCTATCGCTGGATGCACAAAGGCAATTATATACTATATTATAGTAGTTATTAATTGTGGAGCTAGCACATTTTATCTACTTTTTAGAGCTGAATACCTGAATAAGCTGAATAACTGAATACCTGCAAAATGCTACATTTCCATGTTCACTCCTTCCTGACGAGAAGTCATATACTTAGTGGTCAAAGTAGATGTATGTATTTTGATGCCTTATGAACGTCCGCAACTGTTCTTCGTGTGGGTTGAGAAAAGTAACACAAACACTTAAAAAAGTATTTTCTTTCCGATTTACCAGATTAAGATCAGAAAGAAGAAAGTCAGCTGGTAGTAGACGATTATGTTTCGGCTGATAGTGGGCAGGTATTTTCATAAGCCTTTTATTTTTAAAAAACCTACCTATAGAGAAATCTACTTTTATAAATTATTAAAATTTCGACATACGCCAGTTTGTCAATTGACTCATCAGAAAGAAATGAATGAAGAAAGGTACACTTGTGTAAAAAAAGTTATTAGAACGTTATGGTAATGTTTGTTCATATCTATAGATGTTTATATTATGGTATTCGCGCACACCCACCATTCGAAACAAATGTTAGATCCGTGCATGCAATACGTTATCATAAACCAAATGAGGAAATAAGGACCGAGTGAGGGACTATCCCATTTCTATGCATGAAGTATGCCCATTCAATGGAGATGCCATGCAAATGATTGGGGTTGACTTCACGAAACAGAATGGAATGGAGCTTTGCTCCACTAAAGCAAAAGCCATAATTCGCACAAAATTGCTTAGGAAGCGTAAGTACTTACATACACTTGGAAAACATGATGTAAGTACTACTCGTCGTCGTCAATAGTAGCACTCGTCGTCTTACCTACCTTTTGACTCTGGCAGAATACCGTAGAAACTAGTTTTCACTAGTAAGTTTTAACAGAAAAAAATTGAATGATCAGTGAAAACTAGTTTTCACCGAGACTTTGCGAAAACGCGTTCCACCAAGGCGTCTCGAAAATCTAGTTTTCACTACGGAAAATGCGTTTTCACTAAAAACGGGTTTTTCAGTAACATATTTACAGTTTTTATTTCTGTTTTAAAATGAATAGGTATAGATATTTAGGATTTAAATATTTATTGTAAACAATAATAATATTTGAAAAATATAAACACAAAACTACAATGGTTTAAAATAATAAACAATGAACATAGTAAATAAAATATCACTCGATCTTGTTTGATGTAGCACCATGCAGGCAGGGCTGATTTAGTCGAATTCTAGAACTTTTTCGGCAGAGCCATATTCACCGTCTTAACCTCCAGATAGGAGTTGACGCAATCCATTCCACTGAAATGAGAAAAAAAGTGGCATGTGGTTTATGGTAGAGTCCGTATAAGCTAACGTTGCACCAATTTGAACAGAATAAAGTAAGGGGGTGTCATTACAAACATCATACTTCATAGGATTTGACATTAATGATGACATCACCACACTTTGGTATTGCAAATGCCATGCAGATTGCAGAGTTATCTTGGTCCGATTCTGCGCTTTTGCTACGCTACGCTATGCTTCACGGGATAATCCCACGGGACAACATATAGGGTCTCCATGGCGCCGAGCTGGATGCGGATGATGAATTATAGGGTCTCCATGGCGCCGAGCTGGATGCGGATGATGAATTGCTCATTTTATAAAAGAGACTGGCTTTTGTTTACGTAAAATAAGAATGTGAAGTTGGTATGTTACTCCCATATATTGCTACTGCCAAGTGGATGAAAATTAATAAGTCGAGCATGAAGATGCAATTTTGTGATAGGTACCTAAGTTGTAGACTACTTACTGTACTACACAGGGAATACAATTCTAATTTGCCTTAGAGCACTTAGGTATAGTTTTGAATAGCTAGCAAATAAAAAAGTCCAGAAAATAAGCATGAAAACCAAATTTCAAAATGGGCACGCGTCTAGTATGAAGAACATATACACAATCACATTTTTCCTCTTACTCAAATAGGTAGGTACTTTACATATTCCTCTGCATATGTAATTTAACCTGTCTTTGAACATCATTAAGGGAAGAATAAAAGAAATTACTGAAATCTTGTTTCGGCTAAATCCTGGCAAAACATTTTATTTAAATTATTTTTTAACAATCAGAAACGTCTGCGATCGATTCTATTAAGCTTAGAATAAATTTAAAAGTGGAAAAATTACTGCCTTGGGTGAGACTTGAACTCACGGCCTCTGGATCGATACTCCAGCGCTCTGCCAACTGAGCCACCAAGACCTCATCCATAGTCAGCAAATCTTCCCACTATATGGGTCTAGGGGACCCTAGCGACATCTACCGTAAGAGCGTTACACTTCTTAAACGGCCACCGGAGTTCCAAGTCATATTGGAAATTCACCAGTTACGATGTGCTACCCATTCTAAATTAATTTTTAACAAGCAGAAACGTCTGCGATCGATGCTATTAAGCTTAGAATAAATTTAAAAGTGGAAAAATTACTGCCTTGGGTGAGACTTGAACTCACGGCCTCTGGATTTTATTTAGTCAGGTTTTGATGCAATAGGCAATCAACCAATAGTTATAATTTGTAAACAATGAAAACATTCTTGAATTAGTAAGCAGATATTAATAAATATTCGTTATACTAAGTAAAAGCTTGAATTTTTATCACTACAAAGTATAAAACAAAGTCACTTTCCGCTGTCTGTATGTCTGTCCCTATGTATGCTTAGATCTTTAAAATTACACAACGGATTTTGATGCAGTTTTTTTAATAGATAGAGTGATTGAAGTGGAAGGTTTATATGTATAATTTGTAAAGGTTTCGTGCGAAGCCGGGGCGGGTCGCTAGTTGAATATAATTCAATTTTCCTTGATGCGAAAAATTACTCCACATACGTACTTTTACCCAACAGCTCGCGTCATTTTCTCCGCCTGGCGAGGCACGAGTAGGGGAGACAGAGGTAGGTTAACACAAAGTTGACACAGCGTCCATATCTCGCAGACTATACGCTAGAAGCATGACTCCCAAGAAAGAAATGCTTCATTTTCCATTCTAACCTTCATCATACATGGTTTAGACCTCAGATAAGCTGTTGAGGCATTACAGCGGTTATAGTTAGTTTTTTTTTATCATTAGAAAAAAGGTAAACAATCTTGACGTGTTTTTTTATTGACAAATATAGTAAAACGGTTTAAAAAAAATATCTTATATTACTTATGAATAATAATAATATTAATGTGTTATGTGTGTATTTGCTGTGACTTATTTTTCAAAAGTGATTTTTAATAAAAAAAACCTTTCTAATGCTAAAAAAAAAAGAACTATAGAGCTAAAATATTGCTAAAAGTAAGTTTCTTGACTAAAATTTTAAATCGAGTTGTCGGTTACCGGTGAAAATGTTTTACTGAAACTAGTTTGCTATTTATTGTTTAAATTCATAAATTATATGTGCCTCAACTTACCTCAGTACTTGTTTCATGTTACCTCGGTATTAGTTGAAACAGATCGGATTGATGCGAAAAACAAAGGTTTTTGAATAGTTCCAAGTATTGGTGCTACTGTTTTGGGTGGTAAATGATTATGAAATTTGCTATCAGATGATATGGACTTCGTAAATCTAGCTTCTAATTGAATACAACAGTTATAACCCAAAAAGTAAAATTTGTGTCAACTCTCCTTGGTCTACCCTACGCACACGGTAGTTTCTACTTTAATCCCATATAAAAAATAAATGGTTGATACTGAACGTAAAGCTGCTAAAGTAATAAAACTACATTAGATTCTCTGTGAGTTTTACGTTAAATCTGAATTTTAGTACTTTTTCAGGACATCAGAAAATAAAGTGCGTGCAATGACAATGACATGACGAAACAATCTTTTTAAATAAGTTTAGCGTTTTTAGAGTTCCGTACCCAAAGGGTAAAAACGGGACCCTATTACTAAGACTCCGTTGTCTGTCCGTCTGTCTGTCTGGCCGTCTGTTACCAGGCTGTATCTCATGAACCGTGATAGCTATATAGACAGTTGAAATTTTCACAGATGATGTATTTCTGTTGCCGCTATAACAACAAATAGGTACTAAAACAGAATAAAATAAATATATAAGTGCGTTTCCCATACAACAAACGTGTTTTTTTTGCCGTTTTTTGCGTAATGGTACGGAACCCTTCGTGCGTGAGTCCGTCTCGCACTTGGTCGGTTTCTTAACCCTTTATTAGTCCGTAGCGGCAACATACTTGCCGTCATACTTAAAACAAAAACGCATCTCTACTATAAGAATTACGGTTCGAAATGGAATGACTAGAAAGGAATGTCAAATGGTTTAAGGGTTATAATAAATAAAACACATCATGTGACGTCACACTGCTGATACTTAATGCTGACGTTTCTTACATACTTACGCCCCTTACGCCCCTTGGATCCAAGTAACTATCAAAATAGATTGTTTTAATGAATAGTAAGAATATCGTGTATATAAATAAAATATCATTAACCTTCGCGTTTTTTCTACCTATATAATTATCAAAATTATGATTTGAGTAATAAAAAAGAACACTGAAAATGTGAAATTTTGTCGATTTTTATTTTATTTTGACGCTAACATCACAGATCACAGGTAACGTTGTTCCGCATACAAAAATGTTTGTCGTAAAAAAGGGAGGCCTATAAAAAAAATTACCTTAAAGAAAATTAGTTTAGCCAGGTCTCCACGGCTCCTTCATTTCTCGTTCGTTTATGATTTCGAATTGTCACAATTAAATTAGATAAAGGAAGCCGATGGGGCGTATTCAAATTTTAAAATTATGATACCAATATAATATAGATATCGGTGCTCTGACATTGCATGCATTGGTACTACTTTAATATTTTTTAATATCTAAATACGCCTGTTGGAAGACATATAAAAGGCAGGCCTTTTTAAGGCATACTGCCAAAGCTTCCACACGTGCAGCCTGTGGGTGAAGTATACGCAGAGCACATTGAACACTATAAGAGTTCAATATTATAATGGGTTCAGGATGTTAATCGTATCGCTGCCGCGACACTGCAGTGCGTCGGGTATGTTTGCAGAAACGCGTACAGATGGGTTTCACGCGATTATACGTAAGCGAGTCGCATCCCTGGCGCAGCGTGTTCGTGGCAGTACCAATGGCATCCTGACCGTAGTGACCAATAGGCTAGACTGTCCTTTTCAGAAGCACTGGATGGAGCTTCATGTTAGAGCGCCTATCCAGTCTAGAATGTAATTTTGTGTTGTGTAATTTTATTAATTTTTTGTAATTGTTTTGTTTTGTTTTGTGTCCTATGTAATAACTATCCATAATTTCAATACCTATTTTACATGTAAATATTAATTGTACCTATACTAACGCACTATGGACCACGGTCTGCAATAAATATTTCAATTTCAATAAATGTAGATCATCAGTCACTTTGATAAATCTCATCTTCCTCGCGTTATCCCGGCTTTTTGCCACGGCTCATAGGAGCCTGGGGTCCGCTTGGCAACTAATCCAGAGAATTGGCGTAGGTACTAGTTTTTACGAAAGCGACTGCCATCTGACCTTACAACCCAGAGGGGAAACTAGGCCTTTTTGGGATTTCCGGTTTCTCACGATGTTTTCCTTCACCGAAAAGCAACTAGTAAATATCAAATGATATTTCGTGTATAAGTTCCGAAAAACTCATTTGTAGCCGGGGTTTGAACCCGCGACCTCCGGATTGAAAGTCGCACGCTCTTACCACTAGGCCACCAACGCACTTTTTAATAACATGTATTATATAAAGCAGACACCATCGTCCACATTTCGTTAAACTAATTAGGTTAACGAGGTGTCTTTGTAATAACAAAGACATAAAGTTTATGCAATGTTAGTTAAGAGTTTTAACATTTACTTAACTACTATTTCAGTATGAAAATGATTGAAATAATATAAAGTTCAAGACTTACTTTTCGCGACCGATTCCAGAATCTTTGAAGCCGCCAAACGGAGATTGCGGGTTGTATGACAGATAGTGGTTAACCCTGTATTAATGAAAAAAATATATGTTTTTTATAAAGGAAATTATTCAGATTCACCCTCGGTGAATTTTAACATTTATTGACGTAACGAGGCGAAGGACTCCGTTTCAGTTTGGACAGAATTGTTTTCGTATATGTCTGTCCGGATACCGGGTGTTTTCTTTTACATGTCTTCATTACTCAACTGATTCTCGTGTTTTCGATAATTATATGATTATTTATTGTCGATTCATGTTTTTCTATGTATAAAAAGCACAATTACAGAAGTCTCAGAGCCATTAGATAACAGAAAGCGCAGGTAGGCTTCATTTCATGTGCCTCTTTGGCAAACATGCCGAGCTTAAATAGGTACAGAACAATGAACATACAGTAAACTAAATAACCAATATAGCTCTATGTTGTTTGATGTAGCACCAAGCAAGGCTCATTTAATAATAAATTATTAATAAATACCAAAACTTTACTACGATTGTAAATCAACAATTACAAAATGGTTAAAATCAAAAAGCTACGAGGAAATAGAAGACTTACAAAAATAAAATACAAAATACTATATGTTACTAGAGATTCGTACATCAACTTACTAAATACATACATACATACGCACACAAACGCTCACACACTCACACACACACACACACTCACACACACACACACACACGCGCACACGCACACGCACACACACACACACACACACACACACACACACACACACGCACACAAACACACACACACACACACACTCTCACACACGCACACACACAAAATTAAGAAAATAAATAAAGAAAGAAAATACATTTATTTGACGCCACAACATAGTACATAAAAAAGAAAAGCATGCAGACAAAAAAACATTTGGACGCCAAAAAGGATCCCCACTCAGCATAGTGCCGCGGCAAACCGTGGCGCTGGTTTTCTGTGGGGACCTGGCTTAGTCTAAAAAATAATGGCGACACGTACGCCAACGACACACAAATAAAATTTACATTGACATAAAAATACAAACAACAAAATACATTACTGGCTCCTTTACTCCTTTTTTAATTCCTTTAATTCCTTTTTTATTACTGCATGTCTAACAACCCAGTTATTCACTTAGTTCTATAAACAAATGTTATATATAATTTTAATTGTATACATGTTATATTACTTAAACTAGTACTTAAAAAAAATGTTTCGTGTAACAATCTGTTAATTAAGGAAGAGCGGTGTTGCCCAACACAGGCAAATTTTGCTTACCGGGCAGCACTATCCCCTACTTATAGACACCTAAAAAAAAAAAAAATTGTTCTCTCATGCGCGAGCGGGCTTGGGCTATTATACAGTCTAAAACGCGTTTTCACCAAGGCGATACGGAAAACAAGTTTTAACTAGGTAAAACGCGTTTTCACTAATAACGAGTTTTTATTTTTACGGTAACATTATACCTACATAAAAACTGGCCAAGTGCGAGTCGGACTCGCTCACCGAGGGTTCCGTACTATTTAGTATTTGTTGTTATAGCGGCAACAGATATACATCATCTGTGAAAATTTTAACTGTCTAGCTATCACGGTTCATGAGATACAGCCTGGTGAAAGACAGTCGTCTGTCTGTCTTTCACCAGGCTGTCTGGCACTCATGTCCGTCTGTCCGTCTGGACAGACGGACAGACGGACGGACAGCGGAGTCTTAGTAATCGGGTCCCGTTTTTACCCTTTGGGTACGGAACCCTAAAAATAAAGATAAGCTTACCAAACGACTCCGGCTTCGACATGTTTACTGAACTGCAGAGCGTTGGTAACGCTGGTGGTGAAGATGCCGGCAGCGAGCCCGTAACTGGTGTTGTTGGCGCGTTCGATCACCTCTTCTAGCGTATCGAACTTTAGGATGCTCTGTACAGGGCCGAAGATCTACAAGAAGGTTTTTTTTACTGATGGCAGCAATGAAAAAAGTAACGTTTACCAAAAAAATATCTTATACTTATTTTTAGATTAAGTCCTTACTTTATGGGAAGTAGTATATGACATTCGTTACATTAAACAGTTTCGTTACATATTCTGATAAAATCATTAATACAATAATGGATAAGGTAAGAAAATAAGATATAATTTAAAAAAAACCTCTTCTGTTGCGATCGTCATATCATCAGTGACGTTACTGAATACGGCAGGCTGAATGTAGAAACCTTGGTTTCCAATCCGTTGACCACCGATCAAAAGTTTTGCTCCCTCTTGTTGGCCCTTTTCAATGTAACGAAGAACTTTATTCATCATCTCCTCGTCAATCTGTTGGTATAACAAACCAAAAGCGATATGACGTCAAAATTTATTAAAATAATTTCAAAATGCGGTAGGCAACTGTCAAAGGTTTGCAGAGATGGCGCCATCATAGCTTGCCCCTTTTTCTATGAGATTTAGCTTAAAGGGCTGGCATCCAGGGTATTAAAAAAACAAAAATTTGACACAATTCTAGGGATTCACAGGGCAAGCTATGCTGGCGCTATCTGCTAATTATTTCGACCGGCCAACCCTATTATTGAAAACGTTTAGGGGTTTCAAACATCAAATATTTTTTTAAGAACACTTAAAATATTTAAGGTAATTGAGGTCTAGTAATACAACCAAATTGATTTTGGGTCAAAAATCTTTTAGTATGGGTTGGTGCTATACGTCTTTCCTGCGGACATCATTTAATAATGGGCAAGGGCATGCAATCATTTTCTAGCTATACCACGCTATACTCTTACTTATATGCACGTATGTTCAAACCTTCTACTTTACTAAAATGTACCCATTTCGCTATTATATTTTTCACGAAAGACGAAAGTTTTTGACTTATTTAGATTCTGAAAACGCCGCAGGGAGCGCATTAATAGCTTATATATCACCTGTGGTCCATGTTGTGTGGTTTGTTCAGCAGGATGTCCGATCTTAATGTTATTCGCGAACTCGACTGCCTTTTCGACGAACTTATCGTAGATGGAAGACTGGACGTACAGACGCGAGGCGGCGATACACATCTGGCCCTGATTGCCAAAAACACCAAACGCGGCAGTGCGCACCGCTAAGTCCACTATAATTTCAGAATTGTTTATTTAGTAACTCATACATTTTGTTGTAGGTGATATTTAAAACCTCTTGGAAATACTATCCGAACCGTATTACAAGCTAACGAGGCGAAGTTCCATACAAATCTGAAATATTACGTGCAAATTAACGAGATTAACAATTGTATATTCTTAAACTTATATTGACCGGAATATAGACCGTGATTAATACCTGTTTTATTGTCACGGTCTATATCCCGGTCAATATAAGTCTAGTGAACCTAACCGTGAATCATTCAAAACACTTATACTAGTATATTATTAGGTATTCAGTTCTATTCTATACATACATACAGCACCGACCTTTTATTGTTTTTTTATTTATTTAATATTTGCCTAATTTTTGACGTATTGGTCAATTGGCTATTTTTTTATCTTGATACATAAAGTATTAAATATGTATACTTTATGTATCAAGATAAAAAAAACATATACATATATATAGTATTTAATAGCTATACCTAGTCTTTTTTACATAGGTTGGGTACGGTAACAGCTGTCATCTCAATACAATATGTAGATGATATAGCTGTCAAGTGTTATTTTAAACGTCATAATTATGACGTTTAAATAACACTTGCACCGTCTGTGCTATCAAAATCGCTGCCAGTGCCAACTTAGCTTGGTCTAACTTTAACTACAATTTGTCAATAAATATCCACAATTTTGTTGCTTAAGGGTTGCTGAAATACTCGTACCACGGAAAATCTAACCTAACCAGGCTGGATGAAAACGACCACCAGTCAAGTGAGAGTCAGTACATTAGTTAAACTTGTTAGGTTCTTTGTTTGGTCAATGTATTCTATATAATAGGTAGAAATTTCAAATACCGTTTATAAAGTAAAAAATAGTATAAATAGTTAATCACTGTACTATTTTGAAATACATAGTTTAGAAATTAAAGCAAAAATGAATAAACTTCTGTTCCTGGTTTGAAGACGAGAAAAAAAACTCTATTGAAAATTATGATTTATGAACAATACCAAACAAATACTTGATTGCTAAACTAAGTTTAAATACTGATAGAAATTATAATAGACTGAGAAAATAAATTTAGAATTCTCGTTTCTCGAAAAATAAAAAAGGCCAAGAAACCAAAAACCCTCAACGAAATCGTTTATTTAATTAGAAATAATTATGTGAAATAAAATCGCAGTCTATTTATATTTATATTTTGCAGTCCTATTAATTACTGATAGGATCTAATTACTTGCTTCTATTAATGCTAAGGTTCATTAATTATTAGGTAAGTATAAAATTAAATAATTAGATATAATGGTTTGCAACAAAGTAACGAATAGAAAACTAATATGTAAATATGACTAAAATATGAATAAATAAAGTAATTTTAAAATCGGTGTAAAATCTGGTTAAATTAAGCGAGTTTTCATATATTATTTCCGAGAAGCTAATGAATTTTGTTGTATCAAGTTTCACAATTGAAACATTTCGATGCGGTGTCGATTTTTCTGACGCTGTGATTGTGAATATTTTTCCTATAAACTTTATTAAATAGGTATACGAGTATTTGTATGGCTAGTCTTTTTAAAGCGCAGGCAACGCGCATGTGATGTCCATAGACATTAGAATATAAAACATGTTACGTATCCATGTGCATACATAGATTGTTAAATATATGATATTTATACCTCCCGTAGTGAGGTAAAAAATAAATACGCACAATCCGCATCGGCCATTATGACGAGCGGGCTCTTTCCACCGAGCTCCAGAGTAACCCGCTTTAGATTGTTAGCTCCGGCTGCCGTTTGAATCAGCTTGCCAACCTGCGTAACAAGTTGAGGGATCAGTGATTGGCCAAGAGCTTGACCAAGTTCCTTGGGCGGTTTTAGAACAACCCGAGTTTTGTTGAACTACGTTGTATTAGGAAGACAAAAATAGGTACAAATAGAGATAGGGTTGAAACTTACAAAAATAACCACATTAAAGATTTCAAAGGTAAAGTTAATAATGAGGTTGGCTTAGAAGATTTCTCGATGCTTTTCATTGTTCACCGAACAACCTAGCAACATTTTAATAGCAGCCAGCCAACGCCAAGGCATCAGAAGCGTTTGCTAAGCCTACTCAAGCACCATGTTCAAGCTTGTAAGGTTGTTACCTCAACCGATCCAGTAAAAGAGATTTTAGCGACGTCTGGATTTTGTGCGAGTGCGGCTCCGGCAGTGGGGCCATATCCGTTGACTACATTGACGACGCCTGGGGGCACACCAGCTTCTTTAAGCAGAACAGCCAACGCCAAGGCCGTTAGAGGCGTCTGCTCAGCCGGCTTCACGACTACCGTACAACCTTAAATGCAAAATAATATACCTAGGTATTACGGGACACTAAAACATGTGTAAATGTACTGTCTCATTGTAAACCCATATACTTAGTAAAGTTAGTGCTGCACTGCTGCTGTGTTGCTGTTAGAGTAGCAGCGAGAAATGGGCGACGATAGTGTCAATTTCCTTGATCAATTGCATTGCTGACGTTGTCGTCATAGATTAGTATATGTTATTACTGTAATAGATAAGAAACTCTCGGACATTTCACGTTCACGTCTCTACTAGTGCTGCCCCTAGCGGTCCTGCTCTCAACTAATGAGACTGTATATGCAGTAAACACGCACACATGTACACACACACACACACACACACGTACTTATGGGTTCTTTACCTACATGTAACAACTTTAATATTGGAAACTGATTTATGTAGTAATCTTTGTCGTACCAATTTCCATTTGCTTAGAAAACTACATAAATCAGTTTTTCAGAATAAATAAATGAAAACTTATGTTGAATCAAGTACAATATATTATTTATAAGTACCTACTTATTTACATACGTTCCATTCCAAGTAACTAAGACACATGCAAATACAGCGACGCTTTAAGCGCACTTCCGTGAAAATAACTTAACAGCAAGTATGTAACAATTTATTTCCTGACTATGTTTTAAACAATAATTAGAGGCAACCTAATTCATTTCTTCTTCTTGATCCCAAAATAACTTGGAAAGCTTCAATAGTTTGATCCAACTTTTTTTGATTTAATTTAGATCCATTTTTGTCGCATATTTCATAGTTTTGAGAACATTCAAGCTTTTTATCCACAATTTGTGGTGCGGTGATCTGGGTGTTACAGCGCATTAGATTAGGTAGATTTTCCTTTTTTAGGTTCACTGAAATTGCCATTGACAACATCGAAAAACTTATCGAAGAAAAGCACGATACCTGCCGTGTCGCAACTTTATTCTGAAAGCTTTTTAATACCTGAAAATATATTAACAGTTAAGATGTTATCAAAAGTATAAAAAGGTTATTTTACAGCGAAACAGGACAAGTGTTGAGCATGCATTTTAAGGGTGTGCTATTGTCACATTTAATGTTAGGTAACAAGAAATCAGTGAATCGGGATATTATTCATGTAAAATGTCGACAAAGGTAACGTATTGTGGTTGGATTTTATCAGTAGATGTATGTCTTTCTAATTTTGGCAGGTTGTAGTTGATTTATCAGATTAAGACCTAGGCACGGAAAATAGTATCTTAATTATGATAATCAGAGCAACGTGTATGACGGGCCTTACGGGCACTAAGAATGGTGCTAGTTCAACGGCTGTTATTTGAAATGTTACAATGTTCCATGTTCCATCGCCAACATTTCATAAATATGCTTTACCCGAAGCCTCTATCAAAGCTTTTGATAAAGATGAAATAATAAATAAATGTTCAGGAGGTATATATATATTATAAACTCGAAAATTTACTTACCTTGCCCTTATACCGATGTACATACAAGAAGGTACACAGATTCGGCGCGGCCCGGCCGGCATTGCTTTTCATCTTGCCTGCGTTGGTTTGGTTGAATGAGTAAGAGCACAACTCAACACAACTTACAAGGTTGGTTGTGATATAAAGAAACGCTGTTTGTTAATATCTTAACATAAATCTGACCAAAAATATGTTTAAACGGAATTTATATTAAAAAACAACTTAGAAATAATTTCAAAATTTCCCGCCAAACCAAACGTCATTTGGTTTTTTTATTCGTCTAAATACGTCAGTCTGTCATTGTACGGTGTTTGCACTACATATTAAAAAAACTACTTTTACGTTTCAAATTTATTTTGTTTCCTAGTTCATTTGCAACGTAAGGTTAGTAACACTATCAAAACATTTTTTATTAAAATATATTCTTCTAGATTTAATTAAATACGATTAAGTTACCTGCTTAAATATTTGTTTTGGTATATTTTGTTTTCTACTATCTACACACAAGAATGATATCTAGCCACACTCAGCCCTCCTTATGCTAAAGGCGGTATCTCAAAAACGAATGAACTGGAAATGGAACGTTATGATTCAAATTTAAGGTACTTATTTGCATGCAATCTTCAATTGAGATACCGCTTTTTAGCTCAGCAGGGCACCACGGCTGAGGAATATATATCCAGCATAACCCAGAGATGGCATTATTATCAGCATTACATTACTCCTCTTCAGAGATACTATACCAATTGCTGTGGTGATTAGAACGTTTAATCGCAATTCGAATGCAAGTCTTTAGTCGTGTCATTGATAGGTAGGTACATATTTTGTAACTTCCTTCAAAGTGCAGCTGAAACTTGGCTGAAACTATAATCGCCTCGCTCTGTTTAGATTTTTATAGTCAATGATTAGAACTTTCAGATAAGAAACTTGCCTGCAGCTAAGGCGGTCACGACTTTGTTAATGAACATAAGCACAGGCACGTTCCAAGGTAGAATCAGTCCGCAAACGCCCACTGGTTGCCTCAATGTATACGCAAAGACGTCGCCATCTGCAAAATATTTCGATTTTAATAGAAGCATTAGAAAAAAAGGCCCTGTTAAGTTAGTGTGAACAATTAATATAACATCAGGTCCCTTGCTTTTGAACATGTTCTAGCCGCTGGCCCCGCAAAAAGGTACAAACTGTATAGAGCAATAAAATCCCTATAGATAAGG
This sequence comes from Cydia strobilella, assembly GCF_947568885.1. NCBI lineage: Eukaryota > Metazoa > Arthropoda > Insecta > Lepidoptera > Tortricidae > Cydia > Cydia strobilella. The sequence goes on from NC_086048.1 coordinate 10,785,597, forward strand.
TATCTGTTTTTATCGCACTAAACCGAAGCTGCCGCTAATTTTACAGTCACGAACAAAGATAAGTAGCAATAGGTACATAAACGAACAGTACCTAGAAGGTTCTTGCTAATCTGTATAACGTACCAGCGGGGATGGTGTCTCCCTGAATTTTATCAGCCAAACTAGCGATATAGCGGATGAACTTTCCGCTTCCCTTGATAGCCCACAGGGCGAAGGTGATCAGCATGCCATTGTTGTACGACTCTAACTGAGCAAGGTAAAGTGCGTCACGCTCTACTAGGTCCGCGAACTTGCAGAGTATTTGACCGCGAGCCGAGGCGTCCAGGAGCCGCCATTCTGAATTGCGGTGGAAGGCAGCCTTAGCGGCGCTCACGGCTAAGTCGATGTCAGCCTGTAAAGAAAAAGTTCCCGGTCAAATATTTCAATAATATTTTGAATGAGCAGTACAGTCGCCATCAGATATATCGGAGCGGCAAAGGTGTTCACAAATATCTAAGCAAATTAAGCCTCTATTGTCAAGTTGTTAAAGTACATGTTCAGATATTTTTAAGAACCTTGGCCGCTCCGATATATCTGATGGCCACTGTACATAAAAGTCAGAAAGGTAAGATTTAATTTAATTAAGTACAACCACATATGATGCATTATAATAGTCTTAAAGTACTTCACCTAATAATACAATACGACAGTTAAGGTTTTAAGACAATTATAATTCAGTGTCTTAAAAATCCGGTTGAGAGACAGAGTGAAATAATTTAACATAAGAAATAAGTTTCCATAATATCCCATATTTTTTACAATATCTGGGGGCACGGCCGTGCCCCCGCCAAGACGAGACAAAGGGCAAAAGGCAGTGCATATCTTTTCTCGGCACGTATCGCCGCATTTTCGAACTCTCGTAGCTTCGTCTTGGACAATGCTAGAGAGCTGTAATTTTTTGTATACCATGTGCTCAGTAGACTTATCAAAAACACCAAGTTTTATTAAGCTACCTATTATACTTAAAATTTTATAGTACCTTAATTTTCACAGTCCGAAACACATGAAATTCGCGTCATAGAAAATACAGACTACTTCCTGAAGTCTTAGAAGGCTGAAATTTGGCATGTAGGGTCTGTATGCAGACACATATGGTGACCAGAAATCTGTAACTTTCGCCCTGCAACCCCTTCAAATGGGGGTACCTAAAAATAACTCTAATCCTGAAAACATTGATTCCTGAAGTCCTAGAATCGTGAAATTTTGTGTGGTAGCAGTGATCGGAACGCTAATACAATAACAACAGTAAAAAAACCAAAAAGTTTTCGAAGTACCGATTTGAACCAGGTTCACGTAAACCAGCCAAATAGCGCCCTCTATATTGGCACTGTTTCTTGTCGTAAACTTTTCAAAACCTTACTTCAAACACAAGCGCTGGTGGCCTAGCGGTAAGAGCGTGCGACTTTCAATCCGGAGGTCGCGGGTTCAAACCCCGGCCCGGCTTAATGTTAACAGAAGGCTGGTTGAAAAAAGTGATCGTATCTACATACATGTAGATAGCTAAGTGCAGTGCCACACTATGACACTACGGATTTGTAATGAACTATTACATATAATGACATAGCTAAACTAAGCTCATAGAGTACTTCTGCAAGTACACAAGAGTTTCGGTAGATGTCACCTTAATTATTTTAATTATTATATCATAGAATTGAGAAACTTAATCTATCTAGATTAGGTAAGTATGAGCCGTGGCGTGGCTAAAAATGCCGGGGTAACGCGAGGAAGATGATGAACTTTAAGCACAAGGGAGGTTCTGTGAGCTGTACAACCTCGCGAACAAAGCCTAAATAAGTGTAGCCTATTACAAAAAAAAAAACTGTATTGATACTAAAATTATTTTACCGAACTTGATTAGCAGTTAAATTGTTTGAACGCGAAGGCCGATGGCGAGCACTTCGCAAGTAGGTGTTTGTGGAAGTCGCAAGAACCATGCATGCATACACTTGTAGGTACTAAAGTTTTGTGTTTGAACACTACAGAAGCGCGCCTCTCTTAGTCACTTCTGACCTTAATATCTTCGCGGACCTTCGGCCAAACCGTTCGCCATGAAGATACTTGGAGACGTTGCGGGTAGCGTGTACCTGACATACGTTCCGGGCATTCGGCCTTCAGTAGCCAAAATGGCAAAAACGGAATCCTTACAGTTTTGTTTAGTCCGTCTGTCCGTCCGATCTTCCGTCTATCTGTCCATATGTGACAGCCATTTTGGAACATTATGTGTATTTTGTGAGCAGACTATGATCAGTTGTTTTATAAAGTACGTTACATACTCGACTGACGACGTTCATGTGACTAGTATTCTCACGTAACAAAATATTGTTAATTAAATTAAATTTGCCGTATATGCTGCACAATTTATTTGTGCAGTATTCAGTAAAAGGTGAATATATGTAGTCATATCATAATAAGAAGTTTGCAGGCACATACGACTTTTTGTTTTCGGATGTCACAGTACCATCAAACAGTTCCCACAACGATTTAGAAACTCGCATGCGTGTAGAGATCTCGAAATACCAGAGTAACGCGACCGTAAGATCCGTAACAATGTATGCATATTCGGAGAGCTCATTTATATACCGGTTTCTTTACCTCTTGACTCGCGTGTGATAAGTGAGCTATTTTAATATTTTTTAAATAAATTCTGCTCACAATATTTAAGACTTATACAGAAGAACAGCCGGAGACTAGAAAATATTTTTGCCCAACTGTAACGAATACCTACGCTTAGCTCGCACTTTGCACTCGCTAAATTCAAATTTTAACTTAAAAAATACATGTCTGGGGATCAAACTCGAATCGTCGCACTACAAAGCCGCGGTTTTCCAACAGCACTGCGATAGCACGTACGTACCCACACAAAATTCACTAAAATCGGTTGAGTGAGCTGAATCGGAGACCTTAACTAACGCTTAGGTCATTAAAAACAATTCCGATTATGATAATAATGCTTTAAAATTTCTATAAACTTACAATTTATAATACATAAATTGAATTGAATTATATAAGAGGGAGGCTCATTCTAGACTGGGGCGTATAGACTTCGACCAAAATTTCACAAACTGTGCAGATAGATATTGCGATAGCGTGGCTCATAGGCGTATTATTGACAACTTATATAGTAATATTGTAAAAGCATTAAGTGAGGCAGCAGTATGTGGTAGGGGTAGTAGAGCGAGGGGAGCAAGGGGTAAACGCGTATTGGGGTGGAATAAACACGTCGTCGGGGCTCATAGGGTGGCCAGGGCGAGGTTTCTCGAATGGGTGTCATGCGGAAGACCCCGGAGTGGTATAATGTACGAGGAGATGTGTCTCAGTCGAAAAGTATTCAAATCTCGGTTAAAGTGGTGTCAAAATCACGAAGAGCAGTTAAAAATGGATACTCTCGCTGAGAAGCATTCTAAGGGCAACTTCCGGGGTTTTTGGCGTGATACAAAAAAGATGAACGCTCGTCCGGGACTTCCTGTGAGTGTTGGCGGGGTGAGTGACCCCAAAAGCATTGCTGATGCCTTTAAAGATCATTTTCGTGTGCAATCTCCTCTGGGTGCAGGGAGGACGGCGCCCGATGCTCTGACCGGCTTGGTGGGGGGGATAAGATTCACAGCTAAGGCAGTCGCACAGGCAATTAAATCTATCTCGCGAGGTAAATCTCCGGGCCATGACGGTCTGAGTATCGAGCACCTCCTGCATGCCGGTCAACATATCGCAAGAGTCTTAGCTATGTTTTATAACCTTTGTCTGGGTCATTCCTATATGCCTACTGTTATGTTAAAAACGATAGTCGTACCTGTAGTTAAAAATAAAACTGGAGACCTAACGGATCAAACTAACTATAGGCCAATTTCTTTAGCGACGATTATTGCAAAAGTGTTTGATTGTATGCTTAATACACAGTAGTTTAGAGAAATATTTGAAACTGCACGATAATCAGTTTGGTTTTCGTCCTCGACTGTCCACAGATAGTGCAATACTGTGTCTTAAGCATACAGTCAGATACTATACCGATAGTCTGACCCCGGTGTATGCCTGCTTTCTGGACCTCTCCAAAGCCTTTGACCTCGTGTCCTACAAAGTACTATGGGAAAAAATGGAGAACATAAACATGCCCAGGGAATTAATTAATATATTTAAATATTGGTACGGACACCAGGTCAATAGGGTCAGGTGGGCAGGAGCAACATCGGAGGAGTATGGGTTGGGGTGCGGGGTGAGGCAGGGGGGGTTGACTTCTCCCGCACTGTTCAATCTATACATGGACGCGCTAATCGGCGAGCTCAGCAGTCAGCATGTCGGTTGTCATGTGGATGGCGTGTGTGTGAATAACCTTAGCTACGCGGACGACATGGTGCTGCTGAGCGCGTCGGTTTGTGGTCTCAGACGGTTGTTGAGAATTTGTGAGGAGTACGCTGTGAGCCATGGCTTGAAATATAATGTGGCTAAAAGCCAATATATGGTCTTTGAGGCCGGCAGTAATCGACCATTGCATGTACCTGATGTAACTCTGTATGGAACACCACTAGAAAGAGTAAAGAGTTTTAAATATTTAGGGCATATCGTTACTGCTGACCTGAAAGATAACGTTGACATTTAACGGGAGCGAAGGGCATTGTGTGTAAGGGCTAACATGTTGGCGCGCAGGTTTGCTCGGTGTTCCAGCGACGTGAAGTTGACGCTGTTCAAAGCCTACTGCACGTCGCTGTACACGTGCAGCCTGTGGGCTAACTTCACGCAGAAAGCATACAATGCACTTCGCGTCCAATACAACAACGCGTTCCGGGCAGTGATGGGGCTGCCTCGCTACTGCAGCGCCTCGGGAATGTTCGCGGCAGCGCACACGGCGTGTTTTCATACCACTATGCGACTGCGCGCCGCGTCCTTGGTCCAGCGGGTGCGAGCCAGCCCCAACACAGTCCTAGCGATGATCGCGGACAGAGTGGACTGTCCTTACATCATGCACTGCTGTGACAGGCATGTAATTAAGACTGGGATAGGATAGGGACCTAAGTATGCTTTAAATTTATTTTATTGTTTTATTAATAGGTACCAATTTTTCGATTTCAATTTTAATTTTATATTTGTTTTTATTATTTTTATGACATGTGTAAAAACTAATTATGAGCCTTGCAGCTTGAAATAAATGAATTTTAATTTTAATTTTTTTAATATAAAATTCCTGACTTATAATTTATATAGGCTCTACATAGATGGCGCTAGCAATACGTAACTTTTATAAAATCTAATGGTTAAATATTTTAGAATTATGCCTGCTTATATATGATCCAGTATTATCGTAGATTCTATAAACGAATAAGTCATTTCTAGCTGGTATATCAATTCTTACAAAAATGAATGAAATCCCACCAAAAACATTTCATCTAAAGTGTTGCCAAGACTAGGCGCATAAAGCTTTTACACTCAAAAGCTATCAGATCCCGTAGTAGGTACCAAGACTTTTACTCTGTAAGTCCTAACTTTATTAGCTCTAACTGTATAAAGCCAACATCTTGGTCAAACGTACAGTACGGCTTGGCCGTTTCGTTGCTGTCAAATGGACAAATTGGACAATCCCTTAATGACACTCAGAATTTCAAAGACTTGTGTAACTACTTTGTACAACAAGTCCACCGAGTGAGTGTTTATGTGACTGCAACGAAACGGCCAAGCCGTACTGCGTTTGACCAAGATGTTGGCTTTATACAGTTAGAGCTAATAAAGTTAGGACTTACAGAGTAAAAGTCTGGGTACCTACTACGGGATCTGATAGCTTTTGAGTATAAAAGCTTTATGCGCCTAGTCTTGGCAACACTTTACATGAAATGTTTTTGGTGGGATTTTACTTACTTCTTAGAGAACGACCCACTTGACAGGTTTGTATTATCTGCAGTTATGCGAATGCGGTATATTTTTCTTTATTATAACACCTAGTGAGATGCTACTTCAGAATAGCGTATTTTACCCTTGAAGATTTTACCCAATTGTATATTGAGTCTATTTGCGATATAAAATTTATCCCAGATACCTATAAAATAAAATAAGACCTTTGCTTTAGCTTAAGCTTACTTTTATTAACCGACTTCCATATCTCAAAAGAAGGAGGTTCTCAATTTGGTTGTATGGTTTTTTATATACATATATTTTCTTGGTACAGTAGTGGTAAGTGACAGGTAATGTGTAGGTACTGTAGGGGTCTCTATTGGTTCCCATAACTTTTTAGTTCCGATTTTTTCAGTCCATAAAATTTTCCATCATAATCTTTATTAGTCATATTGTCAATAGTCATAAAATTTAACAATATAAATAGCAGTTCCGATTTTTGCAGGTCATCATTATTGTTAGTCCTAAAATTTGTTACTAATAATATTCAAAGTCCAGATGGTATACCATTACATAATGTTGAAGGCAATAAACTCACTGTAGTCCTAGGTTTGTGTCGTTTCCCACATAGTAATAGACGTAATAGCAGTATGAGGAGTTCTAGGAACCTATTTATTCAATTTATAAACAAATTGCATCTGCAAATGCATTCAAGCCGCATGACCGAGATTAGTTTGTGTTGCAATAACTATTATATATATAACACGTACACTTAACACTTACGTAGCGGTTTTTTTTTTAAATTAAATTATTCTTTTAATAAACAGGTTTTTTTTGGGTTTCCTTTTTTAATTTTTGTCATATTTTTGAGTGAAATCTCGGTATATATAAAATTGAAAATATGATATCTCATCCGGATAAAGTTAGCATTTTTTCCGTACTTGTAGTAATAGTCCTTGACTATTTCTTGGATTTCTATATACCTACAGCTCATGGCAGGTCCCACCGCTTTCTAGATGATACATCACTTTTTATGGAAAATTATTATAAGTGCAAGTCAGGGAACAATAAGAACAATAAAGGAACAATAGATGAAAAATAAGGTTTAGGGTTCTATACGATTTGGTTAAGTTATTGGGTTCGATGGGTTCTTGGGCTTAATATAATATGGGGTATTATTAGCTAATATAAGCCTGTGTCATTCTTGACCGTTACGTTAGAATTTACAATACTGTTCGTCTCTATAATTGGGTGGGAGATACACGTTACGTGCGTAGTAAGGTACTACGCAGCATAGTAACCGCCATTTGTATTTTAAAATAGCTACAATAGATTCCATATCGTCCACGAGTCCGTCAATATGTTATGCAACGGATATAGGTATAGGTATATTATATAAGAATTATGGACGGCCAAATGAACTCCACCCCAAACTGCGTTGCCTGAGCCATCATATCCATAACCAAATTAGTGAGGAACGTTTCAGTAAGTGATAATAATATATAGCTAGAACATGCTAACAAGTTACTGTTGAAAAACTTAGTTTTTAACCGTAATCCTCGCACTTTCTGGGGCCTATTTCTCGTAACTATTAGTTTATGAGTCTATTAGTTATTAGTTACTAAGTAGTGTAAAAATTACAAGTATAAATATTTTCTGTTTCTCAAATAATTTTACTAGACTTGTAACTAATAGTAGCGGACTAATAATATTATTGATGTAGTTTGGCTTAATGCACCACCACGCTTGCCATTTGGCCAATTGAAAAAAAACTTCCCGCGTATTGTTGCTGTGGTATTGGGTTCCAGTGCCCATCCAATTTAATGTATACGTATGTATACTCGGACGACAAAACTTGATTTCTCTCTGTAAGTCGTTCTAAAACAGGCGCGATGGCTAAAACAAGCGGAACCTTTCTTTCAATTCAAAGGCCCCTTGAACGAGGTATTTCGTAGTTATTCCTCGGAACCCTCGGAAGGAAAACCCTCCGGTGGCGAATAATTATTATTTCATCGTCTAAACTCTCAGAATCTGAGTACACTTTCGAAAATTTGTTTCCAATAAATTTAGCTAATAGTTTTTACAAGCCTTTTGTGCTTAGTAGCTTTACGCGTGTTATTTACAAGCGTAATTATTAGCGTACTCTTTTGTGAAACAAAACTGTATTTAATCGTGTTGCTATTAGCTAATATTTATTGGTTGGTGACTAGTAACTAATAATTTACAAGTGTGGCTTCGAGAAACGCAAACTTGTAATCTTGTAAAAAATATTAGCTTATGGACTAATCTTATCAGTCTAACAACGTACGAGAAATATGCCCCTGGTAATACATACTTATGCCTTTATACTTACTAAGGGCCACTTGCACCATCCCACTAACCCGAGGTTAAGCGGTTAAACCGTTACCTCAGTGTCAAATTGTACTGGTAACCATGGTAACTCCAGGTTTAACCCGTTACCCCGGGTTAGTGGAATGGTGCAAGTGGCGCTAAGAGGTTTAGGTTACTACTTTACATTTGATATTGCTATATCCGAATTCCGCCGTTATCCGAGTCATCGTCACTGTTGCTAAATAGTAGAGGATAGTACTTGCAACAAACCAAAGGGCAAGCTGATACACGCGTCTCAGATTATTTCATAATAAAATAATCATTATCATTTCTTTGATGTTAAATATACAAATTATTCAGAAAATTGCTAGACGGATTTGAATTTAAATCTTTGTACCTATTAACGAAATTCTATTCAGGCACCAGGGCATGACAAATTTATCTTTAGAATACCTACTTATTAAAAATAAAATATTGTTCATAGTTAGCAGGTAATTATTTACGTAAAATCAGGCATTTCTGAATCAATTTACTAGCCTGTTTTAGGTTAAAATTAGAATAAATAGTAGTTATGTTACCTGCGAAATTTTCATATCTAATCTCAAAAGGCTAAGAAAGTTTCTCAAATACGCTCGTAGATAGGGTCAAGGCGGGAACAGTGGCTCAGATCGATCAGCTCACTCAACCTAATTTCAACACGAGAGACGCTATTTGCTTCCCTGGCTACATGTAAGTTTTTAACTAAGTCGGAATAACAATTTTCCACCCTTCGTTTGCTAGATGCTTGTTTTCCGAGGTTTTAATTAGGTAAATACTACTCTGTTTACCTTGTAAGAGTGGCTGGGAGCCGAACGCCTGCTACGCAGGACCGAGCTTTGTGGCGATTGGTGGGGCAAGCCTATATTCATCAGTGGACAGGTGGAGTTGATAGATAAGTACCTTGTCACCCTCGGCAACACTTGCTATGATAGAGCCATCGTGAGGATTGAACGTGTCAAACCTCTTGCCGCTTTGGGAGTTTACCCACTCGTTGTTGATAAAAATCTGGAAATAAAATTGAAGAATTTTATAGTTATCAGTAAACTGTTTGGGCAGAGCGCCGCCGTGCTCTTGTCGGGAACTCTACGGTGTAGCTAATAGGTGATCTTTTACTTCGTAACCTATTATACAATTCAGCAAAACTTGTGGGTTTGTGACATAATTTTTTTTTGAAAAATCACTTAAAAGTCAATTTTATCAGCTAACATGAGCAAAACATCTCAAAATATGCATCAGATTACTTTGCCACACATGTAGATAAAATGCAACTTTAGTTATCAGTTTTTAAAGTAAGGTGCGTTGGGGTAAAATTGAATGGGTTTTTCATGAGGGGTATGCTAATCATCCGTATGCCGAATCATTACGGGCGACTTTTCATCCCACCCCTCATGAAAAACTCATTCAATCTTACCCCAACGCACCTTACAAAGAGAGCCTTTACGTGCTAGTCTGGCGAAAAATATAACTTACATATGCTCTTATCAAGTTTTAAGTCAGGACTGCCATCTTCAAAGGCTTTAAAATGGCATTACAACATTATGGCTGACATTAGGTAAGTTTTCTTTAAATGTAAAGTTTCAATGTAAACGCTACTTAAGTATATAACTTTTAGTAACAGTTACGAATTTAATTTGTAAATTCTCGGTAACAGCTTGGGAAAGTAAAGCGTTGCTTATGCTGAGTTGAAAACTAAATATTTTACGTGATTTACCTGTTACTAAATCAGAATTGGCAAGATTTTAGCATTTGCATAAACATGTACATATACATAAACAAAACTGTAAGTAAGACGGTTATCACACTGGTACCGACGGACATGATGAAACTATAAAGGTTCCGTTTTTGGCATATTGGCTATTGTACCTTAATAAATAAATTGGCAACGCCCGCAGTCATAACTGCGGTAGCAAGTGTCCCGTGCGTAGGTAAATCCATCTACTATCGTACGCATCGTTATGACGGATTAAATTTTAGGCATATCAAACACTATGAAATGCAGGGCCTTATTAGCTATAAAGCTTTTATCATTGCTGAAAGTTATTTCGAACAGGTTTTAAGACGATAGTGGACGACTGGGTAATTACGAGTATTACGACGTATTGGGTTTAATAGAGCTATTAAGGTACAAAAAAAATCTTCTAATCAAGCGATACCAATACAGTGACAGCATTATTCTAGACACCTATGATTATAACTTACCACTGCCGTTTACTCCTATAATCACTACACGTTATACTTAAAACAAAGTCCCGCCGCGTCTGTCTGTTTCTGTGTATATACTTATGTTCGCGATAAACTCAAAGACTACTGAACGGATTTTCATGCAGTTTTCATTTCAATACGTTTGTGAGTGTTTCTTGAGGAAGGTTTAGGTGTATAATTTCTCAAGGTTTAGTGTAACCCGTGCGAAGCCGGGGCGGGTCGGTATAGTCCCTTAGTTACCTTGGATTGTTATCCAGTGTTGCTTTGCTTAGGGCTTTGTAGACTGGTTGCCACTTGCCTGATTTTTCACCCTCATTCACACCACCAACTCACATTGATAAAAATCTTGTTATTAACGGTCCATTTGGTTTATGTAATCATAAAGATAATATATATACGAAGCACACTCTTTACATCTTTATTTACCAAACACCAAAATAACAACAATGTAATATACGTCAAAGTTGACAATAAACATGACAAATGACAACTTCGTACGTGAAAAACTAAATACGTCAAAAACAGTAAGTAGGTATAAAACCCCATGTTATGATAACAGCCTATGACAATTATTAACATAGTATTTGAAACTTGTAAATTGGACGCGACTCAAAATGGAAAGTCAGTTTCTGTCCCTTAGGTTCGTTTCTTACAAATACCCTTTTACCGAATTTTTTAATAAGAGGTATATGAAAGTAGCATTAAGAAAAAATACATTTTATCTAGGAGGTAAGGCTTGAGACATTTAGGTACGTTTACGATTTGAATTTGCCTGTAGCCGCGAACGTAATGTGACGTTCAAAACGTCAGGCCAAAATGATAAAAGTATTAATTTTGGGACATCAAATTCTCGCCAGAACTCTGGCAGAATACCTACCGTGAAAACTAGTTTCACTTAGTGAAAATGCGTTTTCCCGATAATTCAAAACTAATTTTTACCAATGTACTTTTGCGACAACTAGTTTTGAAAAATCCGAGTTACAACTAGTGAAAATGCGTTTTGGAAAACTAGTTTTACTCGTGAAAATGGGTTTTCACTGGGGTGTTACATAAAATTCGTTTTAACTAGGTAAAACGCCTTTTACAGTAGCACATTGTATAAATGACCATTCATTTGTAATATGTATAAGGTTCCTATCTGTCCATCACACAACCCTTATCCAGGTTTACTTGACAGTAATTTGACTAATCAGATATAGTGAACTGTCAGTCATAGTCAAAATTAGAAATCAAATCATTAACACTATTAAATAAACATTAAATTAATTTATCTAGCTATCTACGATTTAGTAACTCTATGCACGTATAAATTCCACGAGCAAATTTACTAAATGACTTAAATATGTGAAAAATCCCGTTCCAAATTTGAACTTATTTGTATTCGAATAAGGTTGTTTTTTTTAAGGTAAATAGGTCAACCATTGTAAAGTACAGAATTACCAAGTACTGATTCCCTAAGTAACCTAAGATCAGACTGCAGTCAAAAAACTAGTAAAGGTAAGCTTTACTTATCTTGATAATTTTCCCCGCGTCTTCATACTCGTTTTTCAATTCATGACTGTTCTAATAAGTTTAGGTATTTATACTCTGTCTATTCCGATCACTGATACCTAATTAGATATTTAATAGTCATCGTCTACATAAAAATTAGACAATCATGTTGCTACATACATACCTACAATATACAGGCTGTCCTTAGCCATTGGACAAAGCCGAAATGTACATATGCATTAGGGTATTTAGAATTAGTATACCAAGTGTGTACAATGGGTGTAGCAGTTACGAAGAAATTAACAAATTACGATTTTTTTAGTTTGAAGCAACCTGTATGTGTTAATAGCTCCTGAGGTAATAAATAGTATGAAACCTTCTTCGACCTTATTGATTATCTTTTTTATTTATGATATTAATAAGATTCTGACTTTTGACAAATGTCATCATTGCCGCACTTTCGAACAAGGTGTCAAAACACTGTCAATGATTAATACAGTATGTTTCTTTTTGTTGTCGATCATTGGAATTAATTTTTGTTTGGAAATTTATTTTTTAATTTTTTGTTTTAATTAAAAAAATATTATCGTTAGAGCATTCCTAAGAAGTAACCCTACGTGGGATTTCAGGGTTTGTCCAATGGCTAAGGTTACCCTGTATATATCACTTTTTAAACTCATTCATGGAATACCAGTAATACCAGAATACCAGTTCCAATCCTTATGTGCATATAAATAAAAATAATAATGAAATGAAACATAAAAAAGTGAACTAACCTTTAAGGTTACTAAGTATTATATAGTTGATCAAGCAAATCTTGTCCGTAGATAAAGGCGCGAAATTCAAATTTTCTATGGGAAGATATCCTTTTGCGCCTACATTTTTTTAAATTTGCCGCCTTTTTCTACTGATAAGATTTGCTTGACCAACTATAACTATGTATATACAAAATTTAGGTAGTTAAATAGTTTTAATTTTAGGTTACATTTTATTATTATTTGGTTATTAATTATGTTTCGGGTTTAAAAAAATACCTTAATAAAATGGACTGACCTTAGTATATTTAATTTCCGGTGCCATCTTCAAAACAAGAAAAACACGCGCACGCGCCGGTATCTTGACAGCAAATACTTTAACGGCAGCACTCATGCAAGCGAATCATTAGGCCGCGGACTGGACGCACGCGACCGGGCGGCGCGGCGAGCGGGGCGTCGCGGCGAGCGGGGCGGCGAGCGGCAATCGCTACCGCTGCCGCTGTCGTTCAAAACAGATTCATTCATGTCTATACATTTTGATCGAGTTGCGCGATTCACCGCTCGCGCCGCCCGGCACCAAGCTACTCGATGAAAATGTATAGACTTGAATGAATCTATTTTGGACGACAGCGGCGGCGAGCGGCGACTACCGCCCGCACCTGCCGCGCCGCCGGTCGCATGCGGCCAGACCGCGGCCTTAGAGTACCAGCTATAACTACGGAGCACTCATTCAAACGTAAGTAGTTTACTGAACCTAAGATTGCTGTGATGGAGAAGCTTAAACTATGCGGGCGATGCACATTAGAGCGAATGGCGGTCGAACATTGAAATTAGACTAATATTTTTTAAGGTTTTTGGTGGTTCAAAAGCTAGAATGACAAAATAAAATTAAGGTAGGAAACCTACTACCCCTACTACCCTTATCGTTCAAAAAGGCACTTCACTCGGAAACTACTAAGCGGCCAATATTAATAAAATTAAAAAAAAAACATTAGTAAGTATTGCCTATCCATCACCATTTACTTGTGTAGTATGTAGTAGTAGTAGACGTAAAAGGCGCCGCAGGCGCCCTTTACGTAAGGCGCGCTTTTGATTGTCGGGCTTCGCTCGACCCTACAGTGCAAAGCCTGTGTGTAAAAGCGCGCTTCGCGCGTTTGAATGTCGGGCTTCGTCCGACCCTACAGTGTGAAGCCGGTGTGAAAGAGCGCACTTCGCACGCTTGAATGTCGGGTTTCGCGCGACCTTACAGTGTAAAGGGCGCCACAGGCGCCCTGCATGTAATCTTTACAATATAAAAGGCGCCCCGGGAGCCATGTATAAAAAGCGCGCTTCGCTTCCAGCTTTTTATAATACCGCGTATTTTAATTTTATAATATTTCAAAAAGATCTATCAAATGAACTCAATTGTATCGAAATCGGTTAATGGACTGATGAGTAATTATTAAATAAACACTGCAAATAGGGGTAATTTTAGCTCCGAATGCGTCGTTTCTAGGGCAGAATCAGCGCCATATATGTCAGCAGCACATGCAGTTCCGAGTAATGGCTACTTTCGTTGATACACTGATATCAAAACCATTCATGATATACCGCCACCGCGCCATAACACTTTTTCGTTAATATCGGTTTTCGATCCGAGCCCCTCTACGGGTTTTTAAAGACGTGCACCTTACGTTTCACGTCAAAAAAGTTTGTCAAAAATGACCTTTTTCTCGCATCCTGTAGGTACCTATGTTTTTTCCAAAATCTGTAAACCCCAAAATTCATTAATTTGAAATTGAGGGAAGGTTTTCTAAGACCATTTTCGCGTAGCAGCACGGGATCTGGTAGCTGCCCTCACTGACCCAAACTTGCCCAAACCAACCTGTATACCTGGCTGATTTTTGAATTTCTAAAATTATTGAAATGCTTAGTAGTGGAGATATGTCGAGGGGAGCCACACGAAATCAAGCGCACGAAACTCAAAACCGCACACAAGTGCGGGTCGGACTCGCCCACTGAGGGTTCCGTATGTTTTAGTATTTGTTGTTATAGCGGCATCTGCAACAGAAATACATTATTTGTGAAAATTTGGGTTCATTAGATACAGCCTGGTGACAGACAGACGGACAGAGGAGTCTTAGTAATAGGGTCTCGTTTTTACCCTTGGGTACGGAACCCTAAAAATCGGCCCGTTTAGACCTGACGATGTCACCACCTGTCGAACAAATTAGGTACTACTTAGTTAGGTCACCTGTGTTAAAGTGACATCTTTGTTAGTTATTATTAAACAACTTGTTTGACATGTATAGTGTAAAGGTCACTCACACAAACGGCCGTTGAGTAATATTTTCTCAATTTTTTATTGAATTTTTCAATTGAATAATTGGCTCCATAAACCCGCTCAGACAAACGAATCTATACTACATAAACCTCAAAGTTTATGGTGCAAGAAATCTACGTATTTTATAAGAAAAACTGTAAATAAAATTTTATTAAATTCGGAAAAAGGAGAGAACCACTTAAAGCTAACTAAATGTATGCCTCCGCCGTTCAAAACACTTTAGAAAATTAAAATAACAAAAATAAAACATATTTTTAGGGCTAGTTAAATAAAAGCTTGTAAAAATGAAACGAATACGCTAAGCCCGCGCTTGATCAATTAACTTCAAAATAGAAAAATAAAAAACAAATAAAAAAAAACAATACGAAATTTAACTTTAAATGTAAAAAACAAAATACAAAAAGTTATGTAGCAGCATACAATTACTGGGGATCGAACCAGGGACCACCCGGTGCAAACGAAAAAAGCGAATGTTTGCAAAACACACCATGATAGTGCTTACCTAAGCTGACGAAATTCAGCTACTCATTCTCGAGTAAAAATTAAATACCAAACCAATAGCCGCCAAAGCCAGCAATACAAACTTTCTGAATTTTTCGAAATTTAATCTGTAAACATATCTCAAAAAGAAATTACTATTATGGTATCGATACGACTATTTGATTAGGCGCGAGCTATCACGACTCCGCCATTTTGAAATTTTTTAAAAAACCGGATCGACAAAAAAAATCTATTTAGTCATAGAATTTGGTCACAAAATTTCACGAGAATCGGTTGAGAATTGCGACCTGTAGAGGAGAACATCCGGACATACAAAAGCAAAATGCGCAAGTCAAACCGTAGACCTCCGCTACGCTTCGGTCAATTAAAAACTGTAATAGATGTCATATATTAAAGAAAAAGTGACGAAGCCCTCCAGTGGTGAAGGCCGGATTCGAACCGGCGTCTTTAGCTGTCGCGGCTAACGCCATGAACCCCTAGGCCACCCCGCCACGGCGGTGCCCGTCCGAATTTCTCGACTATATGCCATCTTAGTAAGACTAGGCGTCTTTGACCAGCTCTAAGGGCAAGCAGTGCGCGCTTGCACCTCCTAAACGAACTCCTTACGGATTTACGTTGTAGCGAGAGAGACTGGTGCTGCCATCTATGAACAAGTTTGGGAACAAATCAAATTATTTTATTAAATATTTTGATTTGTGTTTTTTTAATTATGTATACTTATACAACATTGTATGTAGAATTTCACTATTAATTACTATAATATATATATACCTAATAATTTGTGAGTAAGAAGAAGACAATGGTCTAAATCTAAGAATATTTGAACCTTACCTACCTAATCTGCGAAGCACATGTAGGTATTATCAAAAAGTGTATATCTCCTCAAAGGTCCACTAGCAGCTTAAAACGCGAACGGTTTAAAATTTAATCTACATATTTAATTAACAATTTTCTTACACCAAGCGTCTTAGAAACAGTAACCTATGTGATCAAAAGGGAAACATGGATACTTCCTCGTGTGCGTGTGACCCTTTTACCCTCCCTGAGGTTTCGTTTTCGTCCTCTCCTGTTAACAGTTTACTGCTCATATCATTTACCTCAAACAAGGCCAATTAAAATTTATGGCTCCCTAAATTTGGTTCACACTCAGCAGTGAACCTTCACGTTTATAGCCTCGATTTTAATTAAGTATAATTATTATTTAGGTAAAATTTACGTCATTGATTTTGTTTTCTTATTATATTGAGTATCAAAAACAAATCAATATGACAATAGAGATTAGACAATTTTTAAACATACGTAATTCATTCCAACAATTGATATATAATCTAAAAAACCGGCCAAGTGCGAGTCGGACTCGCGCATCGAGGGTTCCGTACTTTTTAGTATTTGTTGTTAAATTTAAATCAACGAAGTTTAATATTGAAAGCACTTAGTTTCTTCATCAACATCATCATCATCATCCTGTCTTGGCTGGTGTCGGCCACGGCGATTGGATTTGTACCTACTAGCTAGTGAGAGCTACGAGAGGGTGCTCTCATGTGGCTGCTGCACGTTACGAGCTGAAAGCGTTCCAGCTTCGATCGCCTATATGCCATCGCTACGTAATGACGTGCACTTCAGCTTGTTCGTGGTGCGCGTGCCGCGGCAGCTGCTGGACCCCATCGCGGGCGCGGACTTCTGGCCGAAGGGTGTGGTGTTTCGGCGGTTCCGTGGGAATCTGCCTACACCGGAACATGCGACACAACTGAAAAAAGCCGTGTTGCCGAAATAATGTTTAGCTTGTAAGATTTTTATTATTGTATGTATGTTGTATGTATGTTAGTTTGTAAGGTAATATATTAGTTGCCTGATAATAAATGATATTTAATTTAATTAAAATTTAAATTTTAAAAACTATTAAGTAGGAAATACCTACCCATGCTAATTTGGACCCTGTTAAGCACTAACGATGACTGAGCTAAACGGTAATGGACAGAAACATGGACATACTTACAATGCGTGACTGTAACAATAAGGGTTTCTAGTTGACTATAGGGCTCCTATAAATGGGTGTCAATGACTACAGTGCCGATCATTAGGTAGTACCTACCCTAAAAGCAAACGATTACGAAATAAGATTTCACATTTACCGACTGTTTGGTTCACACGGCACTAAAACCTAAATGTAAGTCATAGGAAACAGTTTATTCGTGGCACGTTCCGTATAACGTATTCACATATAAACCAAATGGAATGGATGTTGATCATTCCCGAAAATATCAAATAGGAAACGGAAATGCAACTTTTCATTATACTTTCTAAAATCTTTCTAACTTCAAAGGCATATTTTGCTGATACTATTTACAGTTGATATCTCAACTAACGACAACATAGCCTACCTACTTCAGTTTTGCTCATTTTTATATTAATTTAATTAAGTAAGAAACCGGCCAAGTGCGAGTCTGATTCGCGCACGAAGGGTTCCGTACCATTACGGAAAAAAACAGCAAAAAAATCACGTTTGTTGTATGGGAGCCCCATTTAAATATTTATATTATTCTGTTTTTAGTATTTGTTGTTATAGCGGCAATAGAATACATCATCTGTGAAAATTTCAACTGTCTAGCTGACACGGTTCATGAGATACAGCCTGGTGACAAACAGACAGACGGACAGACGGACAGACGGACGGACAGACGGACAGCGGAGTCTTAGTAATAGGGTCCCGTTTTTCCCCTTTGGGTACGGAACCCTAAAAACAATGTAAAATCCCGAATTAAATGTAGTTAATTCGAAGAACCTGCTTCCTTCGTCATTTCATCAACCTGCCATCCACATCAGCGCAAATCCTGGCCATCAGCTCCAGCAACGTATGTCTATGTCTATACGCGCTGACATTGTGTTACAAAAAATAACTAGCTTTTACTTTAATAAGTTAAATACATGCATGTGTATTGGCGTTACCGTTAAGCTTATAGGTTAACGAAATTAATAAAATACAAAACAATATCATACAAGCTATATAGTTAATTTTAGTAACACAATGGAATCAATTAATTACTTTTAAACTTAAGATTAATAACATTTCTTAACTACATATTTACGTACGATTTTTTGCAAGTAACTCATCTAATAATCCGCTCTATAA
Organism: Cydia strobilella; assembly: GCF_947568885.1. NCBI lineage: Eukaryota > Metazoa > Arthropoda > Insecta > Lepidoptera > Tortricidae > Cydia > Cydia strobilella. The sequence goes on from NC_086048.1 coordinate 10,804,222, forward strand.
TTATACACGTGTGTGTGGTCGAAATAGAATAAGTTAAATGTTATTGTACTTTTTTGAATTGAACGAATACCAACTTCACAGTTCGTTCGGGGCGAACTATTCTATAGTTTTCGTTACATTTCCGAATTACAAAATACAGTCATCATACGCTTTAATTTGTGCAGGGCCGAAAAACCGTTTTATTTATAAGGCACTGCTTAAAGTCTTGCAGGGAATTTCTAAAGGTGTATTGCCTAACAACAACTACCTATATATTTAAAAACATATTACATTAAAAGCTTTTTTATTTAGGTAGTTACAATATATGTACAGTCAGCAAAACCAATAGCTTAACACGTCTGCATACAAATATGCCAAGCCAAGGGTGCCAAGCTATTAGTTTTGCTAAGTTTGCTACACACAATTTTTTTGTATGCTATTTTTTAAACTGTCACACGTGTCATCCTCTGTCTTCATTGGTGTGCGAAGGGATGACGAGCCGTTACACCATTGGCTGCTGATCTCTGATGTATGCCTCTCATTGGCTGCTGGTGATATGACGCGATGACATGTGTGTGACGTCATGGTACGCGTGGTAGGTGCATCGCAGCCGGGGCTGAGCGCGCGGGTCGCTAGGCGCGGGCCAGGTTGAAGGTCACGGGCCGCCGCCAGTTTATTTGCGCTTTAGGTATTGCCGTAACACACAATTAATGACTTAATTACCTAAATGAAGAATAATTCCAGTTCTTGGCTATGGACATTTACTTTTGCAATTTTCTATCAAAAGACCCCGTTTTGTATTATAAAAAGAGTTTTCGTATTATATTCCGGGACATTGGGTCAGCCGCATTCGAGGGAACCCAGTGCTGTCAAACTGGTTTAACTTGGCAGATATTCTGCCAAGCGCAAGTTTGCGCGTTCACCGCTAAGAAAACCCCATTTACTGTGGTCCCACAGTTCGAAGGCACAGCCCTTAACATGTCAGGGAGTATTTGGATCCTCGGTGTCGACGTCTCCAGTGACGTCCAATTCCGTAGCCACCTGGAAGGGAAGGCTGATCTGGCATCCAAAAAACTCGGTGTGCTCAATAAAGCACGGCGATACTTTACTCCGGGGCAAAGACTGCTGCTATATATATCGCAAGCCAGACCCCATATGGAGTACTGCTGTCACCTTTGGGCAGGAGCACCTGGATGCCAGCTTGGACCCTTCGACTCAGTCCAAAGGCGCGCTGTACGAATCGTCGACGATCCCAAACTCACAAGCGGTATTGAACCTTTAAGTTTAAGGAGAGACTTCGCCTCCTTATGCGTGTTCTACCGCTTGTACAATGGGCTGTGCTCTGAAGAACTGTTTGACATGATGCCAACGGCCGCTTTCTATCATCGCACCGCTCGCCATCGGCAGGGTGTTCATCCTCATACCCTAGCACCTAAATGCTCGCGTACTGTGCGGTTTAAGAGGAATTTCCTCCCGCGTAAGCTTCGGCTGTGGAATGAGCTCCCTGCCGAGGTTATCCCGAGGGGCTACAGTATGGGGTTCTTCAAAAAAGGAGTGTACAGGTTTTTAAAGGGTCGGCAACGCGCGTGTAATATCTCCGGTGTTGCAGGCGTCCATAGGCTACGGTAACTGCTTACCATCAGGCGGGCCGTATGCTTGATTGCCACCGACGTGGTATAAAATAAAAAATCTGAATCATATTCTAATAAATCAATTTATTTAACAAAATTATAAAAATGCAAAGCAATACATTAACTTAACTTCTAAATGCTTAAACAAATTGATTAAGGTCTACAACTCTGGAACTAGAACAAATATTAGTGCTCCTCGTGCTCATCGCTCAATTTATGATTACACCCTAATTAGGTACAGCCCAGTTCATAAATATGTATACATTATTTTATCTTATTGCAATGGATTAAGGTGAAGAAATGTTTACATGTTTATGAACTCGACTGTACATACAATCTGCGTATATTAGCGGGAGTGGTAGGTATTCAAAATTTTAAATCAGTTGTGGTTTTGATGTTGATATACGCCCGCGCTTTAAGTGTTAGCAATATGTAATGCAAATTGTGTCATAAGGTTACTTGTTCGCACTTAATGGTGCGCGCGAGATGCATTAATTGCGAGTCGTATCAGTCGTGACAAGGTCTTATCATAACACTATCAAAACTTTTACAAATTGCAAAATCTGAATACTGCTTCTAGTAGCCAAGCAAACTTTAGTCAACATCATAAATAGCTTATGAACCTAGTTATCAGTTTACCAAAACAGACCTAAAAAGTAAACATAGAAGATAATAATTATCAGTACAAACTAGGATTATCCTATCGCATATTTCTTGTTGGCAACCTTTCCCATATACGCAATAGAGCAATGTCGTTTTTCACAGTTACATCCTAAAAGAGTTCGCTTGATATCGAGAAAGAGGAAGTTACAAAAATAAGCTTACACACTGGTATTCAGAACAGCCGTCATGTATTTTTCTGGTGGAAGCTATCTTGCAAAAAGAACTGTCAAACATGTCCGGGGTAATTTTCACTCCTGGATATGGACGACCGGTGGCGGATTCAGTGTTAAACGCACAAACGTAAATTTAACGAGTGGAGATGTATTGCTGATCTCGGTTTTGACTATCCAGATTACTAGCAGTTTTCTTTTATAAGAAAACAGGAGAAACTGTAGACATTGAAGTGCAGCTGTGTCGAGCAGTACACGAGCATGCGCGAACAGGCGCCCGCCAATTCTCGCATTTAACACGCGGCCCGCTCTCCGTCAAAACGCGGGATCCGGACCGGCCGCAGTAAACAAAACTTAAAAAACACTACACATAACATTACGAAGCTCTTTAAATAGTGACGATAAACTTACACTAACTTTAAATTAGTTTTGCGGTTGCGAAAAAGTTACGAAGCTATTATATTTAAATACAGCTACTCCTAATCTAACTTTTAAAGTGGCTTTGGTGTCAATAATGTTGTGCTTAGCAGCTTAAGAGAAATAAGGTAAGTTTGAACTTTGCTGTTAATACACACTTTATTATTTTCTGGTTTTGAAACAATATTTTTTCCCATTGTTATAAAATTGTGCGTCATTCAGACACAAAAACAAAATTGGCTCTTGTTGCTGAAAGTTAAGAATAGATCTGGAGATAATTACTAGTAGTTAATAATTTTTATTAGAGCCAGAAACAATCCGATGTCTATTTTACCAATTTACCTAACTTTTAGTAACAGAAAAGATAATTAAGTGCCTGAATTACTGTTGGACTTTTAACTGTATGACTTTTTTTTGATAATTAGGTACTACTGTTACATAACAAAGTAATTACTATTTTTACAAAAATATTATACACGAATACGGTACGGTACGGAACCCTTCTTGCGCGAGTCCGACTGTTGTTGCATGCATTTTTGTTTGTAATTGTAATTTAATTGAATCGACGATACTTTGTAATTCTAAATCAATTTATAACATTACTATCTGATTATATACTTGACATGTACTTACAAATAACTGACACATTGAAATTGTATTTAATTATATCTGCCGTACATTTAGGTTTAATCTTAAATCATGTAGAAATATGACGTGTAAAAAATAGTATTCTTTTTACCAATAAAAATCTGTATCTGAATCTGACTCACCAAATGCGATTGATAAATATGTAATGATTTGTAATTCGTGCAAAAGTTCCAGGACTCTCATTGGTACGCAAGCCGGGCTTCGAACCCGCAACCTTTCGGTTTGAAAGTCGTACGCCGCCGCACCGCTAGGTCACGCACCAACGTTCTATGTCTTCATTGACTATGTCCCTACTCGATATTTAGATCTGGACTAAGTTTATTATGAAATCAATAATGAAATAAAAAAACAAAACAAAATATATTAACAACATACTTATATAAAATGTAAAATTATTCTAACATAAATAAATGCATGCTTTCTTTTCCATCTCTTCTACTAACAATAGAATAAGTCACAAATGTAAATATTTAATTAAGTAAGAGTTGAGCGCGGCGCGCCAACAAACTGGTTACTCCAGTTTGGCGCATTTATAGTATATGTGTAACTGTATTATATGAATAAATGAATTAAAAAAAAACTATTAAGTTTAAAATGTACGTATGTTACATAGATATCGAACCCCTGAGGAATTGGGAATCTTTGAAACATTTTCTTTTTAGAGGAAACTTTTGAAAAATGGCTATAATTCAGTAAATATAAGAATTTTTCGCGGATCATCATCGCGGATCTCACTCAAATGGGTGAGAAAATGTCCAGCGAGCGGATTCTGCATATTTGCATCTGCCTAGCAGATAAAAGTGTTGTCGTAAATATCTGCCAAGGAGGAGGAGGGATAAGGACCAACTTTCAAAATAATGGCTAAACATTATTTAAGATTACGTAAAGTGGAAATTATCCGGTAGTTCACCGCAAAAATAATCAATACTTTGTTGAATAAAGAGGTAGATTAGTGGTACGAGTATTGTAATAAATTGCCTTCTAAATTTAAGTAAAAAAATATTTTTTGAATATGAATGGATTCAGTTCTGTCATTTAATGTAGCCAAATGAATAATGGCAAATATTGAGGTGAATAAAGTCAGACAATGTACTCCGGTTTCCTTCAAAAAATAAGTCCAGTCAACTGGCAAAAATAACATGACTGTACCCACACTAGGAAGTAATTACGGAATACATGTCTCTATATAAAATTGTATGAGGTATTTTGACGCGCTTCTTGTATGATATTTTTTGCAAAATTTATCAAAGTGATCAAGTTACTTGCAACAATGTCATACTTTCCTAAACGTATTCATATTCTTCTAGCCCTATCCCATTAAGTTTTTAGCAAGCTTGGCTAGGTACCCTTGTATAATTATGCGTATCTTGCAGAATTTCTCTAAAATAATTATTTGTGCAGATAAAGCAGAAATTTATACATTGTTTTAAATTTAGTAAGCAAAAAAGGGTGAAGAAGCTAGATGTTAAATTATAGTACCTACTCAATAAGCAATTAATTACTATATATGCGACCAGGTTATTATAAGCCATACGATTAAATAAATAAATTATTGGAAGAAGGCATATTAAAGTTTTTAAACGCAAAAAATGACCAGGATTTGTCTTCAGTGGCACTGTATTTTGTGGGACACTTATTGCCACTAGGAGTAATAGGTAGAATACAAATACAAACAAATACAAATAATTTATTGAAAAAAGTATTGTACAGAGGTTCATCTTAAAGACTAAGAGTTGTTAGTAGAGGAAAGTGGTTTACGAATGCCTGAACTAGGAGTTCCTGTGTTTCAGGCAGCGAAGGACAAAATTAATCAATTTTTAATTATTCACTTAATTATAAATTAATAGTAGTACTTACACAATAGAAGTCTTATCGCCTTAACAAAATGGGTCTTAAGTATTAAATTTCAAAGTACACAATCATGTTACGACTATTAGTAGGTTCTCTGTATCATCGTACGTCATATTTTGAAGGGCGCGTCGTAGAGTATTCTTACAACAAGCATAGCTAAGTGGGTATAGGTCTAGTTTTACATTTAACCTGTTGTACAAAAATGGGCCCAAGAAGACAAAAAATCTAGATGAAAATACGTGTTTCCTTTGAACGGTTTGAATACCTATTATATCTTTGCGCCTTTTGTTTCTGTATTCAGGGTTGAAAGGAATTCTGGCGTGCTGCTTTAGTGTTGTGCTTAATATATATAATTGACGAACAGTTAGTACTTCCCATGATTTATAAAGGAGGTCAGTAGGGTATAAAAATGGGCGGGAAGTAGCTACCTTTAGTACCGCTCTCTGGGCTCTTGAATGAACTTATAAATCCTTCTTTATGCGTTTCATTGGAATAAATCAGAGGTTCTACCGCGAAATTTCGTTATCTGTCTCTCTATCGCTCGAATATGCAAGAAATTTCGATTTTCGATTTCGCGATAGGCCCTCGGATATAATATTATAATATTTAATATATACGAAATATATATTACGTTACGTATAAAAAACTATTACGTCCATTATTCGAGTTGGTACACGGTCAAGTGTGAGTACAATCAATTGCAAAAAATATTTATTATTATTTGTAAAGCAGCAGGCAGGCATTTGCAATAACTAATAAAGTCATCTTAACCAAGTTTTTAGTATTTAGTAGAACTTGCCTTGAGCTTGTCTAATTTATTCTTAAATTCATTGATAAATTTGAAAAATTATATTGAAAAATTACAAAAGGTCCCAAAAACTACATTAGGTGCCAAATTCGAAGCACGAATTTGTCTCAGACTTTACAGCACGAATTTGTCTCAGACTTTACTTAACACACCAAAATCAATGAATCTTTGGGCAGCAAATCTTTCCGAGAAGATAATTGTTCAAGGGTTTCAGGTTACCATTTACAATTTAAATTTATAGCCCTTTCTAACCTTAAATCAAAGTGGAAAGGACTTAAAAAGGTAATAAGAGGAAATTAACGTTAATTTTTTTAATAATTTTACATTTTAAATTTGTTATTTATTAAAAAAAACTCAAAAAACAAGAAGAGAAAAAAATACAGCTTAATTTTCATAAATACCCGTACTATGAGCTGTTTTTGAGAAAAACCCTTGTTTTGGAACATAAATGTAGGTACCAAAATAAATTATTGAGGTAGAAGGAAGAATGAACTGAATAGAATATAAGGCTATTGAATGGAAACAGGGAATCAGATACCGGTAGTGACAATCAATATTCGAAATGGTGAGTAGCGCTAAACAAGTATATATTAGGTATAGGTACGAGTTTATCAGCCCTTACTGTATAAGTGTATAGGAATTCTATTCACAGATATACACCAATAACAAATCCTGTTCAAAATTTAAACTTCTTACCGTTGAAATTAGAATTCCATAGAAAACGAAGCGCCGGAAGCTCCGGCCCGGACACGTCCCGGTCTAACGTGAGTCATCCTTTAATCTGTTGGGTGGGTAATTGAGTTCTTAGTTTCTATTTACCCGTAGTTATTAAAATAGTAGAGCAGACGGTATTTAGGGTTCCGTACCCAAAGGGTAAAAACGGGACCCTATTACTAAGACCTTGCTGTCCGTCCGTCCGTTCGTCCGTCCGTCTGTCACCAGGCTGTATTTAATGAACCGTGATAGCTAGACAGTTGAAATTTTCACAGATGATGTATTTCTAGGTAGACCTAGATATATATAAATGGATAGATAACATTAAGGACTGGACACTTACAAAAGGCGCAGCCACCCTCAAGAGATTAGCAAACACCAGAAAGCTGAATGCCATGGTGACCGCCGACGCCCATTAGATGGGCATGGCACCAAAAGAAGAAGAAGTATTCTGTTGCCGCTATAACAACAAATAGTAAAAAAACCGGCCAAGTGCGAGTCGAACTCGCGCACAAAGGGTTCCATACCATTACGCAAAAACGGCAAAAAACAGAATAAAATAAATATTTAAGTGGGGGGCTCCCGTACAACATAAGTGATTTTTTTGTCGCTTTTTTGCGTAATGGTACGGAACCCTTCGTGTGCGAGTCCGACTCGCACTTGGCCGGTTTTTTAAATCGAATTTTACTACTTCAAATGCGTTTATAACAAAATCACTGCAAGTATTAATTATTAAAAAGGTTTATCGGCTTAATTTTTCACAAGCTTTATTATATTAGGTAGAATCGCGGGGGAGGGTATTATATTTAAGTTCTAACATGAACAGGATCGATCAAGGGATTATGGAGCTAGACGGCCCAAAAACGATTTAATGAACGGTCTTGCTTTACTGGTAAACTCATTTGCAAGAAAGTATGTGTGGCTATAGCGTAGGTACAGGCAGCAAAACTATTAACTTAGCACTCCTGCATACAAATATATATTTTATTATATGCAGGAGTGAGGCATATACATATGCAGGGGCTAAGCTAATAATTTTGATGACTGGACATAGGTAGGGTAGGTGTACCATTTGATCGTTTGGTCATTGGTGGTTTGTACGCGGGAAACTGGGCGTATTGTGTTGCATATCAAACATGAAGTTAATAGGACTCGTATAGTTATAATCTTGGCTCTACGTGAGATCTGATAACTTTTTGACAGTGCGAGGTTTATGGTTTCGTCTTGGCATCATTTTACATGAAACTTTTTGTAAGTTGCTTATGGCAATCTTGCATTCCTTAATTTAAAGGGTGAGGACTGAGGAGTGATTTACTAAAAGTCTTGAAAAAGGTATTTTATTATTTATAACAAGGTATCCCTATAATGCATTTTCAGACCTCTAGCATAAAAAAATTGCGGAAGTCTCATACAAACTTTCATCCCCTAGTTTAAGGGGTTGGGGTAAAATTTCAAGTTGTTTTTTGTTGGTGTACTAATACTAGCTTACATACCAAATTTCATCTCAGCAGAAGTACCTTAAGAGTTTTGATGATCATCGGTGAGTGACTGAGTGAGTGAGTCAGTGACGAAATCGTTTTTTTTATATGTACATATATCAATGAAGTCTAAAGTATAGTAGTATAAGTAGTAGTGAGCTATATAACTTTCTATGTTTAACAAGTCCATTATTAACATCATATTCCGAGAATTTTGTTTTCCTATAAGCCAAACCCAAGTTATGAGGGGTCAAAAAATGAAGAAGCGCTTTGAGAAAAGGTAGGTATATTGCCTTTGTGCTTCGCTTGACTCGTCTTGGCGGGGGCACTGCCGTGCCCCCAGATTGTTCAATCGCGTCGATAATTTTATAGCTTTATATGAATCCACTCACTTATATCAAAAGACTAGCTTAATTTTGGCGCGAGTTACTAGTAAATACTAAATATGCGAACTACTAGTAAATAAAAATACATTTAACGTACCCAGGTGTTCGCAATAAGCAACAAAGAAATACAAGAAACATATTTTTTTTGACGAAACAAAAAAGAAACATTTTTTTTGTTAAAGTTAATTCTGTTACATTTCCAATGAGTAGTCATTACCGCCAGTTGTAGATTGCCAATGAGTTTCTCATTTTCCCCGCTCGGTAGTTGAACCACAGATTACATACAATACAACTAGAGCTGATTCGTCTCTCATACAAAATCAGATATTTAATAAAAATGGTTAATATTTAGTTAATTCCTTCCAATTAAAATTAATTTCATTTATAATAAGAGTGTACCTACTTTCTTTGTCAGTAAAACCCCTTCAAAAATTATAGAAATTTTGTCGAATATCGTGCTGATAACAATTTAAGTAAACGTGTTTTTTTTGTTGCTAGATTGGTATCCTCTTCATCGCTTCTCCGCTTATTTGCTTTTGGCCCGGTTATTATTATGTTGTCGAATTGTTTTCTATAGATTTCTTTAAAATATAATAATTTCTTTTGTACAATATATAAGCGCCATTTCACTGTATGTCCTAAAATATCTTCCTCCGAATTATTTTTCGGGACAAGTTTTGATTTCATATTTATTCTGCCCAGAACTAGCTCTTTAAACCAACCAAAATAAATCCAAATCAAACGAAAAAATATTCAACAACCAAATAAAAATCGGCTTTTTGTCTACATAATTCCAAGAGTTGGCGCAAGCACAAAGCGCCCAGAAACTAGTATTTATTAGGATTAGTCCGCTTTTCCCGCCATGTTTCCTTCGTACATAAGTTCCTAGAAACTCATTGGTATGAGCCGTGATTTGAACGGCATCTAGTTTGTAAATCGGATGCCTGACTACTAGGCCAACAGTACTGAGTGCAATAAGGATGGTGTATCTACCGTAATGTAATGAAATAGGAGATCTGGTGAGTACGTATAGTAAGTTTCTACGAGTTTGGTTTAAAACTCTTCAGATGCCTTTTGCGTTGCCTCATGAGTGCACAGAGTGGACGTGCATTATTGAAGTTACTTGGCACTCGCTGTGGGTGCAACTTTTAGGTACTATTTAACAAAATGTATCTGAACAAACATAGTAGTAGAAAATAAGCAATGCTTTCTTTAGTTAAGTGAATTTACACCTAGTAAAACTAGATACCCACACAATTTTGTTTTATCTAGTTGATTGTTTTTTTATTTCCACAATCAAGAACTCCTATTTATGAAACTTAACCTAGAATATATTTAAAGCACGGCAACTCATGTTTTTCTTATGAATTTTAGTTTAAGGTGTCTGTAATATCCTAATATTATAGGTATTATACTAGCTTTTTCCTGCTACTTCGTCTCCGTGGAATTAGTTCCAGCAGTTAGAGTAAGTATAGCGCCTGGATAAAATCTAATTGCAATTATTTTGAGCATAATATGCTTAATTGCTTACACCAATTTACAGCTAATTCATTAATTTTCTCAATTCCACCCCCCTTTTCACCCTCTTTAGGGATGACTTCTGACATAAAAACTATCCTATGCCCTTCCCCGGGACTCAAACTATCTCTATGCCAAATTCAAACTAAATCCCTTCAGCGGTTTAAGCGTGAAGAGGTAACAGACAGACGAAAGACAGACAGACAGACACACTTTCGCATTTATAATATTAAGTATGGATATATAGGTATCGATCTCAACAATCATTATAGTACCTATAGGTACTATAATGATCACTGAGATCGATACCATGTCATCCATACCATGTCATGTCATGTCCTATATATACTATATAAAAATGTTGGAATAATAATGTGTCCCTGTGTCCATAATCCACATAATTATATTTTTCATCAAGTTTCTACGTTTTAATATGTTTTAAGGTCAATAATTTGTATTGTATATATGTATATGAGTTTCTATACATATATTATTTAAGGCAATGTCAGCTACAGTCAGTACTTATCACACGCCAGCCCTTTGAATCAACCTAATACCTATACGAAAGATTATCAGCGAATGCTGCAATCAGAATGTAACCTGACGCTACTCTTTTGTTAGCTAAGTATGTACTTCTAAAATGCTACTAAGTCGCTTTTGGACTGACACGTTAAATTTTCGGCTAAACTGAGAAATATCATACTTCAAAAATTCATTTATTTTATTCACGATACACAAGTGGGTAATGTCATTATAAAACTCTTAAATTAAAAACTTATATATAAATAAGAAAATAGGGTGCCCAGAAGGCTGGCCACATTGCCCCTCTGGATAGCAAGCATTTAAACCCTCCAATAATTGACTTCCTAGCATTTTCAGAAGAATTTAAAGTTTAAAGTTACTTAACCGACTCTGGTAAAATGGTCTTTTTAAATAAATATTAGATGGGAAATGTATCGGTCAGCATAAAATAAGAATCAAACCATTAAGGATTTTAAATTTCTGTAGGTATCGTAATGTTAACTAGTACCTAAATAAAAATGTCTGACCCCATCTACTCAGGTTCCCATATAAATTTATTTTTAGAATAAATAATTTATTTTAGAAATATGTTTTTTTTTATGGGCAAAGGTTGGATTGCTTTACTTGCATACAATGAACATCTTAATGGAATCTCAGGATATTCAATAACACGTTTCCACTTATGTGCACACCCTTTCTGAGCCACAATATATTTTTCCGTTACTTACAAAGTTACATAATCTTATAGATATTCGATCTTTTATCAGCGAACCCTAGCCTGGCTGATCGGATCTCCTTCTCAAACAAACAAACTCTCACGTCTCGATCTCAATTCCCGCGGCGTTTAGGTAAGCTCAATTCGATACAAATGAAACTAATTGGTTTTACGAGTACATTTAAAAACCATTGGAAATAGGTGGAAGGTGACAGTGTAAGTGGAATGAGTTCCTCCTGTAACCCATTATTTTTATAATTTTATAAGACGTAAAACAAGACGATTATATAATTATTCTCGCGATTATGAGCATTGATTTTTCAAAAAGTTAAAATAAATATTTTACCTCCACTAACGACACTAAACCTCTTATTCATAAAGGTTGTACACGGTAAAATCCGGCCACGCATGATATGGTAAATCTTTTAAATAAATGTGCATTTTCAGCAAGAACTTTTTTTAGTAATTTGTGGTTATTAAACTATATAAATACAAAAACTAAAATACAATTAATAAATAAAAGAACTGCTTGAGTATGTCCAATTGTCCATTCGGTAAAAATATATACGAGTTCATGCGTGGCCGGGTTTTATCGTGTACTAAACGTAGAAAACTCTGACAAACCTTGGTTAAATATTGTCTCTTTGCACAGAATAAATAATAGTACTACGTACAGAAGGCTCACTGTATAACATAACCCCTGTTTAGTTAAAGCAAACGGGATTAAACGTTGCCGATTGGATTTTATATATACATACTTATCATTCATTAATTTTTTTATTAGTCAGCATTTTTGTAATTGTTTCTGCAACCAACTGCGATGCAGTGTTTACTTGCTTTAGACAACACCATTCTGGTGAAGGCCGCGCGACTCGGAGTGACACACGCCCTTTTTAACAAACAGAAATGTCAAAATGACGGATAGGAACAAACGATTATCGACAGTTTGTTAGATTTGGCAGACGCTTATAAATAACGCCATAACAGTGAAAATAACGCCTCACGGGTGACACAAATTATCGAAATCTGGTTTTCAATTATCGATAAGTGTGAAAAGCCTTAGTTTTATAACATTGCATAAAATACATATTTTATGTATGAACCTGACTTAAACCCTTGGAAAAGTAAAAAATGAAGTAGGTATTCTGAAGTATTTAAATAAACTTAAACAAAAAAGACCGTAAAATAGAAAAAAAAACGAGAAGAGAAAAAGAAACGAGCAGATAATAGGAACACAGATTACAAATAATTATTTAGTTAACTTCGCTTTCCACTCGCCGTCGGCAGGATGTTAAGCGTAAATCTTCACACCTTGGAACCATTGAATAAGCACAGTGGGTTTTAGAGGTTTTTTTCCGCTAATGGCATTGAAATTATTTAGTAACCTTCTCCAAAAAAACGTACCGATTTTGTTAAAATTTTCGGACATCCATGGAGTTGCGAATGTGTGGGTATTTCAATTGGATCATTACAATGTTCGTAGGTAATTCTTTGCTACGAGTGTGCATTTGTACAATAAATTTGTGCCGGTGTCTTATGGATAGTGCTTGCACGACGGATCTGAAATGTATGGAAAGATTTGCGGATCCGAATCCAGATCCGGATAAGTTCATACATTTCGGATCCGGATTGCAAACCCTACTTATGGCCTGTGCTTCATTATGGGTTCGTTTAAAAATATAGCAACGCTTTAAATAAAAATCCTTGTATAATGTACCCTACATGTTCATGGTCATAAACAGAGACATTGCTTAGCTGCTACAAAAAAGAATTAACTAAGCTGTTTCGTGATTTCCAAAGTTTGATTTATTATTATTCCCCAAACTGCAATTCAATACGAAGACTAATTGGCTCAAAGATAAATCAAGTTATATAAATAGGTATCGCAAAATTGCGGATGCCTAGTTACATACGTTTGATATATTATTATCTCCCAATAATATTGACTTATTTTGTCGTCAAAAGGGCAGTTTGAATAGATCAGAAGAGGACGGCGCTAAAGCCAGTTAAGGTTGTTGACCGGAATACAAATTATGATTCCCAAGACATCACCCCAGTAAGTCCCTCAGACTAACAAGGGAGATTTTCCTTTGAAGTGGCAAGTTTTATATTCTTTACAAAGATTACTATTATTATTTATATTTCCAATACTTTTCTGATTTTTTTTTAAAATCGTATGTTTATATAATAAACGCTTTGTTGAACTCATTATGTAGCTTTATTCGATAGCTGCTTTGATATATCACGACTCACGTGTCTCCCGGCAGTTTCAGGGTCGGTCATATGCCAAATAACTATGTACCAGTCATTTGATAGCAGTCTAAAATTGGAAGGCAATTAGTGTCGTCTACCCACTACTTGTTACTAAATGACGTCGACGTCACAGACATGTTTACACTTTTGCACCTGACTCCTTTGTTATAAGGCTAAAAATGTTAGTAACATGTCTTTGACGTCGACTGTAGCAAAGTATGGCACCAGTTTTCCTCAAATAGCACAAATTAAAATTTTAGGACTGTTCCCCCGCCCATTTACATTATTTTTGCTCAACTTAAAAAAAATAATTGATTTCAAAAAGTTTCATCACAATAACTTGCTGTCATTATTGTATACATACAAGTACTAGGTACAGTATTTACTTGCATTTTCTGTCTAGTGTTCTAGTCTGACTTTTAGTTTTGTACGGCCGCAACGTTATAGGTTATACTTATAATCGTTGTATTAATCCGAATAACCGATTTTTACTTAATTTTGATATCTTTGCCAATTTGACTGGTAAACTGCAGTATGTTTCATATACAGCCAAATATTAGAATGTAGGTATATTCTTGATTACTTGCTATTTGGTAAAAGTAAACATGAAGAGGAAATCAGACCAGGTACAAATGTAGTGCATAATTATTTTCCTTTGTAAATATTTTCACGGAAAGGTACGAACGTGTCTTGCTATTTCAGTCAGCCTAGGTACAAAAAGTACTGAGGTTGACTGAAGTGGCATGAAAAATACGAACGTTTCCGAGAAAATACGATGGTAAACAATTATGCACTACATCTGTACCTATTTTTTAAAGAATTAAGGGCATTTATAAATGTTGCTATGGATTTTTATTTATGTCACTATATTATGATGTCACTGTAAGTGTTGTATTGACTTGTACAAGAGCCCTTGAAGCTTACTTGCAATGTAAATTTTTGAATTACGAATTTCTTATTTCCCATACGTGGATTTAACTACTACTGGTGTACATAATAGTCCATTAAGCAACGAGTAAGTTAAATTATGCAAACTGGAGTTTATAGGCCTTTGTCCTTCATCTTCATGAAATAATATCTTTTCGAGCAAGTGATGATATTATTGTAAATAATTATTCAACATAACTTGTGGTATGTGAAGTTCAAGGCATTACATTTGTTGTATAGATGCATGTACTTGCTTGAAATTTCACGGCTAAGTTCCGGACGAGGAGAGTTGGACGAAGTAGTAAAGAAAGTATTGCCGTAAACGAAATTGCGTAGACAAAAAGGAAAGTTTCAAGGGGACAAGGCCATAGATTAAATATAGGTACGTAGTTATTATTATTAACATGTAACAATTAACAGTGGCCATTAAGTTTGAATGTGCTTGCCTGGTTAATTACAATTTTCGGTTGCCAACGAATCAAACATTTTGTAAGTTGCGTGTAGTCTGGAAAAGTATATGGTGTGCTGAGCTATTGTTCCCATGAATTTTATCGTGTCTATCGCTCCCAGAAACCGGTATAACGCGAGTTCTTCTACTCTCATGAATCCGTATGGTCGTTATGGATCAGCAGCTAGGCTACGTTTGTATTTAGTGGTTTGCGTGCTCCAAAAGTGATGGTTATAGCGTTGCTAAAATTTCATTCCAACTCTGTTCTACATGGGTTTGACACAGTCCAGAGTGTAGTGTTCCATATTCACATTTAAATCTGAATTTTAAAAGCTTTTGATATCGCCATTTTATGCCCTAGCCGTACTGGTACCTACGTTAAAAAAAAATTTGTGTTTTTGGATGCGAAAGCAAAAACTAATCATACTGAAGATGTCGTTTTGTTCTTCACACAGTTATACGAAATTAGAAAACAAATGTTTCATATACCATATACCATGTTTCATGAACTGCTCTACCCCTCCCCTGCCTTCAAAGGGGCTCACTGGGCCGTGCCCAACTCTTAAGGTGATATCAGACGGTTTCATTTTATATTATTCATTCAAAGTGGCACGTCAGAACACAGTGTAACCAAAATTAAGAATGAATTCATTGGTGAAACGATCCAACTATATTGGGTAAATAAAAATAAAAATATAAAAATTCATTATATTTATCATTCAATCGTTCTCCGAATTAACACACACACCCCTTACTTTAAACACAGCTCGTTTCGCACGCACGCGTCGCACAGGGAGAACGTTTAAGTACTCGGATTCAAAGATTTAAAAAGATTTGTTTTTCCATTCTCAATATTCCTCGGCTATTTTTGTCAGTATTGCATTCGACTTATCTGAGGCGCTAAATAAGGTTCTACCACCTACCGCTGTTTATATTTTCATTGCTTCTTTTTTGTTTACTTTTGAGTAAATAGCAAAATCTCAACTCAATTAGATTAAATTTAGTATAATTAGAATAAATCAGATTAGCGATGGCGAAAAGTCAGTGAATTCGTAGGAATCCGTAGATCAACTGAACACGTCTCCTTGCCCAAGCCAATATTGACACTTTTAGCCATAAAATAACAAGACCAAGTATAAGATATGTAGAGTAGTATAAGATTGCCTTAAAATTTGTTTCCAAACACTTGAATGAATTTGTTGTTTGTTCGTTGAATGAACTAAAAATCTGCTTCGTAAAATATAGATAACATTTATCAAGTTTAGGTACCTAGATAACGTATTGTTGACAAAAAAAATTTAATACTGGCTTTTGACTACGGATTATACGGACGTACTGATTGAAAATCCTATTCAAATCTGGTCACCCGCCAGTCAATTTAATACCGTGTTCGGCCAGACTGCATTGGATCTTCCTATTCCCCTTAATCGCACTTCCAATCTGTAATCCGAATCCGTTCAGCCATTTTTAACAAAAAGTTATATCTATTACAGTACACCATAATTCGTACGAGTAAATACTCGTATATTGAAGTATGTACTTAAACATAATTATTAAATGAAACCATATGGTAAAATTCTCTTTGAGTTTGTTACACAAACATAAAATATAAGTGCTGAGCTGATACAAACAGGTTCTCTGTCTATTAGGACAAAGAAAGCCTTCAGGCATTAGCCTGAGAATTAATTTTCTTATATTAAGGTCCGTCACGCTTGAGCTGTTGAGCTATTAATCAGGTGACGTGGGGTCTTGATGAAAAGCGAAATACATATTTCACGCTAGGATGATGTCGTTTGTTAGTTAAAGAGTTAAGAAGGACATCGAATTACTTTGGAGGTTTTCTGTAGATAAATAGGCCTTCTTTTGACATTCTATTTCATAGTTTTGATCACCAGTTTCGCTTTATATGCGTCGATGAACATTATATAACGAAGAAACGATTTGGATATTTTTAGGCTTTTCATAGATTCGCTCTCGCCATTAGATTTAATCTGTTTCAATATGGCCTAAACTACGCCAGCTTTATATAAAATTTAAAGGATAATAATTATATTACTATATAAAATCTGCTTATTCCGATAACTATTATAGATAAGTTTTTGGGTGACTGAGGGTAACGTTCGTGACTGGACTTGAAAATCATTAATGAGTCTATTAGATCTGATATCGACAATGCCGTTATTGTTTAATTGGTTATATTAATAACAACTGGGAGTACTATTCAAAATTGTCCCTAAATAAAGAAAAAAAAGCTCGTGTTTCAATATATCACCTACAAATGGGCTATTGCAAGTTATTGTACACAGAAGACAAAAACACCACACAGCTTGTAGCTGCTACTCTGCTCTGAAACTAGATCACAGAAACACTACTGCTAGCGACCGGAGCGAACAGTAAAGGGAGCTTAAGTATTATATTCTTTGGCTCTAATAAACATGGGCAAAATTAAGTAATTTCCATCATTAAGTCAGCACCATTATCTTAATTTAGGATATTAAGCCTTGAGCCTTGAGGTTGGTCTGACGATGAATAGATCCAAAACCCAGTTAATGACCAATAGCAAGAAGCACGAAGTGACGGTGGATGGTAACATTTTGCAATATGTCGACGAGTATATAGCTATCTGGGCCAGATAGTCTCCTTTACAGATCGCCAGGACAAGGAAATTGATAGAAGGATCGAAAACGCCTGGAGGAGCTTCTGGTCCATGAAGGAACTCATGAAGGTTAAACTCGCAATTGCACTCGCCCATTGCCCAAACCTGGTCACTAACTGAGGCGCAAAAATCCCGGCTCAAGGTTTGCCAAAGGGCATGGAGCGAAGTATCCTGGGTGTCCGAAGATCTGACAGGGTGAGGAACACTGCTTACCATCAGGCGGGCCGTATGCTTGATTGCCACCGACGTGGTTTAAAAAAAAAACAGAGCTTCGCTCTAAAGCTAGTCGTCGAAGTTGGGGTGAAGACCGCCAGGCAAAAGTGGGACTGGGCTGGACATGTCTGCCGGATGCATGATGACAGATGGGACAGAATAGCCACTAGCTGGCATCCCCAGTGTAGTCGTGGCAGAGGCAGGCCGAGAAAGAGATGGCGAGACGACTTGTATACGTTACAGCGGGATTAGCGGGATCTTGCTCAGCACAGGGATGATTGGAAAGGGAGAGGGGCTGCCTTTGCCCAGCAGTGGGACACACACATAGGCTAATAAATAAAAAATATTTTTTTAATGTCAAAAAATATCCCGTTTATGGGATAGTTAACCCTAATACTGTCCACACTTCCTATCAACACAACACGGATATTTAAATTTGCAGCAGCAATGCAGGCAACAGCAATATCTAGCCACAATACTGCATTAGTAACCCTAGTGTAGTCTGAATCGGAATGGTACCTTTAAGCTTTATGTTAGTTCTAAGCATGAAATATTTCGTACGCGCATAATTAACTAATAAATATAGTTGGTCAACCAAATCTTGTCAGTAGAAAAAGATGCGAAATTCAAATTTTATATTTTATATAACCCTTCGCGCCTACATTTTTTAAATTTGCCGCCTTTTTCTACTGGCAAGATTTGCTTGACCAACTATACATTGCCGCCTCGCCGGTGATGCCAGCGGCCATTCCACTGGACGGGACAGCAATATAATTATGCGTGTGCGATAGAGATAGGAACAGGCGGGTCACTGTACGAAATTCTTCTATATGTGCGTGTAGATACTTTAGCAGCAATATAATGCAAATTGCGAGTCAACTTACAAGCAACACACTAGGATAATGACAATAAACGTTAACGTTTCGTTGCTATTAGAATTGGGTAGGTAGAATCAGCTAAACAACATATAAAAATATACCTATACAAGGGTGCAGTGCTAAGCAAATAGTTTTATTGACTGTACCTACATTTATTACGGAGCTAGCTCTTATTCTACAAGTCACAATGGCACGTAACAACCCTCTTGCTCCTCGAATCAGAAATGTACAGCGAATACTAATTAGGATTGTTCATTTTTTTTTAAATGTTCTATTTCGAAAACCATTTCGAGATATTAGGTTTTTAAACAGTTTCCGACATTTGCTGCGATATAATAATCGAAGATTGAAGATATTTCAACAAATATACTGATGACCTTAGTTTGACCTTCTCGCGAGGCTGAATATAATAATGTCATCGTATAGTAAAAGTTATCGAACCATAGTAAATAAATCCGTCACTCACGTAATTGTCAAAGATGTCATTGTCATCAATTGTCATAATAAAAATTTTCAGTTAAACCGCTAGTTTCTTACGATTTGATTTATAATTTTTAATACCTAAACAGTAGATTTTGATTGCTTAATATATCAAAAACCTTGTTTCCACTTGTGGGAATGATTTACAAAAATTATAGTCCGCGAAGACCTACGTGAAAGACGGTGTTGTCGTGAAGTAAATGTGGAATGGAATACTTCAAGTGTTACACACAATATTGCTGTGAGGATCACGTCGATGTAAGTATAAAATTAATATTATTTTACTACGAATATTTAAAAGTCCATTTTGGTGGTCGGGTCACTATTACCTACTTATTTTCTGTGATGATGTGGCCAGAATATCTAAAGACAAACCGTTTAACACAGCTTGTCCGCTACTAGCTCCGTTTTACTGATTTAAAGTTAAATTCAACAAACAGACATACATATATGTAACTTATAACCATCTTGCAAGCAATAAATCATATACATACAAAAATACATAGTTATATTCAAAATACAACATGAAACTGAAAAGATAATTTCTAATTTCCAGGTACCTACAAGTTGCAGTTCAAGGCTCAAGCTGCTGATATCACGATCATGGCGGACAAAACTAAAGTTAATAAAGAGTTGTGAAAAATAAAACATGTCTTATTTTTTACTTTTTTATTAATTTACGAAAAACCTGTTTCCCAAAAAAGTGTATACATTATATGTTCAACATGTTCTGCACGTAAGGTTGACATTGAGGGCTTTGTTTAGTAGCATTCAGTTGAAGTTGATTTAGGTTCTACTCTTGTTGATCCAGAAAATAATTGTATAGTTTATTATTAAATCTATGCCCACGCCCAGGCACTATTCTTGCTATAACTTTACATTCTCCGCCTTCTCTAGAAATTTGTACATTATATACATCCAATAAAACTAAGGTATATAACTTAAGGCAGATTTGTGGAATCAGCTTTCACAAATTTAGCGTATTTTGAGATTATTGATTTAGGGATTCAAATAATACGACGATATTATTTATAGAAAAGCGTTATACTAACATTAATGACGTTAATGACAGGTGACAATTACAATCAATTGACAACATAGAAGGTAGGATCCTGTAGAAGTGACAATAATAACGCTTTCTCTGCTACTCCTTCTGAAAGATACATAAGACTATCCCGTTCTGACAGTTCCCCCCACCACTCATGCCTATTCCAGATCTATACTAGATTCATGATTGACAATGACAACTACATATTTTTTAATGCTTGTTGTTGCTTGTGCTTTATCAACAGCCACGACATGTAATTTACGAGAAGTCGTATCTCATATTTTCAATAAATTATAAATATTCAACCGAGCCATGAATTACTAAATCATTCAAATTGGTATCTTAAATGAACCTATATTTTCAGAAAATAAAATAAAAATGGGGGGTTAAAAAAATGAACAATGCTAATTGTCAGGTGACAATTGCCGAGACAGTGAAACACGCGGGCCAGTAATTTTCTCGTAAAATCGTGTCACTCATTTACACAGACTTCTCTTAAGTAACGTCAAAATATTTGCTTCATGTGTTATATTTTGTAGGCAAATGCGAAATACCTAATCAATGTTTTCGTATGAATTCATTTGCTATGACTTTTAATTTCTTTTAAAACTATAGAGTTCATGCAGCTATTCCAAACAGATGAAATCTGTGATTACATTCCGTAGCTGCGGACGACGGATGCTACATGATTGACGGAGACCGTAAATTTACGTTCTCGTCACTATTTATAGTACGGACACGCACAGAATTGCTTTTCACACACCGTTAAAATATAATAAACTGTTTATAGTTTGTGTTTGATACCCAGCAAAAGATGTCGAAATGATTCACGTTTACAAATCTTTATAATTATAAGTACCTGACTAAAATATACAATTCTAATATATAAGTGCCTTACAGCATAGGTACTCATACTTTACCACATATATTTGTCTAAGTACCTAACCACAACCTTATTGAGCTTACTGTGGAACTTGTGAAATTTTTGTTAGTGTTCTATAATATTAATTTTCAACTATAAAAATAATTAATGCAAAAAAGTAAAACTAAATTACAACAAATACAATATTACCCCCCACTGATTATCCCCCGGACCAAATGTGCCAAAAATACTGGCGGCATTACCTCGCTGAATGGCCAGAGATATCTTTTGGACGAGGAAAGAAAGAAAGAAAGCCGATGTGTGTAATGACCAATGCACACGCGTTTCATACGACGTTTTTATTCCACCGATTTTTGGCTCATAATCCTAGATATTAAACACGCGTGCTCTTTCAGTGTATTATTCCACTCGTGCTTTTTCATTATATTATCCGACTGAGTTAAGAAGCTAACTGATTGCTAATAATATGCATGGAAAGGGAGCCTTCTTTAATTGGTCGGACTGGCGGGCACGGGCGCGCCCGACCGCCTGCGCAGTGCGCGGCCCGGCCGGGGCGAGCGAGGGCCGGCCGGCAGTACGAGTATGACAGATGAAACACACAATACTAACTGTTTTAACTATTAAAATTTGATTAAGATGAAAGTTTCTTTTTTTCTCGCAAGTGTGTTGAAAAACGTCGTATGAAACGCGTGTGCATTGGTCATTACACACATCGGCTTTCTTATTGCGCGCTCGCTTACAGCTCGCGCGCACAATATCGCCTCGTGTGTAAAGATCAACTTCGCACACTTGTATCATAATGTACTATTATTTAAAATTATGTAGTAGTCACTCGCGAGATTATCTCATGAACCGTGATAGCTAGACAGTTGAAAATTTCACAGATGATGTATTTCTGTTGCCGCTATAACAACAAATACCTATTAAAAACAGAATAAAATAAATATTTAACTGGGGCTCCTATACAACAAACGTGATATTTTGCCGTTTTTTGCGTAATGGTACGGAACCCTTCGTGCGCGAGTCCGACTCGCACTTGGCCGGTTTTTATTAATAAAGAAATGTTATAGTAGCTTCATTACTCTTTGTATAAAAAAATCTCTAGTATAGAATCAGTTAGTCTCTACAAATATAAATGGTATTTAATTGTTGATTTTTCAAAAAAACGGAAGCGGAAATTAAATATAACCTGACAAACGGCTATACAATATGAATAGAGATCATTTTGGATGTCCATTTAATGTCACATAAACTTTTAAACTAGTGGTTTGTGAGCTGTAGATAGACCTCACGATAAGCTTAATAATTTTAAAAATTAAAAACACTTACTTCAGTGAGTCATTATCATAGCGAACTCACAATGGTTTAAGCGCCATAGACCCTACTGGCGCCGCTTATGTATTTTATGCCAATTTTCGTATAGTAATTTTGAACATTTTCCAAAAAACGAAACGACAAAAAAACTATATAACTATCGAAGCGGCTCCCAAAATTCCATGAGAATCTGTTAAGAAATGCGACCTGCAGAGAAAAATATCCGGACATAAGAAAGTATTTTTGCCCAAGCTGAAACGGAGACCTTTGCTAATGCTCGGTCAAAAACGGAGACCTTCGCTAACGCGCGGTCAATTACCGCACTTAACGGCAACTACTGGAACAGTATCCAGCACTAATAATACTTTAAATACAGCATGTAAATCCATCAGAAAGAGGCCGCAATGTCAAATTTTTTAGTCGAAGGAGCCTTATCTCCGAACGACTTTATGTAATCGTGCAACCATATGTATAGCTATATCGCCTAATCTAAGTTCTGAGCTAGTAATATCGCTATATATAGACAGGATCGGGTATTAAAGGTTTACTCAGAGTTCTTTGCTCCATTATCCTCTTAAGCAAGGATGCCTGCGCTGTTCACGCCACTTACCGATCATTCGCATTGAAGCACCAGTGAAACTTGTCACAAAACCAATTAGTTCGACTGATACAAGTGTTTGGTATGCAATTGAATCACGTGGCTGCGAGTCTAAAGGTGTGCCCTATTCTAGTCAATGTGCTGCGAGTGCGTACGACAGTTTGCTGTGTGTTGAGTGCTTTGTGCGAGCTTGGCATGTCTTCCGCAAATTAGGCGATCAATCTGAAGTCAACATGCGTGCGCTTTTGATGCGTATTCTTTTATATGGACGCTCCTTAATGTAGCGCACAGCAATATCAACATCTTCTTATTTGGATAAGTACACTAGTACAGCGCGTAGTGTTAGGTACACACTTATTTAACAAAGCGTTTCGACACATAATTCACACTGCAACATTACACTTAATTATATATGTATAATATATAAACATGTTGATCTAACGACTTAGTAATTAAATATAGTTTTTGATGCAGTTTATTTTGATCGTAGAATTTAGAGTACAAAAAATGGACTTTTATAAAACCTTGTCCAATTCATATTGTCCTTTCCTTCTGCACATCTGCATTCACGGGTTCAAAACAAAATTGACATTTTATTGACAGAGCCCTGTCGCTTTCGACTGTCGAAATAATTTTAAGAAGATATATTTTTTGCTTATCGTATAATTAGTATTTCTTGCTTAATTTCAACGTAATTTTGATACTTAAACAATCTACAACAATTGCTGTAACTGTCCTTATACATCATTTTGTATAATATACCACCATCATTTTTAGATGAATTTTTAAAAACTGCCCCTTCTCTTCATATATTACCAGTGACGCACGCTCGGGACCTCATTATTAAAAGGCAAGATATGAAGACGTACTAATAAAAACCATACTTGTTATTGAGATATTACGTAAGAATTTCAATGACTAAATCTACCTATTTTACATTTTTGCTCTAAAATCTTTACTCTGGGCTCTTACGGTGACGGACGGCTGTCTACAATAATGTTGATTTTTAAAACATTAGTTTTATGCAAATGGGAGAATTTCACATACCTAATGCTCTTACTAGACGAAAACATATTTATGCATCGGTACGTATCGGGTCGTAACACAAATATTAGTGAGAGAATTTATAGATAATTTTATTTATCTCTGATATCAATCAAGCCAACTATCATAATCATTTTGTATACAATTAATTATACATTATGTACCTATTGTCTGTAAAACTCTACTACACTATAGTATTATTTATTCTGTGACTACACGACGAATTATTGGTGTTCCAATTGCAAATGCGCCATTGTTATTAAGGGCTCTTCAGGAGCCACATTAAATGTTTCATAAACTTAATTTGATATTTATTAAACATAAAGTACTCCCGGTTCGCGGTGCTTATTTATACCTAATATAGGAGCAAGTGTGCCCTGAATCTGGTTTAGCGGTTCAGAATCGTAAATACACAACACATCGCAGTTGTCATAAATCATGTCTGTCATGTATCTTAATGGAAAATTATTTTATTTGCGTAATAATAACCGTTTAAAAACCAACTATCGAGTGGAACGATTTGTTTGTGTTTAAAAAAATGATTGAGGCCAACTAAGACAGCGGAGATGGGTCTTTAAATAGTTCCCGCGTCCCATATCAAAGGAATTATTATTAATTTGTTTTACCGCTTTCCGGATAAAAATGCTTAGAAGCAGTTATTTCAGTTAGGATTTATAACTGAAATAACTGCTTCTAGTTCAAAGAGACTTAATCAAAAGAATAACGTCTGACCGCTACGCTATTAATTGTTAATTAATCCCTGTCAGCTATCGAGCGGTGTATTTTCTTGCTCCGAGAAGAGTTTTACATATATTTCAAGGTTTTCGTTCTCGAGTCGAGTTACACACGATTAACGTGCCTACGGGGAACTAAAAAAATCTCATTCGAATGTAAGGTCACTTTAATGTCATTTTGACCCTCGCATCGCAGTGAGCCAAATCGCATTTTGCTCACTGTTTTTAAGCTGCGAAGTACCCAATAGAGATAGTGAGACGTGTTGATTTTTATTAAGTATAAAAATACATAATATTGTCTTCGGTTACCGCGATAGTTACTCATGAAATAAAACTATGAAAACGGATTATATCGCGTATATTGAATTTATAATTCATCCCGACGTTTCGAACTCTTTACAGCGTTCGTGGTCAACGGGTGACGGGGGACGGGTGGGGGTCACCCGTTGACCACGAACGCTGTAAAGAGTTCGAAACGTCGGGATGAATTATAAATTCAATATACGCGATATAATCCGTTTTCATAGTTTTATTTTATAAAAATACATTTAAAAAATATAGTTTAAATTTATAAAAATAAAGACGGTAAGTATTTAATTCTGGATTATTTTTGACTTCCCATAATGGATTAACTAGTCAACCTATTTTAAATCGATTTTTCACCTCAGCAGCTCAAACAAGGGCATCTTGGAATTAAATACTTACCGCCTTTATTTTATTTTTATTTAAACTATATTTTTGAAATGTAGTTTTATACTTAATAAAAAAATCTACTCGTCTCATTATCTCTATTATATTTGATATTAATTTATAGTTGCTTATACTTACTTCTAACTACAACGGTCTTATTTACAAAGACCAGTAAATTATAAATTAAAGACGAAAAGGACAGATACGTTTACTTTGCATAACAAAACAAGTCAGGTACCCAAATGTAATTAAGAATCTTTGCTTCGTTAATTAACATTAACTCAAAACAAAGATAGAGGTTTGTGCTTGAATATTATTTTCGTGTGTTGCCGCCTAACTTTTCATTTGTGTTACCTACCTAAACTTAGATCTTAGGTGCACGTTATTGCAAGCTTAAAATAAGAGACTTAAGAGAGAGGAAAAGAGGTTTCTGGTGATAGATCCGGGAAGGTCACGATAAAAATAAATATACCTAAATATCAACGGGTGACCACGAACGCTGTAAAGAGTTCGAAACGTCGGGATGTATTATAAATTCAATATACGCGATATAATCCGTTTTCATAGTTTTATTTCATGAGAAATTGAGTTTATTTTAAGTAGTTCATGCCTCTTGTTTCTTGTTTGTTCTTGATTTGATTTTTGACTCGATTATAAACAAAACACCGCGACAATACTAGGATAGCGTTATTGTAGGCGAATAGTTAGTCTTGTTAAATAGTGAGTTGATTTAGTTTTCTTTTGTTTCAGATGATTTCCTTGATCATCAGCGCTGATTTTAAAAACATGTGATCGTCTGATGTCTTCAAAGAATGCTATATACTAGCGAGCCGACGATTCACAATGAAACAGAATTTCGAGGCGCGTGTGAGCACTCGGAGTGCGTCGGGAGCTTGTCGCACACTCCCAACACCTCCATGCCCTTCAACTACACTGACGCACATCATGGAATGGTGTGCATGTTTGAGACAACGGCCGAGGACTTCATGGGATCGTCTCTTTTCCAAATGTGTGTGCTTTTTATGTACAGTGCCGTGTTTGTGGTTGCCCTCGTGGGCAACGGGCTAGTGTGTTTCGTGGTACAAACGTCGCCGCGCATGAAGACGGTGACGAACTACTTTATAGTGAATTTAGCGGTGGGGGATATTCTAATGACGCTGTTCTGTGTGCCGTTCTCGTTCGTGTCGATGCTAGTTTTGCGCTACTGGCCCTTCGGCGCCGTCATGTGCAAGGTTGTGAACTACTCGCAGGCCGTGTCAGTGCTCGTGTCCGCGTACACGCTGCTCGCTATCTCCATCGACCGCTACATGGCTATCATGCGACCTTTGAAGCCCAGGCTTGGAAAGGCCACTGCCAAACTTGTAGTAGCTGGCGTGTGGTGCGGTGCATTAGCTACCGCTGCCCCTATACCGATCGTGTCTAATTTGCAACGTCCTTCGCTTTGGCATGAAGCGTGCGAAATGTAAGTTAAATGCTGTACTGTATAGTGTTATAGTCAAACCTGTTTCTGTAACAAAGAAAGCTATGTAAAACGGTCTGTTCCAAAAATACCTATGCAATCGAATTTAAACTGTCGTGAGTCATACTAACTGTTAGGTTAGTTTAGGCTCACTGTGACAATGTCACTGTCAGTGACAGCGCTACTCATACATTGTAAGTGCTTCTAAATGGAGACCTAGGCTCTCGGAAACATGTCGCGCGAGTGACAAAAAAATACGTGAATTAAACCGTAAACATAGGTTAATATACCTATATATATTTCCTTGAATTTTACTATTTAACTACCAAATTTAACAAGAGTTTCCAACACAACAGCCAAAAACTTTGTCACTGGCTTTTCACTTTAGATTCTCATAAGCTTTTATAATTCCTAAAACCTACCCTTATCGTGGGTAAGTGTAGTAAATATGATCCGACTTTAGTAATTGTTAATATTAATTACTTACACATTTATTTAGTGACGTCTGCGGCGAGCTTTGGGCGAGCGCGGAGCAGAGTTCGCAGTACACGTGCGCTCTGCTTGGGCTGCAGTTCGCGCTGCCGCTGTGCGCGCTCGTGTGCACGTACACGCGCATCGCGCACGCCGTGTGGGGCGGCCGCCCGCCCGGCGAGGCGCAGAGCGCGCGCGATACGCGTATGCAGCGCTCCAAGCGCAAGGTAAGCTCTTCTCAATACTCGATGTGTTCAAAATACAAGTGGGTTTTTATGGCCATTTATGATGTGACACAAAGTTCATATTTTGAATACTTTATCAAAAAGCTGATAGTGAGGTCTACGAGAAATAACTAATAGTCAAAAGTGGTCAATTAAACAATATATACAGGTTGATCAATCCAAATGGGTCAGTATGTAGAAGTCAGAAACTATGAGAAATAGCGAAATCTGTTCTTAGGAACCATGGCGTCGATTTTAGATTTAATAAGAATGACATTCAACCTTTTTTTTTAACTCTCATACATAACCGGGAATCGAACCTGCTCAATATTCTTTATGTAATCACGTGTAGTACTTCTTTGTATAATTGATCCTGAAAGTATAAGATTATGTATGAAAGAATTAAGATTTAAAAAAACTTCTCCCTACTAACCCATTTGGATTGATCAACCTGTATATAGACTCGGACAACGCTAAGTTTGACGCAGCAATTGACAAACTTAGCTTGGTAAGACTCTTCCTACTACATATTTATATGCGAATTTACAGGCATTTACGAAACATACAATTAAAGTGAGCTTATCGATTTCATTAGTTCAAGCGAGGGTAAAATGTAAATCGTTGAATTTTATCTACTTATACTAATTCACCACTACTATGCTGCCTACCTACCTCACCTACCAGTGATATGCGATTGACATGTTAAAACAATATTCAGGTTTCCCATTTAGCGACGGAAGATTAAAAATGTGCCAAATAACTCGGTAAGCCACCGAAATTCTCCCGCCGCTTGCAAGCAATATTGCGATAGGTTTGCTTCAGAGATATTTGTGTTTATCCAATTCAGATCAAGTTTGAGATTTCCATTGTATTTAGATGTCTACTTATCATTCGAAGAACAATAGCCGTCCAAAGACGGTAGTCAGTCTGATAACAAAAGGTTTGAAACGTTTATATTAATTATGTTATCCTTTCCAGATGATCAAAATGATGGTAACAGTGGTCGCTGTGTTTACGATTTCCTGGTTGCCACTCAACGTTTTTATTGTAAGTATTTAATACTCCGATTCATATTATTCCAAAAAGTTTAGGATTTAGATTTTGAAAGCTGATTACAGTTTTGATATAGATATGTCGCGCGAAACGCAGTGCGAATCGTTTTAAGGTTCTATAATATTAATCTCTGTCTTGAGGGTTTTGCCTGTGCAATTGTGGACGAAGTTTTCATGACGAATAACTACCGGAAATATATCCTGAAGGACGGCACGGTTGACATTTGTCGCGCATGTCGCTGTCACTAAGGCAAATTATCTCCGTACTTGCACCGACATAATTTCGAAGCCAGGATTATTCACCAGCAACTTGCTCTCCTAGTATACGGCCTTGTGGATCGCAAAGTGGCGTACCTACTACAAGCACTCACCTGCGCCAGTTCTCAACAATGGTCGTGCCACACTCTATTAGGATCAACCCATGGTCACTGATAGGACTATTGTAGCCGATAAGCCTGTCATAGTGCTTTAGCGCTGATAGATCGATCGCCGGGTCGTGCTACGTCACTATCCCCATCATGAGAAGGACAAGTCTAGTAAGTAAGTTCCTAGACTTAGCTCACGAGATAACCGCCATATAGCATGTTGATTCGACGATAATTGTCCCGATAGTCATTTCAGCGAACGGTCTCATAGCGAAGAGTCTCGATCAACACCTAGAGAGACTCTCGTTAGGTAGCTGGATCAAGGCTCAGGTGAAGAAGGCGGTAGTCTTGGACATGGCGCGTATAGTACTTTGGTTCGTCACTCTGCGGCCCTAACCACCGGCAGCTTAGGCCCTAACCTGCTGCTGGCGGCACCCTAGGTTCGATTTTTTATAATCAAAACACACACGTACACATGTTATGCAAGCCATATCTAGTTTGTCTTCTTCTTCTTCCTGCCCTTATCCCACGTTATGTGGGGTCGGCACAACATGTTTTTCTCTTCCATTCTCCTCTATCTTTCGTCACCTCAGCACTCACTCCTTTCTTTCTCATATCCTCTTTCACACAATCCATCCATCGCTTTTTGGGTCTACCATACGCTCTCCGTCCATCAACATTCATCCCTAACATTCTTTTGCCTATATGGCATTCATCCCTCCTCATCACATGCCCATACCACGCTAACCTACTACTTCTTATCTTCTCCGTTACTGGTGCTACTTTCAAACTTCCCCTAATATACTCATTTTTAATCCGATCCTTTCTCGTCACTCCACACATCCATCTCAACATTCTCATTTCCGCTGCGTGCACTCTTCTTTCATCCGTTACTTTCATCGCCCAGCATTCTGATCCATACATTACAACAGGTCTCACGATCGTCCTGTAAATTTTCCCCTTAAGTTTAAGAGGCATTCGTGGATCGCAAGTTGTTCCAGAGACCTGTCGCCATTTCATCCATCCCGCATTTATTCTATTTTTCACGTCACGGTCTATGCGTCCGTCGCCCTGGATCAATGACCCAAGGTACCGGAAGTCGGGGCAGACTGGTAGGGATACACCATCTAAGGCAATATGGGAAAAACTGGATAGACCACCGAAATCGCAGAACATGTGCTCCGTTTTGGTTCTGCTTATTTTCAGTCCCACACTTTCCAGCTTTTCTTGCCATTTTACCAGCCTGCTCTGGACCTCAAGTGCATTATCTCCGACAAGAACAATGTCATCGGCAAACAGCATACACCAGGGTGCCTCCTCCTGTATATTCGATGTCAGAGCAGAGCATATCTAGTTTGTATAGAATGCTTTTTTACTCCCTTCTTTTTTTTGTGTTTCCACTTAGTTATTGCATGTTAATTGTACTTTTGTGGACATCTGTTATTGGCTATATTTTCTGTTCACTATGATTTGTATTAATTTTTGTATTGCTGTTGATGCCCCAAATAAATAAAATAAATAAATGTGTTTGTATGTATTTTGTATTATTTCTGTATGTCTTATACTTTGATATTTAACTTTTACGAGTATGTTCATATTAAAATAATTTAAGATCTATTAGAAGAAAATATATCGTTAACAAATTGTAAAATCAAAGTTGTCCAGGAGAAACACTATGCCGGCCGTTCACATGGGAGTTCTATTTAAAGCGTAGGTATCCAATTTAACGTTAATTGTTTATAACTAGTACTTTATAATATCGATCTTGTTGTTTTTCCCAACGGACTTAAACTTTTTCGTTTTATTTTAAAAGTTGCTTCCTTTGCTCCCTTTGTAATGTAGGTATTTCTTAGACTGAACGATCTCATTAGCATCCATTTTTTACAAGAACTATTAAATCAAATTATTTATTGAAATTATGTAAGTTCCCAAAAGTTTTCTTTTAGACTCAACTTACATAATTTTCTAAATAGCAAAAGTTTTGTAAACGTAATTATTGATTCGTACTTCTTTCCAGGTGTTATGGACGACGCATGAGAGCGACTTGGAGTGGGGTACGTGGCCGGGCATGCCGTACGTGTGGTTTGCGAGCCACTGGCTGGCCATGAGCCACTCATGCTACAACCCCATCATCTACTGTTACATGAACGCGCGCTACCGCCGCGGGTTCAAACAGGTCTGCATCTTGTATTGTGGCACAGGTGTTGTGAACGACGCACGAGAGCGACGCGGGATGGGGCGCGTGGCCGGGCATGCCGTACGTGTGGTTCGCGAGCCACTGGCTGGTCATAAGCCACTCCTGTTACAACCCCATCATCTACTGCTACATGAACGCGCGCTACCGCCGCGGGTTCAAACAGGTCTCCGTCTTGTATTGTGCATCGCGGCAGCAGTGCGTCGCGATCACATATTTTTAGTTCTAGCTTTCGATCCTGTCAATATGTGAATTGTATATTATTGACAGATGACCCAGCGGTGATTTCAAGATTGGGTAAATACACTAGTGCTATATAATATAGTAAAATTATCTACTGTAAAAATCGCCAACAAATATTGAGGTTCTGCCCAGGGTGCATAGACAAGATGCCAATCGTTAACGCTCCGTAGCGAACCAAACGCAAATGTCTCTGTCACACTAATATGGAAGAGTGATAGAGAGAGATAACTTCGCTACGCTACGGAGCGTAAACGATTGGCAACTTGTCTACGCACCCTGGTACCAATAGAACAAACAAGGCTCTTTAAATATACTACTGACCATTTCAGCCGTCTTAGTTTGTAGGTCTTGTTTCAAATTAAATTACAGTCCGTTAACTCTCAGAATGACATTCGTTTTTCGGGTAAAATCGGACGTAATCGCGTAATAGAAATGACAGTGTCTTACTGATAAACTATATGTATAGTTAATACCACCATAACTAGTAAGTAAGTATTTAATTTCATATTTTTCGGCAATTAATTTAATGGGGACTCATCTCAAAAAGGGTATTTCTGTGAATGGTCAATCACGAAAAATCATATATAATAAAGATATAAATATTTTTGAGAAGAAGCGGAAATAATATTGTCTTCGGTTACCGCGATAGTTACTCATGAAATAAAACTATGAAAACGGATTATATCGCGTATATTGAATTTATAATACATCCCGACGTTTCGAACCCTTTACAGCGCTCGTGGTCAACGGGTGACGGGTGAAGAAGCGGAAACTTAAGAAAAGTATAATTGTAAATATTTAAATAAAATTCAAGACCGGGTGATAGAATTAACAGGAATTTCAAAAAATACATTAACAAAAATATTGAGCGAGGCCGACCAAAAGCCTCCATCCATGCCCATTGAAACGCCAAAGAAAAAGAGACCGATAAAGGACTTTTTAATACAGTTGCTCAAAAAGTGCTACTTTACGTAGCTGTTTAGCGTGCGGAAAGTTAGTTTTCGCGAACTAGTGCTTTTTACTTTTCCAATTTTTTTAAATTTATACTTGTTCCAATTCATGACTACTTATTGATGAGTGTTAATATTAGTTTCCTTTAAACGTCGTAATCAACATAAAAACCTACTGTTAATGTAAGAATACGAAAATATACATATTTTATAATTTAATTACTTACCTCATCATCATTATAACACGATTATTTTTTAATATTGAATATTGAAAAACCATTCTTAATAAGTTGTCTGAATGGAACGGAATAGCTGCCGAAACGCCTGTCAAAGAAGAGGCGTTTTTTCTTACTTTTACTACCTACTTAGAGGTGTTTTAAGTTTCCAAAGTTTATATTCCTTACTTGTTGTTTTTATTATTTTTTCGCAACTGTATTAAAAACCTCGTTCGATACACGTGAGGAAATGTCATTCTTCACTCGTCCCGAGTCTTGCCACTCGCCTACGGCTCGTGGCAAGATATCTCGGTACTCGTGGGTAATGACATACTTTCCGCACTAGCATCGAAATGTACTATTTTAATACAGTTGCTCAAAAAGTGCTACTTTTCGTGGCTGTTTAGCGTGCGGAAAGTTGGTTTTCGCGAACTAGTGCTTTTAACTTTTCCAATTTTTTAAAATTTTTACTTGTTCCAATTCATGACTACTTATTGATGAGTGTTAATATTAGTTTCCTTTAAACGTCGTAATCAACATAAAAACCTAGTGATAATGTAAGAATACGAAAAATATGCATATTTCATATTTTATTACTTACCTCTTACACGTTTGTTTTTTAATGTTGAAAAACAGTTCTTAATAAGTTGTCTAAATGGAACGGAACGCCTGTCAAAGAAAAGGCGTATTTTCTACTGCAAGAATGTTTTAAGTTTCAAAAGGCAACATTCGATATTGTTTTTATAAATATAAGATACACAAATAATCGTAAATAATGATATTTAGGTAATAATAGTATAATGTTTTAATATTTACAATTGTTTCTGTCTTATAGAACATGCATTTAAAAAAAACTTTCATTGAAGTGGGTTCAATAAAAATCTATTCTAGTCGAATAAAAGCTAGAAAAACACCTCTTCATAATGTCAATGTCAATGATGTCACAGAATTAATAATAAAAAAGTTTCGAATTCCATTCCTTACTTGTTGCTTTTCTTATTTTTTCGCAACTGTATTAAAAATGTCGTTCGATACACGTGCGGAAATGTCATTCTTCAATCGTCCCGAGTCTTGCCTGGCAAGATATCTCGGTACTCGTGAAGTAATGACATACTTTCCGCACTAGCATCGAGATGTACTATTGTGTTAAATCTGGATAGTTTTGATTACGATGTAATCTGGAGGATGGTATATGATTTCCGTAAAAGATTCAAAGATCTCCCGAGTTTGAAAAATTGTATAATTTTACCATGTGAATTGAAATATGTGACTGGTATTAACAACTTTATATAATTTTCGCCAGAATTAGTAAATGACGGTGTGACGTTCTGTTTTAAATACAAATACAAATACAAATGTTTATTTCATAGAATATGGTACAAAGATGGTCAAATTACAATAAGTGCGGCATATTCTGCCTCTATCGGCGTAGAAATATGTATTACTTACAACTAAGTTGCTATACCTACTTGATTATTACTAACATGCATATAATATATTTTAATATTTACATATCCAGTTTTTACAAACCTTATAATTACCTTTACTTTACCTTTTCAAATTACCTCCGGACGAATTTCAAATTCTGATTCTATTTTATTTAGATTATGACAAAAAGTCAAATCGCAATATAGTCATCAACCTATGGATGGTATAGAAAGGATGCCAATCTCTTAAGGCAGAATTGTTGCAAAAGTGATCGCTTTAGCTTTAAATAATAGTTCCTAATCTCTCCGGTGGCGCTAGTTAGGCTCTGGGACATAAGGCAATAAATTACCCGACCAAATTACGTAGGTTGTTTTTGGTAGTATTTCGGTGTATGGTGGCGCCGCCTAATTACTGTTTTTTGATGGACACTTTTCATACATAGAGATTTGGCTCCTTTATATAGTCTCCATGCATCAACCGAATATTAAGCATAGATAATGTCATTAAATTAGGGCTTATTTTACATTGACAATGTATGATTTTAATTATTGTAATACTATAAATATTTGATTTTAATTATCTATTCTATTTGTTATTATTGTTTATAGATTTATTTTAAAAGACTACATTAGAAATAAGTAGACATAAAATGTTGCTACGCCCTAGTAGGGTCCATGATTGTACTCACTTTATTTTAAGAACATCTGTAATACCATGGTTGCAACGAATAAATGAAATGAAATGAAATGAAATGAGATAAGAGGTAATATCCTTAACTTTTTGCGGTAAGTTAAAAACTTTTTGTGAGTTAATAAGAAAGCTGAACAGCCGTATCACGTTCGCGTGTTACCGCCGATACCCGATGTATCTTTCTAAAATCCGAAGGTCATTCTCAAAGTTAACGGACTGTAATTTCTTCAGTAATAGGTATCCAGAATAAGGTAGGTACTTAATGACTTTTTGATTCAGTGCTTTGTGTCCGCTACCCAAAAGTTGTCTGGAAGAGATCGAGATCCTTAGCGATAAGACCATATCTTGTCTGCCTCTATCTTTAACAAATATTTTTCTTTGAGTTGTATATTTTGCTAAGGTGCGCCAATGTATTCTATTTATCCATCTTTCTAATCTGCCAGTAGTTATGAGAAATATTTATTACAGGCATGTTTGTGTGTAATTTATTTGTTTTAATAGACCGCGAGCCAGGCGCAAATTTTGTCAGTCATCGCCTCCCGAGCGATTCCTCAACCCACTAACGGAGTTAACCACTATACGAGTTTTCGCCCGGGAGGCGATTGGTCATGGAAATCTGTTCCTGGCCCGCGGTCTATAAGTTAAAACATGATTGATGAACATTAAAACCACGTAATAAAAGTCAGATCACTGAACCATAAAAGCAAAATATTCATACGATTACGTGCTAATATCATTAAATACTGGCCCGCAACCGTCAGTTTACTCTTTCTAATTCTGGATACGAGTGACATAATTACTATAATTGGATTAATTAGTTTACAGTTATTCACTTATTAAGTTTAACTACCGTACCGTAATTTTATATCAATTTCAAACTTAACATCCAAATGAACCTATTTGATTTTAGGTATTTCTAAAAGTTTAGAAAAATGTTTTCTAAAAAGGATTTTAAATGTCAAGTTTTTTCGAAGGGACACAAAAATGCTTTTATCCAAAGCACACAAATGGAGACAAAAGGCCAGGGGAGTTGTTGGACACTCGCCCTAATGAACGAAGCGGGTACCTTTTGATTAGATTCTGCCATTGGCAAAGTGTACTGCGCAAAGCCTCTGTTGGGGCTCCGCGAGAATACTTGTAATAATAAGAACAAAACCGGCCAAGTGCGAACGGCAAAAAAAGCACGTTTGTTGTATGGGAGCCCCACTTGAATATTTATTTTATTCTGGTTTTAGTATTTGTTATAGCGGCAACAGAAATACATCATCTGTGAAAATTTCAACTGTCTAGCTATTGCGGTTCATGAGATACAGCCTGGTGGCAGACGGACAGACAGACAGACAGTGGAGTCTTACTAATAAGGTCCCGTTTTTACCCTTTGGGTACGGAACCCTAAAAACCAGCTTTTCTGTAGGTATTATCTGGTCCACAGTGACGAACGTTTTTTTTATTTTATTTGGGGCTCCGTTAAACATTTCGGGTTCCAAAAGGGTTCCGTCACCAAAATAAGTTTTAGAACCGCTGGATTAGAAGATAGAATCAACGCGAATGACGTAGATTTAAAAAATAAAAGCAATGGTAAAGCTTGAGCTAGCCCGTGTTGTCCTTTAATGTTTTTATTGCGATAGAAAATAAGGATTTTTGTTTTGTAATTTAAGTATACCTATCATAGATCCCACCAATGACCGCCACAATAGTCCAAGGCCTGACATACGCAGACAATATATTTCACGAATGTGTTGCGACATTTAGTACAAAAGAACAAAACTGTAGAACCCCTATTTATTGCTGGTCCTAACGCTGGACCAGGAAGTTTGAACTGATCATTTTAAATCTGATTCAAGATCAATTTGTAATCGTCATCGTGATTGTGATAATTTGCTGCATTGTGTATATGCAGCGTCCGAGCGTTAGTTGCCTTTATTATACTAGCGACCTTTGTGACTAGCGACCCGCCCCGGCTTCGCACGGGTAGTTCAACTAATTTACACAAAACCTTTACAAATTATACATAAAAACCTTCCTCTTGAATAACTATCTATTAAAAAAACGCATCAAATCCGTTGCGTAGTTTTAAAGACAGGGACACAGACATACATAGGGACAGACAGACAGCAGGAAGCGACTTTGTTTTATACTATGTAGTGACGTAGGTAAAGTGACAACAAAAAAACGCTCTGTGAAGATTTCTAGGCAGTGACTGAACTGACCCCTAGTGTAAATTTCAACGTTGCGTTAAGTGTCATTTTGTATGGGATTTTGAGTTTCCAAAACGTCCCGCTTGGCGCGCTGTTCAAATCCAAGCCAAAATGAGACTTAACGCAAACGCATCGTCACGTCACGCTATCGAATAAAATTTATACTAGGGGTTCAGTACACCTCTGGTGGCAAAACGTCCTAATTTCTACTACATTCATCGTATCCATTTAAGTCTTTAAGAGCTGCTAATCGAACTTGATGGACGCCGTTACCGTCCAATTCGGACGGTAACGGCCGGCCAAGGCAAACACTTTGAGCTAAATAATGTTTTCCTAGATACTTGCCTTCCAGTCATTTTTATTTGCCAATTGATTAGTATAATCTACTGTACCAATAGGTGCTAGTTGTAGCTAAGTAGAAATCTAGCTAATGTAATAGAAATCTCCAGGGCAACTTGTATAAATATACCTAGGTACAGCAGAGAAAAGGCACCCCCCCTGCATACAAAGTTCTGTAAATTGGTATGGA
Organism: Cydia strobilella; assembly: GCF_947568885.1. Classification (NCBI taxonomy): domain Eukaryota; kingdom Metazoa; phylum Arthropoda; class Insecta; order Lepidoptera; family Tortricidae; genus Cydia; species Cydia strobilella. The sequence continues at coordinate 10,841,906 of NC_086048.1, forward strand.
CGTGGGGTAACTTTTCTCTGCAGCTGTTGCATTTCATATGTAGTTTTTTTTATATGAAGCTTTTATTTCCCATATAAATCCAATAATCCGAGAGCTCCAACAATAACTTCAACTAGTTGTTTGGAAATGGAAAATTGTAGGTACTGAATTACCGTGAGCCTAACTGTATAAATAATATATAACCACAAATAAACAAACCCATATAAAATAACAAAATAAACGATAAGGAAAATTATATCGCTGAATCATTACCCGATCCATTGACAAGGCGAATCTATAGATGTCTGGTTTTGTCTGCTAGCAATAACACTGTATTTGTTTCTGACAGGTACTCGGCGGCTTGCTGTGTCTCAAGCCCACCGAGGCCCGCTCCTGTCATCGGTCCAGCGTCTGCGAGGGCGTTCCAATGTCAGGTTATTCTCGTTCATTATCTAAGACAATAAGTTTTACACATATGTATAAGCCTAAGCGAGTAAAACGAAGGACCAATTAGGGGAGAGGGGGCGAAGTAGGGAATATATGTAAATAATAATGGGAGTTGAAATAGAAAAACCCGTGTAGTTTAAGATTTTGATCTCGTCGCTCGCACGTGCTTGAGATGCACCCGCGAGCCGTATGAGGGTCGTATCGTGACAAAATCAATACTAATACTAATTGTTAAATTAGAATCGGCCTCAGTATCGGAAAATAGACGTGACAATGTAGGTAAGTAGTAGAATAATTATGTGCGGTTGAGTGATCTGAAAACATCCTAATAAATAAAGTACAACTACATTGTTCCTTGGTACCATTTTAAAACAAATATGTTCAACTAACGATAAAAATAAAAATACATAAATTTCTATAGGTACGTCTTAACTTCTACTTCTATCTTATACCTTTAAACGAGCAATTCTTTTATATATCATCATCATTCGCTTGCCCTTGTCCCATTCACTTGGGGTCGGCGCAGCATGTCTTTGTCTTCCATACCTCTCTGTCACCCGTCATCTCATCATTCACTTGCGTTAGTTTCATATCATCTTCAAATCAATCAATCAATCAAAAATCAATCAATTCAATCAATTCTTTTATATGTATGTATATTTATATATTTCGGGCATCTCGGATACGGCTCTAACGATTTCGATGGAAATTGCTATATGGGGGTTTTCGGGGGCGAAAATCCATCTAGCTAGGTCTTATCTCTGGGAAAACGCGCATTTTTAAGTTTTTATATGTTTTCCGAGCAAAACCCAGATATTTCACAGTTTATTCATCAACGTTTCAATCCTTATTAGACGTTAGGATGCATAAGTTATCTAGGCAGGCATCACCTAAAACAGAACGGATTTGTCCAATTTTACGCCTTGAAATAATAAATAGCAGATGGGTGACAGTTTTCGTATGCAAAAAAAGAAAATTGTGAAAATCCATCTACAACATTAGCTAGCCATACACGCACGGATTTGCCTGTCGGATCTGCCTGAAAGATCTGTCTGGCGGACACATCCGTCAATGTGTGGCGAGAAATAGACACACATTTGTCCGCCGGATGCCCGTCCGCTGCCCATCTGTGTCTATTTCTCGCCACACATTGACGGATGTGTCCGCCAGATACATCTTTCAGGCAGATCCGACGGGCAAATCCGTGCGTGTATGGCTAGCTAATGTCAAATTTCGCAGCTTTAATGGTGATTGACAATATTTGTAAGTACTTACTAGAATCTGGCGTTATGTTGTCGTCTTTGTTGCTCCATTTTCGTTAATCCTTAAGCATTGAGCTTTCGTGAGACATTTTGCTGCGTAAACATGACGTTAGGAAATTTGAAGGCGTTATTAGTGGATCCCATCTTATCCTCATTTGTTGAGCTAACTTTCAGGAAAAATTGTTATATTATAACATTGACAACAAACAGGGGATTTGGAACAGAGACAAATGGCCTATCTATATAATATTATTGTGATTATCATTCTTTGGCATTAAGATAGATAGGTAGTATGTTAACATGAAGTTATATTCTTGGGTTGGAAAACGGCTTTAAAAAACAATAAGTTGGAACGGTCAGCAGCAGAAGTTACTAAGCGGGCGAGGTGTTCAAAATTACTTTGACATGCTCTTATTCTCTTAACAATAAAGTCGCGTCAAGATTATTTTGAATACCTGGCCCGCTTATAAACTTCTGCTGCTGACCGAACAAGTTGAATTATTATTTTTTATACAGAAACTTTACATTGTAAGAAAATAAGCTAACTATTTGTTATAATAACGCGATAAAAAGTTGGGATATTAGAAAGTACTATTCCTCGGCTTCACGACAGCATTTATGCATTCTGTTCAGTTACTGGTGAATTTCTAATAGGTACTTGGACTTGGACTTTCGGTAGCCGTTTAAGACGTATAACATTCTTACGGTAGATATCGCTAGGGCCTCCCTTAGGCTCGTATATGGTGGAAATATTCGATGTATCGTTCGCAGATGTTTCTGCTGGATACAAAATTAATTATACTTACGATTTAAAACACTACAAACAACATTTTTTTTTAAATTCACAACTATGTTTAAATCTTATAATACAAACAACCTGCACTAATTAACAAGTGCTAAGTTAAGGAACAGTTTTAGATGATACTACAAAATTTAATTTCCCTTGTTCTGTGCTGGAACCTTATCTTTTCATTTAATCATCCTTTTGACCTAATGACTCGACACGTATTTTACATTTAATGCTCACTGCCAGTAAATTTGTGATTAAAGTGAGTCGGGTTATTTGATCCTGGTTATGTATTAACTTATAATTAATATTAAGCATTTTTCTTCAGAAATGGTGGGCCTAAACTGCTCTTCGGCCCGGCGCGGCGTGGCCGGTTGCCGGTGCCGTCCCCGAAACGGCGTTCTTGGCAGCTCAAAATGCAAGTGCAACTCCCTGGAGCTAAAAGTGTGTCCAACTGCGCCAAGACCCCCAGCGGCGCCGGCGCGCGCCCTCTCGGTCCGTTCCAATTATTTCACCTAGACTGACTGACTATGGTTGTTTCATATTGACCTAGAAAATACACCTGTAAATATCTGATCTCATATGCACATGCAGGTTGTTGGTGCAACATAATGAAAATGGTCGCGTACTGTGCGGTTTAAGAGGAATTTCCTCCCGCGGACGCTCCGGCTGTGGAATGAACTCCCTTCCGAGGTTTTCCTGAGGGTCTACAGTATGGGGTTCTTCAAAAAAGGAGTGTACAGGTTTTTAAAAGGTCGGCAACGCGCATGTAACACCTCTGGAGTTGCAGGCGTCCATAGACTACGGTGACTGCTAACCATTAGGCGGGCCGCATGTTTGTTTGCCACCGATGTGGTATATAAAATAAACACGTGAACGTGATAGAAAAACACTATGCCGTTTTTTGCAGATGCAAATTAATAATGAAGTGTGCATTACAAAAGTGAAAAAAAAAACTATCTATTTATCTGTATCGTTGTGTGCATGATGCGTCTTGCTTGGAAAAGTAAATTATTGAAGTGAGTGATGTTAAATTAATTATACTACCCGATAAGATTTATACAATTTGAATGGAATTGAATGTATTGTTGTGATATCAACACATATGTCGGATAAAAAAGGAGTACAATACGCGGTGTGACTGCAATCAAACAATTTTGATGTTTGTACATGTACCTAATCTATAGAATTAAGGATTAACAAATAATATTTGTTATTGTAAGTACTTATCTGAAATTACAAGTTTCAAAGAGAGATAAATGAAACTGATTAAAAGGGAGATAGTGGGAAAAGTTCCAGCCAAGTTCTCTACAATCCCTACAAATCGAGTAGTCGACAGGTTTGTTAATTTTGTAACTGAATTTTACATTTTTGGCATGAGTGTAGTCAATAATGTAAAAATTAAGGTGAAAAGTCAGAATTAGGGAGTCTTTTAAGGAAGCAGTGGGACGAATATATGGAGTTATAACCGCTATGATTGGTCACGTTCCTTCCAAGTCTTATGTCATTCTCCGCCTCAACCGCGGGAAAAAGGAACATGAATAACAAACATCATGTCTGTACAAAGATCTATGTAAATTTTGATGTTTTTGACTCAATTCCTATGGGAACGCAGTATCAATTAATGTAAAAGTAGAAAATTAAAAAGGATGTATTTGTAAAATTTGTTTCATTATCTTATAATTTACTTATATTAAATAAAGGAAATTTATAAAATAGTTACCAGTTAATAGCAACCAAAGTTATGTATCTATTCAGTTTCATTTTGTGTTTAATGAAATTTCATTAAACACCAACTTTTGAATATGATTGAATGATTAATAACCGTTACCAAGGAAACATACCCGTAATAAACTTAATATATCATAACATAAATAAACACGCAAAAATAAAGTAACAGTACCTACACGTTACAAACCTTATCAGTAGAAGACAGGTAAAACAGTGAGCGGCCTTATCACTGAAAAACCCTTGTAGCTTTCAACAAACAGGACTCCACAGTCAGTATCAAATATGAGTAACTACTAACTACCAAAGTGGCCAAATATATCATAATACACCTTTGTTACTGTACTTTGGTTGTTTGTTGTTGTGTGTTTATTTTTATATTAATGTATGTACTTAGCAGACACTTTGTTCCGTGCGTCTTTACCCGAAAAATACGATAAAACTGTAAGTAACGGAATAAGGTATCAGATAGATATTTTAATGACTAATTTAAATACGTCAAAAAATAAACTAAGACTGGTTAAAGAGTAAACCTTGAATGAAAGTAGTTTTGTTACGTTGTTAAATTACATAAACAAGGGCTGGCCAAACAATAAGTACTACTAAATGGCTGAAAATGTTAAAGGTATTGGTGGTGGTGTTAACGATGAACTATTTGCGGTGAATAACATAATATTTAAAAACAATTTAATTTTAATTCCGAGATTGATGCGAGCGGAAATGCGACGGACATCTTGGCATTGATCGGTGTCAGAGACGCGCTAAGCAAGTTTTGTTTTAGCCTGGAATTAATAAAGAAATTGGCGTCGAGATACTCGGGCAAGGGTGCACTCGGGCTCCACAAGGAGCTCAGTAAACGCCTGAGGGAGGCAACGGGCGACCCTCGCTCGGGCAGCTTTCTCGCACAAAGGATTGCCATTGCAATACAGCGCGGGAAGGCTGCCTGCGTGTTGGGAACCCTGCCAAAGGGTCCCGGTTTAGTGGTAAGTTTTTAGTATTTATTTGTCTTTTTAGTTTTAGTTACTTTATTTTAATGGTAGTTTTAGTTTGATATATATATTATTAGTTTAAAAATATTATGTTATTTAAGTTTACATTAAGTAAACATTAAACATAAAGAAATTTGAAATGTATGTAAAATGCTGCAAAGGACCTATGCCGGGATCGCTTAAATGCGCCAAGTAGAGAGCCATTGATACCGGTTGAAGTGCCATATTTGCCATGTTGGTACAGACATTTTAGAAGACTTAAAAAAATATTGTTTAATAATTGGGATAAATAGGTACTCGGGATTTGTTGGTTTCAAAATTTAATAATTTAGGATCATTCTTCTTTTTATTGCAGGTATTTTTGTCCCAAAAAGAAAGTATTTGATTGTTATATTTGTAAATTATTTAATTTGTTTAATTGTATATCAATATAAAGCACATTTTAATACTGCACTAACGATACCTTGTAACCAAAGTAAAAAATATTTTATCTATTTTTATATATTTTTTAAGATAACAAAGTTGTTATTATATAAGTGAAAGAGCAGGGACGGTAACAAAGTTGTATATTTGCCTACTCCAGGCTATGGCTATAAAAATACTAAAAATAAAAAAAGCCAAGAGTCAATATTGAGGCCTATTCTGTGCATAATTATCATCTTTAGCTAGACAACATTTGAAACACATTACGAATATTAAAATTTCAAGATTGTTTGAAATCATAAAAACCTGCAGTAAAAAGTAGAATGACCCTTTAATTAGTTCCTCAGTTATATAGGCTTTAAAAGAAAATTTTGCTAGACACGGAATTCCAGAAAAACTAGTAAGTGATAATGGCACGCAGTCAGGCCCAGGGATTTTAAGCAGTTTGCAGCAGATTGGGGCTTCGAACATATAATGACTTCGCCAAATTATACGCAGGCAAACAGAAAAAGTGACCGAGCGGTTCAAACAATAAAAACATATTGAAAAATCAATTCAAAGCAATACCGATATTCACTTAAATCTACTTAGTTATCGCAACTACACTATTTGACATTTGGGCACCTTGAGGAATCGCAGCCATCTTGGAAAATGTGTACCATCCTGGAGAAATTAGCTTTTTACTATAAATCTACATTCGCTGTGAAAATATGGTGTATTAAATTCTACACAAAATAGTCCTAGATATCTTTGCAAAAAAAAAATACATCTTGTTATAGAAAATAATTGCTGAATCCAGATCTAGCGCTTATACCCTTTCAGGGGATATTATTATTCTCTTAATAGGAAACTTGTAGGAATATGAATTCCACTTTTGTCTATACATTTGTACACGTTCTACCCCAATATCAACATTTTACTCGACTGCGACTTAAACAGAAAGTAGGGTTATGGGTAACTAGGGTTACTAGTAATCAGTAGATCCTGTAGTTCAGGATACTGGACGGATTTTTTTAAATGACGTATCGGTAGACTCCTCTTGCCCTTCACAACCTGTTTACACTTGTTTTATTATAGTATTTTATACAATCGTGATATAATAGAGAGCTTTTCAGTCGAGTACCGTGTTTAAGCAACGAAGCTTGCTGAGTTGCTTAAGTTAAGGTACGAGATTGAAAAGCTTGATTATATCACTAATGTATACAATACTTTTTCTACGAGACAAAAAAATTATAGTTTCAACTAGTAGAATCATATACTTAGGTAAACAAACCAAAAGTATACAGCTAATTAAGATACGCGAGCTGCCGCGGCCCGCGATACCTTCATACTCGTACGCGCCCCGGCCGCGGCCGCCGCGGGCCCGGACCCCCGGCGGGTTGGTCAACGACACCTCCTCGTAACTCATGAGGCCCTGGTACCTGCTCCTATGCAGCCTATGGAGACTAACAAGCAACGCTAAGCGGTTTTCGTAGGATATGTATGCTATATGAAGGGTGTCACATGCGCGTTTATGAAATATGAAGCAATTGTTGGCCACCCAATCACAAAGCAGATGCGACGCAGCAGCGTGTTTAAGTAGGCTAATTTGCATTGAATAGAAACAAGAAATATTTTACTGAAATGTATGAAGTTCTATTTTCACATTTTTTATAATTGACTAAACCGTATCGATAAAATTCTTATGCTTGAGTCGGAAGTGCCATAGACTATCCAACGTTGAAAAGAGGAAGGTTGTAGTGTTGCATATGAAGTCGTATTATACAGATTATACTCGACGAGTAGAAAAAAGAAAAATCAATACAGCCGCCTTGAGAGAACGCTAAATATTAAATCATACTTTTACTTCTAGCACCTAAACTATTGAGTGGATTTCAATAAAATAGACATCAGTAGATCCATAATTGGTACACGAGTGCTATGCAATACAAATTTACTAAAATAAACGGAGGAAAAATGTTTAAGACTAAAAAATCTGATTGCAAAAACAGATTTTAGGTCTTAAATGGGGTTTAAACAATAGTGACAGTAATCAAATTTGACACCTACAATTTCAGGGATCTCTGTTTGCGTGTCTTAAAATTTGAGCTTCAGTGACCACGGGGATCAAACGCCATCTTGAAAAGTAAAAGTTTTTTTTTGGTTTTTCTTTTTGCTCGGAATATTTGGGTTAAATGTGAATACTGTGTATGGCAAAACGAAAGCTTAATTAAATTCCACACTAAAAAGGACAACACCAACACCCAAAAACGAACCTTTTTTTAGAAGCTTACAAGTTTCCACACAATTTTTTTTTCGCGGTTGGGTAGATAATAATTTGTGTTCCGAAAATTGGTTAAATAATTGTATAAGTATTTTTTCTGACTCAGAATAAAATTTTAGTAGAAGATGATTAAGTAGGGTAGGACGGGGACAAATGAAACACGTTATGATTGAAACAAGCCAATTTTCTTGAAAACTACAATACCTATGCATGTGACGCAATACTCAGGCTATGCGGTCAGTCATTCTTAAATCCTGGACCAATGGCACTCGAGCGCGCGAGCAATGTGGTCGTGTTGAGGAGCCGTTCAAAAATTTCGCGGTATAAATTCAAGTACCTGTGCTCGCATACTTTTTCGTTTAATTTTTTTACTTGTGTATTTTGACTAGTTACACTAATCCGAGAAGCAATTTTATTGTTATTCAAATGTTTTGTTATTGAATTTTAAAATGATGGTGGTTTTAAGCATAAAGTATCTTTTGTGTATTAATTATAAAAGCGGAAGATGCTTCGTCATCGCTAGGGCAACATTGATACCTTTACCAGACATGATGGAGTAAAATATATTTAGGTATAAGTCATTAATTATCCTATCATAATTATCTGGAAGGCGTTTGGGTTTAATTAGCGGGAATGATTTATATTTGTTATTATGGTCTCTGGCAGTGTAAAAGACAATCTATACCTAATCAGCCCAAAATAGGCAAAATATGTTTAATACATTTTATATCCTGAACATAATTGATTACAAAACTGTACCTACTTGTATGAACCATTGCGATCGACAGGGCAATATGGAATTGAGCAGGGGACAATCATCATTGTATAACTAGTCCCCTGCTTAACGGGGCCGAAAATGTCAAGACCACGGGCCGTTAAACGCAGCTTGTTAAGGTTCCGGTCAGGTGGGCCCGATGAATGGTGAAGGTTGTGAAGTCCCTTAACCCTTAAATAAGGGCAAAGGACCGAGTTTTGAGGCAATCATTGGCATTGACTTATTTATGTCTTGCAATGTCTCTTAATACGATGATCACGATGAACATGATACACAGTTACAGATACAGATATACAGATCTTTATTGGTAAAATAAATACATTTTACAAGTCAATCAATTCTTAAAAAATAAATTATTATCCACAATAATAAGTTAATCTAAATGTTACAGCTGTTTAAAGGAAGTTACGATATGGAATCAATGATCATTTCGCATAGACAGTATGAATTCGTCGAAGTAAGCTTTTTCTACAAGTAACGATTTTAGCTTTTTGTTAAATATTGTGTCACTTTTCGATTTTATTTTAAACTCCAGTTTTGATATCATTCGTAGAAATGTAGGTAAATAAAGAATAACACAAGACAACCCAGATAAATCCCGCTCCACAAGTGAGTGTAATTAACTATCCCTAATATGAGCTGACTCAACCTCACATTTCATGTCTCTCCATATTCTCGCCCCGGAGTTACTCGGACATTGTTTTCCTGACTTTAGATCATCGTGGGCCGCAATATGATGGGCCGGGTCTGTACTTTTGCGAAATCCGAAATGTTGTAAAGACTTCTCAGTTGCGATCACACTGGTCGTTCTCGGATTAGCGCTGGTATAGACAAACCATGTCATTATGTAAATGTTATAGCCGAACCGCGTTTTTGTGCAGATTTTTTTCGTGGGGCGCTCGTTATCGTATTTTTAAAGAGCGACTCGGGAGCGTGCGGCCGTAGCGATAATACATAATGTTTCTTTTGAACGAATTTCATGTGCAGGTGGCGGCCCTAATCCATTGTAGTGTAATGAGGGTTGCTTAGCTGACGGTATACTTTTCGACATAAAAGTACTTGCCCACTACCTAAATGTTTGGATTTGTTGTTACATACTTCTCTATATAATATTGTTTGCTGCATAATGCTCGATCCTTAAAAAATATGCGTTGTATATATATTTATGACCCGACGGAAAAAAATACGTAGAATGGTGGATATACAATTTCTGTTTTTGAGTTGGCTTAGGAACTGTAGTCAAGGTGACAGTCGTACATCAACAAACGCCAAACAAAAAGTAAAAAATTATCGGAACAGATGCTACAAAAAGTCACGTGACTATATAACCTGTGTCCATGCATTATTTTACTTTCGATTGAGGTTTTCTATCTATGATTGTCATCTTGGGTAGGCCCCTTGGTAATCCTGAATGGTAATCATCCGTGATCTGATTTCAATAATTATGCATAACTTGCGTATTGAAACCACCTAAATTCATATTACAACGTTATGACCATCATCGGACTCGGAAAATGTAACACACAGTTTGCTAAAGATGGTTAGCCAAGTCACACCAAGTTTTTCTACTCTTTTGCACACGCTTATCACAAAATATAGACTAACTAACTAACTACTAACTACGCTAGGTGTCAGAAAGAGACGTTATAGTTGTACGGCGTAACATGTTGTGTCATAAGTAAACGCGACCAGTTACTACAAAAGTAAAGTAAGTAAAAGAAGGCACACAGAATGAACGCAGGGTGAAGTGACACCATGAATACTAAACAGAAGCGATAGCGCCTACGCCTAAAATATTTCACTGGGAAAACAAATTTGCCCTCCGTTCCGTTAAAATTTTATGCTGTAGTACGAGTTTTGACTTTTGAATTAAACCTCATAAAATTTTCATACAAGCACGTTTTTAAGCGGTTAAGCGGCTTTTTATGACACTTCTATGTCGTGTCAAGAAAGCTATCTAAGTATTTTAAGTTCGATGTATTGTTCGAAGAAGAAGAAGATTGTAGAGTATTACCGGTTTACTGAGATTGTAAAAATAATTCATACTAATAGCGCTAGTTAACAGATATTTGTTAAGCATTAACGGCAATTATGGACCATCAAAGAAAATTATGAATAATATAAATTATATTTGATAAATAAATCATTATATTTGAATAAAACATAAACATTACAAGCCGGATGTTTCGCGTGAATAATATATAGATACACATTAAAAGCATATATTATTTGAGATTAACATTAACAATTAATTCATTTTCAAAAGCTTTTAACTTCATTAAGTATTGAGCTTTTTTTATTTTATAGCTGTGTAGCTGTTTCAAATATATAATAAATAAATATAAAATGATTCTGCCAAAAAAAACATTTATACTCTACTCCTCCTCCTCTCCTCCTTTACCTATTAGGTATACGAGAAACATATACTTGCAAAGTATCAAAACCATACGGATATTAGAAGTAGGTTAAAATAGACTTGCAAGATGGTTTTAGTTTCTAATTTTTATGTATTTCTTGATGTAATTTTAAAATTAAACAAATTTCATTCCAGTACTTACTACTTGCAAGATTGTACATTGTTGAAAATGTATATCATTTTAAGTAAAATATAACTAAAAACTACTTTCTCAGTCTATTAATTGAAAAAAAAAAAAAAAACAAACTCATCTCAGCGATTCTTTAAATTAACTACCTACTTTCTTTATACCTACAACATTATTTTTTTTAAGTCATGACTTACCTACTCAAGATTCATATTCTAGGTGGGCGGAGTCGCGGGCTAAGAGACTGGTTTCTAATATAATTCTCGTGAAAAATAGTCCGAGACTCAGTGTTCGTTTCAAATAAATTATTTGTGCAATATATTATAAAATCTGGGAGACCGAGCTTTGCTTAGGTTGTATTGTTCCAATGGCACTGGGTGGCATCAGGGGCCCTATTCGAGATGCACAACTGTCAGTTTCGGCTTCAACATCAGTTCAACAGTGGAATGAATCATTTGTTCATCAACCGTGGAAAGTATCATTTGGTACAACCAAAACTCATTCATTGAAAAAATTATTCAACAAAAATCAACTTTGTTTTCTTACTACCGCTCCAGGTATTCGACATGCGTTAAGTGACGTTACGTGTTGAACTTCAGTTGAATGGAAGAAATCGTGTGTTGTCGAATAGGTAAATTTGACATTAGCAATCCACAGTTAGGTGACAACGAAACCAAACCGAACCACGACGAGTTCAGAGCCATTTTAAACCGTATAGTAGTAAGAAAACAAAGTTGATTTTTGTTGAATAATTTTTTCAATGAATGAGTTTTGGTTGTACCAAATGATACTTTCCACGGTTGATGAACAAATGATTCATTCCACTGTTGAACTGATGTTGAAGCCGAAACTGACAGTTGTGCATCTCGAATAGGGCCCCTGGTACGTTCTACCCGTTTTTTTTAAACACGCTTATGTACCTACTCAACTAATTTTAATCAATTATTTTACTGTGGACTGTTGCGTGTAAATGCCAATTTAACAATATACTGTTATAGTTAACTGGCAAACCGCAGTGTATTGTGGAATTGAAATCGGACAGTTTACGAATATTTAACTGAGTAATTGTAAGGGTCAACTTACGTAACAGTTTGCAATTGAAATGTTCTTTGATTTTGCATGCTAATAATTCTTTCCTAGCGTAGTTCATAAAACCGAATCGTAATTTTACTTATTTTTTCGTGTATATCTCATATAGCACAGCACAGTATAATAATATTGTCACTTCATTCATTCTCAATTTGGGTATATACCATCATTGTAATTTACCTTCTTCTATTAGAGTAAAAGTAAATGTGTATTGGGATTAGTACTGCTTCTCTATAATCACTATATTTTATAATCTGCCGCTTAATTGTAAAACAAAATGGAAACTCACCCCATCAAATATTTCATGCTGAATAAAAATGAATTAACTTATGAAGTGCTCATTAGGGGCGTTGAGCCAGCACCAAACGTGCTAGGATTGCGTAAACAAATAACTAAATTGATTTTATTAGTTCCAAATGAAGAAGTTCTTGATTCTGGCATTGAGGCTAAGGATGACTGTGATGGCGTGCGTATATCTTTGAATGAGCTTGCTTTAAAAATTACCTCGCTTGAGGACAAATATGATAATAATTTATTTCAGCGAACGACTGCATTACACAACCATATCTATCATCGGTTGAGACGAATAGATGACACTGACACTTCTCAAGCTTCGGTTATTAAAGCGATACAGAAGGAATTTAACACATTATCAAAGAAAGTTAACCAATTTAAAATTAGTCAACTTGCTCAAACTGCTACATCTGAGCACACCAACTGTGCTCAACAACAGTCTTCACTAGAAGGACCGTCTTTAGTCACAGTACAATGCGACCCCACCCTAGCATGACCTAGCGTTACAGTGGCAGCAGTAGCAGTACTTAGATCGATATTTCACCCCTAAAAACCCCCATATAGCAAATTTCATCGAAATCGTTAGAGCCGTTTCCGAGATCCCCGAAATATATATATATATATATATACAAGAATTGCTCGTTTAATATATTAAATATATATATTATATGTTTGCCTCTAATAAATGAGATAGGTACCCAAAAAGTTTAATTGGGCCCTTTGTGGCCAGGATCCTTTATAAATCTGGAACGCTACACGCTACCGACAAGGGCCATCATGCTTACGAGAAAGCTTTTCTTAGCAGGGTATACTTGATAGTTATGTCCTTTGTCCACTAAAGTAACCAACGGGTTATAAAACCCCCATCTGCGGCCTTCTGTCATTAACAGCTCCTAAAACAATTTCTCAGTAACACCATAACCCTAATCGGCACATTTCACTGTGTTTTTTAATTAGATTACGTTTACGTAGATGGGCCAAAGTGTTGAGCAAACGTTGATTTTAATTAAATATAAATAAATTTTAACGGGTTCCCTCTATTTGGCATACCTTTATTTGTCCGAAACGCTTTTCGCACAACAGACTGCACATAATTGGTTTTCGACGAATGTTCATGTAGCAGAAACCTTATTTATTTTTATTTTATTTATTAAGGTCTACCAACAGTTATTACATCTGACATTTAATTTACGTTAAACCATAAGAAACATTCAGTGATGCATAACTAATTAGAGGTAAACACAGCATTAAAAAAAAGGGAAACAGTAAACTTAAAGTAACAGTTAATGGCTAAATAACAACCTAACCTAACAACCTAATGAAGGATATATACATACAATTTTTTTATGTTAATATTTAATAATTTTCGGAATTTTTGTTATAGTAATAAAAAATATGAATATTACTTTGTCCGAAAATAAGATTGCATATTATTGTTTATGCCGATTATGACCTTTGATCTGAATCCCTTAGTTTTCTAATGTTTTTTGTAGCTTATCATTAACAGCAACGGCTTTAAGCAATAAAATATCCCATATTTACTCTAAAGTTCATCGTTTTCGAGATATTTGGTATCAAAGATGAACAATTTTAGGCCAAAAAACTGGTTTTCTGGCCATAACATTTGTGTTACTTAGTTTAAAATTAAAACCTTACACAAATTTTTAGAGACGTCAAAGACGACCCCAAATATGTAGATTTCGTATATCTAAGATCTTTCACAGCAATCGGGACACGAAAAAAGTGTTCTTTTAGACAATGTTTAAAATGGAGATAAAAGATTGAAGAACCGATAGCCGTTTGTCTTATAATTCTATATGTAGTGCAAAAGTAGGAGATACGATTCAAAACTTGTCGAAAATAGATTAAAACCTCGGGTAGCCCCTTAATCTCGGAGGGATTCATGTGTGCACTCTTATCCTTGTGAGACAAACGCACTGTACTACAAGGTCTTCGAGTCGTTTCATGATCAAAGAACATCTAGCTCGAGCTTATATGTTCCTATCATTTGATACAATTACAAATCAATGTTGAGATTTTTTATCTTCGATACGCACAGGATCGCTACAGCGTAGCTCGTAGCAGCGTTTTTCGATTACGAGGTCGAGATGAAAACATATGACCAAATCTGTGTTCTGTTCATGACGAGGACAAATGTACTCCATAGAAATGAAGAAGCAATCGATGGCACGGCATCGCTGGTTTAAGCTCTCTTGTTTGATGCTACATTTATTTGTATTTCGTCTTCTGAACCGGTTTAAACAAAAAAAAATAAAAAAAAGAAAAACCGACGTCACGCTTTTAAGTCGATTAAAAAAAAAAAAACATTTTTAGTTTTGAGTTTTTGTTATGTTGTCATGTTACTATAAATTTTCACGGGTACGATTCAAGTTTCAAGGTCTGAATCTGAATCCATTAAGGTTTGAGGAGTAACCTCAATCAGGGATCGGAACCGGTTTTTTGCAAAAACTTCGAAATAATATACTCGAATTTCGAATTATTTTATATTTACTCCAAATGTAGGACTCAGTTTTGTGTTTTTAGGTAACAATAATTAATTTAATAAATTTAAGGTAATTTTATGTATTATTAGATTGCCCAATTAGTAATAAAATAATTAACAAGGAACGAAAAAATACCGTTTTCGTCCCTATACAAAAAATACCAGTATCCGATCCCTGCCCTCAACTCCTCATGAATTCCATGAGAACTAGACCTTGACAAAAATGTTTCTTAGAACCTTACTTGCTTAACAAATTTAACGAAGAAGACAAATCGCCATGTAATTTTCGAAATCGGTTCACAAATGGGAGTTATGAGGTAAACAAACATGCAAAAAAGTACGGTCGAAGTGATACGTGATACCCTCTTCCTATTTTTGAAGTCGGTTAAAAATGTCGGTTAATTTATGTGTAACATGTATATATTCAGTTTGGTGTCTTACAGAGGTGAAATACTCATCAAATGTGGTTGCCAACTCGCTACTGATCGGCGTGATCGAGTTATTTGTTTATAATACCATTTTGTACTGACTTCAATTAAGTAAGATATACTTAAGTAGAATTTTTTTGCGAGGGTCAGCCACTTTATTGCTTAGATTAGCAGCAGTACCTAGCTTAAAACTGGGTGGAAAGCCAACGATCGAGCACATGGAAGCAGGTCACGCGTGTGTATGATTGACGTGTTAATTTCGTGCGCCAAGTGCTTGTGTGGAGTATTAATAATTGTCGTTATTTTAATCCGTGAATGTAGCACCACAGTCTAAATTAGATGCCATGAATATCAGCTTTGGCCGAATACAGAAAACCAAAAATCCACACTCGTGGCCGAAACGACGAATATTCGGCAAAAATATTACATTTCGAGTTACATTTATTCACCGACTTCAAAATTTCAAAAGGAGAAGGTTCTCAATTCGGTTGCATTGTATGTTATTTAAATGACTGTTACCTCAGAACTCCGTCATTTCTCGACCGAAGCGTGGAAATTTTTATTTTTATTGAATTGAACTTTGATTGAGTGGTATGTGCCTACACAGATTGGTCAGAACTAGATTTTCTCAAAAATTTGTGAAAATCTAGTTCTGATGGAATCCAGGGAATTCCGCAGATCTTATAAGTATATATAGTGATTTTTGTATTTTTATCGGCTAATCAAGCATTTACATTCAAAAAAGTGACATTAGTTGAAATAGAACTGCTGATGATGACCAGAACGGAACTCTTCAACGACGCATATTTAACGTTTGGCGAAACGTTTGACGTTTTTGTCAAGACCGAGTTCTGATGTTGGATTGCTTGAGGTGTTGTGGGAACTCCTCAACGCATATTTATAAGCAAACTTGTAACAAAAAAAAAATAGCACTATTTACAACAGACTTGTAAATAGTGCTATTTTTTAAATATGAAATTGCTCATTAAAGCTAGAATGGAACTCCAAAACGACATTTTTTCAAGTCTTGGGGCTCTCTAATTGTGATTGTTACTATAGTTGTAAATAATTTAAATGGCATTTCAAACTGTTTTGTAAAGTAGTTTTTTTTTTCTATTAATGATTATTATTAAAACTGTTCGCCTACATATAACGGTTGTTAAGATTTAACTTTTGTTGCTCAATGCAGTGTGTGTAGGTAGGTACTTGTAGTTGGAGTTAAGCAAATCTAGCCTATGATAAAAATAAAATTATTTACAATCAAAGTTTATCATTTTCCAAGAAAACATTTTCAATATTAAATTTATTGGTTAGTGATATATTTAATTGTGCATTTTTACTTTATAAGTGGGTATAATCGGTATTCAGTTGGCTGGATAGTACGCAATGTACAGCAAAGTGACCGAATAGATTACCGTATATTCGTGGCATCTCTAGTCTAAACTTCGCATATTGCGTATACTAGTGGAACCCCCAGACAAATTTATAATGCTTGGAATAATAGTTTCCGTTTGTTACGAACCTTAAGGTGACAGTTACACTGTTTGACTCATCCACGCTTGGTAAAAAGTGAAAATACAACCTCAGCTATATTTCGCGTATAGCGTTTTCGACTTAAAATACGTTAGTGACCCGTTATTAATATGTTTAATATCTCAGCTATATTACTAGTCATACTCGTCTGCTGTAAGCATTGAAAACATTTTATTTCCAATAAACATTCTACGGCAGTCAACAGGAAGAACACTAACGCTAGGTTCACACAGCGTAAATTTTGGCCGTATACCGTAAACACACACACGAACACGAACATTCTCGTAAAGGTATTTCATCCAGATTGTTTTTCATTTAAATAGTTACCCGCTCTAGATCCTGCCGTTTTGTTTGCTAACCAATGTTGATTCGCTCATTACTTTTGAATTTCAAAGCTGTTAAATCTTTAGTATTAAAAATAAATAAAGTAAGTAACAGAAACCAATTTTTTTTTACATTAGTTTCATCACATAAAACAACGCGTAAGTCAGCTGTAGTAAAAAAAAATGGTCGGGTGGAAATAACACTTATCATATCATATCATATCATATCATCGTATCATATTTATTCACAATATTTATAATATTACATGTCATTTTTATATTGTATAATTATTCTAAAATAAATAATAATATTTAGGTACATTCGTAAAAAAAAACTATAACAATTATGTAATAATACAATTGATACTAAAGCTCAACATTCAAAAATTCGTCATAGCTGTAGAATGTGTATTCGAGAAGCCAAGCCTTCAGTCTAGCTTTAAAGCATTGCAGCGACGGTGACGAGGTGACTGTCTCCGGCAACCTATTATATACAGTAGGACCCATTATGTGGGTCAGCTTATTGGACCTTGCTAGTCTACGTTTTACCGGGAGAAGTTGGTTAGGGTTCCGTAGCGTGCAGGCTGAGTCGGCGCGTTTTTATATTGAGTCAGGTTGGTATACACGTAAATAGCGACTTGTTGAATCACTATTGACGGCAGAGTCAATATACCCAGTTCTTTAAAATACGCTTTCGCGGAGGTATCCTGGCTTACCTGCGCCACACACCGCACGGCTCTTTTTTGTAGACGGAAAACTCGCAGCCAGTCGGCGGCGCGCCCCCATATCTCCGCGCCATACTGCAGCACCGAATGTATTGTCGCAAAATAGCAGCTTCGTACGACATGCCGTGGTACGACCCATGCTAGGCGGCGAAGGGCAAAGCATGCACCACCTAATTTACCACACACCTGGTCGATATGGTTCATCCAGGTCAGCTTACGGTCTACTTGAAACCCTAAGAAAGTGGTGAACTTAACCTGCTCCACTTTGACGCCATCAGCTTGAATCTGGAGTGGCCTCGGTGTCCGACTTCCAACGTGAAAGTGCAAAAAGTGCGTTTTGGAGAGGTTAAGCGCCAAACCATTCGACTTAAACCACTTCGACAACTGATCCGCAGCATCGTTGAGGCATGTCTCCAAGCTGTCTATATTCGGTGCTGATATAATGCCCGCGACATCATCCGCGTACATTAAAATGTCGGCGACTGTTATCGCTTCGGGAAGATCGTTCAGTAATAATGAAAAAAAAAAATATTAGACACTGACGAGCCCTGGGCCATGCCCATGGATGTAGCCAACGGGTCTGACCTGACTTGACCCCCGTCCCCTACCACGACTTGAGATCTGCCTCGGAGAATGTCAGTGAGGAGGCCGTATAGTCTGGAAAATTAAATACGTCAGGTTGCTATTATTGACCGTATATTGTTTATTGTAATTCCGACTTATACCTAGCATTCAAATAAAACAAATACCAACGTTTATTTCTACCTAGGCTCTCCAAAATATGTCGCGAGAGTGACTAAAAACACGTGAGTGAAACCATAAAATTAGCTTAAAGCTTGTCGTCTTAATTTATATATAGTAGTGTGAGTGTGACTACTTAAAAAACACAAATCAAAATATTTAATAAAATAATTTGATTTGTTCCCAAACTTGTTTACTAAAATACTTTTAAAGCTTTTTCATACAAACGTAGACCTCATTTTCCTCTCTGGATATTAACATTATTGAAAATATTTTGACATAATTTGTTGTATATCAACCACAGCCATGCCCATAGGTTTTTTTTGTCGAATTTTTAATTACTATAAGAGTTAGGAGCATTAAAAAATTTGTATGAAATCTGTTTTTCGCTGCTAATTTTTACCATAATCAAAATGTCGAAAAAAGTCAAACCTTGAGGCATAACTATGGCTAATATACATCCACTTTCTTCTTCTTCTTTCTTTGCCTGTCCCTCTTCCCAGTTTATCTGGGGTCGGGTCTCCTTGTATGTCTGCGCCAGAGTGCTCTGTTCTGGCTTGTCTGCCTACTCAGGTTCTCTTTCCGGATCTCTTTCTGCATGTCTGACCACCAGGTGTTGGGTGGTCTTCCCCTGCCTCGGGATTAGTTGGGTAAATTTAGGGCCTTTTTAACAGAATGGTCATCATCACGTCTAAGGATATGGCCATACCAGCGTAATCGACTTTCCTTTACCTTCTCAACTATAGGTGCTACCTTAAACGATCCCCTGATAAATTCATTCCTGACCTTATCCAATCGAGTCACTCCTCCCGCCTATCTGAGCATTTTCATCTCGCTTGTGTGGAGTTTCTGTTCGTGTACTTTCTTAAAGGTCCAGCACTCTGCTCCGTATGTCATGGCTGGTCGTACAACCGTTTTGTACACTTTCCCTTTTACTCTGATGGGCATTATGTGATCGCACAGGACACTCGATAATGATCTCCATTTAAGCCATCCGGTGTTGATACGGTGATCTACGTCTTTATCGACTTTTGCATCAAAAGTAAGTACCGACCGACCTATAGTTGAAACTGTTTACTTTGGGTAGTGCTTGATTGTCTATATAAATGTTGCACCCAGTTTCTTCTGTGCCTCCAAAGTTACATTCCAAATATTCGGTTTTACTTCGGCTTATACGTAGCCCGTGGCTTTCTATGCGTGTTACCCACTGACAGAGTGTTTCCTAAGAGTCTGTTGCATTTTTCGATAGCATAACATCTACTTATTTAAGAATATTTTCCATAATGTCAATATCCAGAGAGGAAAATGGGGACTACCTTTGTATGGAGAAACGCTTTCCCCTATCCTATTCGTAACTAAGGTAGACGTTGATTGCTCGTCCCTGTCCCAGTGCATGTTATCTTTAAACTTACTTCATTATCAACAGAAGTGACAACAGGTGTGAATTATTAGGCAACTGCATGTCCAGAACTGGGCCGCTTACTTTATATGGAATGGGACATTAGAATATCAAGTCTTTTCTCCTATTGTTATATCGAGTTCCTATTAGGGGATGAATACCGGAATTCCGGAATATTCAAATACCGGAACATCGGACCGAGTTCACCAATTTTTAATTCTACGATAATGAAACGAAATTGAAAAGGACCAATATCAAAATATCGGAATTCCGGTATTGGATTTGTTGTTTCGTTTTATATAAAAAAAACGAGAAATTACGATTAAAACTCCGATTGCGGCCTAAAAATCTATAAATACAAAGAAATACATAGAAAAACACCCATGACTCAGGAACAAATATCTGTGCTCATCACACAAATAAATGCCTATACCGGGATTCGAACCCAGGACCATCGGCTTCACAGGCAGGGTCACTACCCACTAGGCCAGACCGGTCGTCAGTCGAACTATGGGTGACCAAATGCTATGTGTCTTAGAAATACGTAGAGCTTTCGATCCCGGCCCTTGTCTTTTTAACGTCAACACGTGAATGACTAAATATTCTATTGAACTAGAATTCCATTACTACTTGCATCATAAATGCGGAAATAATTTTGATTGTACCTTTTTTTTTTTTATTGGTAGCACACGTCAAATACAGTTTTGTACAATAAACATACAAATTCCACATTACAGAGTAGGTACATAAGTACGAAATATACACAGCATAGTAATGTCAGTTTTTCTGAGTAAAAAAAATAAAATTATTACATAGTGTAGCAATTTTGGGAATAAATAAAAAAATATTAATGCTACAAGATATATATATTGATATTTACAAGCCACGGAAATCAACCTTATTAAATAAAATGCCACGGAAATCAATTTTATAAAAATGCCACGGAAATCAATCTTATTAAATAAAAAATGGCTAAAGCCTACTGGTACCAGTGGGGATCAGCCAGGAGTGAAGGCTGCGAGTAATAAATATTTAACAGTGGTATAAAATTATAAAAGATATAAAAAGGAAGACGTTGAGTAGATTGCCTAAAATTGGTAGGTAGGAAATAGGTTGGTCACTTCCCTTGAGAGAGGAGAGTGAGCTCCTTGGAGAAACAGGCCCAGGTCTATACCGGTTCCGGTCAGGCGGATGTCGGAGCCGCAACCAGGGATCTATGCCGGGCACTGTGGTATGGCGTGCGCCGTGATCCGTGTCCAGAAAAAGTAGGAGCAATATGTTCTCCAAATAAAATGAAAAACTGCGGACGAAGAGAAGGGCCACGCTATAATAAAGTGATGAAATGAAAACAATAAAATAATAAAATATAATATGGAACGGACTTACCCGCGACAAAAAGCGGTTCTCCTTATTTCTAAAGGGTCGGCTATTCACGTTAAAAAAAACTTCCGTGATCCTGGATAAACCCGGTACTTGTTATAGATGGGCAGAAATGGCAGAATTACTTTTATTTTGTGAAAAGATCACAAAATAACTTCACTTTTTCACCATCACATCCAATTCCTTCTCACATTGACAGTTTTCACCCCTTCATCTTTTTTTCATTCTTTTGGCAGTTGTCAAAGCAAATCAAAGAATTCATTCACTTGTAAAGAAAAAAAGGTTTCTCCTAAAGCGTTATGCTGCAATAGTCAGTGGCAATACACAAAAATACACAAAAAATTAATCAAATTTGACTTTCTGTTTCATAAGTCCGCAACAGTCGCTGAGCTGTCTGCGCGTCCAGTACAATAATGCTTTCAGGGCGCTTATGGGATTGTCACAGTTCTGCAGTGCATTCACCAAGTACGTGGAAGCACGCGTAGACAGTTTCAGTGCTGTGCTGCGGAAAAAGATGGCATCGCTTCTCAACAGAATACGTGACAGCCCGAACAGACACCTGAAAACAATCGCTGTAAGGAACGAGGGCTCAATAATGCAACAATTAAAAATACGATATCATTAGTAATTAACATACTTTTTAGGTTTTAGTTTTTTAATAATACTAACAAATTTGTGGATCTTGTTGTCTGAATAAAATAAATAAATGATGCTGGAATTAAGCAACAATGTGTTAACTCAAATTTGATTGACACATTTTTGCTAAACAACATCCTAAATAAACGTTTATTATATATGTCAGTATATTTATACCTTCTAAAAATTTGTAAGGTATGTTTTCGTTAACGTGAATTCAGGCTGGCGTTCCTTCACCCCAATAAAAAGGAATGATTGCTTTTCTCTGCCACTTCCGCCGACAGCCTGTAGGTGCCTAGGTACGCAGGCAGGAAGCTATTTAGGTTCAACAAATAGATCCTGTCACGAATTCTTCGCTTCAAGGCTTTACAAGCGTGCTAATTTTTTTCAGATTGACATTTACATGCCTACTTACTTAAATGCAATATGTTTTTCTTTACGCGGCGCTATGATATATATCCACAAACCTAGCCATATGTAAACAATTGACATGAACATTCAAGCAGTTTATATCTATGTCTTGCACTGTTTTCGCTGATATGTATTGTAATATGTACAAAAAATTAGAGCCAGTAGAAAGTACAAAACTTCTACTTGCTCTATTTACCTTGTATAACAATTTATAATGTTACGTAAATCGGTAAATGTTCATTCTAAGTTTTAAAATGACAGGCCAATTCGAACGTACACCTGACATCAAACCGATATTTGAATGATATTGAAATCTTATCAACTAGCTGTCATTCACGCGTTCATTTCGCTCTGACTTGTCCGTACCGTACTTGTATTTTTCAATAACATTCAAATATCGGTTGGATTTCAGGTGCAAGTTCGAATTAGCTTATGAGAGCCGTCGATTGTATGCAATTGGTTTTCTGCGGCGGGTACGTGTGACTTTTAAGTGTTTAGGGTTCCGTATCCAAGGGGTAAAAACGGGACCCTATTACTAAGACTCCACTGTCCTAGTAGCTAGACAGTTGAAATTGTCACAGATAATGTATAATCTGTTGCCGCTATAACAACAAATACCTAAAAATTAATTTCGGTGGGCGAGTCCGACTCGCACTTGTCCGGTTTTTAAATCTGCAAGATGATGTCTAATGAAGCTCTTGACGTGTTAAGAAATCCGAGAGACCGCCCGCAGCGCAACTGGCTTTCCATCCGTCGTTGTAGGTCATTCCGGATCTTATGTACTTTTTTCGATCCTGTTTGAGCCTTCTACTGCTGGATATCTCAAAAGTAAATTCGTCTTCGATACTCCTCGTCTAGGATGTGAGCTGCGTGCCTCCCGCATTCTCAAACTGACCATACCTTCTCACCGTACTGGTTTTATGACTAATTCTTTCGCAGTCCAGGCTAGCCGTCTTTGGAATTCACTCCCTTTAAATATTAGACAAGCTCCAAGTAAGTTTTCTTTAAAGCGGATGTTACGTAACGTAAGCATTTGCTAAAACAAGAGTTCGAATAATATCCATCATTATTATATTTATAGTATGTGTTTTATAAATATGTGGTAGCTTATATATTCATATTTATTAATAATATACACATACATTACACGTCAAAATACAAAATACAATTACAATTAGTGGAATAACAATTAAAATTTAAATTTATTTCAACATCGAAACAATGAAAGTAATAGTTATTTGTGCAACAAGAGAGGAAAGTTGGTTTTTCTTGCGAGTGTTTATTTTGAGTCCCGAGAAAGCGAAAGATTCTAAGGTAGAATCTTGAGCGTAGCGAGGGACTCAAAAACACGAGATGTAAAATAACTTTGCTCTCGTGTTGCACACATAATTTTTCACCTCAGTAGTGAGAACATATTAAAGGTTAAAATGTATTTCGAATTACACAGAATAAACAGAAAAAAAAAGTATTATAATATGTACCATACGATAAGACGAGAGAGACGAGACCGGACCGGACCGGACCGGACCGGGTTGGACCGAACCGGACCGTACCGTACCGTACCGTACCGTACCGTATCGTACCGTACCGTACCATACCATAAAAAAAATGTAATAAAAGTATGAAGTTCATGGCCTTCACTAAATTAAAAAGCTACATTGTTTCACTCCCTGGAGTGAGGAAAGTCGCACTTTCCTCACTCCAGGGAGTGACGAAAGTAGGCTTGTTCGAGCTGCTGAGGTGAAAAATTATTTACACATGTTCAAAAATGTAATTAACAAATAAATACTATTATATTATATTCTACATTTTCAATAATTCTTGTAAGTCATAAAAGGCGTTGTCAGTTAGCCATTTCTTCAATTTAATATAAAATACACTATCATGTGATATCACAGTTATATTTTCAGGGATAGAATTATATATTTTTGGGCCCATAGCATAGGTCGTTTTGGCAGATTTGATCAGTCTGAAGCTGGTAGTTTCGAGCGTCCCTCTGTTCCTGTTTCGTAAACATCTTAGGTTACCCGCCCTAAGAGGAAACAAGTTGAAGTTGGTTCTTACGAACTTCACGATGTTAAAAATGTACCGCGATGGTAATGTCATTATTCGTAATGATTTAAACAGTTGTCGAGCCGGCGAGCCGAGAGGGGCGTTGGCTATTACTCTTACAGCTCGTTTCTGCAGCACAAAGACACGACGCCAGTCAGCGGCGCGGCGACTCCCCAAAATTCGAGACTATAGTTTAGCACAGAATGGAAAAGCGCAAAATAACTGCTACGCACTTGGGCCTGTGGAAGAATAATAGACAGTCTTTTAAGTGCAAAACAGATCCCTGCTAACTTAGTGCAAACTAATTGAATTTGGGTGTCCCATTTTAGTGACGAATCGAGGGTAACACCTAAAAATTTTGCAGAGGTGACTTGTGGGAGTGTTGTATTATTGATGACGACGGCGAGCGGTCTTGGTGGTCTGCCACCCAGGTTAAAATGAATAACCTGAGTTTTTGCCACATTCAGAACGAGTCCGTTTACAGAAAACCAGTAAAGGAGTTTATGAACGTCACGAGTTATCATTGTTTCTAAGCAGTCTATGTTCTGGGCGGTAAGTATATCGCAAGCGTCATCAGCAAAGACAAACATATTGCCGTCCACCGCTTCTGGTAAATCATTAACTTGCATTAGAAAGCACAGATTGGCCAAGGACGACCCCTGGGGGACCCCCATGTCGACACAACCACAATCAGATTTCGTTGATCCATTGTTTATTACAACGTATTGCTGCCTTTCCTTTAAAAAGTCGATCATCAACCTTAATACAGGGCCGCGCAGCCCGTGGTGCTCAAACTTTTTGATTAAGATGTTGTGATCGCAAAGGTCGAATGCGCGCGTCTATCGCAGAGAACTATGGCTACGTGTAATTTTTTTTCTTTAGCCTGCATAATGTTGTGTAATGTTTCGCGGATAACTGACACACATGAGCGATTACGTCTATAGGCATGTTTGATGTGTAGTAAATGATAATTTTCTAAAAAGTTATACAGCCGGTTACTTATGCCCGCTTCGAACACTTTGGCCATAGTGGGTATTATACTGATTGGTCTGTAGTTTTTTAACTCATCCTTCTGACCTTTGCCCTTATAGACGGGTACGACTTTTACTTCCTTAAGTATGCGCGGATAAATACCTATTTTAATTAAGTGGTTAAAAATGTTTGTTAATTGAGCTATTACAAACGGTATATGTATATTTTATTTATTTATGTAGTTTATAAGTAGTTTGCTTTTTTTAAAGTCATTCAATATATTTCTCTCTCTTCACCAACTGTAAGTATCTGTGTTTGGCCCTATGGTTGACTGGTAAAGAATGCCATTTAGCATTAAGTCCGCCATTTGTACATTGTTGTATATACCTATATTTTGTGCAATAAAGTTTAAATAAATAAATAGTATAAAGTACTTTCCTTTATATCTCCAAATTTCATTTATATTATATTAGTTGTCATTTGCAGACGCTTTTCTGCAACAGTAATTTCAATATGAACAAAAATAAACACATAATTTTTAAAAAATCTACGTTAATTTTTAACATAATTGAAATTTGTCACACTAAAATTAAGTAGGTACATATTTTTTTACGAATGTTTATTTTTACACGTTTTTACGCAGGCAACTGGTTTATCGAGGGATTAGCATTGTACTAAATATGATAAATACATTTAATTTTCTGAAACTTGAAAACCCTGGATGTTTTTCATTATTTTTTAATAGTCTAGTATGGTCAATAGGTTACAAAAAAAACTAAGAAAAAATATTAAAATTTAAAATATTATGAGCCTTGCCAAGATAATGGTTAAAATCCTTTTATTGTGGCTTTGTTTACGGTTACAGCTGCCATTTTTTAGTTAATTTTGTAGTATTTGATTTGTTGAGCTTATTACAATTGAAAGATGTTCATTAAATCAGCTATATTTCATATTATGAAGAAACTCCCTTTAAGTAGGCCTTATTACCCTCAGGTATACCTTATACCTAAATGCGAAAGTAACTCTGTTACCTCTTCACACTTAAACCGCTGAACCGATTTTGTTGAGATTTGGTATGGAGAAAGCTTGAAGCTCGAGCCTTCCTCGGGAATTCCCCATTGGATCTTCTTCATAGGATCATTTTTAGGGCTCCGTACAAAACTTTGTTCATGGAGTTTTTATGGGATCACCTCGGTCTTGGAAATCGGTTAAATGCAATGGCAGTAGGCAGAAGTTAGTTTTAAATAAACAATTATTAGGTACACAGATTTAATAGGAAACCAATTTTCATTACATTAAACCAAAAATCAGACGCTGATAAAAGTTTTAATCGATGGACCTCTTTAACAGTTTTGTCCAAACTTTCAGGAGGCATTCTCCTCGAAGGTTACATTAACAGCGTTTTAACGAAAAAAGGTCGCTCGCGTTAAGAATACGAAGTAAAGAGACCCGAGAAAACGACGATTTGCTTCCGCTTGCGTTGGAATATGATAATTTCCGATATCTTTGCAAAGTTTCCTCGTCGCGTGCTTATTTCTGAAGAAACGGCGATGTTATCCTCAACATGGTTTGTATCAGATTTGTATCTAAATTATATAAAATATTGATAATGTACCTTTATTGAAATGTAGGGACGTTGTATACATATAATTATTAGATGTAACGCGTAATTGCAAATACGAATTAATTATTCGTTTTACAAGGGGTACGATCTCGTGGCTACCGGGCCTTGTTTGACCTAAGGAACAATCGTGCCAAGCGGCGTCGCCTGAGACAAAAGTGCATACTCGTACTGCTCCATAAATTTCTGCACTTATTTACCCGTTTTAAGTTGTTGTTTTACCCTCGTGGTAATATTGATACCCGAGCAAGCGAAAAATTACAAAATTGAACCACGAGCGTTGCGAGTGGTTGGAAAAATGGAATCTTGAGGAATGCGAGAGTTTCAAGGCTAATTTTGGCACCGAGTGAAATTTTTCACCACACCAACACAAGATTTACTGTAAAATATCAAACAAAATCAACTCAAATCAATTCATAGTGAATGTTATTAAATATTTAGTATTCAAAATTATCATTTAAAAGTCAATTCCACCAGCTATAAGGAAACAACTCAAAATTTGCATTTGATTACTTTGCCCCACATGTGGATAAAATACAACTATCTTGGTCCTTGGTCATCCGACATGAAGACATTTATGAGAGCTTTGTCGGCACGGCTGGTCGATTCCACAGGGGACCGTAGGGCCGGTGCGTACCTCTCTCAGCGTATCGCCCTAGCGGTACAGAGAGGTAACGCCGCCGGCGTAATGGGGTCCATGCCGCAGGCCGACCTGTTGGACGGGGCATTTGGTTTTATGTGTTAGGTTAGTTTAATTTTTATACTCTATGTTTAGGTAGTTATTTATTTAATTTTAAATTGTATTTTAATTTTACCAATTTTACTATCTCATCAGTTTTTAAACAATCAAGAGAGCTTTTACCAGCTGGTGTGGTGAAAAATATCTTGAGTGCCGTCAAACGTGTTTAAAAATCATAAATGTACAAGTTTATTTCATTTTAAAGGCAAAATAAATCAAAATAGGTAGCGTGGAAATGAGAATATTATTTTAATATTATGCTTTAATTATAGTATACCTTACGCGTATTTTAATTAAAGCACATTCGACAAATATTTTCATTTCCACGCTAAGCCATAAAACGTTACGGTTTTTATATTTGCTGATTTTAATTGTTTTGCAAAATTTTTATTTACATACGAACGTTATACACAGATTTTTTTAAACTCCGTTAATTTCGGGGTTTGGCTAAGTCCTTAAATGTTAAGGAAACTGAATGACATTAATTTAATTTTTTTAATTTATTTTTTATACTCGACTCCGCAAGCTAATAATATACATTTTCAAGCAGCTTCGGCACACTGCATCTACTGAAATCCTCTCCCTAGTCTATCAGAGCTTGTGCCAAGCTGTCATTACCTATTATTGCATCCCAGTGTGGGGCGGAACGGAACCTATAAAACCACACTGCTCAGGGTAGAGAGAGCGCAAAGGGCAATCCTCAAAGTGATGCACTTTAAAAAACGCGACTACCCTACAACTCAACTCTACTTAGAGTCCAAAGTGCTCTCTGTAAGGCAGATATACTTACTGCGTACAATTTTGAGACAGCATTCATTAGTGCCATTTAATAATATTAATGCGCAAAAACGACAGGGACACCCTGACTGTAAAACGGTGTCTTGCCGCACAGCGTTTCGCCGTCGACAGATCGAAGCGCAGGGCGCACGTCTATATAACAAAATCAATAATTTAATCGCAATTTATAGCTTGACAAGGCGGGAAGTCAAAATTAAAGTGCAAGACTGGCTGCTAAATTTAACATACAATGAGACTGAAAATCTCCTCGTTATAATAACATAGGCAGAGGCTACTAGCTAATGTATAATTAAAGTGTAATTAAATTTAAATAACTATTTATTTATAGCAATTAGTTTAATGTTTTACCATCTTACTGCCTTCACTTTGTTTCGACATCGAATTTAGACCAACTTTAGCCCCTAAGGCACAGGTGCTTACCTAGTTTAGGGGTCAAAAGTCTGACCTCTCCATACTGTCATGTTTGTACAAACCCTTGTGTACTTGTTTATTATGTTACGTGCTCCTTATGTACAATATTTTTTTTGTATTCAAATTCAAATTCAAAAAATTCAAATTAAAATGTTTTATTTGCAAATATAGGTAGTACATACAGTGATGGTAATCTTACAATAAGTTGTGTCTCTATATTTGACCAACAGGCATGCAAAAAACAGTTATTCTCATAAACAGTAATTAATAGCGGCGTTGTTGTAACTAAGTAAATAAGCGCTGGTGAACTAGCGGTAAGACCGTGCGACTTTCAATCCGGAGGTCGCGGGTTCAAACCCCGGCTCGTACCAATGAGTTTTTCGGAACTTATGTACGAAATATCACTTGCTATTTTACCATGTCGCTTTTCGGTGAAGGAAAACATCGTGAGGAAACCGGACTCATCCTAACAAGGCCTAGTTCCCCCTCTGGGTTCGAAGGTCAGATGGCAGTCGCTTTCGTGAAAACTAGTGCCTACGCTACAAAATGCCGGGATAACGCGAGAGATGAGCGTTGTTGCAACACGGACATTATATATTTAAATCCACCAAACAATTGAAAACTATGACATCAATGACATTTCGAATATCGATCGTCCGAGATAGTACTTGCGTTTAGTACCAATTATAAGACAGAAACTTTATCTGCATGAACATGAACATGATGTTACAACAGTATAAATAGCTCAGAACTTTACAGTGATTAACTACAAAATGAAGTCTGATTGTTATTTTTAATTGCTTTCTGGTATTTACTACGGTTTAACTTTAGTCACTCGCGCCGGGTTATTCCCACTAGTGACCACCAAGTTGTTACCAGTGGTAACTACTGGGATTTTTTCCCCATCTTTTACCACTGGTAACTGGGAAAAATGACTCGGTTTGGTAGTAATTACTGGGATTTTTTTTCCACTGGTAAAAGGTGGGAATTTGTTTTCCCAGTAGCTACCACCAAAATTTTGTTAGAGTTCAATATTAATAAAAATAGTCTAAATAATATAGTATAAATATAGTGCTTTAATAAATAATTATATGTAGATTAGTGTTTCAGTAAACTGCCTTAAAAGTGATCAAGAATATTAAAGCAGTTTAACCGGTACAAGTGCAAAAACTAAAATATATGTAAGGAAAAATTTAATCATTCATGAAATAAAACTATGAAAACGGATTATATCGCGTATAATGAATTTATAATACCCTATACGAGGCGGAATGCTGGACGGTAAAAGAGTCGTATGCGCAAAAATTACATACTTACCGCAGAAATGAAAATGTTAAGATGGTCAGGAGGAGTAACTAAAATCGACAAAGTCCGGAATGAATATGTCCGTGGTAGCTTTAAAGTGCCCCCTATCCCTGAAAAACTAATAGAAAGTCGTTTAAGGTGGTATGGCCACGTGATGCGTAGCATAAGTATATTTTTTGAAATAAATAAATTAAATTAATTAAAATTAAATTAACTTAAAATTAAAAAAGCTCTATGCCTCCCGGAACGTAAGAGAGGCCGCGGATGCCCTTTGCTGACATGGTAGACCAGCATGACCAAACAAACAAATAAATTGAATTTACCCGACCCGACAACCCTAGACAGGCAGTCTTGGTGCCAAAACATTAGGAGAGCCGACCCCCCCCCTAAAGTGGGATGGAGCAAAGAAAAAGAAGAGATTAAATTTATAATACATCCCGACGTTTGGAACCCTTTACAGCGTTCGTGGTCAACGGGTGACTGAGGAAAAACTACAAAGTGCAAAAATACCCACATACAAAAAATAATGAAACATCATAGACTATAAACTTTAAGGCTGGTTGTACATACAAAATCAGTTCATAAGTCGTAAGGCTAATAGTTAATACAATACAATTTTTTTTATACAATACAACTATTTTCAAGTAAAGATATATATATATATATATATATATATATATATATATATATATATATATATACGCGATAAAAGCTACGCCTAACCTAACCCTACACCTCGGACCCGAGAAGATTTAATTCCCTCCTAAATTGTAGGAGGGGTATCCCAATATGGGACCGGCAACAAACTCGGCGGGACACATCTTTTCAAAATATATTATAGTCAAAATGTCCAACATCATCCAACACAAAGGTCTCACAGTCTATATCTCGCTTACTCCTTTATCAGATGGACTACCGGATCCCAGCTGGTGGTAGAGAAAATTCATCTTCCCTATTAAAATTTGGATATTTCTTAATCTCAATGGCCTCGCGGAGCATTCTGGGTATGTATCGCTTCTCCTTGGCAAGAACCAGAGGCTTATCGAACTTTATTGAGTGATTGGCTTTATCCATGACATGCTCACAGACTGCAGACCTAGGTCGACGGTGCTTGACATAAGCTGTGTTCCTTCACTCGAGTGGAAATGCTCCGTTTCGTCTGCCCGACATAATATGATAGGCCACACTCACAGTCCAGCCTGTACACTCCTGCAATCTGTAGAGGGGTATTGCATTTTACAGGCCTCAGGAATCGGGACATCTTCTTCATTGGCTTGAAATATGTTTTTATAGAAGCACGCTTCAAGATGTGGGTGATCCTGTCCGTGACCCCCCCTGATAAAAGGCAGAATGGCAGGCCTGCGCTCAAATGTGGGGATCTTAATGTGGGACCTCTCTGTTCTTTCCCCTTCTTAGATGTATTGGTAAAAAGAAATCCAGATAACACCTTAGGTCGCACTGTGTATAGGAAACCTACTCATACTGATAGGTACTTAAATGGGTAATCGCATCACCATCCCAGTCAAAGTACAACTGTAGGCAAATCTTTGTTTCAGAGAGCCCAGAGGATATGTGATGACCAGCATCTGGCCGCGGAGCTCCAGCATGCCAGGCGAACGAGCTCAGGATACCGCGGGTCAACCAGAGGTTATGTGATTAATCCGTTAACCCAGTGTCAAATTATACTGGTAACCATGGTAACTCCAGATTTAATCGGTTAACCCCGGGTTAGTGGAATGGTGCAAGTGGGCCTAGGCATATTCAGACCTCCACTTGATTATAGCTGTACCTATGAAACCTCAGTAAAATGCACCCAAATGGTTGACTTTCGTATATTTAGTGCACAGATAAAATGATAAAATGTTTAGGTTTGTTGTAAGTAGTAACTATACATATTTGAATTAGTATTTAGGGTTCTTTACCCAAAAGAATAAAATGAACAAACCTTTAAATTTGTTTGTCCAGCTAGCCTAGAGTCTAGTCTAGACAGACGTTGAGAACCAGTTACTCAACAATGCGAAGTAAGGTAATTGCTCGTAAAGGTTTCGAGTTGACATTAATTTAGTCTAGTAACCTAGTTGGTAGTGACTCTGCCTACGAATTTGGAAGTCTTAGGTTCGAAATCCGAGAAGGGCGTTTATTTGTATGTTTATCACAATTAGTTATTTGTTCCTGAGTTATAAGCGTTTTCTTTGTATTTTAGACCCTTTTCTTGAACTAAAAACAAACAAGTTGGCGAAATATGAACACAAGTAGCATTCTCTCTCATCGTAGCAGATGTCGAAGCTAGCGAAGTCTTGAAACGACCGGTCTGGCCTAGTGGGTAGTGACCCTGCATGTGAAGCCGATGGTCCTGGGTTCAAATCCCGGTGAGGGCAATGGTGAGATGAACACAAATATTTGTTCCTGGGTCATGGGTGTTTTCTATGTATATTATGTATGTATTTATCTATATAAGTATGTATATCGTCGCCTAGCACGCATAGTCCAAGCTTTGCTCATTTCGGGGCTGGGTCGATCTGTGTAAGATGTCCCCTAATATTTATTTATTAATTATTTTATTTATTTTTTATTTGGTGTCTCTGATGACGTTGATGTTCCCGTTTATTGCGAGTATACCTATATATATAAATGTTCATTACATTCGATAACAGGAAATTCAATTCCGTAAAACCTTTAACAGCTGCTTACATATATAAATACCAGTTAAATTGGTGTGACCTTATTAAATCTTGCACTTTATGATAATAATTAAATAATGATGCCTGCTTACACGAGCATAGGAAGAGCCTTTGATAAATAGGGTTGCCACAGGAGTTAATGATTAGTTAACATATATGCGTCATCGCGCCTTTATGTTAACTATTTGATTGAACGTGAAGATCTTCAGAAGCACCCATAAAGAGAGATTTATTAGAGATTGATGTTAAGAAAGATGAATGTACGATTTGATGAATAATTTTCGTGTAATTTTAGTGAATACCTCGCTCACGATCCCGTATTAAGAAGCATAGGTGCATATAGGTAGGTATTTATAATGTGCTTTCGGTCAAATGACAATTGGATTTTTAGTTTTCGGAAATAGCACATTCGAGATTTTATTCCATCGTGTTTTTAAAAATCGTAATTTTTTTTAAATATTTCGGACTTATAAAAAATCGGGATTATGAAAATCGTGGTTATAAAAAATGTTCCCATTTTGGATATGTATTTACGTTAAAACTAGTGCCTGCTCCAATTCCCAGGATTGGGTTTCTAAGCGCACCCCAGTCTGCCTTAGAGTACTGGGGCAAAAATCGGGAGAACGTTAAGATTATGATAAATTAAAACTATTTTCTTTCGTTGCGCATTTTAGAAGCGCTGACTCATGTCCATATACGCTGCACCATCGGGACGTAATATAGGTCATTTTGGCTCTCGCTTACTGCCTGCGGTGGTCAAAGGAAGGAAGAACATTGTCCCAAATGCCTATTTTGGTTGAGGTTCCTCCAGGTTGTAATACATATAAAATATTATAGGATTTGTAGCATGCAGCCAAGGAGCCAGTTCTGCCGTCGTGACGTGGTAAGCTAAGGTGAGCAAATAATCATCTCTGACGCACGTACTTGTGAAAGGTAATTTATCTGCTAAGGTATATAAGCGAGTTTTCCTATTATGGCAATCTACCTGCTAGCTTTTTGTGCGTCTGAATGCCGTGTGTGACTACGCATTATTCGTACCTGGTAATACATACCTATTCAAATTGGCTCTAAAACCCTCCGCCGCAAATGTGATTTTCATTGAAGCAGAAACGAAAAGAATGCGTTACAATGGCCCCTAAAACGTTAATATCGTATAAAGGGAACGTACCTCAATATTCAGTCACAAAAGAGAATAGTACATTGCTGAAGAGCCGATAAAGTTAGCTACACATGGTCGAGTTAGTTCGAGGGGCGATCTGTCAGTTTCAGAACTTTCTTTCTTCTTGTTAGTAAGTATTCTGTTGTATCGTATATTAATTGACTAATGACTAAATTAGGGGTTTTACTACCACACACAAATGAAATATATATACTTAAAGGTTTATTTATAGGTTAAAAGAACGAAAGTTTACTTCTTTTGTGTCCATCTGTCTTTATGTATTTTGTGTGTTTCCTAGTAATATTATTTTGAGGTTAGGTATTTTGTTAAAACAAGATCGACCTTCTACAAATATTTCGCATTTGTGAACCTGTAACACAAAACATAGGGTATATCAAAATGACTTACATAATTGCAATATGTCTAGACATGAAGACAATTTTAGATTGTATTCATTCTCATTTTGCTATTTGACAAATATATATATACACTAGCTAGGGCCGATATATACAACAGTAAAAAGGTCCTGTAAAATAATAAATAAATAAAAAATATCAACTAGCGACCCGCCCCGGCTTCGCACGGGTAGTTCAACTAATTTACACGAAACCTTTACAAATTATACATATGAAATCGGTACACGGGAGCATTTTATTTGAGATGCAAATATTATAAGAAAGCATTTCGATGAAAAGGACCAATTAACATATACGTAAGTATGCAGGTGACTTAATTTTATTGTTATTTCTCTTGCGTCTTTCAGTATCTCGGGAAATGTAAAAAAGGTTGGTTCTTAGGGACAATTTTCTTGTCCTACTAAACTTCTACGCATCTGATGAAGTTTAATGATTCCGTTTTAAAAAATAGAAACGGATTATGAGAGATAAGGGGATTTTCCCTATTCTCGGGTTGAATTACCGAGAATCCTCTTTAAGTGAGTGCGTGATATAACAAATTCCTAAGATGTCACGTTCCTGGGAAGGCATTTATGTTAAGTCGATTATCAAGCAAACTAGTTGAAAGAAAAAAAGAAAAATGATACACGCCACATGTCAGTCTTTCTAAATAAGTAAGTAAAGTAAATGGCGACCTGTCTGGCCTAATGGGTAGTGACCCTGCCTGTGAAGCCGATGGTCCCGCATTTATTCAGTAATAGAACGGATATTTGTTCCTGAGTCATAGGTGTTTTATATGTATTTATATTATATATATATATATATATATATATATATATATATATATATATATATCGTTGTCTAAGTACCCCACAACACAAGCTTTATTGAGCTTACCGTGGGACTTATGACAATATGTGTAATAATGTCCTATAATATTTATTCATTTGTTTAAATACTAATAAAGGTTACATTCGAATTACAACTGCAGCAGTAACGCTGCTGCAGCAGCGTCGTCACTGTCAGTGTGCTTGATAAATTGCGTTAGTGCATGCCTTAGCCGCATTGCCGGCGTGTTTGTTACCGTTCTTGAGATTCCACCAGCGGACGGAAAACAGACAGGCGTAGTAATAGGGTTTCGCGTGTTACTCTTAGGGTACGAAGCCTCTTTAGGGTCTTACGTAAGCGAACAGCTCGCGAACGCGAAGCAAAGCGGCGCGGCGCGGCGGGCCTACGGCGTTCGCGTTCGCAACGAAATCGCCCACGTAGGACGCTTCTATAGGTATCAAAGGTTTGATTCACCCCGCGCCGCATCGCTACGCTTGGCGTTCGCGTGTTGCGCGCCTACGCAGTACGCTGGGTAAGACATGACGTACCTTAATACTTACAACAGATCGTCGGGTGAGAATACGTTTATGCCATACGCCACTTACATTGGTTTGCAGGAGAGCGAAAAGAAGCAAAAAAAATAGGAAATATTCCACTTATTTATTTTAGGCACACAAATATTTTGAATATAGTGGTAATCACGAAATAAAAGCATTTTTATTATTGCCATATCCATTTTTGATGAGTAAGTAAATGTTAAACGTTTTGGATGTCACAATTTTTTTGATAATTTTCTGTTAACAGAGTGTAACTCTTAAAGTAAAATTCGGATAATATGGCACATTTTTGAAAAATATAAAAATTAAAACCGATTAGTGTCAGTTAGAGCATATTTTTTGTTATTAATATTTAAAAAGCGATTTTGCTCAAAAATGGATATGGCACAAAGGTACTTTCAGCCGACGAGATATATATTCTACTGGCAAAATATCGAAACTTCTGGTTTCTACTTCGAGATTACTTAACAAATTGTTATGAAATCTATTTTACAAAGTAAACAATGAACACTTTCGTTCAGTTTCCGCTGATTTCGCAAACCGGGCAGTCTTTGTGTTTATTTAGGATCTCCGAATAAGCTAAATTAAAAGTAGGTAGGAAGATTAAGAGCAAAACGTAGAAACTACAAGAGATAGCTAAATTTGTTGTAAGGAGCCATGAGGCATTGTCTAATTATTATAATTATTATTTGTCATTTCCATATCTCGGGACCATGAAGTCCCGGACTTTAGGAAGGCGTGGGTGCCGAAGCCAACAGCGCAGAGGCTCTTTAGACAATTTAATCTAAAAGCAAGGGATACACATGGTGGATACCATCCCCAAGCGCATAATTTATATAAATAGGTAACTTTAATAGTTAATTCAACTACAACCCACGCTATATTATTGGCTCCCAATTTCAATTAGAAAAATATTTTATGACTATGTATCTAAAAAAAATGTTAAGCACACGCAAACGCAAAGAGAATCCAGTTTTATACAGAGTATTTTCAGGCGATTAGAATTTTGTACCTACGTGTCCAAAATTTATATATGAGGCGCAAACAATCAAGGCTTGGCACGCAATGTAAACTGCGCGCCGCAACTAATCAAGAATTATGAATTGCCCCTTGTTTACGGTGAAATACCAGTCTTAAACAAAATGTCCCCTAAAACACATAATTATTGGACTCATGTTTTATTACTGCGTTGGCGCTGGACAACGGTTTTATGGCATAATAAAATTGCAAGTATTCTTAATTGATATTTAGGTGAAGGTAGCTGTCACTATCAGGGCTTTTTCCAAGAGCTCGAAATTTTCCTTTTATCAGAACTTGTTGTAAGGAAGGGAAGGAATGATTTTTTTACTGTTATCTTAAAAATATAGACCTACTACTACTACTACTACTTCACTAGTATTGTGGGTAGAGTAAGTGCCCCTACTTAAGGGCTCACGTTGCCACACTAGCTCTGTAGAAAAGAACACTGTACACGTTTTGTAGGGAGACAAAGAATTTGAAGGTTCAACGCATTGATCGGTCTGGCTTTTAATACTCATTTATCTTTATACTCGGCTGCAATTTCAATCTATATCCCGCGGTGTCCCGCGGTGTCGAATGATTAATGAGATATTGGCATTCAGTTTACACAAAGAGTGATTGTACAATGTAAAAGTCAGCGATGGAAAATACTGCTGGAGTTAAGTTTTGTTTTATAATTACGTGGTTTTTTTGTTTAGAGCACGTATAGATTTACGTATAGAATCTACTTTTCAGCACGCTTGCTCGTAATGTAGAACTTATTGAACCGCTTTTAGGCTCATAATCCTAGTAGTCCTGGCGGTTCACCCCGAACTTCAGCAAAATGCTGCAAGTGGTGTTAAAGCTATGAAAATCGGCACGATTGATCTTTAGTCCATATAAATCAATTGGACCCGAAACGCCAAAAAATGAAAGTTATGACGTCATCTTTTTTTGTATTGAAAAAAAATCAGAGACCTATCGTGTGTGGTATTATATGAAAGGAAATTCTGAGCCGGTTATAAAAGTATATCACATCATTACATTTCAATCACGTGTTTTAAATAAAAATAAAAAATTTAAATTAAACTTTTGGTGTTGAAACTAGGTCCATGGGGTCCCAGCGCGCACAAGTTGTTTGCAGAAATCGCGAAGCGTCTGGTTGACGTAACTGGTGACCGAAGAGCTGGCGGCTTCCTCGCACAACGTATCAGCATTGCGATACAGCGAGGAAATGCCGCCAGCATCCTTGGTACAATGCCTCAAGGGCCTATTTTAGATTTAAGCTAGTTATTAATTTCGTTTACGTGTAGTACCACTGTATATATCTTGTATGTAAATAAAGAGTACATAAGTGTACAAATAAAAATAATTTTCAAAACATACCAAGATACGATACGGTTGAATTATGTTTTGTACAATATACCACAAATGATACGTGATACCCTCATATCTAACCCCAAGAAAGCAATTAAAAAAATATTTTTTTTTTCAATATTACAAAGTAACACAGTTCTACTTCAGTACCTATTTTACGAGACTTATAGAACTACTGCAGATACGGTACATATTAATCATAAAATGATACGTAATTCAATTCAATTCAATTATTTATTTCAGGCAAATGCCATTATAATTTGTTAGTAATACAATTAAATTAATCTTAATATGCTAATGTTAGTAAATACACATTCAATTATAAATAAAAATAATTTGGCCAAGCCCGCAGTCACAACTGCGGCAGCAAAGTGTTCCGTGAGTAGGTAATCTATCTACTATCGTACAGTCATCTAAAATAATATGTTACTCTTCGAAGGCCGCAAAAATATCTGACATGGTCTTATTTGTAGAGCCTGAGCGTGTCTCATATTTTTGCGGCATTTGAAGAGTAACATATTATTGCAGGTGACTATACGCATCGTTATGACGCATTAAAGTTTAGGCATATCTCAAACACTATGAAATGATAAAGCTTATTAAATAGTTAAAGCTTTTATCATCGCTTTAGGTATTTCGAACAGGTTTAATTTATGACCCATTTTGTACCTTGTCACAGTGACAATAGTATGAGGTCTCTAGCATACATTAAGAGGATAGGGGACAATCGATTCTCCGCACAAACGTAGTCCTCACTTTCCACCCTAAATATTGACATAATGGAAAATATTTTTACACAATTTGATATATTTTAATCATAGCTATGCCCGACTTACAGGAGTTTTTCAAAAATTGTATGAAACCTGGTTTTCGCCCCTAACTCTTATAATAATATAATATAATCTGGGGGAACGTGGTCAAAGAACCCATCATCACCGAAGGCGACGGTGGACTTCGCGGCGATCTCTGCTGCCGCGGCGTCTAGGATGCACAGAGGGAGGCGTCATTTGATATCAGTGTCGTAGACACCGACTGTCCCTCTTATATCTCACGTCCAGTAGCATAAAATTTGTCTTTATATCTTTATTTACCAAACACCGAAATAACAACAATATACGTCAAAGTTGACAATAAAAATGACAACTTCGTATGTAAAAAACTAAATACGTCAAAAACAGTAAGTAGGTATAAAACCTCATGTTATTATAACCTATGATTGTTGTAGGTATTTAAAACTTATAGACTGGACACGACTCAAAATGAAAAGTCAGTTTTTGTCTCTTAAGTTCGTTTCTTACAAATACCCCTTTACCGAAATTTTTAATAAGAGGTATATGAAAGTAGCAATAAGAAAAAATACATTTTATCTATATTGATTTGAGTTTGCCTGTAGCCGCGGACGTAATGTGACATTCAAAACGTCAGGCCAAAATGATAAAAGTAAGTGCATTCTATTAAATCCCGTTTCAGTATTAAATTATGCGACATTTAAGAGCCAACAGGAGTGGTCATTTCTCCATACAAACGTACTCGACTGTTTCCTCCGTGGTTTTTGAAGCTAGAGCAATAATTTTTTCAACACAGATTAATATTGTCAATATCTGTGTCGGACTGTTTTGCTTTTTTTGATATTTTTGTTTTTTAAGGCGCTAGAGCCCTTCAAACATGGCCAAAAATGGCCTCATTGATTATGCCGCAATGAGAGGCGTGGTATTCAAAACTGATATCAATTAGCCAAAAAATCAAAACAGTCCGACACAGACAATTTCATAATTATTTAGATTTCCAAATTTGGTTACGATTGGTTAAGTTTTGGAGGAGGAAACAGTCGAGTACGAAACCTCGATTTTTGAGATTTTTACACAGGATTTTTCGCCTAAGCTGCAGTTGTCCTTATCGCACTAATTTTAGGGGCGGGGTCAAGTTTCTAAATACGTACACAGACAGAAAAGTGATGGGCAATAGTCGACATTGAATGTCGATAATTTAGTGATGTGATAAGTTATCGATAAACCATAAAAAAAGTCGCGATTTGCCTCTTAGTAGGCGAAGTATGCAAAGTGAGTATGCACTTTGGCCCCAGGGGATATCGTAACACTATTTATTATTCCTTGGTTCATACAAAGCTGAGCTGACACACTAGCTACGAGATCAAGTCCTGACTACCCCCCAAAAAGGAAGGGGAAAAGTCGGCTCCTGCGGTCCAGTTTGCCTCTATTTCTACCTATCTGTTGCTATGAGATCAAATTTGGTATAATTTTTGTGTAAATTAGGGACGAATAATTTATTTTAGAAATAATAGTTTCACATTTTCATACACGAATCTGAATATATGAACGCTGGATATTGGTCACTGATTTGCTCTTTAGAAGCAAATTGTGGCGATTTGCACTAAAAATTAATTACCTACAAAATTTAGTTTATTTATTCTTTATTTAGAAAAGTATCAGTTATAAGTACGTATTCATACATTTGAGTGTAAAAAAATTTTAGTAATACTTTGGTTAAAATATTGCTTTAAATTTTACAATTTTCACTATTATTCTAAAATTTATTTTAAACAAAGTATTAATTTTATTAAAACTTTTATGACGTGATCTTGTTAAGTATGTATAAAATAATATTTAATACCTTTAAAATAATATCTGTCTGTCTGTCTGTCTGTCTGTCAATCTGCCTGTCCGTCTGTCACCAGGCTGTATCTCGTGAACCGTGATAGCTCAGTTGTAATATTTACGGATGATGTATTTCTGTTGCCGCTATAACAACAAATACTAAAAATAGAATAAAATAATTATTTAAGTGGGGCTCCTAAACAACAAACGTGATTTTTTGCCGTTTTTTGCGAAACGGTACGGAACCCTTCGTGCGCGAGTCCGACTCGCACTTGGCCGTTTTTTGTTAATAGCTTTTGAACTTTTTTTATGTGGGAATAAACGCTTCGAATACATTTTTCTAGACATTCTGAATCCAATGAGGTATCATACGTATTTTTAGGAGTTAGTATCTCTATTAGTGGCAGCCGTACAAGCCCAATTTCAAAGAAAAACCGCAAATCGATGTACAGGTTAGCAGTTTGGCACACGCATACTAAGAGGTCAAAACAAAATTCTTGACCCGCAGTTCCTAAAAAAAAATCCCTTAGGAGGGGTATGCTGAAACATTTTTTTTGTATGGAAAAAAAACTTTTTTTTTCAAAAACCTATCGTGTGTGGTGTGTGGTATCATACGAAAGGGCTTTTGGAGGCGATTCTAAAAGTATACCACATCATCACATTTTAGCCATTTTTGTTTGTAAATTAAAACAAATAGAATTTTCAAAACATACCAAGTTTGGGGTCAAGTTAAAGGGTTAAGGAGGTATTTTCCGTCGGATATATGGATATTACGTATCATTGTATGATTAATATGTACCGTATCTGCAGTACAGTTCCATAAGTCTCTTAAATAGGTATTGAAGTAGAACTGTGTCACTTTGTATTGAAAAAAAAAACTAAATAATATTTTTTTAATTGCTTTTTTGGGGTTACATATGAGGATATCACGTATCATTTGTGGTATATTGTACAAAAAAAATCAGCCATATCGTATCTGGAGGAGCCCAAACTAGGTATGTTTTGAAAATTCTTTTTCTTTCAATTTAAGAAAAAACCGGTCAAGTGCGAGTCGGACTCGCGCACCGAGGGTTCCGTACATTACACAATTTAAACAATGTATTTTTATGTGAAACGTGAGTGAAAGGTAAATTGCAGTTTACGATTTATAACGTATTAAAAAAAACTAACTAGATCTCGTTCAAACCAATATTCGGTGAAAGTTTGCAAGGTAATGTACATCATATATTTTTTTCAGTTTTATCATTCTCTTATTTTAGTAGTTAGAGGGGGGGGGGGGGGAGGGGACACACATTTTACCACTTTGGAAGTGTCTTAGAAACTTCAATATCAGAAGACCTATCCATATCCTATACACACGTATGGGTTTGATGAAAAAATTTTTTTGAGTTGCAGTTCTAAGTATGGGGAAGCCCCAAAATTTATTGTTTTTTTTTCTAATTTTGAGTGAAAATCTTAATGCGGTTCACAGAATACATCTACTTACCAAGTTTCAACCGTTCTTATAGTTTCGGAAAAAAGTGGCTGACATACGGACGGACAGACAGACAGACATGACGAATCCATAAGGGTTCCGTTTTTTGCCATTTGGCTACGGAACCCTAAAAATCGCTAAAATGTAATGATGTGGTATATTTTCAGAATCGCTTCAAAAAGCCCTTTCGTATGATAGATGAGAAGTATACGATAGGTTTAAAAAAAATTGTTTTATTTTATACAAAAAAAAGGTTTCAGCACTAAGGGAATTTTTTTAGGAACTGCGGGTCAAAAATTTTGTTTTGACCTCTAGTATACGAAATATAGTGTAAGCTGTTCGCATAAAAAAACCACAAATCGATGTATAGTATACGTGTACCAAACGGCTAACCTAGCTGTACATCGATTTGTGTTTTTTTTATGCGAACAGCTTGCACTATATTTTTCACCACCTTGAACCTTTTGTAGACTAGACTATTGTCCCAAAATATTGGGTTTCATATTTATTCCGACCAGAATTAGGAGCTCTTCAAATATACCAATTTTTATCAAAATCTGACTCATAAATAAAAAAACGGACCACTAATAAAACTGTATAATTACATCAAAGTAAGAAATATCACATGTCACATGTTTCTTTATTATGATAATTTTATCTAACCTGAGGCTTTCTTTTTTTCTATTCAACGGAGCCGGAGAGCGGCAAATTTGTTTTTCAAGAAACTTGCTCGAAAGATTTTATTTCATGCAGGTGTACTGAAGGAAAAAGGCCTATATTGTTCCCGCAGGAGTTATAGCTTTCTTTTTTAATTAGGTATGTCACTAATTCATACGAACCAAGTAAGTTATAAGTAAAATACTTTGTTTAAAATCAAGGTATAAGGGAGTTTTACTTTTAAAATACTTATGACTATAATTTAATATTCTTGTTTATGATATTTAAAAATATTTAATTGGATTAATTTAACAGCCGTTATCTTGTATGTTTTTATACAACAATGTTTTCTTGTATGTCCATGTTATGTTATGTTTTTTTACTCTTCTGTAACTCGAAATGTTAATTAGATTGCAGGTTGTAGAAGGATATTGAATTTAGTTACTTAAAACGCGAGCGGCGTGAGGCCGGCGAGGAGCGCAAATAACGTGCGCGTCTGTGTTCGTGCACCACACACACTGGGATAGTCCCTCGGTACGCGGTACCGCCCCCGTCAGCGCGACGGCGATATTCTCTTTCAAATCTCAAAATTGAGTTCGGGCTCGGCTCCTGTTGGCTCTTAATTTATCGCCATTCTCTCGAACTCGCG
Source organism: Cydia strobilella (assembly GCF_947568885.1). Lineage (NCBI taxonomy): Eukaryota > Metazoa > Arthropoda > Insecta > Lepidoptera > Tortricidae > Cydia > Cydia strobilella. The sequence continues at coordinate 10,885,853 of NC_086048.1, forward strand.
CTGATTGGTCACGGTTAGCCTAACATACTCCTTCTCGCTTCATCATCATCATCATCATCATTTTTATTCAAGAACAATATTACATTGTGTTTGAAATCTTAAAACTAGGCACATGCACACAAAAAAAATTATTACAAAAACAAACATCATAGCCACCAATAAAAATATTAATAAGACGTAATCAAAAAAAAAAGTAGAAATTACCAAAATAAACATGAATTAGTCAATTATAAATTTTATATATTATAAATAATAAAGAAAAATGTCAACGATTAAAAAGTAAAAATAATTAAATTAAATCAGTTACATGTCAGAATAAGAAAAAAATTATTAAGAACAAAATGTCAACGTTAAAATCAAAAATTAAATTAAAAATTAAAGAGTAAAAATTAAATTTAATTAAAAGATATAATTAAGAAAAAAAAATTGAAAATATATATACATACAAATTAACTCATTTAAGTAGGTATGTAATATTATTATTAATTCCCTATGTCACACTGAAAAAATTGCTCATCGTCGCACCTATCCTTTAACTCTAGCAGAATACCTACAGTGAAAACTAGTTCCACCTAGTAAAAATGCATTTTCCCGAAAAGTCAAAACTAGTTTTAACTGCAATCAATTTGAAATAATTATTTATTTATTTACATACATTATTGGCATGAACTTGTGTTGTACCATATTGTATAAATGACCATTAATTTGTAATATGTATTAGGTTCCTAAATCATATCTGTCCATCACACAACCCTTATCCAGGGGCCCTATTCGAGATGCACAACTGTCAGTTTCGGCTTCAACATCAGTTCAACAGTGGAATGAATCATTTGTTCATCAACTGTGGAAAGTATCATTTGGTTGTACACCAAAACTCATTCATTGAAAAAATTATGCAACAAAAATCAACTTTGTTTTCTTACTACTATACGGTTTAAAATGGCTCTGAACTCTGCGTGGTTCGGTTTGGTTTCGTTGTCACCTAACTGTGGATTGCTAATGTCAAATTTACCTATTTGACAACACACGATTTCTTCCATTCAACTGAAGTTCAACACGAAACGTCACTTAACGCATGTCGAATACCGCTCCAGGTTTACTTAACAGTATAATTTGACTAATCAGATACTGTACTGTCAGTCATAGTCAAAATTTTAAATCATCAACACTATTAAATAAATATTAAATTAATTTATCTAGCTATCTACGAGTTAGTAACTCTATGCACATATAAATTCCACAAACAAATTTACTAAATGACTTAAATATGTAAAAAATCCCGTTCCAAATTTAAACTTATTTCTATTCGAATAAGGTTGTTTTTTTAAGGTAATAGGTCAACCATTGTAAAGTACAGAATTACCAAATACTGATTCCCTAAGTAACCTAAGATCAGGCTGCAGTCAAAAAACTAGTAAAGGTTACGTTCGCGTTATCCTGATAATTTTTCCGCCGTCTTCATGCTCGTTTTAGTTGGTTATTGTCGGGTTAGCTGCCTGCTAGCGAGTTTTTGCGAAAATCCCCAGGACAGAAGCGAATATTTTTGTATGGAAACTTGCAACTTTAAATGCATTTTTTATCGAAACTACTGCAGTCTAAAATGAAGTCAAAATCAGTCCATCGACTCAATTTTTTGCAAGCTTTCTAATGGTATCCCACACGATTCTTACAAATGAAATAAAAAATCTGGTTACCCCTCTCAACCCCCTAAACTTCCTCCTAAAATAAGAAATAAGCGGTTTTGACTTATTTACAATAATAGTGGTGGTAATTGCTATAACTATTTAAAAATTTAGGTATCTACGTCAAACGGTCTCTGAGAAAAACGCATTTAACTGATTTGCAAGATCGAAGTGATCCCATAAGTGTTCCGTTTGTCAAAACAAAGTTTTGCACGGAACACTAATATACATCACATTTAACTATTTACATAACGAAGACTGCCACATTCCAAACACTACCGCTGTTCATGCAACAGCACCAACCAACCATTCATAATCCTTTAACTGCGCGTTTTCATCAGTTGGTACAGTTTGTTTAGTTTTTCACACAAAATATCAAGTTTGGGCTCCTTCAGATAGCTAACTGATTTTTTTGTACAATATACCACAAATGATACGTAGTATTTTTCACATTTAACACCAAGAAAGCAATTTTGAAAATAATTTTATTTAGTTTTTTTTTTTCAATATTTCTTATGTGTATAATTATTAAATATTATGAAAATTAAAAAAAAAACAATGAGAATTATTTTCAAAACTACTTTCTTGGGATTAAATATGAGGATATTAGGTATTATTTGTAGTATATTTCACATAAAATAATTCAACAGTATCGTATCTGAAGAACTTGGTATGTTTTGAAAATTATTTTGTTTTTAATTTAAAACACGTGACTGAAATGTAATGATGTGATGTATATTTTTAGAAGTGGCTCAGAATGCCCTTTCATTTAATATCGCACACGATAGATTTCTAACCAAAAATATATTTTTTTCCATACAAAAAAAGACGTCATTACTCGTCTCCTCTTTATTTAAGTTTTTGGTGCTTCGGGTCAAATTGATTTATATGGACTAAAGATCAATCGTGCCGATTTTCATAGCTTTAACACCATTTGCAGCGTTTTTTGGCGAACCGCTATCACTATAGTCCCCGGCAAGTTCGGTTCTCCATACAAACGTAGTTACGCTCTCATTTTAAAACGACTAGCTAGATTGCTCTGAAACTTAGTACTTACAATAGTATAAGGTATATCTAGACCTGAAATTAGTTTACTTCAGATACCATAGTAAAAGAAATACAGCGAATTTAAGTTTTTCATACAAAACTTGCTTTTGCTCTATTTCGATTATTTTATATACTATAGCTAGTGTAGGTACGCGGTGTAGGTACTGAGGCCGAAGTTTTGGTATCATCCGAATTTCCGATCCCTGTTCATCATACATAGCCGTTAATCACTAATAGTGCAGATTCACTATACGAGTTTTCGCCCGGGTCATGGAAATTTATTCCTGGCCCGCGGTCTATAAGCTCTTCGTAGCACCACTAGCCAACTGCATTAAATTTTATCACGCTATTCATAACTAGGAAATTGCTTGTATGCTTTTACCGAGAAATACAGTAAAAACTTGTAGATTTTTCTTCAACAAAAGGATTTTTGGTCGTGTCTATTTCAGTGCGGGTTCGTGACAAAAGGGTATCGTGAAAAGATTCAACATTTTAGACAATGGTAATAAAATCAGTTTCGTGTAGATAAATCGGGCATTCAGTGAAATTATCGTGCGATAAAGATGGTGAGCATCTTATCAGTATTTCAAATGAAAGTAGCTTCAGCGTAGCAGGTAGCTCGATTAATAGCTTGATAAGCCCATATTTACTAGAAAGAAAGTTTTACAAGCCCGTTTTCACCAGAAAGAATTTTTTTTTCAACTAAATTTTAGTACACTCCTGGTATTAAATATCGACACGGACAAAGTGCCAAAAATTATGTATACACGAGCTTATTGTTTTGAAAGCATCGCAACGTTTTGTTTTGAAAGCAGCGTACGCAAAATTGACAGACGTTACGAACAATAATACTGCGGTATGATAAAGAATGTAAAAATTGTGTGAAATATTATCCTGCATCCTGCAATATCGACTGTACTGTGAAAGGTTAACGCAGAAACCCCATTTTTTTCGAGAGCAACCCTAACTGAATATAAATAAAAAGCTGAAACTGAATAATTCTACTATCATTCATTTTATTATATTCTACGAGTATTATTTTAATGCCATGATATGCCGGATTCTCCACTCAATAAATTCTTGCACCAGTGAGTATGGCTAACGTTGTGTGATGTCAAAATCTGTCAAAATTATTATTGCTGTTCAGTATGTAATTTAAAGGGTGCATTGCTCCTGCGAGTTAGCTTATTTATTTATTTATTTATTGAGAAGTTCAACAGCGCAGTTCAAAACATGAGAACTTAAGCATAGCCAATAAGAGAACTCTCTGGAATTTATACAAAACAAAAATCATCTGTGAGTAGACTTATGACTTGTGCTGTACAAGAATTGTTAATATAAATTAAATTGTAAATCTTAATACGATACAAAGAAAAAGAGAATAAACATTTATAGTAACTGCAAACTGGAAATTTCCTAAAATATGTTGATAAAGTTCTAATTTTGCGTAAACAATAAATAAAAAAGTATTAATAATAATATACGAGCGAATTCATTAGTTTGCATGCATTTAATTTATTGCATGCTTTATTTTCAATATTAAGTATCACAATATTATCATTACATCAATGTTCAAGTACAATTGCATTTTATTCCCCTTATAGTCTAAAATAATACTACAGATTTCTGCACCTATGAACAAGAAAATTCTAATTTGTTACTTTTGCACCATCTATACAAATAATGCAAGATAGCAATTATCAAATTATTTTGTCACTCACGAGCAGAAGTTAATATTTCTTCTTTCTTTAAGTCCTGGGGAATATGTATGTATTCATTCTCATTATGGGGAATATGTATTATGGGGAATATGTATGTATTCCCTCTCAAATTTTTAACCGACTTCAAGATTTCAAAGGAGGAGGTTCTCAATTCGGTTGTTTTTTTTTTTTTTTACTCCATAACTCCGTCATGTCTGGACCGATTTTGAAAATTATTTTTTCGATTGTAAGTATATACATACAGATTGGTCCCGTTTTTGTCAGAAAGCAGACATCATTTAATATAAATTTGATGTCAAAGTGTACTACAGAGCAACTTGATTCCTGACCCACCAGATTCCAGACCCAGTAAATGTGAAACCTTTTTGCATTTATTAGGGTGACTTCTATACAAGTTATTGCCATTACATGGTAATTGGCCACTCCTAACAAATCAGAAAGAAACTAGCCAATAGAAGTGTTATTGTTCAGAGTGGCCGATTACTATGTAGTGACCAATAATAATAGCAGTCACCTTACTTCATTGGCATTTCATTGATTAAAAAAAAAATTGACATTGCCACTTGCACCATCCCACTATCCCGCGTTTACCCATTAAACCGTTAAACCAGTGTCAAATTGTACTGGTAACCATGGTAACTCCAGGTTTAACCGATTAACCCCGGGTTAGTGGCATGGTGCAAGTGACGCTTACCGTGAAAACGGTCTGTCAATCAATACGTTTATTTCAGACACAACTGTCTTATACACAACACATACAAGTTGAATTTAAAAATAAATAAAAAACATTATAATTTAACATACACAATACAAACATACCAAGTCGAATAACATAAAGTAACATTAAAATATAAATAAAATAGATAGAAATTCAAAATTCAAAAATTGTTACAGTGGGTCACAAGACTCACAAGTCACAAATCAGTTTGTTCGATCGATTGTAAGTTTGAATTGGCCTCCAGTTCAATCACGAGGTCTGAGAAAACAAAATGTCACCCCGTAGTGCACACCCTCCCGCGTCCCTAAGGCCCAAGGTTTTCGTGTTGGCGTGACTGATTGACCGAGCCAAGATCTTCGTTTCAGTTTGGGCAAAAAAGCTTTCGTATATCCGGATGTTTCTCTGCAGGTCGCGTTTCTCAATCGAATTTCGTGAAACTTTGTGAGCAAATTCGGTGGCTAGATAGAATTTTCCTATTGTTTCGTTTTTTGGAAAAAGTTCAGTGGATGAAATTGGCTTAAAGGACTTAAGCACCATTGTGAGTTCGCTGAGATAATGGCTCAACGAAGTAATTATTTTTAATTTTTTTAAGCTTATCGCGAGGTCACAGAGCCACTAGTAAATATGTAACTTGGTACCTACTTAAAGATATCCACATTAATACTGATTTATTAATAGCACCTTTCGTGAGTATAATATATGTAGGCTATAAGAAACACGTAATCTAAAAGTAACTTCCGCTCACATTTTCTTTCTCTTAGTGGGTAGTTCACCCGTTTGAAAATTTATTGTTCCATAGTGAATGTTATAAATTATGATTAGATTACCTACCTACAATTCCACGTATAAACAACTGTAGGTAAGTGACATTAAAAGAAAATTCATACAATTGTTTGCTGTTTTCTCGCGCAATATATTCAAAGCTCAAACTAATTTTCCAGACTAGTTTCTTAAGTTTACTTAAGGTGCAGTAGGTTCAGAAAACGGAGTTCTTGAAAAGTTGTAGCATAGAGTAACTTATACTAGAGCGGTACTGTCATAGTAAATTTTGTAACCCCAGTAAATTCACTGCCATCTGTCGACACACTTTAAAACTAAAAATGAAGATTTGTAAATATACGATAAAATGTATTTAAATATAGATAAATGATTTTTTTTATTTTCATTAATTATTTTTATGATTTTGACCCATGTTCTTTCACTGATATGCGTTAAAATTGTTAAATAACAAACGAAACCGTCAACGCCATCTATACGACAGTAAGCCAAAACTAGTAGCGCCCTCTGAACGAGAATAAAATTTTCTTGATTTTCGAGGCACGTTTTTTCCTTAGACTGTATCCATCTGTTACGGAGTTATATCTATCTTTGTTGTAGTTAGCGCTTTTTTGGACCCTTTCTCGAGGGACTGTAGATATACATCGATTCGAATCCTGATCGAGTATTTGACTTTCGCTGGAGAAAAGAAAATCACGAACACAGGTCTAAATGCACTTTAAAAATTTGTAACAAATTATGCACAAAAGCTAAACCCGGACCCGGACCTGGACCCGGACCCGGACCTGTACCTGGACCCGGACACGGGCCCGGAGCGGACCCGAACCTAGACCCAAACTTGGAGTCGGACCCGGGTCTGGATCCCGATCCGGACCCGGACCCGGGCCTGGACCTGGACCTATCTAGAAAGCAAGCATTTGCATTTAAGCGGAATTTACATTACGACATTAGTGGCGTGAAATTAATGTTGTGACAGTAGTTTTACCAACGGTTTCACATGTAATTTAATACTTTCGTAATGCATGCATTACGAAAGTTATAAATTACACGTGAAACTGTTGGCCACACCACTAATTTCGTAATGTGAATCCCGCTTTAGATAGTGCTATTTGGTGAAATGGAACAGAATGGAACTCCTGTACGACATTTTTTTTCTAAGTCATGACTTGAGACTCATTGACACTAATATGAAATGCACTGTGGTTGTAAATAATTTATAAAAGGCATTTCAAAAGATAATATATATGTAATAAATTGAGGTCTGTACTGGCAAAGTTTTATCAACTAAAGAGTAAATTAAATAAAAACATTACGAGTTGTATACTACGCACTTGCCGACTCTCTAATTAGTTATGGTCTTATTGTTTACGGCCGAACATTTATAACTTAAATTAATGATATTCAAAAACTACAAATTAGTTCATACAATAATTGTAACAAGTTCCTTGTTAGCAAAAAAGGCGTGGAAGAGTATGATAAACTTTTCCCTTTACGTAAGATCTCACCGGTAGACATAAATGTTGAATATGTAATAGGTTTAGAACATTTTTATAGTGACGATTACAAAATAAAAAGTAGCAATAAGTATAATACAAGAAGTGTAAAATATCAAAAACGACTACAATTAAAAACGACAAACTATTATGACAAAAGATAGTCGAAACATATAGTACAAAAAATATTTAACATAATTAGTATAATAAAGCAAACTCCCAAAGTATTTTAAAGTCTAAGTTAAACTGGTTTTTTGCTTGGTAATGAGTCACCGTCGAATAGCTAGCTAAAATAATTGGGACTTATACGCGTTACCATGCCTTCCCGAAAAAATTGAATCATTCGCGAAAGTCTCGCAATGCATTGAGGCTACAAGGGGCACGGTCTCAGGAGTCTGAGAAAGACCACGGTGAGATACTCAGTGGCGCTCTAGCCAGGCAGGTCGCTTTGCTTTCAGCTGAAACGGCAAGCCAGCGCGAGTCTCAATTGTGATCCCAAAGACATTGTACGCAATACATATGTAGGCGCAGATCCTGACGGAGGGTGGCGCCGGAGAAGCCGTGTTCATCCCGCGCATCCCCCTCATCCCGAGCAACTTGCCGTTCCGCTTCAAGCGCCTGCAGGTCCCCGTGAGCGTCTGCTTCGCCATGACCATCAACAAGTCGTAGGGGCAGACGCTGCGCGCCGCCGGCGTCATGCTTAGACTGATTTGACTGGAGGACCGATTTGGATGATATTTGCCATGGACATGATTTGGATAGGTACAGTCAACGACGCAATATAAAAATGGTACTGTATCGTTCGATATACACCTACTACTCTATGTCATTTAAATCACGTCAAAAATTTGAATAAGGGCAAAAAAAATTGATTTTGGAGTGTAGTTTTATTTAGTGGTACCTAATTGTAAAATATTTTATGTGGACTACAGTCCTCTAGCGTATCCATCAGTCAACTTTACTTTAAGTTCCACCTCCAGGGGAGAGGGAGATAAATTAGGGGTGATTTAGCCGCTTACTGACATAGACCGAATTCCACGCAGGCGAAGCCGCGGGCACAGCTAGTTAGTATAATAAAGCAAACTCCCAAAGTGTTTTAAAGGCTAAGTTAAACTGGTTTTCTGCTTGGTAATGAGTCACCGTCGAATAGCTAGCTAAAATATTTGTTTGTTGCCTAATTTAAAAATTATGATGTAAATCTCAGAAACAACTTTAAAATTGTTACAATTAAGTAAATGGGTCAAACACATTTTAGAAAAAGGTCACTTTTATGGAAAACACAATACAATAAAAGTTAATGACTGGTACAATTATATATGCCCTTTTTTTAATTGTTTCAAGTACTGGAAAAATGTATATCCTGCCGGGTGCAGCATAAAAATTAGCTTTAGATTAGACACTTTAAACTCTCGCGTTTTGTACCTACACATAATATAGGTAATTAATGCTGCAAAAACGAGCTGTACGTTCCATCTATGGACTGGGCGCTCGAGTATCCCTAAGAGAGAAATTCGAGGAAGTTAACATTCTTACCGTTGCATCTCAATACATACTTGACAATATTATGTATGTTCGGAAAAACATCCACGAATTCAAGCTTAACAGTGATATCCATAACTATAACACTAGAAACAAACATAAACTTGCTGTGCCCGCCCACCGCCAAAGATTTTATAGACGATAAAGTTCCCTTTAAGACAGTAGCTTGATCTTGATAGTATAATAAAATGTAAGCAATATTTGTTTTGTTTTAGTCTTTTTTTTCTGTGAATTGACCATACTAGTGTCCAGTTGAACTGACTCAAGAGACCCTCTTGTTCTCGCTTGATTGTATTGTTTTAGTTAATTTTAGTTTTGGACACTTAGGGACCTTGTACACCTCTAAGATTTTATTTTAATTCATTTTATATGTAATAATACCTATATTTTTAATGATTCTGACAGGTAGAGACCTTTACATCTCTATGTCAATTTAAATTTGTAATTTAGTTATTTGTAGTCTTTAATGTAAAATACGAGCACAAATGTTGTATCTCACTGAATCAATTTACGTTATATATATTAATACAGCCCGGCAGCAGCTTTAACATGTCATGCTCTCTTAAAAGTCTTTGCTTACGGTGGCGTCGTTGATCGGGTCGCCACTTTCCCGAATGAAGGTTGAGGGAGACAATGGCTGAGATACGCGTCGTACTTGTGAACGGGTGCTGTTTGTGGAGACCGGTCTGTTTAAGTTTACACGGGCTTCATGTTACGTCCTATGTAACTTTACTTTTAAGTGGCATTAACGTGAGACACTTCATTCGGTTCTTGTCTGTCTGATTTAATTTCTTGTCTTATAATTACTTATATAACAATTCAAGTCTTGGAGATCTTTTACACCTCTAAGGATAAATTGATGATCTTTTTTTTAATTTATTATACATATTTTATCTCTGACACCTAGAGACTTTTACATCTCTAAACAATTTTAGTAATTGCCTGTTGTTTGTATATTTTTTATTAGTTTTCTTTTTTTTGTGTAATTCGACATTTAGACTGGATACATCTCTAACAAAGTATCTAATATTTTATTGATTCCATATTTGTAATTGTTTTTTGTAAATTTTGGTTTTGCATTGCTTGTAAAAATTGACATGTAAAAGTGCCCCTGTGGCCTATTTGCTGAATAAATGTTTGATGTTTGATGTTTAATGTCATTACCGGGTCTAACGCGATTAAATTTCATTATTTTACCTCTTTACTAGGTTGCACTAGGTGTAGTTAGACCCGGTAATGACATTAATTAGCTTTAGATTACCTTAACCTTGCAATGTTTACAGGAAAGACGCGAAGTGGACGCGAACGAGGTAACCATACTGTAAAATGTGTATGACCCAAATAGGTTAAGTTATTAGCATACCAAAGAGCGTATACCTCGTTATCAAATTTCACAGTTTGGGTTATTTTATGTAATTTATAAAATGTATTCACTATCATGAATAAAAAAAAACTGTTTTGTGAAGTCGGTTTTTTTTTCATATTAAAGATTTTTTAGCTATGAAGTTACTTTTGATGGATTTGTGTATCCGATTTCACACTACATATGTTACAAGTTTATTAGAATTCCCTTCCGTTAATAATATTTACGGACGGGTGAAGGGGGAAGGGTGATCCTTATCCGGAGAATATTACATTTTCGGTATGGAAATTTAAGGCTTACGAAGATATAAAGATTCTCGAATCTTGACACATCGTTATGGGGTTCCTAAGTAACAAAATAAGAAATTATAAGTATATTCATCATAGTTGAATTCGAAACGCATTAATTTTTGCTATTACAAATTCGATAGGCGCTTATAGTGTCTAAATAAAAACTGTTTTTTGAAAAATATTATAAATTAAATAATTTACCAGATATGTTATTTTTAAACATTATGTAGAGGATATTCACAGTCATTTGGTATAAAATTTGGAATAATCCATCTTGTCATTTTCAATTTAGAGCAGTTCAGTCAACTGTGTATTGTGAAATTTTTGAACGTTTTCTAATAATAAAACAAATTGACATGCACGACTTATATAATTATAAAACAACCTATCAAATTACTCTTATGTTTAAATTAAGTTTAAACCTAGTGTGGCATGATAATTATTGTACTTAATTGTAATTTTTATTTAGTTATTAAGTTTAGTTGTTAAAGTAACATGTCCTATATCACAGATTTAATATAATAAATACCACGATTTGTATTGAAACCAAGCGTGCCGACTTTTTCATACAAAATTTACGCATAATATAATTTATTTTAAAATTACTTATCTGTGATAGAAAATATGTTCTTGCCTGTGAGTGCTCGCAATTTTTGGGCTGTTGTAGTTAATTATCATGCAACGAAGCATTTTTTAGGTTTTCACGGATGTCCGGCTGCAGCAACCGGCGGCGGCGGCATGGACTGTAAAGGGCGACGGTCAACCTCGACGTTTGGTCGGGGTTCGGACACGCGAAGTAGATGCATTTGCGTCTTCTATGGTATATTTATTTCTGTGTCCTATATTGTATGCCCTAGCAGGGTATCATGTACCTACTAAAACTAAAATGTAAGACCTTAAATATACTGATGAACATGATAACAATGGATTAAATGAATAATGAATAATATGTTAGACCAAGTAGTGAAAATGTTACAGTATGTTATATATTTGTGATCTACTCACAAAGTCCTTTCATTGGTATGTTTAAAAGAAAAAAGTTAAAAACTTTGTACTAAGAATAAGAATAAGGATAGAGATCATTTATTTCAGCTAAGGGTTACAGACATACCAGGGGTCTCCGCACTAGGCAATGCCTGTATCGCGGGGAACCATTAAAAACTGTTACAATTAAAAACTATCATTTAGTAAGAAATTATACTAACTACAAACTAAGGCTTAATCTAGACACAATATTGAAACTAAATTTTTCCCCTCACTAGCTCGTAAAGCGGTCTTTTATCCTTTAAAACAAGCAGGGAAAAACGCATTTTATCCACTAGTGGGGAAAGTAATTTGACCTTGGATGGAGCGTGTTTAAGTAGCTTTTGACAGATAACAAAACGTAAAACGCTCTAATAATGGTTCGTTCGATAATAATTATCATTAAATAAATGGTTTGAGAATTTAATAAAAAATACCAAATTTAGCTTTATTTAATGATTTTAAGTTAATGACTTTAAAATTCCATAAGAAACGTTTGTTTTCTAATAATGATCTTAAATATAATTCTGAACGCACAAGTTGAGTCGATGCAATTTCAAAACGCATCATTGACATTTCATACGTCAGACAACATTGTCAACAAAATTTTTACATTAAAACTTCTCATGTAAAAATACAAAATTTCCAGTTTTTTGTTATAATATCGTAATAAAATGAGTGATTCCAGTGATGAAGATGATCTTACGCTTGTGGATGTTGTACTTTCCTCGCTATAGTGAGGTGAAAAGTTTTGTGTTACACACGGGTGCAAATGTATTCTACTTCTCGTGTGCTGAAACACTCGCTATGCTCAGGATTCTATTTTAGAACCACTCGCTTCGCTCGTGGTTCAACTATAGAATCCTTTCACTTGCTCGTTTTTCAATTCCACACTCGCGGGTAAAATACAACTTTGCACCCTTGTATAACAAATAACTATTGTTAAATATGGCTTCTGTCTCGGCATAATTTTGTGAGTGCAGCAGTTTGAAAAGCAGTTTTTTCGCTTCCATTTGAGTGCAATCCCTGAGGTTACATAGTTTATTTATAGCATTGTAGATGCCCTGATGCGTTCCCCAAAACGTTTGCCAAAAGCTGAATTTACTCTTGGAACGGGTAAATTGAAGACTCGTTTTTGTGATAATATATTATAGTCCTTTGATAATTTAGACGATTTATGTGTTTGTAAGCAAATTTCGTGTATAAAAAGTTGACGAACAGATACAACTTTAGCTTGAGCAAAGAGATCAGCAGTTGGAAGACGGAAAGGTTTTTTTGTACATTACTTTCAACACTGAACGCTGCGCTCTTTCCATTTCTAACATGGTAGTCTTTGCTGCACTGCCCCACACTGCAATGCAGTAACAGATTATAGACTGGCACAGTGCGACGTAGACCAGTTTTAGCAAAGATTCATCTGCAGAATGACGAAGTTTCTTAAATATATTAATAGATTTTCTAATTCTACCAGAGACTTTTTGAATGTGATGTTTAAAGTTTAAGTTTTCATCTACAAACAGGCCAAGGTATTTTATAATGTCAGCGCGCTGGATTCTATCACAGTTACAATTACAGATTATCCGGGAAATCAGTACACGAGTGAATCTTTAGTGGGCTCGAAAGATGATTTTGTCAAGGCAGTTTTATGAAACCATAAGAATTTAGTTTTGTCACTGTTAATAGTCAGAAGGTTGGCACGAAACCAGTGCGATGCCATTTGCATACCTCTTTCAGTGACAGCAACTAAATTCTTCCAATTAGTATCGTTGAACAGTATGATGGTGTCATCAGCGTAACATATAATTAATATAATTTGGGATTTTAAGATTAAGAATATCGTTAATATAGATTGTAAAAAGTGTCGGGCCGAGAATGCTACCTTGAGAAACCCCGAACCCGGAGTGCTCATAGTCACTGTTAAAAGAACTCACTTTAACGAACTGCCTTATCCTAGATAGGTAACTTGTGAACCAGGCCAGTGGAACTCCTCGTATGCCTATATTATGTAGTTTCCGGAGCAGAATCGTAGAGGACACCGTATCGAAGGCTTTAGCTAGATCTAAAAAGAACCTAATACATTTTACATTTTTATCCAAATACTACTGCCGACTTTATAACGTCATAAAATAGAATAGAATAGAATAGAATACATTTATTAACGTCATGTGGTAGGTTACATAAGAGAGTGTAAAAAAAGGAGCGGACGAAAAAAGGACTCAGCTTAATGCCATGGCTAGCCGCAGCGTAATGTCACGGCTGGCCACAGCGCTGATTTTCGGTAGGGACCTAACTAATAAGTAACTTAAGATTAACATTAAACAAACAAACAATGAGAGAAAAAACTAAACAACAAAAACAACAAAAAAAATGAGAAAAAAAAGAAAACAATATTTTATTTTAATAGCAAAACTTCGTAGCAACTACCCCCACCACTTTCGCGTATATATTTGTGTTCAGGACATCAAACTGAATGCATTGATACCATATTAACCCATATCTACACACCTACCTATATCTATGACATGAGCGAAAATCGATTTCTAGAACACTTTTCGAGAAAAGTCCAGGCCACTATTTAGTAAGCGAGTGAAATCACAGCTTTAAAATCCGAGTTTCCGTAAAAGCTCGTATAACATATAATTTTTCCGTCCCTTTGTTCTGCCTTCACAATATCACCGTAAATAAAAAACAGATTGGGTGGGCTATCGCTCGATCAGTAAATTGAGCTGGGTAACCGTATCAATAAATACTACAGCGAGGCGTTGATTTCGACTTCCGAATTGGTGCTTGATTTATACAAGAAAATATTTGTTTTTAAACCAAGAAAAGTCTGCAACGATTTTGATAGCACAAGCAGTGCAAGTGTTATTTATATGTCATTATTTCATAGAAGTTTGACGTTTAAAATAACACTTGGACTGCGTATGCTATCAAAATCGCTGCAGACTTTAGTAGCCAATAAGTAGATTTTAAACCGATATACTATGAGACCAAATGTAATAAGCGCATTGCTACGAAATTTATAGAAATATACTTGATATGATATTTAGTAGTACTTATTTGATTTATTTATGCATAGGATATGATGACTACGGCCTTGGCCCTTGGCCCGCATATCGCAACTTTTATGAACAGTTTCCGCAGAGCCTTCAACGGGAAGCTATCAAACTTTGCTCTTAAAAATAAAGTTAAAGCAGATTCAGTCAAAGTCAGAATCTCGCTAACGCTGATTAAAAAATCATTATTTAATGAGCATTTCAAGATTGCCCTAAAGAAATAATAAATTCATTTGACTGAGAACTTTTGAACTTTTACTTCAACTTGTCAAGCTGATGTCAAATAACCAAAAAAAATATCTTAATCATTCTAATCGCATTGTTAAATTCTAAGACTTAAAATTATCTATAGGAAATATATATAGCAAAATCTTTATTTTCCTATAATTATACATTTCCTTTATATAATACCTTTGTATTACACCTAGGTGAAAGACAAGTAGCGCGCTCTAGGGGAGAAACTGTGTACTCTTACGGAGTGTAGCTCTCTTACAGTACTCGTAGATTGGGATGAGTTATACAGGTGAGGTACTGTCGCGTATTCGTGCGTTCAATTCCATTCATGAATAAAACGTGACGTCAACGGTGGTAATTGACGTAAATATGGTTGTAGTCTAACCGCGGGTGGAAGCCAACTGACAATTGGGTAGGTAAAGTTTTTTGAAGATAGGCAAATTATGTTTTAATCCGATAGTATTCGTCATAACGATCACGGAAATGCAGCTCTTTTATTTTTATTTCGTATTATTTATTTAATATATTTTTTTAAGTGACCGAGATGACGTTTGTGAAATTTAATAGCAGATCAGGCACTAATGCCTGTGCACGTGATTTAATTGATGAGATAGAAAAAAAAACGATGTCAACTGTCAGTGTCACTTAGCTGTCATTGCCGAAAAATAACAGACATAACGGCCCAACCCTTTCTGTTACCTTACGATTTAGTGTTATCATATGGTTATCATTGAGATTTTTGACGACCTCAGTACGACCCAAGGACTTCTGATTCCCCACAACATCTGCGAGTATTTGGACAATCTACTTTCGACAACTTGGCACTGCTTATTGGACAACGTTTTCTTCCCTTACGACGACCCGACCCCTGCGCTGACCCTTGGACTGAGTTTTGCAAGAAGGATGAGCGAGTTCTTGCAAGCAGATTCTACAAACTTGCCCCACATGGACCTAGTTATGATTTTAAATTATTATCATAACAGCGATAAGCACAATGCCGCCGAAATTAGAGGGCCCTCCTATACGTGTCCGTGAAATACATACATTAAACATTTTGTTATTAACATTTTTCGGCAATGACAGCTAAGTGACACTGACAGTTGACATCGTTTTTTTTCTATCTCATCAAATAAATCACGTGCACAGGCATTAGTGCCTGATCTGCTATTAAATTTCACAAACGTCATCTCGGTCACTTAAAAAAATATATTTAATAAATAATACGAAATAAAAATAAAAGAGCTGCATTTCCGTGATCGTTATGACGAATACTATCGGATAAAAATTAAATTGGCTTATAGATTACCTACCCAATTTTGCATTTTCGCTTTATGAGAGATAAATTAACTGTATACTTACCTCTATTTGGCGCTAGAATTACCTGGTGCAAATAAACAACGCTTACCCAGCAAATAAATATTTAAATTCAACATCAAGCTACTAAATTACTATTACTTCATGTTTAAAAATCGGATAAAACATGACCGATGGTCTACGACTACGTCTGTTTGGAAAGGCGATTTCACGCGGTCGTCCCCTTTTGTATAGTTTAAAAATATTCCAGACAGATTTCGATCCTCCGACTCATTCAACATCTGTGTTTACACCACGACTTTACTCGTGTATATCAGTCAGAGCAGTACTGCTTGTCTGTCTGCAGATCCTGCATTCTGCTTGTCTTGATCTAATCCAAATCTATTTTGAATTTAATTTATTGTCTGGCAATCTCACTCAATTTCTATGTCACTTTTCGTTGCATCTGTCTTCATTAGTGCAAACAACGTAATACAATCTATCAAGACGATTTCAATTTTTTGTAACTTTGCAAATATACGAGTATATATTACGTAAATGTTGGCTTAGTTTAGGCCAAGTTTCACTTAATTTAAGCATGTTGCTTTAAAATGAAAGCGTAACATCGATTGTATGGGAGTGGCTTTCTAGCGGCGCGGCGCGGGGGGTTCGTATGACTCTCAACAATAAAACAAAAGTGTATGTTGTATAAACGATTGTCATTTTGGCTAGGCACCAGAGCACCGCGCTTGCTACGAACCAAGCTGATTCAAGTGTAATTCTTATAGTAAAATAAGTTTTTGGCAAAAATTAAATTTTTGGTACAAGCTTTTATCGCTGACTGAACTTTTATTTCCACAGGCAACTAATACTCATCGAAACAATTCTAAAAACTCCCAACACAGTTAGGTTCCGTTGTTTTATCTGTTCCTATGACCGCCTTCTGTCTCCATCATCAGATCAGCTCAATTGTACCATAATATTGCATTGTCACTAGCGATTATATTAAATTATATTTTTTAATACAGTTGCTCAAAAAGTGCTACTTTTCGTGGCTGTTTAGCGTGCGGAAAGTTGGTTTTCGCGAACTAGTGCTTTTTACTTTTCCAATTTTTTTAAATTTTTACTTGTTCCAATTCATGACTACTTATTGATGAGTGTTAATATTAGTTTCCTTTAAACGTCGTAATCAACATAAAAACCTACTGTTAATGTAAGAATACTAAAAATATGCATATTTCATATTTTATTACTTACCTCTTCATCATTATAAGTATTATAACACGTTTATTTTTTAATGTTGAAAAACTGTTCTTAATAAGTTGTCTGAATGGAACGGAACACCTGTCAAAGAAGAGGCGTTTTTTCTTACTGCAAGAATGTTTTAAGTTTCCAAAGGCAACATTCGATATTGTTTTTATAAATATACGATACACAAATAATTGTAAATAACGATATTTAGGTAATAATAGTACAATGTTTTAATATTTACAATTGTTTCTGTCTTATAGAACATGCATTTGAAAAAAAGACTTTCATTGAAGTGGGTTCAATAATAATAACAAAATCTCATCATCATATATTTAAGAGTTATACTCTTGTCGGTGGAGCGATTTCCATAAGTGTCGGTCTTCTGCTTTCTCCTTGACAGCCTGATACGACACGACGTTGAGTTTTTCCTTTACTTGATCTATGTATGTTCTCCTTGGTCTGCCCCTCCACCTCCTTGCCTCAACTCTCCCTTCAATTATGTTCTTGATAAATTCGTCGTGTCGTAGCAGGTGTCCAAGCATCTTTCCTCTTCTATTTTCTATGGTTCTCAACAAACTCCTCTTCTCTCCTACCATGCGTAAAACCTCTTCATTTGTTTTCTTCTCCGTCCAACTGACCTTTGCCATTCGACGCCAGCACCACATCTCAAAAGCCTCCAGCCTTTCCCTATCACGTTGCCTCATTGTCCACGTTTCGCTTCCGTATAGTGCTATACTCCAGATGTACACTTTTATGAGCCTCTTGCATATTTTGCCTGATATTCGGGCTTTAAATAGGCACTTTTTGTGTTAAAAGCTTTTTTAGCCATCACTATTCTGGTAGTAATATCTTGTGTACATCTGGAGTCACTAGTAATTATGCTGCCTAAATATTTAAATGATTTGACCTGTTCTATGGTGCTATTATTTAAAATTATCGGGTTTTGTCTTTGGTCTTTATTTGAGGTATTTTAACATAAAACAAAATCTACTCTAGTCGAATAAAAGCTAGAAAAACACCTCTTCATAATGTTAATGTCAATGATGTCAGTGTCACAGAATTAATAATATAAAAGTTTCGAATTCCATTCCTTACTTGTTACTTTTCTTATTTTTTCTCAACTGTATTAAAAAACGTCGTTCGATACACACGTGCGGATATGTCATTCTTCACTCGTCCCGAGTCTTGCCACGAGCCGTAGGCGAGTATCTCGGTACTCGTGAAGTAATGACATACTTTCCGCACTAGCATCGAAATGTACTATTTCAATGCGCTTTGTCTTCGCTTACATGCAGCGTATGTGTGAGGGAATAATATAATTTTATTGGATTGAGTTACTAGACTTTTGGCGCAGAATGCAAGCTCGTGTGCCCGTGCCTCTGTGAACGAAAATGTCGTCTACACCAGTGAGCTCGTTTGTTTAAAAAGGGTCGGCTAAGTGAGTCCTGACAGGCGAAAGAAATCCGACTCTTAGAGAAAGGGCCGGCTCTATTTGCTCAGTTCACTAATGTATCTTGATCGACATTCTGATATTGCCTTGAATTCCGTTCCATTTATGTTGACACATAAATCTTGCGTATACCTAACTCCCATAAGGCCACTTTAAGGCCAATTTAACAAGCTAAATGCATGTAGGTACATGTTATTTCTCTTGCTGACATTTTATTACCCTTGTTTGTATGTAATTTTGACATTGATTTTCTAATAATTTATTAATTGTTACCAATTGTATTTATTTATTTCTTGTTTGAAATTCAATGAATGTTTGTTATATTTTATTTGTACTGTCTGCGCGCCAATTCCGTGCATTCGGAGGTCGAGGAAGTGTGGGGGGGGGGGTGCGCCGTGCCCGTACGTACAAAATGCAAAATGACACCACTCGGTCATGACGCCCAACATTCCTTATCCTCAGCCGTGCACGGAATTCGCGCGCGGACAGTACACTCATGACTTGTCAAAAGTGCTTATTTTTAAGCGTACTTGAATAAATAATTTTTGAAAATGAAGTTTACCTGTTTGAAACGCACGTCACAAGATCTGTCAAATGCCACAAGCAGTATATAAGCAGCAGGGGGGGGGCACTAGGAATATGACGGAGGCAATTTGAAGGAAGGCAGAAAAATTGCGTAAAGGAGTCTTCTGATTATGGAAATTACGTCACCGGATGTCACTATAAAATTGATATGAATTTTAAGGCATAAATACAACATTGAGAAGGTTGCATACAGGTTGCATATACCTAGTTTGTCAAGACCTTTCTTTATTTAAAATGTTGTTACCTGGCAACTGTTGTTTATTGTCAGACAAAAATGAATGTCGTAATCAGAAATAAGCTTATTTTTTCTGTAAATTTTAATTTTCAAGTGTAACCGAGTAAAATGGACCAAGCAAGCACAAGAATAGGGAAATTAGCCACCCAATATTACAACACCTGTGGAGGCTAAAAATTTTAATATCGTTCAAGGCAATGCCGGGAATGGTTTTCATATTCTCGAAGTAAAAAGGAAATACTATAATTGGCGATGAAAAAGACCGATGACATTCTGCAATAAATCATGCGATTTGATTCCGCTCAAGACACTTGGAAGGAACTAGGGCGCATCTATGAAGGTACCTGCTTAAACAAGACATACTACCTATGCCTGAAATTCTTCAGTTACAAGATGGATCCGAATTATGACATCATTACTCATATTTTAAACAATATCTGGAGCAAACTGTGTACGGAGCTACAGAGCGTGGCGTTTTGTAAACCGCCTAAGTAAACCCAATATTATGTAGGACGAAAGTACACGTACGGATGCATAAACCCCAGGTCAAAAGTATGGAAACAACGTTGTTTTCTTTAATATCTCATGTTTCTATCTTTGTTGTATATATTTGTAAACTAAGACTTACATTAGGCAAACCCAAAAGGTTAAAAATATTCGCTTAATATCAAAACATCCTAAAATATTGTCAAAAAGCTAAAAAATTAAGTAGGAAAAAGTTACATAATTATACCTACACTTTAATTACATGACAAAATGTTGAATTGGCAACTATCACGGCCAGAGTAATTTACTTTTAAAATGTTCTATTATTATTTTTACCAAATTGTCAATTAGTATAAAATCCATCGCTTAAAAGATCACACTTTTCTATTGAAATACAAGCTTGTTTCCATGCTTGTGGCCTGGGGTGTATGTAGATGTGCACGCACACATACATAGTTAGTTTCGGGAGCAAATCAGAGATGGTGCTTTGCAATGAGTTTCCACAAAAGAGGGCTCTCTTTACCTATTATACTTACTTTACTTTTTGATAAGCAGTATGTTTAAGTCACAATCTGTTCTAAATCGAAAACTTTAATGTCATTATTTACAGTCACTTAGTAAGGCCAATCTGCCCATATTTATGGGTTGCCTACAAAACCAGGGCCTGACACTCTTTGATAGAGAAAAATAGTCTTATTGCGATTCCTATAAGAGTGAAGAGAAAATAGTGCCATGCTTTGTCTTTATCACCGACCGGGCATTTTTTCATGGTCGGGTTATGGCATTATAGCAAGGAGGCGATGGCGAAATAACGAAATTTATAAGAGTGAAAGAGAAAAAGGATTATGCTGCCATACATACTGTCCGCGCGCCAATTCCGTGCATTCGGAGGTCGAGGAAGTGGGAGGGTGTGCGCCGCGTCCGTACGTCATATCACACCCCGCACTCGCCCGGACCCGGAACCAGTGTTGGCAACGATAAGAATGCAAGTTTATCGAATGTAAATTTGCTTGTGGCTACAAAATTAATGTGTGCTGTTAGTTTTTAAGTTATTTTTAATACGTATTCTAGTTTTAATGTATTTGCCTACAGGGCAATAATTGCCTGACAATCAATATATTTCATTTATTTTCATTTCAATATACAAATTATATAGAGTTTAGTTAAGTGTATTTATTTTTATTTTATCAAAAACATACTAAGTAGTTAATCCATATTTTCACAAGTATGTACATGTAGTACGTAAGTATGTACTATTTAACTTGCGCGCGGCGGCAATACAAGTTGCATATTATCGATAACCTAATATCGACAAAATCACACCACTCGGTCATGACGCCCAACATTCCTAACGTTCCTCATCCGTGCACGGAATTCGCGCGCGGACAGTAAAACTGTCAATACATGAATATGTCTTTCTCCTACCCCTGGTCGCTCGGTTTCATGTCTATAACTACTTGTATATACTATGTCTGTTACAAAAACCTATTTACTATTTATTTAAACTTAGCGACGGCAGTACGTTGTAATTGTCTACTCACTTTTATTGTCTTTTCTTTTTCTCATTATTTGTTTGTTGTTTTTGTTGTTTTGTTTTTTCTTTCATTGTTTGTTTGTTGTTACTTTAATGTTAGTCTTAAGTTAGTTATAAGCTAGGTCCCTACCGAAAATCAGCACTGCGGCCAGCCGTGGCATTACGTTGCGGCTAGCCGTGGCATTACGTTGCGGCTAGCCGTGGCATTACGTTGCGGCTAGCCGTGGCATTACGCTGAGTGGAGGTCCTTTTTTCGTCCGCTCCTTTTATACACTCTTATGTAATGGTAGGTTACAAAAGTCACATGAAACTTTCATTTCAAAAGTTTCATGTGACGTAAATAAATATTTTCTATTCTCTTTTATTCTATTCTATTCTAAAAACAAAGAAATGCAGATTGAGCTGTACCTTACCAGTATTTAAGGCCCCGTTTGTTTAGGTTCTTCTCTTACTCTCACTGAGCGTAAGCGTGAGCAAGATGGCTGTGTTTATATATTATGTTTTTGAATTATTATTTTATAAGTTTTAACCAAAACAAAAGTAATTGATGAGTTCGGTCAAAAATAAAAATGCGCATTTTTAGGCGCAAATTTCACATTTTTTAGCTTTTGTGCAAAAATTGCTACAAATTTTTAAAGTACGTTTTAGACCTATGTTTGTGTTTTTTTTCTCTCGAGCCAAAGTCAAGAAATGGTATTGTATCGATGAAGTTACTGAGAAAGGCCTCAAGATTCCTAATAAAAATTTTGCCAACTGTATTGTGATCTAAAAACCGCTACACGAAACTCTGCTGACTGAATGTACTGCACCTTCAGCTGGAATTATAATTATTTAATTATATATATTTATTATTATTTATAACAGAGGATTACATATGAAATAAAACTATGAAAACGGATTATATCGCGTATATTGAATTTATACTACATCCCGACGTTTCGAACCCTTTACAGCGTTCGTGGTCAACGGTGACTGAGGAAAAAGCTACACTGTGCAAAAATACCCAGAAAACAATAATAATGAAGCATCATATAGCATATATTTAAGGCTGTTTGTACATGCAAAATCGGTTGATAAGGCTAGTTATACAATACAACTATTTTCAAGTAAAGATATCCATACGCGATAAAGCTACGCCGGCTCTAAGCTTATTATATAACTAGCCTTATGAACCGATCTTGCACGTATAACCAGCCTTAAAGTTTATAGTTTATTATGGTTCATTATTTTTGTATGAGGGGTATTTTTGCACATTGTAGCTTTTTCCCTGTCACCCGTTGACCACGAACGCTGTAAGGGGTTCGAAACGTCGGGATTCGATGTAGTATAAATTCAATATACGCGATATAATCCGTTTACATAGTTTTATTTCATGAGTAACTATCACGGTAACCGAAGACAATATTAGCAAATTACATAATTCAAACAATGCACCCCATCAAAGATAATTAATGAAGCCAACCACGTGACTCAGGCGAATTAATCATTCCAGCTTATCAGTGCCGCGGTGGATACAAAAGATTGATGTGATTGGATTGTTTCTTAAGGCACAGTATACCTTTAAAGCGTAGCGTGTCAAATACGTTTTTTATATGAATAACAACGCACAAAGGTATGATTAAGAAATTACTGAAGACTTTATATTAAAAAATAAATTATAATGAAATAAAATACTTTTCCCTATAACATGCTATGCAGTTTAAAATATTCAAAAACTGTTTTTGAATCTTGAAGTATTAATCTTGCAGATACTCTCATACGCGGCGAGGAAGAAACAAACCGTTGATACATATGGAAGTGTCCTAGTTGAGCGTTCTTATTCTTATCATATCATATCATTTATTCAGTAATAATCTTATTTAATATAGTTGATTTTTGTATTGTGTGCTATTGTCGTGAATTTTAAGAAATAGAAATAAAATAACTAGTGATGGCTCTGTGAGCTGTTCTAGACCTCGCGATAAGCTTCATAAGCTTAAAATTTTTAAAATAATAAATCTTAATTAACAGTTGAGTCATTATCACAGCGAACTCACAATTAGACTTAAGTGCCATTGACCTTACAGGTACTTAAGTAATTTATCGCGACGCGATCGCGACCTCTTCGCGCCGCGCTGCGCCGCATCGCCATCGCGTCAAGATCGCTCACCTAGGACACTTGCATAGGTAAAACGGTTTGTTTCGCGAGACGCGACGCCTGACGTTCGCGTGCAAATGCAAATCGCGCCGCTTCGCCCCGCGTCGCGTTCGCAACGAGATCGCTTACGTAGGACACTTCTTGATTTAGCCGCATCGCGCCGCTTTGCTTCGCGTTCACGCGTTGTTCGCCTACGCAAGACGCTACGTAATACCTACTCTAATTTAATGCTTTTTAATCTCGTAGAAAGATGCGACACCCTCCAATGTGCGTCGTCCCCTACTCCATTATGTTTTCAGAGAGAGGTGTGCCCTAATAATGTCAAGGCCAATTCGAACGAACATTTTGATATCTAAATGATAAACTGTAATAGTGGTGAAGACCGGATTCGAACCGGCGTCTAATCTATCGCGGCTAATGCCATGAACCCCTAGGACGGGATCTAAATGATGTCATTCCATTATCAAATTTACGCGTGCATTTCGCCCGAACTTTTTCGTACATACAATGTAATTATTTATTTTTAAATTTATTTCTAGGAAGGATGATAGGGAGTTTCCATTGGCTATAAAACCAATACCAGCGAAGCGAAAACTGTCACACTGTTTTATTGAACAGAGAACGAAGATTTACGAGGACACTTCGTAGCCACACTTCAAGGGTATAACTCAAAATAAAAACTAGTAAAGTATATCCTCGAAGTTGGGATCGAATAGTGACGTAAACGTTTTTGCACGGTTACTAATCATAGTAATCGTGTAAAAACTCATATAAACGTAAACATATAATAAACGTGAGTATAAACTCAGACATGCCCACTTTGTCAGTAGAAAAGGCGCGAAATTTCATTTTTTTATGGGAAGTCAATTCATCGCGCCTACATTTTTTAAATATGCCGTCTTTTTCTTCTGACAAAGTGGATGTGCCAGAGTATTATGTTACGGATAATGTTAGAAGGTTAATTAAACTCAAGTTTCGTTCGCATTTCGTTTCTGTAAGGGTCACAGCTCTAACCTAACCTACTTTTCTGATAGCAGTTCTGTTCTGTGAGAATCGCAGTTCAAATAACAGCCACCCACCCACCTAACCCACTTTTCTAGTAGCATTTCCGAGTCCGGGTCTGGGTCCGGATCCGAGTCCGGGTCCGTTTCCGGCTGTCCGGGTCCAAGTTTGGGACAGAGTTCGGTCCGGGTCCGGGTCCGAGTTAAGATCCATGTTCAGACCCGGGTCCGGGTCCAAGTTTAGGTCTGGGTCCATAAGGAAGAAAACAAATCGCCAAACGTGAACTATGTGTCATTAAAGAGTTCCATTCTGATCATCATCAGCAGTTCCACTTCATTAAATGTCACTTTTTTAAATGTAAAAGCTGGATTTGTTGATGAAAATACAAAAATCATTATATGTATGCCTTTCACATTTGAGGAATTCCCTCGGTTCCTCGTGGGTCTCATCATCAGAACTCGAGCTTGACAAAAATATGTCCTAAAAACTTAAGTTGCTTATCAAACATAAAGAAGAGGACAAATCGCCAAACGTAAACTATGCGTCATTAAAGAGTTCCATTCTGATCATCATCAGCAGTTCCACTTCATCAAATGTCACTTTTTAAAATGGAAATGCTGGATTTGTTGATAAAAATACAAGAATCACTATATGTATGCCTTTCACATTTGAGGAGTTCCCTCGATTCCTTATGGATCCCATGATCAGAACTCGAACTTGACAAAAATGTTTCTTAAAAACCTAACTTGCTTAACAAACATAACGAAGAGGACAAATCGCCAAACGTGAACTATGCGTCATTGAAGAGTTCCGTTCTGATCATCATCAGCAGTTCCACTTCATCAAATGTCACTTTTTAAAATGTAAGTGCTTGATTTGTTGATGAAAATACTAAAATCACTATATGTATGCCTTGAATATTTGAGGAGTTCCCTCGATTCCTCATGGATCCCATTATCAGAACTGCTTTTTGACAAAAACGGGACCAATCTGTATGTACATACTTATAATCAAAAAAAGAATTTTCAAAATCGGTCCAGAAATGACGGAGTTATGGAGTAACAAACATTTAAAAAAAAAAACAAAAAAAAAACAACCGAATTGAGAACCTCCTCCTTTGAAATCTTGAAGTCGGTTAAAAAGTAGGTTAGGTTAGGTTAGAACTGCGACCCTTACAAAAACGAAATGCTACTAGAAAAATGGGTGGTTTTACCTCCTTTTCTACATAATTAGGCAAAAGATGCTCTTTTTAACCGACTTCAAGATTTCAAAAGGAGGAGGTTATCAATTCGGTTGTTTTTTTTTTTTAATGTTTGTTACTCCATAACTCCGTCATTTCTGGACCGATTTTGAAAATTCTTTTTTTGATTGTAAGTATATACATACAGATTGGTCCCGTTTTTGTCAAAACGCAGTTCTGATGATGGGATCCATGAGGAATCGAGGGAACTCCTCAAATGTTCAAGGCATACATATAGTGATTTTAGTATTTTCATCAACAAATCAAGCACTTACATTTAAAAAAGTGACATTTGATGAAGTGGAACTGCTGATGATTATCAGAACGGAACTCTTCAATGACGCATAGTTCACGTTTGGCGATTTGTCCTCTTCGTTATGTTTGTTAATCAAGTTAGGTTTTCAAGAAACATTTTTGTCAAGCTCGAGTTCTGATGATGGGATCCATGAGGAATCGAGGGAACTCCTCAAATGTAAAAGGCATACATATAGTGATTTTTGTATTTTTATCAACAAATCCAGCATTTCCATTTTTAAGTGACATTTGATGAAGTGGAACTGCTGATGATGATCAGAATGGAACTCTTTAATGACGCATAGTTTACGTTTGGCGATTTGTCCTCTTCTTTATGTTTGTTAAGCAACTTAAGTTTTTTAAGGCATATTTTTGTCAAGCTCGAGTTCTGATGATGAGACCCATGAGGAACCGAGGGAACTCCTCAAATGTGAAATGCATACATATTGTGATTTTTGTATTTTCATCAACAAATCCAGCATTTACATTTAAAAAAGTGATATTTGATTAAGTGGAACTGCTGATGATGATCAGAATGGAACTCTTCAATGACACATAGTTCACGTTTGGCGATTTGTTCTCTTCCTTATGGACCCAGACCCAAACTTGGACCCGGACTCGGACCCGGACCCGGGTCTGGACATGGACCCCAACTCGGATCCGGACCCGGACCAAACTCTGACCCAAACTTGGACCCGGACAGCCGGACACGGACCCACACCCGGACCCGGAAATGCTACTAGAAAAGTGGGTTAGGTTAGGTTAGAACTGTGACCCTTACATAAACGAAATGCTATCAGAAAAGTAGGTTAGGTTAGAACTGCGACCCTTACAAAAACGAAATGCGACTAGAAAAGTGGGTGGTTTTACCTCCTTTTCTACATTATTAGGCAATATTATAATAATTAGGCAATTAGGCAAAATCAGTCAAAAGATGGATTAGGATAATTACGCAAAATAATTATGCTGTCTATTTCATTTCATTGTCTGGAATCTAAGAGTGCACTATCAACAATAAGTAAACTTTCAGCGGCATCCCCCATTGAAGTCGGTTTTTTTTTCTTAAAAATTATTCATTTCATTGTCTGGAATCTAAGAGTGCACTACAACAATAAGTAAACTTTCAGCGGCATCCCCCATTGAAGTCGGTTTTTTTTTCTTAAAAATTATTCATTTCATTGTCTGGAATCTAAGAGTGGCATCAACAATAAGTGAACTTTCAGCGGCATCCCCCATTGAAGTCGGTTTTTTTTTTCTTAAAAAATATTTATATTTAGAGTATATACTCAACGAGCGCTTAGCCGGTTTTTTCTTATGGTTTCTGAGATACAATAATATTATGTAAGACAGGTTAGCAAGCATGAATGGAAAATATGGGAAAAAATAACCTCTACTCATCCTCTATTATTAGAAAGGTATTCCTTTGTGAGATCATCTATTTACTCTATAAGTATTATAGCTCACCTCGTATGCCAATATATTGATCCTCAGGTTCATAGCAACTGAGTTATAGGCAACCAGATAGATATATATATAGAATTTGTATGCGGTAAATAATAATAATATGAAAACGAAGGCTATCAATGTGAGCACATTAACATAAACTAAACTTATTAAAAAAACACGTAGTTATGGCGTAGTTACATTCATATAAATTAGTGACGGTTTACATGTGCCTGAACTAGGATTCCCTATGTTTCAGGGTCCTTGTCGTCGGCAAACATGGTTAGAAATCATTTTCACTTACAAACTATAATTTAGCAATTTAATAGGTACTACAATACATTAATCGAATACTTATCTTATTAATGTACAAACTGGTATCACGACTTCTTGTTAGTCAGTTCACGCGACATGTTTTCCTCATTTCTATTAGTATTTTCCTTTATTCATTTTATATCTTAGATTAGTTTTATAATATAAATATAAAACTAAAATATAATAACACATAAAACAATACAAAATATATATAAACACATTATAAAAAACCTAAGCAAGCACCGGGCAAGGCCCAAGCTGCCGGTGGTCAGGGCCGCAGAGTGAGGAACCGACACGTAGATACTATACGCGCGCCGTGTCTAAGATCACCGCTTTCTGCATCCGACCACCCAGTGGGAGTATCTCTAGGTGTTGGTCGAAACTCTTCGGTATGAGACCGGTTGCTGACACGACTATCAGAACAATGATCGTCGAGTCAAAATCCCACATGGCGCGTGGCGGTTATCTCGTGAGCCAAGTCTATTATTTAAGACAATAAAAGGTTGCACGTCGTGATAATGTGGCATGACGTCTATTTATTATCCTCTAGCGTCTCACGGCCCTAATACTAGTACAAATTACCTCCAATGAAATTTAAATCATAATAATATAAACAAAGTTTGTTGCTTTTGTTTTGTTTCGTTCGTGTTTAAAACGAAACAAATCTAATTATATATTCTAATACCATTTGATTCTAATTTGACTGCCAACTTTTCTTGTATGGTGGGCCGCTAGAGAATTATATTAACCCGAATCTTGGCATTGTAACACCCATGATACATGGAACAATATAAAATCTAGCAGTTTTAATAACAAAACTTCCGTGAGACACAGACATATTAAATATATTAATAACGGGTCACTCACGTGTTTTAAGTCGAAAACGCTCGACATGTTCCTGCTCCTGATGACGCTCCTCGGTACGGAGTGAAACATGTCGAGCGTTTTCGACTTAAAACACGTGAGTGACCCGTTATTAATATATTTAATAAAATCTAGCAGGTTCAGTTTATTATTTTGCAAAATAATTCTGCTATAAATATGTCGATCTACCCTCCTTCATTATAGCAAAAAATAATGCACACAAGTGTCATTGTAAACTAATTACTAATAATCAACATGGCCCCGCGTAAACAACAGATTTCGTTTCGTACTGTGAGATTTGCTCTTTTTTCTTAGATTAGTATATGTTTTTGCATATTCTGCATTTAATGCACTTACTATATGTTAGTGTATTAGGATTTACATAGTGGTCGTATTTAAAAATATTTAACACACAGAATATTTACATGAAACTGTTATGTATCATATTTGATACATTGCCAAGAACTCATAAAAGTAAAATAAATGTGTATTAGATTGGCAATGTATTAACATTGCCAAGTTGTCGTCAAAATAGGTGTAAATTATTTATTTAAATTTATTATTATTAAAATATTTGGTCGAGGTTGCAAAACATGTTTCAAATATGTCATATTAGTTTAGTGAACTTTGATTTTTTTAAAGTTATAGAAAATAATAATTTAAACTGTATATTCGTACGCTGTAGCCTTATTGCTACGGCGTAGACCGTAGCGCGGCAAATTTAATTTAAGTATGTCAAAAAATGCCCCCTAAGTAAAAAAAAGATTTTTTTTTCTATTATAATTTTTTGATACGTTTTGTATTTTGTACGGGATACAAATTTCTGCCATGTGATCAGGTATTCCTAGATATAATTTATTTTTACAGGTGTAAATAGTCATTTTATGCTTTAGATTGCGGTTTAATAACAATTAATAATGATTTCTGTTGCATTACATGTTTTATTTCTATTAAAATTCACTTTTTTTAAGTAGGCGACTAGTTTATCGAGGGGTTGGCTTTGTATTAAATATGATACATATGATTTTCCGAAAGAGGAAAACCCTGGTTATTTTTTTCATATTTTTTTAATAGTCTAGTATGGTCAAAATATTTTTTTATTTTATTTTGAGCCTTGCCAAGATAAGGGTTATTGTTTACAGTATATAAGTTACATTAGTCCCGAAACTCGCGAACCACAACTTATGTTTAACAAAATCAGAGTGTGTGTTGGTATATCAAAACTGTCAAAGTGTCAAAATTACCAAATTGTATTGCTAAAGTTGGCTGATTTGTAAGTTATTTATAACCACTAAGTGACCAGTTTAATTTCTTTACATTTTCCAAAAGTCCAATTTAAAACTATGTGAGTCAATTTGTGACGTTTCATGCCTAAAGTGTATAGTGTCTTTATGCTCCATGCATTAACCCTTAAATGCATGATTTTTTGTATAACTTTTTAATAAATTGAAATAGATGTGTCATGCTGTATAAAAGTAATAAATGTGATTTTGGATAGCTGCATATTGAGCCACGGACCATCAAATATACGATGCATATATACATCATTATGCATTTAAGGGTTAAGACCCATATCTGATGGAAATGAACACTTGCACTGCGTGTGCTATCGAAATCGTTGCAGACTTATCTTGGTCTGAACTATGTAGAGAGTAAGACCAAGATGTCTGCAACGATTTTGATAACACACGCAGTAAATACAGGGTTATTTTACTTCAGACTTCTAAAAAATAACGTATAAATAACACTTGCACTCTCTCTCTCTCTCTCTCTCTCTCTCTCTCTCCCTCTCTCTGCCTAGCCTTATCCCATCATTTGGGGTCGGCTCTCCTAGTCCTTCTTCGTCAGGACGCTCTGTCCCGGGTTGTCTCAGATGTGACATTTGCATCTTTCATGTCCTTGTTAATGGTAGCTATCCACGTTTGCTATAAAAATCGTTGCAGACTTATCTTGGTCTAACTATAAGCATTAAATGTTCAGACCCGTCATGGAAAAACGGAAAGTTAATTCGTGTTTTTGGGCCATTGGAAAAAAAAACGTTTCCAGATACACATAGAGGCACCTAAGTATGTAGATATATCCAAATATGTAACTATTTCTTCTGACGAATCTAATCTGAAAATACTATAAAACGGACGTTAATTTTTTTTAAGCTAACCCACTATCTAGTGCTTTGATTAGTGTTACTACTATTAGTAGTGTTCGGTAAACTTCGATACATTAGAAAGCTTCTAATGAGATTGAAAAAGGGCCACTTACAAAAGTCTTCATTAAGTAGGGTCCGACATATAGTCCGACAAGAAATTGTACAAAACTATTAAGGCGCCACTTCCTACGTAACTGTCACATCTTTGACGTATAGTGCTTAAACATGGCAATAATTTAGTATGGATTTTTTTTAGTTCCATTTTATTTCATTTCTACTATTTTATGTCGCACTAAACACCCGAAAATATTAATCACTCAAAAATATTAGCCTATTTTGTTTTGCGTGTAGTTGTCCATATTTATCTTATCTCAA
The DNA here is from genome assembly GCF_947568885.1 of Cydia strobilella. NCBI lineage: Eukaryota > Metazoa > Arthropoda > Insecta > Lepidoptera > Tortricidae > Cydia > Cydia strobilella. The sequence goes on from NC_086048.1 coordinate 10,917,446, forward strand.
AGCTTTTTCTAAATAAAATTGTAATTTGTCTCAACTATAGTTAATTAAAATGTCCTGAAACAGAAGACCTTTAATAAGCCTCTGGGTGGCTAAAGGTTAAAGTAGGTCATCAGTTCATCATTCATCTGTATTGAGTTAATTTCAAATGTCACTTGGAAACTCCGCTAAAAATAACTTAGATAATTACGTGTAAATAATTTCATGGCGTTTAAAAAGTTTCTGCAAACAACTAGTCCACCAATGTGTCTAGTGTTTCATTCAATTTATGGCGAAGCAGATGTGAGCCTGCAGAGTCAAGTGAGTAACGCGAAAGAACGCGTTATCGGCGCCATGCGTAAAGGGGCCCACTGATTACCTGTCCCTCCCTGTCCGCCGCGCGGGACGATATCGGCCTGTCAGTTGTTCGGAACTGTCAAATTTTTGTTGTAACTGACAGGCTGATATCGTATCGCTTCCCTTTAAGATAGAACAGCGTGTCGTGATTTGTTAGACAAAAATAATACTGGTACTACTACTATTTAATTATTTAGGTAAGTATCATATTATGCAACCACTAATTCAGGCGTATGTCGAGTTCAATGGAAGGTAAGAAGAAGTAATATAGTTTCCGAAGTTTGGGAAATATTACTGAGAACTTTATTCCTCCTGCTCATCACTAATTTACCGATATCGAGGTTAAAGTTACATTGGTTCCCTAGGCCTTGATGCGCTTGGGCTTGGTAATGGGAATGAACGGCCTTGTAACGGTGCCCTGCAACGTTTATCGTAGAACCGGCCAAGTTTACGAGTATCTGCTGTGAAAACTTTTGACAAATTTATTACTTTTATCACTATATGTGACGTCCCACGGGTAAAGGTACCTTATGGCGGTTGGCGCTTACGACGCGTAGCAGCGTATTCGTATAGGAGCGACGTGAATAACAGCGTAACTCTAGCCGCCATAAGGTATCTTTATTCTTTACCCGTGGGACGTCACATATTCTCGTTATATCTCCTCTGCAAGCTGATGCAGCAAACAGTTTTGTACATCAACAATATTTGTACCTATGAATCGTAAACATGGAGGGCGATTCTAATTTTATAATGTTTCATAACAAGATATTAGTATCTGAATAATCTTCATGGTATTTTTCAACGTCTGCATGGCTTTATTCGGCGAGATGAATAACTGTTGTGGCGGGACTAGCGCTTTATAATCGTATTTTGTAAAAGGTATTATCAAAGTTACTATAATTAAAACGATTATTCTTTTATATTTGAGGATATGCGCTCGGACCGTAGCTGAGAGCCTCTCTTTCACCTTGAGTTCTACAAGTATGGAGACGATTGTACGGTGTTGTGTCCAAGATACTCGCAGTATTATTTAGCATTAAAGTGGTAAATACACGTAACTAAAATAAATACTTCCCTCTCTGCAGTCTGCAATAAAATCTGCATCTGCAATAAAAATGTAAGTATTTTTTAGCTACCACCGACAATATAACACTTTAAACTCTCGCGTTTGGTACACATATTTAGTATCATTAACGGGTCTAACGCGATAAAAATTGCATTATTTTACCTTTTATCCGACGTTTCAGTCAGCTTGCACTAGCTGTGGTCACGGAAGACTGATGACGTCCCAGCAAAATGCCAATGGAGATATTGGTAAACAACACCAAACTATCCGATATTAGTTTTTCATAGAAACAAGAAACCCGAACAGACTTGTGATTGATTTTGTTCCCAGTAGTTCTTTTCATTTATAGTAGTTATTACTTATTATTTTTGTGTATATACAAATATTTTATGTTCTTCCAGATAATGTTAAGCAGAAGTTTATCGTTGGCTGAAAACTAAGATTAAATTTTAACAAGCAGAAACGTCTGCGAACGATCCAGTCCTATTAAGCTTAGAATAAATTTAAAAGGGTAAAAATTACTGCCTTGGGTCTGACGTCTTGGTGGCTCAGTTGGCAGAGCGCAGGAGTATCGATCCAGAAGCCGTGAGTTCATGTCTCACCCAAGGCAGTAATTTTTTCACTTTTAAATTTATTCTAAGCTTGAATAAGATGTTTTACACTCCAGATGACCTGTTTTGCATGTTAGATATAATGGGTCCATGGGGTCCCAGCGCGCACAAGTTGTTTGCAGAAATCGCGCAGCGTCTTGTTGACGTAACTGGCGACCGAAGAGCAACAACCTCCTCGCACAACGTATCAGCATTGCGATACAGCGAGGAAATGCCGCCAGCATCCTTGGTACAATGCCTCAAGGGCCTATTTTAGATGTAAGCTAGTTATTAATTTCGTTGAGTAATAAATACCACTGTATATATCTTGTATGTAAATAACTGACTTTTTTATATTAAGTAAAAGTTAGACGGGTATTTTAGTATAGGTTTAGTTAAGTGTACATTTGCATGTTAAACTAGCAACATATGTTTAAGTACATATGTATATATGTTACCCTTACCATTTTATTGTACCATACGCGTAATTTTTTTTTACAGGAAATCAAGCAGAAATCGGCTCAAAGGCTGCTTTCTGAAAGTTTACGCGTGGACGAATCTGCTGCAATTTAGATATATACTTAGAGTCGTTTGTTCCAGTAATTAGCAAAGTTTTCGACTTCGTGGAACTTTTGTGGTATAAAATCCATCAATAGCGTATTGGGCCATGCCAAGTAAATGGGTAATAAATATCTATCTTTTTTACCTACATGATGTATATAACATCAAAATAGCGCTGCTGCGCCCGCGATAGATATTCAAGTCAGTCAATAAATGACTCATTAATTAATGAGTAATTTATTAGACTTATATTGACCGGGATATAGACCGTGATTACCTTTTGTATTATTTGTGAGCTCCCGATATTTCGACGCAGTTACATGCATCATGTTCACGGGTGACTGAAGATAGCGGGTGCGTGTCAAAGTTGTGTAGACAGCGCTCTGTCTACCCTCATTCTTGCGCGTCGGCTAATCTATACTTATAATAAAGCGGAAGAGGGTCGAAAGTCTGTACATGGAAGATATTCGAAAAAAAATTGGCTGGGGATACTTAGAATCGATAACAGAACACATTCCAACAGTTTTTAGAATTTTTGTCTGTTTATCTGTTTGTCTGTTTATCTGTTTGTCTGTTTATTTGACCGCGCTACAAATGAAAACGGCTGAACGGATTTTGATGCAAACTTTACTAATCTGTCGAAAAAATCCACGGCCAGGTTATAGGCTATAAAAATTTGAGAAATTTTACCCCTAAGGGGGTTAAAAAGGGGGATGAAAGTTTGTATGGAGTTCAAGATTTATTTTAAGCTAGCAATTTGAAACTTCGTAAGAAGATATATTATTGAAATACAAGAAAACTAATTTCAGCGTTTTTGAAAATTCATCCCATAAGGAGGTGAAATAGAGGTTGAAAGTTTGTATGGAGTTCAATTTTTTTTTTGAGTGCGTTACTTGAAACTTTGTATAATGGGCATATTATTATAATACAGGAAAAGTAATTTTAGCGTTTTCAAGAATTCGTCACCTAACAGGGTTAAAAGGGGGTTGAAAGTTTGAATCCATTACAAATGCTTTGAAACTTCTTAGAAATGTATGATAGACGATTACAAAAAAACTAATTTTGACGTTTTTGGAAATTTAACCCCTCAGGGGGTTGAAAAGGGGATGAAAGTTTGTCTTGGGGTGCAAATTTTATTTTAAGTCAGGAACTTAAAACTTTGCAAAACGTTAATTATATTAAAAAGCAAGAAATTTTTTTTCAGCGTTTTTAAAAATTCATCCCCCATGGAAAAAGGGGTTAAAAACTTTATCTTGATAACTATATTATTTTAGCTACTAGGCCAAGTTAGGTATCGTTTTTGTATAAATCGGGTATGCCGAATTCATTTATGATATCAAAATGACACCATTCCCGAGTGAAAACACAAAAAAAATGAAAAAAACTTTTTTTAATTTCTAATTACGCTTAAACCGCTAAACCGATTTAGATAAAATTTGGTATAGAGATAGTTTGAGTCCCGTGGAAGAACATAGGGTAGTTTTTATCCAAAAAATGGAGACTGCGTTTGCATGGAGAAGCGGCCGTGCCCTTTCCTCTTAATAATGGTCACGAATTTTTCAGTAAATGTCAAACGATTTGGGACTTATACGCGTTACCATGCCTTCCCGAAAAAAATCGAATCTTTCGCGAAAGTCTCGCAATGCATTGCGGCCACAAGGGGCACGGTCTCAGGAGTCTAAGAAAAACCACGGTGAGAGACTCAGTGGCGCTAGCCAGGCAGGTCGCTTCGCTTTCGGCTGAAACGGCAAGCCAGCGCGAGTCTCGATTGTGATCCCAAATACATCGTACGCAATACATATATAGGCGCAGATCCTGACGGAGTGTGGCGCCGGAGAAGCCGTGTTCATCCTGCGTATCCCCCTCCATTCCGAGCAACTTCCCGTTCCGCTTTAAGCGCCTACAGGTCCCCGTGAGCGCCTGCTTCGCTATGACTATCAACAAGTCGTAGGGGCAGACGCTACGCAGTTGCATTTCCCACTCCGAAAACAACAAAAAAAGGGGCAGACACTGCCCGCCGCCGGCGTCATGCTTAGACTGATTTCACTGGAGGACCGATTTGGATGACATGATTTTGATGGGAACACCCAAATATTCCGAAATACGTTTTTTCGATTTTTATAACCACGACTTTCATAATCCCGATTATTTATAAGTCCGAAATATCAAAATTACGATTTTTAAAAACACGATGGAATAAAATCACGAATGTGCTATTTCCGAAAACTTTAAATCCGATTGTCACTTGACAGAAAGCTTAAAGTTCCGATTTTACACTTTTCCGAAAATATTTTTTTTCCGAATTCCTAAATTCCGAAAAATCATTGTCCGATCGGAAATAAAATAATTCGGTATTCAGAAATTCGGTTTTTTAAGATTGGAAAAATGAAGTTCGTGATATTCAAATGAAGACTCACGTTTTAGTAATTATTACGGGTACCTGTCGTGCCGCGTCATGGCATTCGGCATAAAATATTTTTGGCATAAAAATTCGGCATAAATAAATTAGACAGAACTGCGAACCGGAACTGTTGCTAGAAGTGGGTTAGGTTAGGTTAGAACTGCGACCCCCAAGAAAACAAACTGTTGCTAGAAGTGGGTTAGGTTAGGTTAGAATTGCGACCCCCAAGAAAACGAACTGTTGCCAAAAAAGTGGAAATTTAAAAATTGGGATATTTAAAATAGGAATCGGATAAGGGCAATTCCGAATTCGTGATTTTGAAAATCGTAAATGTTAAATTCGGTGTTTGCCACCATCGGAATTGTTATAGTCGAAATTATGTAGTTCGGAATTTACAAAATTCGACTTTTTGGGTTTTCGGAAATATAAATCTTCGTGATTTCCATCATTCGTAATTATGACAGTCGGAATTTTGATGGGTCGAGCATTTAAAAATCGGAATGATAAAATTCGACATTCTAAAATTCGGAATAATATTTTTTCGGAAATATGTAGTGTACCCGATTTGGATAGGTACAGTCAAGGACGTAAAAATACAAAAATGGTACTGTATCGTTCGATATACACCTACTACTCTATGCCGTTTAAATCACGTCAAAAATTTGAATAAGGGCAACAAAAACCTTTTGGAGTGTAATTTTATTTAGTGGTAGCAAAGAGGATGTAATATTATAGAGCGGTACTGTCATAGTAAATTTTGTAACCACACTGCCATCTATCGACACACTTTAAAACTAAAAATGAAGATTTATTAAAATACGATAAAATGTATTTAAATATGGATAAACGATCTTTTTTATTTGCATTAATTATTTTTATTTTTTTGACCCATGTTCTTTCACTGATATGCGTTAAAATTGTTAAATAATAACAAACGAAACCGTTAACGCCCTCTATACGAGAGTAGGCAAAAGGTAGTAGCGACATCTGATCAAGAATCAAATTTTCGTGATTTTCGAGGCACGTTTTTTCCTTAGACTGTATCCATCTATTACGGAGTTATATCTATCTTTGGTGGTAGGTACCTAATTGTAAAATATTTTATCTGGACTACAGTCCTCTAGCGTATCCATTTGTCAACTTTACTTTAAGTTCCGTCTCCCGGGGACAGGGAGATAAATTAGGGGTGAATTAGCCGCTTACTGACACAGACCGAATTCCACGCAGGCGAAGCCGCGGGCACAGCTAGTAATTTAATAATACTTCACTTTTACTTGGGGAGTAATTTATTGACTGATTGATATGACGATATTACCAAACTTGTTTCGCTTTCACTATCTCTATTATATTTGCAACCTTAAATTTTCAATCTTGAACTTAGTTATTTACAGTAGCGGCAAAAAATCTATCATACTGCACTTTTGTTTGGTCATTCATTAGTGAAAATTCGTGAAATAAGACTATATCATAAAAGCAATTATTGTATAATCATCTTGACCATATATATATCCATAGTGACAACGTAGGCAGCCACGTTAGCACAATGCGTATTGGGGACTTGACACACACCAATTAATGTATGTTATAAATATTGATTTTCTTACTTGAGAACACTTAAAAGCGACTCTTACCAACAATAAAACATAGCTGCATGTACTTTTCGCCCTCGTTAGACTCTGGTTTGAAATTATAATCGCATTCATTACTTTACAATTTAATACCCACCCAAAACTCGGGCAAACTAATTACTTTAAAACTGTACCCTAGGGTGATCGAATTCTCGTTTTCATACGCCTCTATATTGTAAATTTCATCGAAATCGTAAAGCCGTTTTTGAGAAATTATTGAAAACAAAATTGCAGATATAATCTGAAAAAACACAGTACGTACATGGCACGTCTAAAAATCTTATCTTATTTGCAAACATGGCAAGTGTATCTGCCCTCACTGCACAAGTTATCTGATTGTCGGACCATTTGGTACGTTTTTGATGTAGTTCAGATGTTGTTTCTATGAAATAAGTATAAAAAAACGGTAACATTTCATACACATAATAAGGCCCAGCTAAATTTCTGATGGGCCTTATTAGGATAAGGTTGTAGCTAGAAATAAAAAATCACAAAGCCGAAGAAATATTATAATTGGATCCATTTTTTTGAAAACTACACTAGCTCTTTAGCTAATATAACTTAAATAAAGATTTACCGTTTAATATTGAATTAATAATATCCCGCGTTCGGTGGCACGTGTTGGATATTATCCATGCTAGTTCTGACATGCTCGTGTTTGCACATCTTTTTCTATGGCAACAGCAGACATTTAAGGTTAGGCACGCGGCCATACCAGCTCCATCCGTTTGACCAAGTAGCTTCGAATGTTTCAAACGAGAGCTTTATTAGGCACTGGGCCTTACTTGGGTCAGGTACCTTAGTGATAGAGAGGCAGAAAACGTAATTTACATTTTTAATTTTCGCAGTAGGACCTCTGTTCGAGGCTATGTTACCTACTCTACTCATGAATAACAGTTACATACTCGTTTTTGTTAGATAAAATATTTTATACAATACATACCTAAATATTCCAAACATTTGTGACCTTGACCTTTCTTATTCCACTGTGATCTATGCATGCTTAATTTTCGCAAGCTTTTAAACTTGCAAAATGTACTTATGCACTGAGTGTTTATTCATTAGACTAAGCTAACGAGCGACGCGGTAAAACCCTGCAGCAGAATAATAAGAGGGCAAACACACGTGCATGCGCGCTAATAGTGAATTCTCTATCTATGCAAACATGATCCCGATTTTGATTTAACAATTGGTTACGGTTTTGATATTATTTTGATACGATCTTGATCGTGCGTGAGATGCGCGCCAATCACCAAGACGATCGTCAAGGTCGTACTCGTATCAAAGCCAGTTCAAAACCGTAACAAGTTGTTAAATCAGAATCAGGCTCCAGTTTAATGAATCATTAATGTGTGAAGTTTACGAATTCTGCGTGCTTGTATTGTAGTTTCAAGAATTCGCGAAACCTTTAAGATAAAGATAAATAAGTTTATAAGAGCCCTTTCACAGTAAAGTTCCCACACTATTATTGGCTATCGGAATCTACCCAACGTACTTGATCACGAGGAAAAGATATTAATTAGAAAATACAGTTTGTAAAGTCGATCTACAGTCTTTTCTAATTAATATCTTTTAAATTTTTCAATCTTCAATGTATATATGATAACTGTCAGTGTGTGAAAACCGATACTTATAAATTTTAATCGTTTATTTTTGATTGAAATATTGAATTAATACCCTTGTTGTATTTAATTAGGCATGACGCATAATTCGCGGTGTTTCAGATAGATATTGACATGGGATTGGAAATGGCAAGCGTCCCTACCCTTGCCTTTTACAAAGGGCAAAGCCACTTAAGTTAATAGCGGACAAATATTTGGATTTATATACTATAAAACAGCATAAAATCGTATGTATGTATGTAATCGTATTTTCAGAAAAAATGGTACCATTTACTTTTTTCGAAAATCTATCCACTTTTGGGTTATCGAGACAGAATCACGACTACTATTGAATGAGACAAAGAAAAAAAGTGTCGTCAGTTTTGTTTTTCATACAAATTTTGGGCGTCAGTTTTGTAACGGTCCATATAAAATGTGAGTGAAAATGCGAAAAGTTGAAGGATTTTCATAAAAAGTAAATGGTACAGTTTTAAATGAAAATACCCATGTAAATTTTCTCTTGCCTGGTTTCATAAGATATGAGTGGGGGTCACTGCAGATGATAAGGATTTCGACTGCCTCCGCCCAGTGCCATTCATTACTAAGTACTTTGAAGTTTAGTTTAACTGAAGTCAACTTGAAGAAAATCTATGAGGATTTATTACGTTTTCAAGACTGATTATAACAGGAATACTGTTAATGTATTATCACGAACTCTCTGTTTGTTTCTTCTATTTAATTATTATGTATGATTTGGTAAAAGAATAAAAATAATTTAAATAAATAACAATATTTCATGATTTTGAGTTTATTGTCCTATTCGGACGCCTGTTTTGTTATTTTTTAACTATGGTTATTATGTTGTTAAGTCTCGATTCCAGGGAAAAAATGGAATAATGATGTTAAAACAAAGATTATTTTTATATGCCTTAATAAGGCCCGGGCATGGCATTATTAAGAGACAGGGGACCCAATATGGCCCAGATGACCGTTTAAAAAAAAAGATTATAATTGACACAAAACATTGTTTTCTGAGTCAAACCTACTATTAACACGTTGATGGTTTAAGAAATTATTAAATAAACGTTTCTGTTGGTTTTCTGACGTTCAGTCTTTTTTTGTATCTAATAATAAATTAGGTGGGCCTTACATGGGTCGGGTACCTTATTGCATACTATTACTTTTAGTTTAGTATCATGTCACTACCTGTGTTCCTATAATTGGCTTCCTATATCTACTATTATTTTTTTTGTTAATGTCACAGCTGTTGGATCTCCAAATAAAAAAAAAGAAATGGTTCGCGGTTCGCGGTAGGCTCTCAAGACATCAACTTAAAGCGGAACGCAGGACACGTCGGATACGGCTTTCGTTGTTAAATTTATGTATAATAATGGAACATTTATGACTCATAATGTCCTTTATTCCATTCCATTTATGACTCGTAATCCTCATTTAACACCAAATGATATGATACCTATTATGGGTTCATAGCCCAAGTTTCAATAACTCGACGTGTATCCTCATTAAGGCAACATTACCTGCACGGTAATCCAGCAAAATGTAGTAGTTAATTCGAAAACTATTTTGATCTCTATAACTATCTCGAAATAGTTGATGTAAATGTACAGATGTACAGTACCTAGGTGTCTGTTATTTCATCATCTCTCTGACTCGAAGAAAACAATAAGACTATATAAAAATTTGTAATTGATACTTTCTAGATATAAGGAAGGACTAGTTATTTTTAAGTTTTAATAAAATGGGGTCCTGCAACTTGGAAGATTTTGTGAAGGATAATAATAAAACAACTCACATTTCCTTCTTATATTGCAATATGAAATAGCTTAGGTATTTTACATTTCAATATGTACAAAACATTTTTTAGATAACATTCCGATTCCGACGGACAAATGTGAAATTCAATAGGTATCAACGTCCACGATAAAATCCCAGCAGTTGGCAGTAATGCTGCAAGAAATGTGAAAATAAATTAAATGTAAATGTCCTAGACAATTGACATTTCTTGCAGCAATGCTGTCGCAATTAGAATGTAGTATTTAATACATGTAACATTTAAATAACAACTCCGTTTTTTTTCATATCACATTAAGTTACACATCGTTAATGATTATGACTAGAGATAATAAATTGAAAACCTGACAATAAAAACAAATTGCTCGAGTATTCACCCAATAACAGGCAAACAACATATATGCATATGAAAGTAATTACTTCATTGCATCTTAAACTAGATAACATCCACCATCTTCTACGTAATTTCTTTTTAATTACTTTATTATTGTGCACAATAAGAAAATGTTGGTACGTGGCGTATACCTACATAAATTGCTGCAGCGGCTATTGGTTCCACGTCCATCTTGGAAAAAGAATATCACAACTGAATGTCGCCATCGTGTAGTTGCGTTTCAACCATCGCATGGCTGTCCCAGCGCTGGGCCATCGTGTAGAGGAACTGAATGTCGCCATCGTGTAGTTGTGTTTCAACCATCGCATGGCTGTCCCAGCGCTGGGCCATCGTGTAGAGGAGCCATTATATTATATTTTATCTTGGTGCATATTAATGATGGCAGTTATAAGGCGTCTAACTTTGCAGACGGAAAAAATATTAGACTTATTTGATAGAGTTAATGTTTGAAAATAATGGTAATAATACTTAACCTAACTAACACCTGATGTACTGATATCTTTTTATAATAAATTGAAGACTATTTTCTTCATAAAATAGTTGTTAGATTGAAAGTATTTTTATCGTGTCTATAAGCGTTGTCGTCAAGTTAACTTTTCGTTTTGTAACAAGCCATTTACCTACCTATTTAAAAAATAAGCAAGAAGTCACAGCATCGCCGTGACGACATTTTTTGGTTCATTTTATATAAGTACCAGTTTTTATATCCCTTCAATGTAAAGGGAAGTAGTAAATTCTTATGCCACCTTATTATAGAAAAGGGTTCACACAATAACGACAAGCTGTAGAAACCTCAGAATCCACTAACCGTTCTCGAATTCGAGACATACCCATATTGAATTTTATCGTTGCATTAAATTTTTTATGGTTTTCTCTTATTTAATAAAAATAACTTCTACTTTTTGACACAAAGCTGTATTTTGAAGTTTTTGAACCACGCAAGGGATACCTACTGTAGGTATTAGCGGATTTACGATTTTTATTGGAACCAGCACGGGTTTTATTAAACGTGATATTTCGTTGTAGCGTCAGAAACGACCGAATTTCAAAGTCTAAATAGCATTACTAACGCCGATTGTGTTGCATATTACATTTTGTTGCTACATATTACTTTCGTAATCGTTAACCCTGTGTGTATTTTGTGTAGAATAGAAGAGAGAGTAGTTGCTTCCAGTAGCGATTAGCGTAAAGCGAGTTGGAATGGGCGAGCATTTTCAAGTGTATGATTTTTTTTCTTATAAAATAAATACAGGCGGTGGGAACAGTCGGCAATAAGCGATGAATACTATAGGTATGTATTCACACTGGATCTGTATACAAGTACGGTTCTTGCACGAGAAAATAATCGATCAGTAAGTACACATTTTATCGCTGCCAGTCGAACACTGCCTTTACGTTGGCTTATTTACATTATTATTGAAACCTGTTTTAGACCATTTTACACTAATTCAGTTCCACTCTTAACATACTAATAACGACATATTTAAATAGCCAACTTAAAAGTATTCAAATGTTAGGTATTATGTAAAAGAATGTTTGTTTCAAATCCTTCCTACATACTTAGCTTCCTTTCCTAAATACCATCAGGCAGTCTAATAGCCAATTAGATTGCCAGTGCATCGTATAACGTCTCAGCCTTACTTTACAATTAAGCCACCTATACTCTTTAGAGGTCTTGTGACTACAACATCATAATACACACCTACCACTTCTCTAATAAACATGTAGCTTATTACATTGCAGAGACGTAGACTAGCAAGATCATGGGAAATGACCAACGAGGCTCCCTCCTCTTGATTCATGGCTAGTGACTGCCCTGGTTGTGCACGATCGCCACTTGGATTGCTGGTGCTATCCATGTCTGCAGCAGCTAATGTATACCTAACATATTTTATTGATACGACATTTCACGGCTATTCTCTCAGAATATGTCTGCGGCTGCATCTAATTGACTTCACTTACATAAGCACGTACCTACTTTTTTAATAAGCCGTAGCTATTAGACTGCAGCCAAGTTTTTGATAAGTCGATTGTAACGTTCATACAGTTTTTTTCCGAGTCTAGTTAAAGTGCGTGCGAACGGAGAGCGCGCGCACCGGCGGGGGCGCAGTGCGCGAGGCGGGCGCGCGACGTGTGGAGGCGCATGACGAGCACGTCGGCGCGCGCTGCAGGCGGCTCACGCAGCTCGTCATGGTGCCGCGACGTGTTATGCCGTTCACCCCGATCATTTCTGAGGGACAATAAAAAAAATGTCGTCAATCGTTACGTTAGATCATTAGGTACAAATACAAACTCGTCACTATAAACATATAGGTCGCTAAGCCCTCAATTAGTTACGCCAAATATGAGCTTTATTATTCCTAATGATTTTGCATGTACTTACAACCCGGTCACAATATCTGTGCACCTGACCTCGTGACGTCATACCGCATCGCACCCCACCGCACCGGGGAGTGCGCGGAGAGGTGACAGGGGAAGCGGGAGAGGCGCCACATTCCAGCGAGGTGCACAGATATTGTGACCGGGTTGTAACTGGTGTTGATTTGTATAAACGCATTTAAAAGGTCATAATCGCCGCAGTACACGTGAAATATCAATGTCCTCTACCATTTTATTATTATTATTATTAAAAAGAGAAGCACATTAATTATTGCTACTTATCTGCCAAACTGCTTAGCAGTTTGTTGGCAGAAAACTTATTCTACCCTCCACCACTGTAAATTAAGTTTATATTGGCGTTATACATATTTATACGTTTTACGGTAACACGTACAAAGGTATAGTTGGTCAAACCAAACTGTCAGTAAATAAGACCTTCCCCTCTCTCCCTTCCTTTTCTTTTGGGTGCCAGTACTAGTGTAAGACAAAGAAATGAGACAGTCCTTTGACAAACCATATTAACCTTAGGTTGTAGGCAAAAAGCATAAAGCAATCGGTTGGCATTTTCATCATGTGACCCGTTCCAGTCTAAGCAAAAATGTTTTTTTCAATCGTTTTTTATACACAACCTTTGATACGTCTTGGCAGGATCTTAATTGATCTGGTACATTATTTAAAGTTACGGGTACTAAATATTTTCGAGTACGCCTTCCATAATAATTACATACTTTCGGTACAATTAACTTACGAAAGTTTATTTCTTTGGTAACGCTTCTTGTTTGTATTTTATGGTCTAACGGTTTTTTATAATCATTACGTTGATACTGTTCCAAAGCTATTAAGCAAAGACCGTTTATCATGCACTGGTAATATGTTGCAAATCGGAAAAAGTTTATCATAGTTATTTCTATTGGCCTGCTTTGTTGGAATAATAACTTAATTTTAATTCATCATCATCTTTATTTATTCATGAACAATATTAATTGTGTATAAAATATGAAAATATTATACACAAATTCTTCACATTACTTAACAATAAAATAAAATAAAAGTTAAATTTCAAATTCAATTTACTTAATCAACCGACCGACAAATTGCCAACTTAAGGGTTAGTTACTGTAGTGAAAGACAAGATGCTTGGTCAAACACTGATTTATTGGAGCTACCCACATATGATAATATCTAAGATTAAGACTACCTACATATTGTTATTGTAAATCTACAACATCTTTCCCCTCATAGCAAAGTTTTGTTTGAAGAATTATAAATGCCTTACTAGCTAACAAGTGCATAAAGCTATAACATGTATCTCCAATCTCCACTTTAACTTTTCTTTACCTACTACAATTCTCCTTAATCTATTCTATTTTTTTATTAATTTTTTTACATAAGAAAAATAAGTAAACAAAAACTTAATTTACTGATGTAAATTCCGCAGCGGCATTATAGTTTAACTACATACTAACTAGAGCTATTCTTAACTACTTATTTTAAACATATCTATTCCACTTATAAAAAACAATTGTGTTTAAGTAGGTCAATAAATACTGCATACCAGATGCAACCTGAAATGCGCGATATTAGTCCTTATGGTTATAGCGTAACCGGTGTTATCATAATCTGTTTTAATAACCTAATGTTCAACCCGTGGCCAGTTTAATATCACAAGGACTTAAGTATTACCGTTGCATGATAACAAGTATTCAATGACCCATACATACGGCTTAAAATGTTATTCTAAGACTTAATGTTACATACATTCTTGGTAAAGTCTATCAGCTGTTGCTTGTAAACAGTGAGTTACCTATAATTGAACAGTAGATGTATATAATGACCTAATTAATGACAACAATATTTTTATGTGCATTAAAAATACCTAAAATAAACTTTTTTGTTTTTATTTTATTTCGCTAAGTATTTGTTAAGGATTAAATCATTAGGTATGTATGTATATATGAAGTTTGTACATTTTAATCTATTTCTGGCATTGCAGACATTTGTTTCCGATACTTGCTCCTAGTTGTAGGGCCAGAGGGTAGCCCAGTATGCTTAGCACCTGTTGGATCGGTCGGGACACTTACTGTGATAGGTATCGGTGGAGGCGGCGGAGCCGCGGCTACCTCGGACGTACCCTGCGCCGGTGGCGGAGCGGAGACGTCAGGTACCGTGTCGCGGGTGCTCGTGCACGGCTGTGGCACGTCACCGCCAACAACGCCTTACACGTTGTCGGTGGGAGTGCGTGGTTTCTGCCGGCGAATAATGTGGCGGCGATTACGCCGGCATTCACGCCCGAGACGGTCACGTAAAATATAAGATCTGGGCTCGGGAGCCTTACTTACCACTTTCATAAACTCACGTTTATGGCCGTCGGCTACCACTACATTTTCTTCGCTTTGTAGTGGAGGGAGATCTCGAGCTGATTGATCATATCTACATTTCTGTCGTAGCTGTTTATTTAGAATGGACTGATGATTTTGAATATATTTTGTTTCCGCATCTCCTTTTTGATACATTGGCAAACGTGTGCGAATTTTTCTACCCATTAGTATTTTAGCTGGTGAATCTATACCATCCCTAGGTGTAGTTCTGAAATTTAATAGTCCCATTTGATAATCTTGACCTGATAAAACACACTTTTGTAACATTTTTTTAACTGTACGTACCGCCCGTTCGCTTTTTCCATTTGACTGCGAGTACATTGGAGATGACGTTATGTGATGTATGTCCCATTTTTCGACAATTTTTTTAAATTCTCTCGACGCATACGCCCATTGTCCGTCATTAATTCTATAGGACTGCCGTGTCTTGCGAATTGTTCCGTCATCGCCGCGATTACACAACTACTATTAATTGACTTCAACTGGTTTACCTCAATATAGTTCGAGAAATAATCTACTATTATCAAATAATACTTTTTATTTAGCTCAAAAATGTCAGAGCCTACCTTATACCACGGTTCATTGGGTATATCGTGTGGTAAAAGCGGCTCCGGCGGCGGCCGCGGGGCTAGCAACGCGCACGCCGCGCACGCGCGCACCACCTCCTCCACGTCGCGCGACATGCCCGGCCAGAACATGACGTCACGCGCACGCCGCTTGCACCGGTCGATTCCCAAATGACCCTCGTGTATGCGATTTAAGACGATTCTCGCTGATTTGGCCTTGAGCGTCTCAGCGTCTCTGTACCCGCACCCCGCTCACTGCGATCGTACGTGAATTTCGTCTCGGTGCGGCGACTGCGGCGGAACGAGGTTCAAAGAATAACCTACAGCCCAGAGGCGCGCGGCATTTGGCGCTATACCTCGTATTTGTGTATCTTTTGCAGATATTTTGTTGTTTGAATATGAGTAGTTCATGCGTGAGTGGAGGTCGTAAATTATAATAAAAATATATTCCCCTTATGCATTATACTTTACAAGCCTCAATTAGTTAATTTGTGTTTTATCTGTTTCTTACAAATAAATACCTAAGTCAAATCGACGGATTAAGATTTATAGCTAAAGCTTGGTATGTACTAAATTGAGGCGTACAGTGCGTTTATTTTATACAGTTTTTTTTATCCGTAATAAATAAATATAAATAATGCCAATAATAGTTAACTTATAAAATTAAAGTATACTAGCTTCATAAACTACTACAAATGTGTTATTTTTCGAAGTTCGAAGTTTTCTCAATCATTACGTGGGAATATCATCATTATTAGGGTTCCGTACCTCAAAAGGAAAAAACGGAACCCTTATAGGATCACTCGTACATCTGTCTGTCTGTCTGTCCGTCTGTCACAGCCTATTTTCTCGGAAACGACTGAACCAATTATGTTGAAATTTGGTGTATATATGTAAGTTTGTGACCCAAAGACGCACATGTAACGTAAACAAATTAATTTTAAACACGGGGGCCACTTTTGGGGGGTAAAAGAGAAAATTAATAAAAAAAAAATTTGAACTATATCGTGTTACATATCAAATGAAAGAGCTCATTGTGAGAATCTCAAATATATATTTTTTATAATTTTAGGATAAACAGTCAATTCAATTCAATTCAATATATTCTTTATTCAAATAGGCCTAGCAAAAAGCATTTTTAAATTGTTTAGAAGTTATTCACGAAAATAGGCAAAAAATTAGCATTCCCCCCCTTTATCTCCGAAACTACTGGGTATAAATTAAAAAAAAAATACACAAAATCGATCTTTACCTATAGATCACAGGAAAACTTATTAGAAATGAGCAGTCAAGCGTGAGTCGGACTTAATTATTTAGTTTTTGATCCAACCCCTATGGGTTTATTAAAGATATTTCACGCACGTTTCACATAAAAAATAAATTGTTTAATTTGAGTAATATGCGGAACCCTTGGAACGCGACTCCGACTCGCACTTGGCCGGTTTTTATTACAAGCGCGCCACAACCAAATCAGCGCTTTGCAGTCATTTTTTTTTTAGTGGTTAACGGCTATGTATGATGAACCCCTGTGGACGTCAGCTGCCGCTCCGTTGATGGGTTGAGAAATGGCAGCCACCGAAACACGCAAAAAAATTTGTTATCGCCTCCCGCTTGATACTGTGTCAGATGATAGTTTAGATGCTATTGTGAATTAAAAAAATGGTCAGCCGGTTGTATCACGGCTGACCGTCAGCTGGTCAAATGAACATGTAAAAAAATCTTTTCAGTCATCGCATCCCATTTCATACTTTGTCAGATGGTAGTTTAGATGATATTGTTTATAAAACAAATCGTCGGCCGGTTGTATCGCGGTGGAAAGACCGTCAGCTATTAAAACGTTATTGTTAGTTTAAAAATAATTTTAATTGATTTAGTTGTTTAGTAAATATAACCAAAGTTAGCCGCAAAATGGCCTGTTTTATTATTTTTATTACGGTAAAACTATAAATACCAGGAAATAAGTTTAATTTTATAATTGTTGAACAATAAATGAAGATTCATATATATTTTTTTCATAATTTTTTGTTTACCCATTTAGAAGACATAATACACCAAGTTGACCCAATGAAATAATTACTGAAATGCAGAAGGAGATACAAATAATAATAAAATAATAAAACGTTTATTAACAGGCAAGCATCACCCATGAAAAATTTACAGACATAACTACAATTAAACTATTTAACACTAATTACTACTTAACTAAACCAACAATAAACTTAATAGTAAGTTTTTCCGTAAATAAAAATACGATAGGCTGTTTTGCTAGTTCTTAATCGATTAAAATTATTTTTAAACTACAAAAACAATGTTTTTTAACAGGTACTATTCATACATACAACGTAATAGGTAATAGGTAGCTTATGTTAAATCAATTATTTATTGTTTCGAGATGGAATGGAACATTATTCAAAACGTAAAACTTGAATGACATTATAATATGTCGGTTAGAAAACATTTATTTATTTATTTCAAATGAAGTTTTCTCAAACATACGTATATTATAGTATAATATATACGGATATTATCATTACATTCATTGTAATAGACCGCAAAATACCGTGTTGCGCTCGCTAATGAGCGTCGCAACCAAATCAGCGCTCTGCAGTTATTTATTCTTTGGCCACAATAACTCCGATATTATAGCACTTTGCTTGTGCATAAGCGAACATAGTGCAAGGAAGGCACGGAGCGACGAGCGACACAGCCTCCTCGTCTCAAAGCTGGCACACGACTGCCGGCCACGCCATTTTCAGGCTGCATACGCATGAAATGCGGAAAAACGTTCGATTTCTTAAGAAAATATTTTTTGATTAAGAAAAGCTATGTTGCATTTGTAGAACCTGTTAAAACATATTTGTTAGTTTAAAAATAATTTTAATCGATTAAGCCGTTTAAAAGTTATAAGCAAAGTTAGCCGCAAAACGGCCTGTCGTGTTATTTTTTTTTCGGTGAAACTACAAATTTCAGGAAAAAAGTCAAATGTTGCGATTGTTGTCCATAGAGTGAAGATGCATATATATTTTTTTCATAATTTTTGGTTGACTCATTTAGAAGTTATAAGCTCTAAAAAGTAACAGTTTTTGGCCAAAAACTGCGCGAAGCGCCTTAACATTTCTGGTCGTAAAGAGTCTGGAATGTAGACCTGATCATTTTTTAAAACTATACCTTCCTCGTATTGCATGCACTCTCTATATGGCCAAAAAACTCTCAGTTCATTATCAACCTCGTGTTTGTTTTTAGGCCACCCCTTTTTAATAAACTGTACTAGTTTCTTACTTACGTTGTCTCTTGCTAAATATTCCCTCAACATATTAATTTTTTTATCACTAAATTGTACGTGACTTAAGACGAAGCACGCCTGCGCCTCCATTTCATCGGCCATCCGCTCATGCATCAGTTCAGGTAATGCTGCCCGTGACAGTGTATCCGCTATATACATGTATTTGCCTGGAGTATACATTACCTGGAAACTGTAGCTTTGCAAACGCAGCCTCATGCGTTGAAGACGCGCCGGTACAGCCGATAAAGCCTTTAAACAAATCCTTATACTCATCCACGTTCAAAACATCTATACTATCTATACGTTTAATCAATCCCATTTTAACACAACTTTTCAAACCTAAAATATTCTGAACGTGCATGCTCGTGACTACAAACTTTAAATTATATTTACTTCGTTTGAAGTCGAAACACAATCTACACTCCCCAATTATTGGCACTGAATTCTTCGTGTATGAATAGACTCGTTTACGGAATGGAACTAAATCCTGAATTCTCAAACCCATAGATATATAATCATATTTACTTAAAATATTTAAAACAGCCCCACAATCTAATTTAAAATCGATAGGCTTACCTTTAAAATACAAGGGTTCAATCCATTCCGAAACCTCGTCTTTACCTTTACATTCCAAGTTATCCTTCAGCGAACGAACATATAATACATTCACATAAAGTTCATCATCTTCCGATGTTTCGGTGTAATAGTCATCCTCCGCAATCGACATATAGTCCACACGATCACCTTTAGCCCGCTTAGGGCACACACTGGCGTAGTGTCCGCGCGCGTCACATACATAGCACACCGCATTGACCGCCGGACAGTTGGCCGCCTGGTCGCAGAAGGAGCCGCCGCAGCGCTCACATCGCTGGCCGCGCGCGCCCGTCCGGCCGCCACGCCCGCCGCGCCGGCCGCGACCGCGGCGCCCGCGCGCCCCGCGAGCGCGCCCGACCGCGTCCACCTGGACCGCTGATGACGTCGAAGCCTGTGCCCGCTCGATCTGCCGACCCTCTTCCGTAGACATTTCATGCGCCTCGCATATCTGCACCGCATTAGCGAGCGTCAATCCGTCCGCTCTAAGTAGGCGATCCCTCACTACGTTACTAGAAATACCACAGACGACTCGATCCCGTATAAGCCCGTCCTCTAAAGTAGCGAATTCGCATACTTGACTGAGCACTTTTAGCGCCGTCACATATTGATTTATTGTTTCACCTGCATTCTGGGCCCGTGTAAAAAACTTAAATCGTGCCATTGTAATGTTGACCTTTGTACCGAAATGCTGGTCGAACTTCCCCTTAACACAATCAATATCCTCGGCACTTTCATTCTTCTGATATGTGAAAGTTGAAAAAATCTCATATCCTTCCGGCCCGATGAGGTTGACCAGCAAGCTCGCTTGCACATCCTTCGTCTCCTTGCTCACTCCCGATGCCTTTAGAAACACCGAGAATTGCTTCCACCATTTTTTCCATGCGTCGGCGCGCGCCGCCGCGCAGCCCTCGACATTTAATTCTGGCGGAGGACGAGCGTGTTCCATTTTATACACAACTGACACACTGACACACACGGTTATTAAACTACGACTTTTTACACTTATCGCGGCGATTACGCTTTTTAATTAATTTACCGCTGCCACCATGTAGTGAAAGACAAGATGCTTGGTCAAACACTGATTTATTGGAGCTACCCACATATGATAATATCTAAGATTAAGACTACCTACATATTGTTATTGTAAATCTACAACAGTTACATTATACGCTGTTACTTTCCGATTTTGTCTTTAATGTGCTTCAAATCCTGATTAAAATTTACCTAAGAAAATAATACTATTCACTATATTTCCTGTCTGGCCTAGTGGGTAGAGACTCTGCCTATAAAGCCGATGGTCCCGGGTTCAAATTTAGTTATGGACATTTATTCGTGTGATGAGCATATTTGTTTCTGAGTCATGGGTGTTTTCCATATATTTGAGTATTTATAAATATTATACATAATAATATACATATTGCTAATTTACATATCGTTGTCTAAGTACCCACAACACAAGCGTTAATTGACCATACTGTGGGACTTAATCAATTTGTGTAATACTAATAATGTCCTATAATATTTATTCATTTATTATATTTAGTTATAGATAAACAGGCATCACGTAAATTGTTATGTTTATGTTCAAACCTTATGGTTTAATGTTATGAATTAATTACGGTCTAATGTGCTGCTGATTATTATTTTGATCATTGTTTTAGCCAGTTATACGACAATGAAACTTTTCAGAATCGAAAATATGTGATAATGTAATAACACAAAACGTGAAAAGCCAATTTCCGGAACAATTTACGTAGGTATATAATGCTAATATTCATTTGTTCCAACGATCGTACTTATTGCTGTGGCGTCGTAATATTATTACATTGTAATATGTGTTTAGTAGTAGCTTACGTAGCTGTTTGCGTCTACATTACATATTTTCAAATCGTCAGAACAAGGATACTGCTACACATTATCGTCAGATTAAGGTTTTACATAACTAGGACATCAATCTGAACCTGTCTGTATAATAATCTGACACGCTCGAGTATTTCAAGATGGCGGGTTTTTTTGCAACTTTGTGACTGTCATTTACTTACTGCTCGCTGATATCGTCAGATTATTGAAATAGACACTTTTGTAGGGTCCATTTAACAACCCCTTCTAATATCTGACGCGCTTGAGTAAATAATTTTTATCCAAATTTTCTTTATTTTCTACCCTTCCGTATGACCACCCTGCCTATGTAAACCAGCAGATAAACATACCCTTGTTATCAGAGACATGTTGCGTGACTGCAATATCTGACGCGTGTTCCACATGGTGTTTTTTTTTACATTTAAAAAAATCTGTAGACGCTTTCCTGCTCGCTTAAAAAAGAAAATATTATATAACATTATTTTCTCCCCATCATCTAATCTTTCGATTCCAATAGGTCTCTACTTTACTACACATTTAGCTTCGTCGCCTCCCCTTCTATTATTTGAGCGGCAGTAAGCGATCCACCATTAATCAAATTTTGTAAAGCAATCAGTGGGTAAGCGAATTATTTCATTTTGGATTACAGTTTAACTGATCCGCAAAAATTGGTTAGCTGAAAAATCAGTTGATTAGCAAATGTCTAACCAACCTAACCTTACCTTGGCTGTTCAGCTGATTTTTAAAACAAAAAAATATATTGGTCATCACTTGATTACTTCCCTTTCATTTTGTCTTTAAAAGAACTTGCTGCCCACTAACTTTGTTTTCTAGTAGCAGTCGGTTTCTGTGAAGGTCGCAGTTCTAACCTAACCTAACCTAATCCACTTTTCTGGTAGCAGTTGGTTTTTGTAAAAGGTCGCAGTTCTACCTATCCTAACGGCTAACCCACTTTTCTAGTAGCAGTTAGTTGCTGTAAAGATCGTAGTTTTTTTCGTAACCCCCTGTTGCCGCCTCACTACTATACGGTGAGGTCCCAGGAACGCCGAAGTACTCTTCCGCAACCTCGCCAGTGGCCGTCCGGACTCGGACCCAACTCTTGGGGAAATTACCCCTTCACCTCAGTGGACGCGTTGATTGCGCCCGCCCACGCAGGGACCATTGTGTAGGCGACAGACGTCCCCGAGCCTGCCGCCCACAAGTACCCTTATGGGGGTAACCGGCGGTCGTGTGTCAACCGCCGCCGCCCCACGCGTTTGCGGCGCATTGGCTGAGAGGCCAAGTATGCTCCCTGCCGCGCTCCGCTGCCTCCTTATGCACCATCACGTCCTCGCAGAAGGAGGCCACCGCCTTCCATCGACTCTCCCCACCAAGCATGGCTTTCACCACCGCTGGCAAGGAGAGGTCTCTCCCCACTACGGCTACGAGTGCGGCCCGCTGCTCCACCCACGCTGGGCAACCAGCCAGCGTGTGTAGCGCTGTGTGTTCGGCGTCGCCGCAGTGGTGTCGCAGTTCTAACCTAACCTAACCCACTAAAAATGTAAACATATCTTTGACGTCCACTGTACACTGCACTGTCGATATTCATATAATAGATATTCAAGCAACTGCAAAGTTAGCCGATTAAGTTAATTTGACACTTTAAACTCTCGCGTTTTGTACAAATAATTAGTGTTGCGTGTCGTGCCGTGGACAATGAACATTAAACAGAAACGGGTAGATAAATTTATTTGTCTACCCCGAACATTTATATAAACTAACGGGTAGTTTAGTGTTGTTTACCAATATCTCAATTGACATTTGCTGGTACGTCGGTCTTCCGTGACCACAGCTAGTGCAACCTAGTTGAAACGTCGGAAAAAGAAAAAAGGTAAAATAATGATTAATTATAAGTTAATTTGAATTACGAAACTTCCGTCAGACTCCTATATACTATAATATATATACGAAACGGGCGTGTGGTTCTCAATAAACCTCTACCGAGAGCCAACACGTCCGTTTAATCCAAGTTTTCGAAAATTCTAAGTATTTAGTCGAAAATACATCGACTTTCTTTCGCCATTCTGAAGCTCTCAGAGGATTTTCACGACACCAGCTCGTAAAAGCTCTCTTTATTCGTAAAATAAACTGATGAGAAAGTTGCATTTTATCCACAAGTGCTAAAGTAATTTTTAACCGACTTCAAGATTTCAAAGGAGGTTCTCAATTCGGTTGTTTTTTTTTTTTTTTTTAATGTTTGTTACTCCATAACTCCGTCATTTTTGGACCGATTTTGAAAATTATTTTTTTGATTGTAAGTATATACATACAGATTGGTCCCGTTTCTATCAAAAAGCAGTTCTGATGATGGGATCCATGAGGAATCGAGGGAACTCCTCAAATGTTAAAGGCATACATATAGTGATTTTAGTATTTTCGTCAACAAATCAAGCACTAACATTTAAAAAAGTGACATTTGATGAAGTGGAACTGCTGATGATGATCAGAACGGAACTCTTCAATGACGCATAGTTCACGTTTGGCGATTTGTCCTCTTCGTTATGTTTGTTAAGCAAGTTAGGTTTTCAAGAAACATTTTTGTCAAGCTCGAGTTCTGATGATGGGATCCAAGAGAAATCGAGGGAACTCCTCAAATGTGAAAGGCATACATATAGTGATTTTTGCATTTTTATCAACAAATCCAGCATTTCCATTTTAAAAAGTGACATTTGATGAAGTGGAACTGCTGATGATGATCAGAACGGACCTCTTCAATGACGCATAGTTCACGTTTGGCGATTTGTCCTCTTCGTTATGTTTGTTAAGCAAGTTAGGTTTTCAAGAAACATTTTTGTCAAGCTCGAGTTCTGATGATGGGATCCCTGAGGAATCGAGGGAACTCCTCAAATGTGAAAGGCTTACATATAGTGATTTTTGCATTTTTATCAACAAATCCAGTATTTCCATTTTAAAAAGTGACATTTGATGAAGTGGAACCGCTGATGATAATCAGAACGGAACTCTTCAATGACGCATAGTTCACGTTTGGCGATTTGTCCTCTTCGTTATGTTTGTTAAGCAAGTTAGGTTTTCAAGAAACATTTTTGTCAAGCTCGAGTTCTGATGATGGGATCCATGAGGAATCGAGGGAACTCCTCAAATATGAAAGGCATACATATAGTGATTTTTGTATTTTTATCAACAAATCCAGCATTTCCATTTTAAAAAGTAACATTTGATGAAGTGGAACTGCTGATGATGATCAGAATGGAACTCTTTAATGACGCATAGTTTACGTTTGGCAATTTGTCCTCTTCTTTATGTTTGTTAAGCAACTTAAGTTTTTAAGACATATTTTTTGTCAATCTCGAGTTCTGATGATGAGACCCACGAGGAACCGAGGGAACTCCTCAAATGTGAAAGGCATACATATAGTGATTTTTGTATTTTCATCAAAAATCCAGCATTTACATTAAAAAAGTGACATTTGATGAAGTGGAACTGCTGATGATGATCAGAATGGAACTCTTCAATGACACGTAGTTCTCGTTTGGCGATTTTTTCTCTTCCTTATGGACCCAGACCCAAACTTGGACCCGGACTCGGACCCGGACCCGGGTCTGGACATGGACCCCAACTCGGACCCGGACCCAGACCGAACTCTGACCCAAACTTGGACCCGGACAGCCGAACACGGACCCAGACCCGGACCCGGAAATGCTACTAGAAAAGTGAGTTTTTTTGAACTGCGATTCTCACAGAACAGAACTGCTATCAGAAAAGTAGGTTAGGTTAGGTTAGAGCTGTGACCCTTACAGAAAAGAAATGCTATCAGAAAAGTAGGTTAGGTTAGGTTAGAACTGCGACCTTTACAAAAACGAAATGCTACTAGAAAAGTGGGTGGTTTTACGTCCTTTTCTACATAATTAGGCAAAAGATGCTGTCTTTTTCATTTCATTGTCTGGAATCTAAGAGTGCACCATCAACAATAAGTGAACTTTCAGCGGCATCCCCCATTGAAGTCGGTTTTTTTTTCTTAAAAATTATTTCAAGTTGGTTTCTTATGTTTGTTAGCCAACAAACATAAGAAACCAGCCGTAATAGAATTGTGATGATTTTGAATATAGCGTTTATTTTAATTTGATATCTAATTAAACTTAATGTTAGTATGTATCTGTATGGATAGTTTAAACTCGATGGATTTATAATGTTTGACCGTTAATATTTGGCGCGTTTGTGTGTTTCAATAGGTAGTAAAGTTTGTTTAACTTTCGAATAATTTTGCAATCTTTCGCTTGCTCGGGTATCAATATTATCAAGAGGAGTTAAACAACAACTTTTCCAATTGTAAAACAAATAATTATTTCAGCAGTTTGCGACGTACAACATTTAACTAACTAGGTATGTTTTCATTTATCTATTTGCACCTTATCCAAAAGAACAACTACGATTATCACCAAACTGAAATTAATTTAATTATTGCTCCGGGTTAAAGTTAAACTATACCCAAGTTGAACGGGGACGATCGATTTGCGAACTTTGTTCTACGAACTTAACAGGACGGTACCTAATTTTGCGCGTATTTGAAAGCAAATGGCGACTTTTCAACATTTTAAAAATAACCAAGTGATACATTATTCAGGCAGAAAATGTGGTCCTAATGGGGCAAATTTTGTAATAAGGCGTTCATGTTACTTAAAAGTTTGTCAAAAGATAAGGCCTTTTGATGATTGTACAGCTACAGCTTTTTCTGGGTGAACTAATTGCCCTTACACCTGTTGTTTTATAGATTTTTTACTATTATATCTGAAGATCATTTATCAAAGACATTACATTACTATTTACCTCGGCAATGCAGCCGGTAACAATCCGGATAGGTACCTGTTCGAACCTTAAAAAATCTGAATTTGATAAGCCATTGTTATTATACGACATGACCTAAGTATATCTCTCTCGCGCTATTAGTTCGCGCAAGAGTTTAAGAAGTTGAGATTTTTTAAATTTGAATGCCGCTCCTTGGAAAAATGTGATTACGAGAAGATCATCTTCCTCGCGTTGTCCTGGCATTTCGCCACGGCTCATGGGAGCCTGGGGTCCGCTTGGCAACTAATACCAAGAACTGACATAGGCACTACTTTTTTCGAAAACGACTGCACTGTCATCTGACCTTCCAGCCCAGAAGGTAAACTAGGCCTTATTGGGATTAGTCAGGGTTCCTCACGATGTTTTCCTTCACCGAAAAGCGACTGGTAAATGTCGAGTAATATTTCGTACCTACATAACTCCAAAAAAACTCATTGGTACTAGCCGGGGTTTGAACCCGCGACCTCCGGATTGAAAGTCGCACGCTCTTACCGCTAGGCCACCGGCGCTTCAATTATTACGGGAATTACGAGAACATGCGAAAACAAAAGTAATTCTGGGGAAACGAGCAAATGATAAACCGTGAGCCATTTTTCTGGTAAAAGAGTTGTGCTATGCACACAAAAAATATTTTTGAACACAAAATTGTGTTTTAAGTCATAAATATGACTTAAAATTCATCATACAAATAAGCTCAGGTGGCCGGCGAAACGAGTCAATCCCAGTTCAGAAGTTTGACATTCAGCAACGTTTAAAAAAGTAAATAAACCAGGCAAAATTGTAAAATTGTAAAGCGAAATTGTAAAATAAATAAGACGATATTGATATAAGACGTGCTCAATCCCTACCCATTTTTAAAAAACTTCTAAAAGAACACTATTTAAAATCTCTTTCTTAGTCTTGGTCCTTTCACTTACACATTGATATTTTTCTTTTTGTTCACGCTACCTGGTCGTTATTCTTCTCTTGCTTGAATTCTCATTATGTATTTATGTATTTTGTGTAGGTTTATGTAGTGTATTATTGTTGCTTAAACAATATATGTAGTTTATGTAGTTTATTTTTAATTGTTTGTTATTTATACTTAGGTATTTGATTTGTAAACTTTACACCTTTGTTATTTTGCACTGCCCATTAACTTATTTCTAGCCACTGAATCGCTATCTGAAGGTTGTCTGGAAGAGATCGCTTTTTAGCGATAAGTCCGCCTGTTGTTACCTACTCACTTATGTCCTGTCATTGTTTGTAACATGTATTTTTCTTTGTAGTGCACAATAAAGTATTTTATTATTATTATTATTATTATAAATTTGTTTCCCTGCGTTACCTGGATCAAGCGAGCAAATGGCTTCGATAGGTAACCTCTGTACGCAAATTTGCCTTATCTAGTGAAGGTGCAACCTACTCCGCTTGAAACACCATTACCGGTGCTGACTATATTTATATAATCTCGAAAGAGCTTTCACGTAACGAGATTCAGGTTTAAGAATCTTTATTTCTCAAGAAGATATAACAAAACTTCACTTAAATGAGAAAGATTTACATAAAAAAAGTTATTAATAAATTATGCATGCATAAATTAACATGTTGTTATTATAATTTAAAACTAATACGGGACTTAATCGCGTACAAACTTACGTTTATTTATAGCCTGACGTTTCGAACGTGACGTTACGTTCGTGGTCACAGGCAGACTGGCGAGTTATAGGCGAGAAATAGGTTTAACATTCATGTCTGTTTTAGTATTATAGGATAAGTTGTAATCAATTTATTTTTCTATTTGGTAGGTAGAAGAACCGGAAAGTTACATTTATACATTTAATTATTTATAATTAATTTTAATACTTCAACTAAAACAGCTATTTACGTTCAAGTTTCATTTTGAGACAAGACTAATTCAATTTCATGTCGATCAATATCATGTAGGTGCTTATTATAATAACCAGGGACTGGTCTGAAAAAAGTGTGCCGAGACACAGAATATATATAGTACGAGGTACAGAAGATTCACTCCCTAACAAAACGCGACTACTACGCGCAAGGCGGCGCAAGCGCATGCAGGCGTCCGTTACATAACGGTGTGCGGCAATTACTATGGCAAAACCTCAAAATTGAGGCGGCCGCAGGTACTTGTAGCGACGCGACGAAATCGCGGAGTGAGACACGCCTGGCCGAGAGTAATTCTTGCGGGTAAAGCTGAATTTGATGTCGTAGCTTTAGTAATTGTAGATAGTTCAGTATTATTTTCGCCTATAAAACGTTGCACCACGTGAATTACTTTCTATGTTTTGTTGTTTTTGCTTAGCGCGTTTTAATTGGTGCTGTGGTGTAACAGATGGCGTCAGCTGTTTTTCATTTATGTCAAAATTGGTCGCGTTCACGTTTTAGTTTGTATCGCCATCATTGTTTGTTTTCATTTTAAAAAAATTACTGCGATCTGTCATTTTTTTCCTTGTAATCTGTTTGTTTTATTGCCATATTGTTTTAGTTTTTTATCGCCCTAATTTGTTTGTTTTACTGTCATTGTTTATTATTCATTTATTCTTTTTTTTTATGTTGTGTACTTTCCGTGCTTCACTCGTGGCCCCGACGGAAGACCAGCGTTGGCCTATCCAGGCTAACACCATGCTGAGTCAGGACCATTTCGTGGCTAATATCGGTCGTGTCATGTAATGTAATGTTAAATATGCGTTGTAATGTTATGTGTAAGTTTGCTTTTGGTTCTTCTTGTGTTATTATACTGCATTGCCTTTTTAGAGACCTTGAGTCTTCTTATGAGGCCGTCATCACTGGTAAGAGGTAACACACAACTGTTGTAAACCTTCGTCTTAAATACTTACACCACATTAACTGTTGCAAATGCTAGAAAGTCAAAATCGATCAACACGTTTACGTTTATTTATGCCGATTACAAAACAGTGTGTCGATGTCGAGCTGAGATTTGACTCAGAAACGGGCATGTTTAGATTTAAAGCAACGTATATAAAATATACCACTGGATTATATAACAGATATGTGAAAGTGCCCCTGTGGTCTATTTGCTGAATAAATGTTTGAGTATTGAGTTTTATTAATAAAGTTCTTGGTAAGCATGAAAACGAATAAACTCCTATATTTCGTGAGCCCGATTTCCACCAGTCCTTAACCTCAATTGTTATCAAGTAGATTACTTGATTGCTGGATCCTTCCAGCAATCAAGTAATCTACTTATTATATTTAAGGCTTATATTTATATTTAATAGCGTATGTAAGTATTTATATATGTTTGTATGTAGTTTTATTTATTTAATATTTATTCCCAGTGAAACAAAGCGCAAAAGGCGTACCTAATGGCCGAAGGTCAGTCATCACATAACCATACAAAATATTTATTGTGGGTAACGAGGAGGTAGTAAAAATATTATGACATAATATTGTATTTTATTGACACATTTTTACTATTCACTTTATTGTTATAAACAACCCTTCGGCCCGCCTGAATGTAAGCGGACACCGTAGCGTAGTGACCCCCTCACGCCCGCCTTAGCCAGCTAGCCGCGCTAGTCGGGCTGGCTGCGGGTGGTTAAGCAAAACTATGATAATTATAAAATCATATTATCGTAGATCTCCTGCCTCCCCGCACCCTATACACTAGAAAAAACGACAGATTCTTAAATCACGCGGGCGAAGCAGCGGGAAAAAGCTAGTTTTATATATGGAAATAAGCATGTAAGTAGTAGTCCGTGAAAATGGGTAAAACGTAATGGCAAAGAGGACATAAAGGCACATTAGCACAGTCGTAAAAGATGACAGTCTCTCGGAAAGTACTCAGCACACGCATTTTGATGCTATTAAAATCATATTGTCTGCCGTGAGTAGTGGAACACCTTCTCTTTTGCTAACGAAATAAATGCATAGGTACCTTACTTATTGAACTCAGACAGACAGATTAATGACCTAAATAAAATAGAAAACAGCGGATTGTGTCGGAGACATATTACATATAACCGTTATTTTTACATGGACCTATTGTTGTTGCATTGTTTTTTTTACTTTGTATAAATATGCGCAAGATAAATTTTTTCAAACTATGTAAAACAGACCTTACTAATAAGAAACTAATAAGGTTTATAGAGTCAGTTTATCATAGAGAAGAAATTCAGTTCATTAAAAAGAGATCGCGGTACCTAGGTCTTATTACCGTTATATTAAAATATAATCTATGTCAGATATTCATGCATGTTATGGAATTAGAATATAGTAGATAAGTATTTAAAAAAAAAAACAGATTATTATCAGATATCAAATCAGCCTTCGTTAAACACAGTTGCTCTGTATATTACGTACGAAATTCGTAACCATAGGCTGTAGGACAATCTATACAAAATCTGAAGACAAACCTGACATTGCCAACCCATCAAACTGCATACTCGATCGATGACAGGAGCGTTGAGTGACTTCCAGTCTCATACATAGCAGACCAGCTAACGCCTGTGAACAAAAGACAAGGTCTCAAGTAGATTTTAGGATAGCAGTAGCAAATGTATAGGTACATTATATATCCAGTAATATCCGTAATTTATGAGATAACTACGTTGAAATTTAAAGTTAATTTTAAAACTATTTTAGTGCGTGAATATGTTAAACTTGATATATGTTCAAATATAATACAGGTAATTATAAGTGTACCATAACTACTGTACTGTTTATGTAGAAGTTTGATAATGCAGCCATTAAAACGCAACTTATAGCCGGTCCCAGCAGGCTATACAAAGTGGAAACCTCAACCGGCGGTAGCGCGCGTTCATGGTTGTAGCAGGAGTGGCTCGTGGCCAGCCAGTGGCTCGCGAACCACAGTCCTTAAACTACGTCCGGACCCGGGGGTATGTCCTTAAACTACGTCCAAAAGAGAGGTATGGGCACTGTGAATGACCTTTCGCTTTGTGTGGTAGGGCACAAAACAGCGGATGTCATTCCAGATCTAGAACAGAGCCCAACTGGGGAAGTACCTCCACCTTACAGAAAACCGCAGCCAAATAACACTAGACCCTACTCATAGTGTTGTGTTCCTGCCGGTGAGTAAGGTTACCAGAGCTCAACGAGGGAGAGGAGTGTTAGGGCGGCAACGCGCATGTAACTCCTTTGGAGTTGCAGGCGTACATAGGCTACGGAGACTGCTTAATATCAGGCGGGCCGTATGCTTGTTTGCCACCGACGTAGTATTAAAAAAAAACCACACGTTACACACGTACGGGCATGCCCGGCCACGCGCTCCACTCCGCGTCGCTTACGTGCGTCGTTCACAACACCTGTGCCACAGTACAAAATGCAGACCTGTTTGAACCCGCGACGGTAGCGCGCGTTCATGTAGCAGTAGATGATGGGGTTGTAGCAGGAGTGGCTCATGGCCAGCCAGTGGCTCGCGAACCACACGTACGGCATGCCTGGCCACGCGCCCCACTCCGCGTCGCTCTCGTGCGTCGTCCACAAAACCT
Source organism: Cydia strobilella (assembly GCF_947568885.1). NCBI lineage: Eukaryota > Metazoa > Arthropoda > Insecta > Lepidoptera > Tortricidae > Cydia > Cydia strobilella. Next base: position 10,949,208 of record NC_086048.1, read on the forward strand.
GTGCCACAATACAATCGTTAAATGAAATCAACAATATAGTATGAAAGGACAAAATCAAAATAATGTTGTCACCAAAATCTATACGAATGAAAAATTTCCTCTTTGTCCTTCTTTTTTTCAAGATGAGTAAAGTAGGCAGATACAAGTCATTAAATAATGTATGTTAATCCTGTCTTAATCCCTTTATTTATAAAATTAATAGCTATCAGTTATGTAGAGATGGGTAACTATATACCCAGGTAAATACCCGAGAGCGGGTATTTACCCCGTATATACCCGATATTTACCTACCCGCGGGTACATACGCGGGTATTTACGTTTTTCTTCTAAATTTGATGTGTTAAATGGTATGTGAGTATAAAATTTAAACAATTGTTTTGTAATGTTACATAAAATATATTTTCAAATTAATTACGAAAAGGTTGCTATGAGGTGAAGTTCGATTTTAACATATCAGTCCAATTATGAAAATAGTGTAATATCATTCCCTGGCTTCCGGAAATGTTTTAAAACGCTTTTAATATAAATTAGAAAGTTGTAAATACAGACTACTGATAATAAATTAAGTTTGTGTAGTATCACAACTTGACAGATTTCAAAAATATGAGGGGGGTAAAGTTAACTTTTACCCCCTCCCCCCCCCCGGTGTTTATCATCAACGTATACCTAAGTACGATAATTTACTCAAATCTAAAAAAAATACTTATAAGACCTCACTTTAAAAAAATACAGAAGGGGCTTAGGTTATTTAAGTATTTAGATGCTTAATAATGGGGAAATAAAATTGAAAATGACATAAGCAATGGTGCACTTACTATAAACACGTTTAGTGGCAACCAGCAAATTGTAAACACGGCTACTACCATCACCATCATCTTAATCATCTGCAAACAACACTATTATTAAAACTAAAGATGTATAAAATATCTTCATATCTACATACATAATTGACTTATAGTTTTTCAGTTTTCTATAAACATTACTTGTGAGACAAAAGCAGTTTTGTCTATAATATTAATATTTTAAACGTGGAATTTTAAATAAGTCGTTATTTCCGTAAGTATTGAATAGTGTAAGCACACACATTATAAAATACCTATTCTATAGCCCGACCAAACACTTCAACTATTTATCAAGATTCAATATTCAAAATATTCTTTATTACAGTAGCAACAAGCACTTTCTAATTATCGTTAAGTAAAATTCAAATTTCCTTTATTAATAAGTAATTCAAAAACTTCAAAAGATTATTTGTACGATTCTTCAAAATGTACAGTAGCAAAAGTGATGGCCACTTTATGAATTAATTCCATTCATAATGTGTCTATGCAAATTTGTAGCTCGCTGTAAGCACAAACTGCACATTATATAATATATGTGCCATTTTCAACCAAAAGGGTACTTATTGTCGCTTGCCAGTAAGGCGCTATTTCCATATAGCTTCAATTCAACCTTTTGGTTGAAATGTCACATATTATAATTGTTTTATATGTATTCAAACTAAAATTACAACTTATCGAGTTTTGCGTATTCACTTTCAAGACATGTATACCTTGATGTTATATTAATATACAACGAACATTGTTTAAAAATATTGTACAGCGAGACATTGTAAATAAGTTTTATTTTGTAATTTATAATACATTATGATTATGACAATGGTGCAACTAATAGTATTTTATGCAACAGTTGCATAAGTGGGGTCAAAAAATGCGAGTGGCGTGGGTAACAATGTGAGCCGAAGGCGAACATTGTTAATAAATACGCCATGAGCATTTTTTGACTATACAACGTTGCATACAATGCTTTTTCTATGAGTAGGCAATATTAAATAAAATACAAAAATTAATACACAAATTTTTTTTTATGAAAATGTAAATGTAAATTTTGGATAGTATTATGAGATATTGTTATAGTTGGAATGCTGGTCGATGCTGCCGTGTTGATGCGTATATCAGAGTTTTTCTGGATAATTTGTGACACAGTCTGTTCTGCTTCAGGTGTAGTTGGAGGGTTCTGCGGTTCATTTTCGGTAACATAAGCAGGTAAATTATTAATCTGTAGCTCAGTTTCTGGTATAAAAGTGGATGTAACATTTTCTGTGGCATTTTTTCTTCTATGGATGTCATTAGAAGGTTGGAGACCTTTATTCTGCTCTTTATTGAGTTATCTATATAACCTTCGGCTACCGTAGTAGACTTCCACCCACCATGTCGTTTTAAAGATGTAATATCTCCCCCTGCATCCACTAATAGTGTTGCCGAGGTTCTTTGGAAGCAATGTCTCGTGTATAGCTCTGGGTTTGGAAGTTTCAAATAGATTGCTATTGTCTTACCCATCATGCCGAATGTGTTAATACCTATATTTTGTGCTAAGCATTTGCCTTTTAAATATCTTAAAAACAGGTTGGGACTATTGCATACATGAGGTTTTCCCGAGGGGCTACAGTATGAGGTTCTTCAAAAAAGGAGTGTACAGGTTTTTAAAGGGTCGGCAACGCGCGTGTAATATCTCCGGTGTTGCAGGCGTCCATAGGCTACGGTAACTGCTTACCATCAGGCGGGCCGTATGCTTGATTGCCACCGACGTGGTATAAAAAAAAATTAGGGCGAAGGTTTAAGTATTTTTTGCAAATTGCATAATATTTTCCAGTCACAGTAAATGTCCGGTCTATCCTGTTTTTGGTGTTCATTATATGCACTATAAAGGTATCATGAGCATCAACTACATCTTTTATTTTTAAATTATCTCTTGTCTGCGACAAGCACCCATTATACCAAATATTACCGCAACCTGTAACAAGAAAACGGAGATTTGTATAATATTCAGTTTCAATGCAAAAATATAAAATGTACATATTATATAGTTCGTTGTACTGTCTACACTATAATATGAAATCAGAAATGTTAAAAACATATACCAACCTTGCTTAAAATATAGATCTGATCCGGTGCATCATCAATAAATGTTTTTAAGTCGTCAGGCGAAAATGTTTGGGCTTGCTTTGCCTTGAAACCTTCATATTTTCGTTTCAATAACGCTAAAAACGGAATATTTAGATATGTCGGTCTGGTGATATATATTAAGGGTCGACTTTAATTTGGAGTATTCCACCCAGTGTTGAGGGCTTGAATTTTCCAATTAGGCTTTGAAAATAAGCCAATAGGACGTTTACAGAGAATGACGAAGTTATGTGCTCCAATCTCCACGCCTTGAACTTCTCATAAGTTTTGTCGTATAGGTGCCGCGATTTAGTAGGTACCTAACAAATTTTCGGTCGATGCTTGTGCTGCAGCGGATATTTCTTCAGGTGTAGAAACAATGTTGTCCTCTTCGTCCATTTTCAATACTTTTTATGAACGCAAAACAAATAGTAACGCAAACTACTCAAAAAACAAGAAATTACCAGAAAAGGCGGGAAATAAAAACAAGCGAGTAATGTCTATGGTTATGTTTTTTTTAAGGCCGCTCCAGACTACGCGGCGCGAAGCCGCGAACGCGAGTGTGGAGTCGATTTCGCTGATTAGTGAACTAGACTCCACACTCACGTTCGCGGCTTCGCGCCGTGATTCGCGCATGAGTGTGGAGGGACCTTAATACGTCCACCTTCCATTCCAATAGCGATGATACCAAAAAACGGTATTTTTTATTATGTTGGTAGCAATGAACTTGGTACAAATTTGTTTTTTAAATAAAAACCGTACTTATGTACTTATGCATTCAATCGTTTAATATTGTCTTCGGTTACCGCGATAGTTACTCATGAAATAAAACTATGAAAACCATGAATCTAGTATAACATGGATCGGTCATGAGGGGTGGGGCGAAATGACCGAACGGGATAGTCTTATGTATCTTTCAGTAGTAGTGACAGAGAGCAATATATTACTTTTTGTCTTTGTCATAGTTTCACTTTTCCACCGCTGCCACAACCGAAATTGTGGCAAACAAAGTACGTGACATGTCATGCTTGTTCGTTGCTTGTTTAATTATTGTTGTTTTCTATGAAATTGTGCTTTCTATTATAAAACATAGTGATGGTTAGCGTTTTGAATTGATAAAATAATGGTGAATTGTTCTGTCATTGGCTGTAATAGCCGCTTTGAGCAAAAATATGAGAACATAACCTTTCACACGTAAGTACGGTATTTTACACCTTCCTCTCAACGCAATATGTGAGAATAACATCGTAAAATTACGTTACACTCAAAGCAATGTAGAATCAAACGATTTCAATAAAAATATCACAACCATTTACGCAAATTAACAAAATATTATTTGTAAAATTATCCGCCCAAATTACGTAGGTTGTTTGTGGTAATATGTCAGCTACTCAGACGAGTCTGAGGTCAGCCGTTTTTAATCTTCTTCTTAATTTCGCTGCAGAACAATCATGTTAGGGATACCAGATGAAAATATCATAATTTTATGGGTAATTTTGACCTCGAAGTTTTTTCGTATTTCTAATTCCAAAAAATAAAATAAACAAATGTTGTGAAGATTAAATGTGGTGTACATTAATTGGTGTGAATAATGTGATTGTGGTTTGTGATTTCATAAAATTAAAACTCATAATACATTTTATTTTACGTTTTATTTACTAAACATGTTTAGTTTTGTACCACCTGCGCGAATTATAGGAGGTATTTCATTGTTCATACGCCTAAAAAGAACGGCCCAATGACATTTTATTCAACAATTTTAATACCGTCAAACTTTGCCTCCAGGGTAATCGCCCCAACGTGATATCAAATATTGGGGTAATTTTTACCAATATGGTATCCCCACGTTTATGACGTCATCTATGTCTATCCCTTACGGGCGCACGCGGTAGGCCGCATCTATGTAATGCTAAGTCTATGCAGATAAAAGTACACGAGCATGGAGACTGTATAAAGGAGCCAAATCTCTTTGTATGACAAGTGTTCATCAAAAAACAGTAATTAGGCGGCGCCACCATACACCGAAATACTACCAAAAACAACCTACGTAATTTGGTCGGGTTATTTGTTGCCTTGTATGGTTCATGTTATACTCATGTCCCAGAGCCTAACTAGCGCCACCGGAGAGATTAGGAACTATTATTTAAAGCTTAACGCGGTCACTTTTACAACAATTCTGCCATAAGAGATTGCGATCCTTTCTATACCATCCATATACACGAGTAGAAAAAATATGTATTAACATAGATTAAACAAGTCTAAGAGGCTAAAGTGTGTTAACTGTAAGGCTAAGTTTTATAAAAATAATTACGCCACTGTTATTTTTACAACTTTTTTAGACTGTTGTTTCTTTTTTTTGTTTCAGAGTTTTATTTTTTCAATTTACAAAGCTGTTTGGCAGTAATGAATGAAATCGCTCACGCGGCCCACGCACAAAAACAGCCGACTTTAAACTTTTTACGTCAAAATAGATAGGTACTTTACTTATAACACGTAATACAATGACGTAAAAGTTTTCGTAGAGAAACTCTTAAGTAAACCGCACGTGTCCAAAATACAAGATGTTCAGTTCACTAAAAGGATTAAGTAGCTATTTAATCAGTGTGTCATCTCTCTTCATTGTTCAAAAACTGATGAGAAAGTTGCTTTTTATCCACAATAGTGGCAAATAAATAATATGATCCATAATTTGAGTTGTTTTTTCAAGTTGGCTGGTTGAATTAACTTTTAGGTGAGGAAATTGAACGATAAATATTTAATTTGGATTTGATTCGTATCGTATTACAATTAGTACTTTCCTCGTGCTGGTGTGGTGAAATTTTTTGTGTTTAATTCGGTACCAAAGTTTGTTTTACCCTCGTGCCTTGAAATCCTTGAAAACGGGAGGTAATTTTTGGTACAATTTCAATTACCTAATCAGAATTGTGCGCGTGTCGGCGGCTGCCCTACACACCAACGTAGTTATGTGCGTTTACGTGCACACGAACAAGCTCAATTGCATCGTGAACAGTAGAACAAGGGGAACTTATAACAGGCGAACTGTAAAAAGTGAAGCGAACTCACCTTCCACTTAGAGCGCTGCATGCGGGTATCGCGTGCGCTCTGCGCCTCGCCGGGCGGGCGGCCGCCCCACACGGCGTGCGCGATGCGCGCGTACGTGCACACGAGCGCGCACAGCGGCAGCGCGAACTGCAGCGCCAGCAGAGCGCACGTGTACTGTGAACTCTGCTCGACCCGTTCCCACTGTTCGAGGCAAATGTCTCTGGGAAAATTACATAATATTATTTCCTTAAAACTATTTCAATGAAAAATAATAACATTTTTCAATTTTATTGTCTTCGGTTACCGCGATAGTTACTCATGAAATAAAACTATGAAAACGGATTATATCACGTATATTGAATTTATAATACATCCCGACGTTTCGAACTCTTTACAGCGTTCAGTCACCCGTTGACCACGAACGCTGTAAAGAGTTCGAAACGTCGGGATGTATTATAAATTCAATATACGCGATATAATCCGTTTTCATAGTTTTATTTCATTTTTCAATTTTATCAACACTCACGTATTTACTCACGCATGACATATTTTATACCACTCCGTCGGCCTTTGGAGTGTCGATACGACGGGGATTGGAGCAGCTGTAGCGAGTGCTCCTCCCCACACGGCTGCCACCACGAGCTTGGCAGCAGCTTTTCCTAAGCGCGGCCGAAGCGGGCGCATTATAGCCATGTAACGGTCGATAGAGATGGCGAGCAGCGTGTACGCGGACACAAGCACGGACACGGCCTGCGAGTAGTTCACAACCTTGCACATGACGGCGCCGAAGGGCCAGTAGCGCAACACTAGCATCGACACGAACGAGAACGGCACACAAAACAGCGTCATCAGAATGTCCCCAACGGCTAAATTCACTATAAAGTAGTTCGTCACTGTCTTCATGCGCGGCGACGTCTGCACCACGAAACACACTAACCCGTTGCCCGCGAGGGCCACCACAAACACTATGCAGTACATAAAGTAAACACACGCTTGGAACAGCGGTGACGTCAGGAAATCCCCCGTCGAAGTGCTGGCTGAACACCAGCTCTCGTAGTCCGCCCATGTCTCGTTCGTATACACTGTAGAATTTTCTTCGATTGAAGCATTTTTATCTAATCCATTGTTTCGTCTCGGCTCATAAATTTCAAATTCATATTTCGTATGATTGATGCCATACATTATGTGGTTTTTTACATCCTTGAGGTTCTCCGAAACCTGAAAAGAAACGTATGTATAAACGATTCGCGGTATAACAATAAGCACGCTTCGAGGCCAATTCTAACTTTGGGAATCTTGTCCTGATCTGTTATATACATATCATCATCATTCGCTTGCCCTTGTCCTATTCACTTGGGGTCAGCGCAGCATGTCTTTTTCTTCCATACATCTCTGTCACCCGTCATCTCATGATTCACTTGCGTTAGTTTCATATCATCTTTCACACAGTCCATCCACCTTTTCCTCGGTTTTCCTCTCCTCGTACTTCCCTCCACATTCATTCTTAATAGTCATACTTGTTATGGCCATTTTTTGCCCGGATGCTGCACTTCATGATAAAAGCAAGCCGCTTTGCACAGTGCTAGTAGGGACCAAACTGAGTGATTTGACCCGCAGCAGCGCAAGTTTCACCCCTTAGGAACAGAGATGGCGCCACTTCTTTAAAAAATATTTCAAAAAATGCTACAAGCTAAACCACTGAACCGATTTAAATGTTTAATATCTCAAATGAAAGCTCATTATATAAATTACTTTTAAAAAAATACTCAAAAAATATATACTGATTACTTTCGACAAAAAACGGCATCTTAAGTTTTTTTTTTTACTCGATTGATAGTTTTTACTTGGTTTCTCAAAAAAAATGTATGGAACATGAATAGCTTAATGCATGTATCTATTACTGAATAAATAACAAGTATTATAAAAAACACCCGACACCGATACCTCTCATACTTCACGAAATATAAAAGTTTGAATGTGAGTGTAAATTTCTTCAAAATATATTTCAAAAAATTCTACAAGCTTAACTATTTGACCGATTTCAATGTTTAATATCTCAAATAAAAGCTCATTACATACATTACTTATAAAAAAATACTCATAAAACATATACTGAACCCTTTTGGCAAAAAACGGCATCTTAAGTTTTTTTTCTTACTCGATTGATAGTTTTTACTTGATTTCTTAAAAAAAATATTATGGAACATGAATAGTTTAATAAACATATATATAGAACTGAGTATATAAAAGTATTACAAAAAAACCCGACACCTATGCCTTTCATTCTTCACGAAATATTTAAGTTCAATTATGCACGTTCTTACAAATAAATCCTTTAAAAGAAATCTTCAACCGAAGTAAGTGCACTGATTTTAATATGAAATGTGTCATATGAAAATAAATCACCCAATTTATTTTAATAAATAAAAAAATTATAAATAAAAACTGAATAAAGTTTTTTCCTGGTGGTGAATTACAAAAAAATATAACAAATCTAAAATTAGGAATTATTTTTATTTAAAGTAACTACATTTGTAAACAAAAAACTTAAATGTCCTCTTCGGGTTCATATTTCATATTTATTTATTGCAACCATGGTTTTTTAGGTATTACAAATTCTTGGTAGTTCCACATGGACCCCGTGGGGGCATAGCAATATTACATGCATACTTAGGATCTAATCTTAAATCTATGTGTATAATATGACATGACAGAAGAACTCTTGGACAAGTTAGAGCGCTTACAGAATGTCTGTATAAGATTCATTTTCGGCCTACGGAAGTACGATCATGTATCTTACTACCGTCATAATCTCAATTGGCTTCCAATCCGCCGCCGCAGAGATCTTCACACTCTTTCTCTTCTCTTCAATGTTCTTTTTACACCTTCTTCTCCTGTATACCTCTCTCAAAAATTTCAATTTCTGGCTGAAGGCAGTGGCCACCGTCTCCGTTCTAGCGCGAATTTATCACTTGCCATCCCCTCTCACAAATCTCGTGGATACAACAAGTCCTTCGCAGTGCTTTCAGTGAAGCTGTGGAATGAGCTGCCAGTTTCGCTCAGACAGGCGCAATCGCTTGCGTCGTTCAAGGAGAGGTTAAAGAAGCTGTGGTTATCTGATTGACTTATGTGCCTATATTTGTATTGTATGTTGCTTTATATTTTTCTACTTCTTTCCAATTTTTAGTGTATTTTCCCCATTCCTTTTTGTGTAATATATTATATGTTTATCCTATTAATTTTGTATGTATTTATATCCTTTATCTTTCTGGTACCTTGTTGTACATTTTGCTACATTTGTCACCCTCTTTTCACTTTCTCCTCTCATCTACTCAAAGGTTAACTGGAAGAGATCCCTCAAAGGGATAAGTTCGCCTTTGTACATCTTATTATTTGTACCATGTAATTTTTAATGTGTATATTTGTACAATAAAGAGTTTACTACTACTACTACTACTAATATAAAAGTAGGTCAATTTAGTAGTTTTTATACATATAAGCCGAATTGAATCAGATAATTGTCAGTGTGTTAAATACAAAAATAAACGGGCAAATAATTATTATTAGGTGATGTTAAATTATATGGTTCACCGGTAGATGTAAAACTGAAAAAGAAAAGTCGTTTTGTTAAGTACTCGTACCATTCCAATACTACAAAATCACTGATCATACATGAACTGGTTGCTGTAAATTACTGTTGAATTATTTTTGTGCCTAGTTGATAACCATTAAACCTATAATTTTGTGCCAGACCTATAATTAGTGGTCAGCATGCAAAATAACCCTGGATTGAAAATTACATTAACTTACTTTTGATTTGTACAGCCACACTTGCATGATTTACACTGGGCTGTGCATGGCCAGCTGACGCGACGACACCCACAATGCATAGTTTCGCAGCCAGATTTGCAGCCACAATGGTCCAAGAGGCTTAATTGAGACCAAATCGCTGTAAATGCCGACCATTCCGGAGTCCAACTCTCTTTTTCCTCAGTCCATCCCCAAAAAGATGTACATGGTATGGAAACTTCTGGATTCAGAGCGTTTCCCCATATATGGCCCTCTTGGTAAGCTGCTCGAAGTGCATGTTTATAGAGAGCAGCTGATGTAGGTGGCAGGGTTGGCAGGTTCTAATTTCTCGGCCAAATCAGATTTGTTCCCTGAACGACGCCCTCCATTGACTGACAACGAAGGTGGACAAATTTGGTTTTCGTACTGAAGGAATTCGTTCAGATCAAGCTGCCTTTCTCTGGCCACTATAAAAAGACGGGAAAATAGGAGTATGTCAACTCAAGTTTTTGATTTTGTCGGTTGTCAGGTGTGTAACTACATATTTTAATTTTAGTATAAAGTAACCCTAGATTTGTGTTATTGTTTGGCCAAATGGAACACATAAACGTAAATGAAGTTCACAAATATTTGTTTGCTTCAAAAAACAAGCTTGTGACAAGCCTGCCACCTACATCAGCTGCTCTCTATAAACATGAACTTCGAGCCGCTTACCAAGCGGGCCATATATGGGGAAACGCTATGAAACCAGAAGTTTCCATACCATGTCCATCTTCTTGGGGATGGACTGAGGAAAAAGAGAGTTGGACTCCGGAATGGTCGGCAGTTACAGCGATTTGGTCGCAATTAAACCTCTTGGACCATTGTGGCTGCAAATCTGGCTGCGAAACTATGCGTTGTGAGTGTCGTCGCGTCAGCTTACCATGCACAGCCCAGTGTAAATCATGCAAAGGTGGCTGTACAAATCAAAAGTAAGTTAATGTAATTTTCAATCCAGTTATTTTGCATGCTGACCACTGATTATAGGTCTGGCACAAAATTATAGGTTTAATGGTAATCAACTAGGCACAAAAATAATTCAACAGTTAATCTACAGGCACATAAATTTTCCAACAGTAATCTACAGCAACCAGTTCATGTATGATCGGTGATTTTGTAGTATTGAAATGGTACGAGTACTTCTCAAAACGACTTTTTTTCAGTTCTACATCTACCGGTGAACCCGAAGAGGACATTTAAGTTTTTTGTTTACAAATGTAGTCACTTTAAATAAAAATAATTCCTAATTTTAGATTTGTTATATTTTTTTGTAATTCAGCACCAGGAAAAAACTTTATTCAGTTTTTATTTATTTATTTTTTATTTATTAAAATAAATTGGGTGATTTCTTTTCATATGACACATTTCATATTAAAATCAGTGCACTTACTGCAGTTGAAGATTTCTTTTAAAGAATTTATTTGTAAGAACGTGCATAATTGAACTTAAATATTTCGTGAAGAATGAAAGGTATGGGTGTCGGGTTTTTTTGTAATACTTTTATATACTCAGTACTATATATATATTTATTAAACTATTCATATTCCATAATTTTTTTTTATGAAATCAATTAAAAACTATCAATCGAGTAAGAAAAAAAACTTAAGATGCCATTTTTTGCCAAAAGTATTCAGTATATGTTATTTAAATATTTTTTTATAAGTAGTATATATAATGAGCTTTTATTTGAGATATTAAACATTAAAATCGGTCGAATAGTTTAGCTTGTAGAATTATTTGGAATATATCTTGAAGAAATTTACACTCACATTCAAACTTTCATATTTCGAGAAGTATGAGAGATATCGGTGTCGGGTTTTTTTTTAAATACTTGTTATTTATTCAGTAATATATACATGCATTAAACTATTCATATTCCATACAATTTTTTTGAGAAATCAAGTAAAAACTATCAATCGAGTAAAAAAACAAACTTAAAATTCCCGTTTTTATCAAAAGTATTGAGTATATATTTTTTGAGTATTTTTTAAAAAGTAATGTATATAATGCGCTTTCATTTGAGATATTAAACATTTAAATCGGTTCATTGGTTTAGCTTGTAGAATTTTTTGAAATATTTTTTAAAGAAGTGGCGCCATCTCTGTTCCTAAGGGGTGAAACTGCCGCTGCTGCGGGTCAAATCGCTCAGTTTGGTCCCTACTATCACTGTGCAAAGCGGCTTGCTTTTATCATGAAGTGCAGCATTTTGTTCATAACAAGTATGACTATAATACCTTTCTCGTCACATGACTTTCATCCCTCCGCATCACATGCCCGTACCATGCTAGGCTGTTATATACATATAATAATAATAATAATAATTAAGCCTCTTTATTTCCTTAATAATAATTTGATTTACAATTATATTGTGATTAATACATATATGTTACTTGATATCTTGGCAACTGTCCGCCCGCACTTGTAGTATTGGCAATAGCGGGATACACGGCAAACAAAAACAGATTGTTTTAGAGAGAGTGTTTTATAATCAGATATAACAGTAATGCGTGTATAAATTGTGCGTTACGTTGCGGTGTGTGTCGGGAGCGAATGCCGGCTGTAAAGCCTGTAAATAATGTTGCCTCGAGCCGTAATTCGGACTGTGTTTACTGTGTTTCAGCTTTCGCAAACACCGTGCTGTGGCATTTGTTTACGCCGACGTCGTGTCTTAGTTTATAATGAGACGTATTCTCGTTTATTTGGTTATCTTCATAATATAAGGTAAGTAATTTTGATCTGTTAGTTACTAAATAGGAGGACGCTTGAGTTAGAAGTTAAAGAGAAGAAGATTAACAAAGCAACAATCATGAGGGCGTGTTTTTTCGTTGTAAGTTGAGTAGAGCTGATCCAAAAAAGTGATTTATCTCGTAAGTACATTTCGCGTTCTAACTGTCACTTTAAAATTCGCCACTCGTTGCGAGTTTCCTATTTTTCGCACTTGTACCGTAAATAACGATGTACTTATAATATGTGTGTAGATAAAGTAGTGTATGCAACTGTACATAATTAGACCTTAAAACACTCGAGTAATTCTATTATGAAACGAGCGTACGCTCGACACACTTGTGTTTTGAGGCTCGTTATGTATCAGTTGTATAAACTACTATTACAAAATTTCGCTTACCCCCTTCGTTGCACAATGTACTATTCTTATAAGTACAACGAACTCATTTTTTACAAGGCTGAAGAAACAAATTCTTCTAAAAAGACCTAAATCACGTTCTCTGGACAAGGTTTAAGAAACCAAAATATAAGGTAGGTAAGTACTTATTCATATTCATGCTGCCAGTATCTTTGGTATAGAGAGAAAAAAGGGCTCTTTAGATATAGATTTTTAGTTTTTAATTAGTTTGTTTGCATTTTAGGTATACCTATATTTAGATTTTATACATTTATATTTATTTATTTATTTAATCTTTATTGCACAAAAGAAAATACAATCGTACAAAAGGCGGACTTAATGCTATGAGACATTCTCTACCAGTCAACCTTCGGGCAAAGCAGAGTTAAATAATGCATAGGCATGGCATATATCTGTATATATAATATTCATATAAATACATACAATATACATACTCTTAACTCGGGGGAGCCTCACCCCTAGAGAACGCGTCCCCAGGTGGCGGATAGGGGAACGCCCGTCTGGTGGCTCGCAAGTGTCACAGAAGGGCAGGAGCCAAATAAAATAACTCCCGCGGACCAACAGGCCGGAGAAGAAAACTTCGTTACCAAATCCCTGTCGCGAGCTCTTCGGAGGTATTCTGGAGTAAGGTCGTGGATAGTGCTGCATGCTTGGGTTTTAGTATGCAGTAGGGTTGGCGGCGGAAGAGCCCTATGATGGGCCAACGGCGGCACTCACATCTTGGAGCAAGATGAAAACCTTGGCGTCAGGTGGCAACCGGCCGTAAAACAAAAAGCCAAACCAATTTCTCCTCCTATCATGAAGTACAAATATAAAAAGAAGGGCATAACTACTAGGGCGTACCCCGTAAGCGACGCAAGTGATTTTGGAGCCGATACGAATGCGCATACAAATGAAAAACATACTAGGGCGTCCCCCGGAAGCGACGAACATAATGACAAAAAGATTAGAATACCAAGACACTTATCTAAAACTAAGCTCAGATTTGCCACTTGGAACCTAGGCTCTCTTACGGGAAGAAGTCATGAGTTGGCTAAAGTTTTAGATAGAAGAGAAATAAACGCATGCTGTATCCAGGAGACAAGGTGGCAAGGCTCTAAATCTAGAGACATCGGATTAGGATTCCAACTTATATACCACGGCGACAAAAATTCACGCAATGGTGTCGCAATCGCTCTGGACTGCAACTTGAAACAGCGAATAATCAATGTGGATAGAATAAGCGACCGACTCATGGCAGTAAAACTCGCCTTAGATGGTCAGCTACCTCTGAACATAATATGTGCGTACGCTCCTCAAGCCGGATGTACCGAAGGAGAGAAGTCCGCGTTTTGGGAGGACCAACAGGCGAAACAAAATTCATAGGTGGAGACCTGAACGGTCATATTGGAACAACATCTCTCACCTATCCTGAAGTTCATGGAGGATATGGCTATGGTACAATAAATAAGGAAGGAAGGACCATACTGGATTTCTGTTCAAGACATAGCCTTGTTATTGTAAATTCATATTTTAAAAAGAAATCTGAACACCTCGTAACATTTAAAAGCTCGGGAAATAGCACACAGATAGACTATGTACTCTGCCAAAAACAGTCCGTTAGGTATTTCAGGGATTGCAAAGTTATACCCGGGGAAGAACTTACTTCTCAGCATCGTTTACTAGTATCGGTATTCCTCCTACCAAAACCGATCAAAGTCCACAGAGATAAGACAGCAAAAATCAAATGGCGTCAACTATACACAGAAAAGGGTGAGAACCTCTTGACAGCTCTTAGAACCTATTTAGCTAAAGACACCACTGAGTACATCGATGCCAATCTCATGTGGTCAAACTTTGAACAAATGTGCAAAAGTGAAGCTTCGAACATCTTGGGAGTTTCAAAAGGTGGTATAAGTACTGAGAAAGATCCTACTTGGTGGAATGAGGAAGTCAAAGAAGCTGTTAAAATCAAGAGAGAACTCTTCAAACTTGGGCAGCTCACGAAACTGGACGTGGACAAGATAGAGTACATAAAAGCTAAAAAGTCAGCAAAACAAAAGGTGGCACAGTCGATTGCTAATTCAAAAGAACAATTTTATCGTAGACTTGAGGACGCCAAAACGGATGTTGAAGTATTCAGAATCGCGAAACAACGGCACAAGACCTCACTGGACATAAAACGTAATAAATACATCCGTAACACAGATGGCCAGCTGTTAACGTCAGATGCGGACATTAATAGTAGATGGTGTCAGTACTACAAAGAACTACTGAATGAAGAATTCCCCAGCCAACCGCTACAAGATATCGCACCAACCCTAGGACCTATTCATGCAGTCACTGTCGATGAAGTGCAGAGAACCGTCAATAAAATGAAGAACCACAAAGCTGTAGGTCCCGATGAAATACCAGCTGACCTATGGAAGAAGATGGGTCCTATAGGATGGGAATGGCTGGCACGACTGTTTAATGTGATTTTAGCGACTACTAAGATACCGAATTCTTGGCGACAGAGTTTTCTTATACCTTTCTTTAAAAACAAAGGCGATGTAAGTGTGTGTGGAAATTACCGTGGAATTAAACTTACCTCACACACTTTGAAAGTCTGGGAAAGGATTATAAACAATCGCCTCATAACTCTGGTGGATGTGTCGGTAAACCAGTTTGGCTTCACTGCTACCAGGTCGACGACCGATGCGATCCAGGCCGTCAGAATTATTATGGAGAAGCACTGTCTCAATCGTGAAGACCTACACCTTGTATTTATTGACCTGGAGAAGGCATTTGACCGCGTGCCTAGAAAGCTCGTCTGGCAAGCTATGAGAGCTCAAGGAATACCGGACTCTCTCATCAGCTTAATCCAAGACATGTACGACGACATAAGCACGAGGGTCAGAAGCCCGGCGGGAGTCAGCGAACCGTTTGCGGTAAACGTAGGAGTCCATCAGGGATCTGCACTGAGTCCACTACTATTTAACTTGGTGATGGACTTCCTAACCAGGAGTATTCAATCACCTCTTCCATGGTGCCTGCTGTATGCCGACGACGTTGTGCTGGTCGATAAGTGTGCACAACATCTGCAAGAAACCTTGGAAGCATGGAGACACGCACTGGAAAGCAATGGTTTGCGTATCAGCAGAAGCAAGACTGAGCACATGGAATGCCTATTCAGCACTGGCACCTCGCATCCATGCACCATAAACCTCCAGGGAAGTCCTCTACCAAAAGTGCATCAGTTCAAATACCTTGGGTCGATGCTCTCAGCGGATGCCACTATTGAAGCCGACGTCACACACCGAGTCAATGTTGCTTGGCAAAGATGGCGAGATCTCACAGGGGTTCTGTGTGACCGAAGAATGCCGATCAAGACCAAAGGCAAAGTGTATAAAACGGCAATAAGACCTGCCTTAACATATGGTGCTGAGTGCTGGGCGCTGAAAAAGGTGCACGAACAAAAAGTCCATACCAACGAAATGAGGATGCTGAGATGGGCTGCGGGTGTAACTAGACTTGATAAAGTGCGTAACGAGCACATCAGAGGAAGTTTCAAAATAGCGCCCATCACTGAGAAACTCTCCGAACAGAGGCTGAGGTGGTATGGACATATTATGAGGCGTGGCGATGACCATGTCGTGAAAAAGGCACTGACCCTTCAGGAAACCAAAAGAGGACCAGGGCGCCGGCCTGCTACTTGGTGGTCCACCGTGTCAAAGGATTTAGAACGAGCCCAATTAAATCCACAGACAACCCAGGACAGACGGTCCTGGCGCATGAGAACGAGGAGAGCCGACCCCAAATAATGGGATAAAGGCAAAGACGAAGAAGAAGAGACATACAATATACATACATACAAATACATAAGATATCAGATAAAACCTTCAAAACAGAAACACTAAGAATTCATCGTTCTGCCAGAAAAGTACTCACGTAACGATTTTTTAAATGCAAATCTATTCGGACACTGTCTAATTTTAACAGGGAGACTATTCCAAAGGCGAGCTGCTTGAATAGAGAAGGAATAGGACATAAAACCTGTTCGGTGGGGTGGCATGGACAAAGAAAGGTTGCCAGTAGAGCGAAGTTGACGGACACGAGAAACACCATAGTAGTTGAAGAAAGATTTGAGATATTCGGGAGATTGGGGATCATTAATAACAGAAAAGAGGGTGCAAAGCATGCGAATATTTCGACGAACACGTATAGGTATTCATGTTATTACCTAAATAAATTTCAAAATTCATACTTAGTAGCTATACGAGTAATATTATTAATGAAGGTGTCATCCAAATGATGTCATGCCGTCTTTGCATGAAACAAGTACGAGTATACCAATTTGTTTATTCCACCTATTCGCTACCCCTTACCAGTACTGTAATGTTTCTAACACGATTAAACTTTTTCTTTGCGGCCATCAGTCAACGTCGTCGTATAAAAAGGGTCTATTCAGACAAACAAAGTTTGAAATCGTACGTTATGGAAAGTGCGCCATTGTAGTGCTAAACGATTTCAAAATAAACGTAGGCACAAACATGTTAAGGTTGGTAAGGGTCCCCGGCAAGCTCGGTTCTCAGTTTACGTACATACGTGCTCCTAGCTAGTACTCATTATATACCTTGGTTATAAATAAAGACATATACCTAAATCAGTGTTTCCATCAAGATATCAATCAACTATCAAGATCAAGAATCATATCAGCTCAGATGTGCAACCCGTACAGGTAGCTAGTCGACCGCCATCGCCATCTTAGTGACATCGGCTCGTGATTAATTTCTTTGTTTTTGCTCATTAACGTTGTTTAAAGTGTAATACTGATAGCTTATTATGCAGTAAACTAATTAAATGTGAAAGTGTGCGGCTAATGAAGAATTAATCTTGATACGAGTTTAACCACCATTCTGGAGGCAACGCCAGTTAACCCACGTGGCCCATTGTAAAGTCCAGCTATCGCTTTACAAAAGCTAATAACCGCGTACACTGACTTGTACTAACCGTACAATATTCGTCGTATTATATAGCCTCAAATACCTTGACACTGGCTAAATTGTCCCCATGGACTGAAGCCATTTCTTATTTAAAAACTGAACTAATTTACAAATAAATAATTAAAATTTAAACTGTTTATTTCAAAAAAAAAGAAATTACAAAATCTACTCTCAGACTTAGCCTAATACAGGGGTCGGCAACCGGCGGCCCGCGAACCGCTCGTTTGCGGGCCTTGCGGCCCGCGAGCCTCCGGGTTACATCAGTCCTACGTCACTAAAGTGATCGAGTGAAAAAGAGTCTCTCATTTCAATTTAATTATTTGGAATTGGGTTGGGTTATCACAAGATCTACATTAAATGTGCTGATCGCTCAATATGCACAGACGTGCCAATATGAGTGTCTGCCTATCGCAATGTAAGAGCGTGCGAAGCACGCTGAATGTCGGGTTCCGCCCGACCTTTAAGCGTGGAGGGCTTGCTGGTTTTCGGGCTTCGCCCGACCTTTAAGGGCGCTCTGCATGTAAAAGCGCGCAAAGCGCGTATAGCTGAATGTCGGGCATCGCCCGACCTTTAAGTGTGAGGGGCACCGCAGGCGCCCTGTATGTAAGAGCGCGCGAAGGGCGCTGAATGTCAGGCTTCGCCCAACATTTAAGTGTAAGGGGGACCACAGGCGCCCTGTATGTAAGAGCGCGCGCTGAATAACTGATGTGAGGGACGCCGCAGGCGCCCTGCATGTAAGAGCGCGCCAAGCGCGATGAATGTCCGGCTCCGCCCGACCTTTAAATGTGTATGTAAGAGCGCGCGAATGGCGCTGAATAACTGTGAGGGACGCCGCAGGCGCCCTGAATGTAAGAGCGCGCGAAGCGCGCTGAATAACTGTGAGGGACGCCGCAGGAGCCCTGCATGTAAGACAATGAGGGGCGCCCTGTATGTAAGAACTCGCGAAGCGCGATCTGAATGTCGGCACTCTTTTGCATAAAAATGTATATTAAAAGGTGTCCTTTTTGACAAACGAAGATTTTGTCTAAGAAATTCACGAATTATTAACAGTGTGCAGCCCGCTGCAATTTTGCTAACCGCTATGTGGCCCTTGGCTGCTAAAAGGTTGCCGACCCCTGCTCTAATAGATGGTACGCTAAGTTTAGTATGGTCTTATTTCTATTACATTTATATTATTACTATTTATTTAACACGTATAATATGCTATATACATATAATATGATGCTTAACTTAAATATTCAGGCAGTGCTTTTTAACCGACTTCAAGATTTCAAAGGAGGAGGTTCTCAATTCGGTTGTATGTTTTTTTTTTTAATGTTTGTTACTCCATAACTCCGTCATTTCTGGACCGATTTTGAAATAGTTATTTGTTATACAAGGGTGCAAAGTTGTATTTTACCCGCGAGTGTGGAATTGAAACATGAGCAAGCGAAAGGATTCTATAGTTGAACCACGAGCGAAGCGAGTGGTTATAAAATAGAATCCTGAGCGTAGCGAGTGTTTCAACACACGAGAAGTAAAATACATTTGCACCCGTGTATAACACAAAACTTTTCCCCTCACTATAGCGAGGAAAGTGCAACATCCACAGGCGTTAGATCATCTTCATCACTGGAATCACAAATTTTTTTACGATATTATAACAGAAAACACTAGAAATTCGATTTTTACGTGAGTCGGTGAGAAGAACAGTAAAAATTTTGTTGACAATGTTGACATTTCTGTTCTGACGTTCAGAAATGTCAACGATGCGTTTTGAAATTGCATCGACTCAACTTGTGCGTTCAGAATTATATTTAACATCGTTACAAAAAATCTAACGTTTCTTATGGAATTTTAAGGTTTATGACTTAAAATTATTAAATAAAGCTAAATTTGGTATTTTTTATTAGATTCTCAAACTATTTATTTAATGATAATTAATATCGAACGAACCATTATTATGAGCGTTTTACGTTTTGTTATCTGTCAAGCTACTTAAACACGCTCCATCCAAGGTCAATTTACTTTCCCCACTAGTGGATAAAATGCGTTTTTCTCCGCTTGTTTTAAAGGATAATAGACGGCTTTCCGAGCTAGTGAGGGAAAAATTCTTTTTTTGATTGTAAGTATATACATACAGATTGGTCCCGTTTTTGTCAAAAAGCAGTTCTGATGATGGGATCCATGAGGAATCAAGGGAACTCCTCAAATGTTAAAGGCATACATATAGTGATTTTAGTATTTTCATCAACAAATCAAGCATTTACAATTAAAAAAGTGAAATTTGATGAACTGGAACTGCTGATGATGATCAGAACGGACCTCTTCAAGAAATCTCTGAATGGGGTCGACTAAACTTAGTCCGTTTTAACCCTGCCAAGACACAGGTTTGCGCGTTTACCGCAAAAAAGTTAGAGTTTGTCGTATCACCTCGTTTTGAGAGCACTCCCCTGACTGCCGCAGCCAGTATCGGAATCCTCGGCATCGACATTTTGAGTGAAGTCCAGTTCCGCGGCCATTTAGAGGGTAAGGCCAAATTAGCCTCAAAAAAGCTCGGTGTGCTTAACAGATCGAGAAAGTATTTCACGCCGGCCCACCGCCTACAGCTGTATAAAGCGCAGGTTCGCCCACACATGGAATACTGTTCTCATCTATGGGCAGGGGCACCCCAATACCAGCTTCTCCCTCTGGACCGCATCCAGCGAAGAGCGACTCGAATTGTCGACTGCCAGCGTATTTCGGAACGGCTTGACTCCTTGGCGCTGCGTAGAGATGTGGCCTCGCTCTGCATTTTCTATCGCGTGTATAACGGGGAGTGCTCCGAGGAATTGTTCGGATTAATCCCTGCAGCTTCTTTTCGCCATCGCCCTACGCGACAACATTACCATCCTCACCACTTAGATGGTTGGCAGTCCTCAACTGTGCGTTTCTCTAGAAACTTCCTGCCTCGCACAGCTAAACTGTGGAATGAACTGTCGCCTGCGGTATTTCCGGACCGATATGACCTTCAAACCTTCAAGAAAAGAGCGTATTCCCATCTTAAAGGCCGGCAACGCACTTACAACCCCTCTGGTGTTGCGGGTGTCCATGGGCGGCGGTAATCGCTTACCATCAGGTGATCCGTCTGCTCGTTTGCCTCCTATTTCATAAAAAAAAAAAAACGCATGGTTCACGTTTGGCGATTTGTCCTCTTCGTTATGTTTGTTAAGCAAGTTAGGTTTTCAAGACACATTTTTGTCAAGCTCGAGTTCTGATGATGGGATCCATGAGGAATCGAGGGAACTCCTCAAATGTGAAAGGCATACATATAGTGATTTTTGTATTTTTATCAACAAATCCAGCATTTCCATTTAAAAAAGTGACAACTGATGAAGTGGAACTGCTGATGATGATCAGAACGGAACTCTTCAATGACGCATAGTTCACGTTTGGCGGTTTGTCCTCTTCGTTATGTTTGTTAAGCAAGTTAGGATTTCAAGACACATTTTTGTCAAGCTCGAGTTCTGATGATGGGATCCATAAGGAACCGAGGAAACTCCTCAAATGTGAAAGGCATGCATATAGTGATTTTTGTATTTTCATTAACTTTTTAAAAGGAGGAGGTTCTCAATTCGGTTGTTTTTTTTTTATATTTGTTACTCGATAACTCCGTAATTTCTGGACCGATTTAGAAAAATCTTTTTTTTGATTGTAAGTATATACATACAGATTGGTCTCGTTTTTGTCAAAACGCAGTTCTGATGATGGGATCCATGAGGAATCGAGGGAACTCCTCAAATGTGAAAGGTATGCCTATAGTGATTTTAGTATTTTCATCAACAAATCCAGCATTTACATAAAAAAGTGGCATTTGATGAAGTGGAACTGCTGATGATGATCAGAGTGGAACTCTTCAACAACATATAGTCCACGTTTAGCGATTTATTCTCTTCGTTATGGACCCAGACCCAAACTTGGATCTGGACTTTTTTTTTAACTGCGAGCCTCGCAGAACCGAACTGCTATCAGAAAAGTGGGTTAGGTTAGGTTAGAACTGTGACCCTTACAGAAACGAAATGCTCTCAGAACATTGGGTTAGGTTAGGTTAGTACTGTGACCCTTACAGAAACGAAATGCTACTAGAAAAGTGGGTGGTTTTACCTCCTTTTAGTTAGGCAAAAGATGCTGTCTTTTTCATTTCATTGTCTGGAGTGAACCGTCAACAATAAGTAACCTTTCAACGGCATCCCCCATTGAAGTCGGTTTTTTTTTCTTAAAAATTATGTAACATTATTTTAATTTTATGGGGCTTACCCTCTTCTAAATAATATTCTAAATATTATAATCTGTTATTAAAATCAGAATCCGCCTGATAGCAGGACGAACGAAATTATATACCCTTTATACTAAAGAACCGGCTCTAGAGGGTAACCCAATAAAAGGTTTCGGAATCTGGTCCGCAGATTGAAAAGGACAATCCTAAAAGGGCTGTGCAAAAGAAATACGACATTTTTGCAGGCATTTAGTGAAAATCAAAGCTTGTTACCGAATATGATCATTAATAATGAATAACATTTTCCCTTCAAATGTTATCCGTTTAAGATCTGGCTTTACTGCTTGGCGGGGGTAGTATCAAATTTCCATGAGCGACAGAAAATACAAATTCGTTCGGTATTAAAGTTTTTAACTTGACATGTACCTATTTTGAGTTGAATCTATGAATGTACTACTATTTAAGTATAAATTGTATATTTAACATTGTATAAAACCAATTAGCATAAGTTTTAAATGAATAAATCTTATCTTATCTTATCTCTAGAGTACTACTAAATGCTAACTATTTTTGCAACTACTATTTAATTGGAGTAATTTATCATAGTAGTAGGCGAACTCATTTATCCGCTGGCAAGTTTATGCCTCGTTTTGTATTATAGTTTATCTTTGTTTGATAAAAAGTTACGCA
Source organism: Cydia strobilella (assembly GCF_947568885.1). Taxonomy (NCBI): domain Eukaryota; kingdom Metazoa; phylum Arthropoda; class Insecta; order Lepidoptera; family Tortricidae; genus Cydia; species Cydia strobilella. Next base: position 10,972,050 of record NC_086048.1, read on the forward strand.
CATACCTTTGATATTAAGGTTTTTTTTTTCGTGTAACGAAATTGAAGTTATTAGTGTTATTACCTCCTCAACCAAATTACATTCCAGCATTCGTTTGATGAATTGACAACTGACTGAGCTTAAAATGGAAATTTAGAATTTTTCTTCTCGTTTGAAGTTCGTTTATTTCTGCAAAAAAAAATTGGGTACTTTTTTTAGGGGAAGTCATACAATTATTTATAACATAATATGGGTACCGTAAAATGGGGTGAGTAGGGTTCGCAGGGAGAGTTGGGTTATGAATGGGGAGAGAAGGTTTGAAAGGGGTTTTTAGGGCTACTGCTACAAAAATAATGTATTCCAATTTCAAATGGAGCTATAGTCATACCCATAATAAAAAAAAAAAGATCTAACAATCTTTCAAAATCACCTTTGTATGAAAACCCATCTCACCCCAATTACGAGGGACTACGGGGTGAGGTGGTTTTTTCCTGTTTATCGTCAAAGTTATAAAATGGAACTACCCAAAATGATATAAAAACTAAAATAAAGGATGTCCCAAAAAGGACGCAAGATTTGAAATTGATGAAAAACGCTTTTTTTTCGTTATAATACATTTGTATATAAAATCTTGAAATACATAAAATAGGGTATATGTGTTGAATAATACGTCAGACAAATGTCCTCCTAGGCTTTGCTGGCACATACGCACTCTTTTGTCAAAATTTTCTATGACCATTTTGCATAGATGCGGCTGAATTTCTCCGATGCAGCGTCGAATTTCCTCTTTTAAAGCATGAGTGGTTGTGGGCTTATTGGCATAGACTTTAGACTTTAAATAACCCTAAAAAGAAGTCTAAAGGCGTTAAATCGCAAGATCTAGGGGGCCAATTCTGATCACCGAATCGAGAGATCACACGACTAGGAATTTTCAAACCGTACCCGCCAAACTTTCATTACTTTTGAAATATTGTTCAATAATAAAAACCCGTTACAAACGTCCGGAACACTTATTATATACATCATTCAGTTTGCATATGGAAAAATAAAATGTTATCGAGATTTGAATGTCAGTTTTGCTCCTACTCACCCCATTTTACGGTACCTGCATTAATATTGATGTTGGAATTGGAAGAAAGTCATATTCATGTTGCGTGACGTAAAGTAGCTTATAGCTTAGATAACATCCGCTAGGACCAGATTCCTACATAACTTTTTTGTTTGATGGGTACCATTTAGCTTAAACATACTGACTTAAATATAATCAAAGATAGATATAACTCCGTAATAGATGCATACAGTCTAAGGAAAAAACGTGCCACGAAAATCACGAAATTTTGATTCTCGGTCAGATGGCGCCACTAGTTTTGGCCTACTCTCGTATAGAGGGCGTTGACGGTTTCGTTTGTTATTTATAATTTTAACGCATATCAGTGAAAGAACATGGGTCAAAATCATATAAAAATAATTAACGCAAATAAAAAAATCATTTATCCATATTAAAATACATTTTAACGTATTTTTATAAATCTTCATTTTTAGTTTTAAAGTATGTCGATAGATGGCAGTGAATTTACAGTGGTTACAAAATTTACTATGACAGTACCGCTCTATCTTATTATATCCTCTTTGATACAATACAGTGAAACAGTAGTCAGAAAACGTTATTTTCAAACGTCATATTTTTAACAAAACCTTCGTCTGCATGAAATTAGTAATAATTTTGGTGGCTTATTTTTATTCAATCTTCTTTTTATTGATTCACCAATACACACTTGCTTATTTAAGAGACATCTAGTGCCTACATAAAGTGTAAAGGCAATAATTCAATTTGAGCATAATAATATGCTTACATCAATTATCAGGCGATGCATCAATTATCTCACTTCCACCCCGCTTTTCACCCTCTTAAGGGATGGTTTCCGGATAAAAACTATCCTATGTCCTTCCCGTAACTTAAGGCGGTTTCCTGAGCCAGAAGGCGAAAAAAAATTCGATAGTGTAATGCAACGTTTTTAAAATAAATAAAAATCGACAAAATTCTATCAAAATTAACACTTAGCGCGCATGGTCCTTCCCGTTACTTCCTGCGAAATGTGACAGTGATAGCGGCAAACCGATAGAACGGCCTTAAACTCAAACTAAACCATAAAAGTAGTAGGTTTTTATTGTATACAGCACAGGTTTACATAAAATTTACAGAAACAGAGGTACAAAGGCGAACTTATTCCTATAAGGGATCTCTTCCAGCTAACACTCTATACCTACCTATTTTCAACTAAATCTGATTCAGCGGTTTAAAAAAACCGGACAAGTGCAAGTCGGACTCGCCCATCGAGGGTTCCGTACTTTTTAGTATTTATTGTTATAGCAGAAACAGAAATACAGTGAAAATTTCAACTATCTAGCTATCACGGTTCATAAGATACAGCCTGGTGACAGACAGACGGACAGCGGAGCCTTAGTAATAGGGTCCAGTTTTTACCCTTTGGGTACGGAACCCTAAAAACGTCTTCACGTTTACAGACAGACACGGTAACTGACAGACACACTTTCACATTTATAATATTACTAGCGTCCCGCCCCGGCTTCGCACGGGTAGTTCCACTAATTTACACAAAACCGTTTACGCCCAAATAAAAACATATAAACCTTCCTCTTGAATCACTCTATCTATTTAAAAAAACCGCATCAAAATCCGTTACCAAGTTTTAAAGATCTAAGCATACATAGGGACAGACATACCTACATACAGAGCGGAAAGCGACTTTGTTTTATACTATGTAGTGAAGTATAGATATTTGAACATAATTTTGTTAAACTATCAGATCGAGACGTGTTTTAACTTCAACTTGTCAGGATTCGCAGCTTATTTTTACAAGCTTTTATTTAACTTGTAACGTACTCGAAGCGGGTCAAATCTTGCAAGCAAAACATGCAAATTAGGTCACGATGCAATGTAACCATTGAGCTGCTCTGATGTTGGACACGTAGAGTGGCCATGGGAACTCTGTGATAATACAACGTAACCTAATTTTGTCTGGGTTTTCTAGATTTGTCTACGAGTATTAATTGCCTATTAAAACAGAAGTGCAGTCAGCGATAAAAGCTTTTATCAAAAATAATTTTTTTGACAAAAAAACCTTGACAAATGTCGCGCTTTTTTTTTGCATACTGAAATCGCTCTCATGTGCCCGGCGCGGCAGGGAAAGTCTTAATGATTGTATTATAAGATAAACATGAGTTAACAGTTATTCCCATTAATTGGAATCAATTTTAAACTGCTACAAATTAGGACCCCGGTTGTGTATCAGGAAAGTTTACTGTAAACGCATAATTGTACCTACTTATACCTAATGAGAATAGATGGAAAATTAACTAACGTTGGAGTACCAAATTTGTCAGAACGAGCGCTCAACATCTGCGGGAAGTTGTTGGCATCGGAAGTAATCAGTCAGATATCAAACGCTAATGTGTTTTCAACTTTGCAGACAATCGATGTTGAACGTGCGGTCGGAAACGTAATTTTCTGTAAACTTCTGACTACACCATACCTGAATAATTAGGTACTCGGCATTTTAGCCGTTATATTTACTATAGATGGTTTTGTTGATGTTACTTTACCTAAATTGAGCTTCGAAATTGTTGTAGCTATGATATTTTGATATGCTAAATATCATCATCTTCCTCGCGTTATTCCGGCTTTTTGCCACGGCTCATGGGAGCCTGCTGGGGTCGGCTTGGCAACTAATCCCAAGATTTGGCATAGGCACTAGTTTTTGCGAAAGCGACTGCCATCTGAACTTCCAACCCAGAGGGTAAACTAGGCCTTAGCCTGGGATTAGTCCGGATTCCCCACGATGTTTTTAAATACCAAAAGATATTTCGTACATAAGTTCAAAAAACTCATTGGTTAGAAACAGTGACCTCCGGATTGAAAGTCGCACGTCCTTACCGCTACGCCACCAGCGCTTTTTTTATGTGCTCAATATCATGAAAACATTATAATAGTAAGTATAAAGCGATGTTTAGACTAGCAAGAACTTGCATGCAATTCTCATTAGGTACATTGCGGATCTGATAAACATTTTGAATGCAGTTTATCTTAGTAGTCAGCAATGTAACGTAAATTGCATGCAAGTTCTTGCTAGTCTAAACCTCGCTTAAGTATTGTTATCTGTAAAATCTGGTATTCAATGAACAATTTATACTTCTTTGAATTGGTATTCTATATAAGGGTAATTCAACATAATACAATATGACATAACATACATATCTTCAATCTTTAACATACATATATTAATTCGAAATGAATGAGTTTTTTTTTACCTAGAAGCAGTGTGTCTTTATCACAGATATTTGTTACTGAGTAGCGCCGTCACGTTTCGGCGTTGAGCGAGTTTATTTATTTTACGCGCTGTGCGGACTCAGTATGCCGATCTTTTCTACCACATTTTCCCAGTCGCTCGCACTACAATGATGGATTAAACAATATTGACCCTTCGTGAATCTTATTGAAAACAACCATAACAACACAATCTGTAATCAAACTTTAAAGTCTATCCTAATAAAGTATATCCTAAGGCGACAGATCATTGCATACTTAGCTGTGCGAGGCAGGAAGTTTCTGGAGAAACGCGCAGTTGAGGACTGCCAACAATCTAAGTGGTGAAGATGGAAATGTTGTCGCGTAGAGCGCTGGCGGAAATTATGTAACATTATTTTAATTTTATGGGGCTTACCCTCTTCTAAATAATATTCTAAATATTATAATCTGTTATTAAAATCAGAATCCGCCTGATAGCAGGACGAACGAAATTATATACCCTTTATACTAAAGAACCGGCTCTAGAGGGTAACCCAATAAAAGGTTTCGGAATCTGGTCCGCAGATTGAAAAGGACAATCCTAAAAGGGCTGTGCAAAAGAAATACGACATTTTTGCAGGCATTTAGTGAAAATCAAAGCTTGTTACCGAATATGATCATTAATAATGAATAACATTTTCCCTTCAAATGTTATCCGTTTAAGATCTGGCTTTACTGCTTGGCGGGGGTAGTATCAAATTTCCATGAGCGACAGAAAATACAAATTCGTTCGGTATTAAAGTTTTTAACTTGACATGTACCTATTTTGAGTTGAATCTATGAATGTACTACTATTTAAGTATAAATTGTATATTTAACATTGTATAAAACCAATTAGCATAAGTTTTAAATGAATAAATCTTATCTTATCTTATCTCTAGAGTACTACTAAATGCTAACTATTTTTGCAACTACTATTTAATTGGAGTAATTTATCATAGTAGTAGGCGAACTCATTTATCCGCTGGCAAGTTTATGCCTCGTTTTGTATTATAGTTTATCTTTGTTTGATAAAAAGTTACGCACATACCTTTGATATTAAGGTTTTTTTTTTCGTGTAACGAAATTGAAGTTATTAGTGTTATTACCTCCTCAACCAAATTACATTCCAGCATTCGTTTGATGAATTGACAACTGACTGAGCTTAAAATGGAAATTTAGAATTTTTCTTCTCGTTTGAAGTTCGTTTATTTCTGCAAAAAAAAATTGGGTACTTTTTTTAGGGGAAGTCATACAATTATTTATAACATAATATGGGTACCGTAAAATGGGGTGAGTAGGGTTCGCAGGGAGAGTTGGGTTATGAATGGGGAGAGAAGGTTTGAAAGGGGTTTTTAGGGCTACTGCTACAAAAATAATGTATTCCAATTTCAAATGGAGCTATAGTCATACCCATAATAAAAAAAAAAAGATCTAACAATCTTTCAAAATCACCTTTGTATGAAAACCCATCTCACCCCAATTACGAGGGACTACGGGGTGAGGTGGTTTTTTCCTGTTTATCGTCAAAGTTATAAAATGGAACTACCCAAAATGATATAAAAACTAAAATAAAGGATGTCCCAAAAAGGACGCAAGATTTGAAATTGATGAAAAACGCTTTTTTTTCGTTATAATACATTTGTATATAAAATCTTGAAATACATAAAATAGGGTATATGTGTTGAATAATACGTCAGACAAATGTCCTCCTAGGCTTTGCTGGCACATACGCACTCTTTTGTCAAAATTTTCTATGACCATTTTGCATAGATGCGGCTGAATTTCTCCGATGCAGCGTCGAATTTCCTCTTTTAAAGCATGAGTGGTTGTGGGCTTATTGGCATAGACTTTAGACTTTAAATAACCCTAAAAAGAAGTCTAAAGGCGTTAAATCGCAAGATCTAGGGGGCCAATTCTGATCACCGAATCGAGAGATCACACGACTAGGAATTTTCAAACCGTACCCGCCAAACTTTCATTACTTTTGAAATATTGTTCAATAATAAAAACCCGTTACAAACGTCCGGAACACTTATTATATACATCATTCAGTTTGCATATGGAAAAATAAAATGTTATCGAGATTTGAATGTCAGTTTTGCTCCTACTCACCCCATTTTACGGTACCTGCATTAATATTGATGTTGGAATTGGAAGAAAGTCATATTCATGTTGCGTGACGTAAAGTAGCTTATAGCTTAGATAACATCCGCTAGGACCAGATTCCTACATAACTTTTTTGTTTGATGGGTACCATTTAGCTTAAACATACTGACTTAAATATAATCAAAGATAGATATAACTCCGTAATAGATGCATACAGTCTAAGGAAAAAACGTGCCACGAAAATCACGAAATTTTGATTCTCGGTCAGATGGCGCCACTAGTTTTGGCCTACTCTCGTATAGAGGGCGTTGACGGTTTCGTTTGTTATTTATAATTTTAACGCATATCGTAATCAGTCAGATATCAAACGCTAATGTGTTTTCAACTTTGCAGACAATCGATGTTGAACGTGCGGTCGGAAACGTAATTTTCTGTAAACTTCTGACTACACCATACCTGAATAATTAGGTACTCGGCATTTTAGCCGTTATATTTACTATAGATGGTTTTGTTGATGTTACTTTACCTAAATTGAGCTTCGAAATTGTTGTAGCTATGATATTTTGATATGCTAAATATCATCATCTTCCTCGCGTTATTCCGGCTTTTTGCCACGGCTCATGGGAGCCTGCTGGGGTCGGCTTGGCAACTAATCCCAAGATTTGGCATAGGCACTAGTTTTTGCGAAAGCGACTGCCATCTGAACTTCCAACCCAGAGGGTAAACTAGGCCTTAGCCTGGGATTAGTCCGGATTCCCCACGATGTTTTTAAATACCAAAAGATATTTCGTACATAAGTTCAAAAAACTCATTGGTTAGAAACAGTGACCTCCGGATTGAAAGTCGCACGTCCTTACCGCTACGCCACCAGCGCTTTTTTTATGTGCTCAATATCATGAAAACATTATAATAGTAAGTATAAAGCGATGTTTAGACTAGCAAGAACTTGCATGCAATTCTCATTAGGTACATTGCGGATCTGATAAACATTTTGAATGCAGTTTATCTTAGTAGTCAGCAATGTAACGTAAATTGCATGCAAGTTCTTGCTAGTCTAAACCTCGCTTAAGTATTGTTATCTGTAAAATCTGGTATTCAATGAACAATTTATACTTCTTTGAATTGGTATTCTATATAAGGGTAATTCAACATAATACAATATGACATAACATACATATCTTCAATCTTTAACATACATATATTAATTCGAAATGAATGAGTTTTTTTTTACCTAGAAGCAGTGTGTCTTTATCACAGATATTTGTTACTGAGTAGCGCCGTCACGTTTCGGCGTTGAGCGAGTTTATTTATTTTACGCGCTGTGCGGACTCAGTATGCCGATCTTTTCTACCACATTTTCCCAGTCGCTCGCACTACAATGATGGATTAAACAATATTGACCCTTCGTGAATCTTATTGAAAACAACCATAACAACACAATCTGTAATCAAACTTTAAAGTCTATCCTAATAAAGTATATCCTAAGGCGACAGATCATTGCATACTTAGCTGTGCGAGGCAGGAAGTTTCTGGAGAAACGCGCAGTTGAGGACTGCCAACAATCTAAGTGGTGAAGATGGAAATGTTGTCGCGTAGAGCGCTGGCGGAAAGAGGTGGCAGGGATAGTAATTCGAAAAGTTCCTCCACTCCCTGTAATACATGCGGTAGAAAATGCAGAGCGAGGCTACACCTCTACGCAGCGACGAGGATTCGAGTCTAGCCGATCTGAAATACGCTGGCAACCGACAAATCAAGTCGCTCTCCAATGGATGCGGTCTAGAGGAAGAAGCTGGTACTGTGGTGCCCCTTCCCACAGATGAGAACAGTATTCCATATGTAGGCGGACCTGCGCCTTTTATAAAGCTGTAAGCGGTGGGCCAGCTTAAAAGATAAGTAGGTACCTATAATTGAAAATAAAAAACCGGACAAGTGCGAGTCGGACTAGGGTTCCGTACCCAAAGGGTAAAAACGGGACCCTATTACTAAGACTCTGCGGTCCGTCTGTCCGTCTGTCCGTCTGTCACCAGGCTGTATCTCATGAACCGTGATAGCTAGACAGCTAAAAAATTTCACAGATGATGTATTTCTGTTGCCGCTATAACAACAAATACTAAAAAGTACGGAACCCTCGGTGAGCGAGTCCGACTCGCACTTGGCCGGTTTTTGGCCGCACTGTCTAGCTATCACAGTTCATGAGATACAGCCTGGTGACAGACAGACAGATAGACAGACAGACGGACAGACGGACAGTGGAGTCTTAGTAATAGGGTCCCGTTTTACCGTTTGGGTACCGAACCCTAGAAATAGGTCCAGTTGTCTAATAAGATTTAAGTAATATTGAATTACTACACCATATTCATGTAAACAGTCGATTCATGTTTTTTTAACCATAACGCCAAATATTTCCTTCCGCCATGCTGCAAAATCGTCCAATTAGGTGCGTTTCATTGTAAGCCCGTGATACAATACGACCAACATATGGTCGCCATTTCACGAGCCGTCATTAAAACATCGTAAAATACAGCGCCGACGTTATTCCCAGCACATGAATATGAATGAATTTATTAACAGAGACGTATTTCTGACGCTGAGTGTGTTAGTACCTCAATCAAATCACAATAGTGAATAAAGCGACTTTAGGCGTCAAAACGACGTGAAGATATCAAATTAAGTATAATGAATATTGAGTTTGTTAGCATTTCATCAGTGTCCATGGAAACGGGAAAATAAAATTTTACGAAATTATGTTAATTTTCCTGTCCGGTGTCAATATTAATAATAATATATTTCATATTTCAATTATTGCACAGTCATGATACATAATAAGATGTTACAGATGTTAAAGTTAGTCAATTCATGACACCCTGTTAGGGGCACAACAACAATGTTTAACTTACTATCTAATTTCTACTCTCATATCTAATATCTACCGTAATTTATGTAAAAAAAATAAAAATAAAGGTAATAATACTCATCACATAATAATAACATTGTAAAAGTGATAAAGGATAAAAAATTTAATAACATTCCATACATTCAGATTTTGGCAATTGTAAAAGTAAAATAAAATAAAAAAATTAAATATTAAAAAACAATTTAAAATTCAATGTCACAATAAATAAATTAAAGTATTTTAAATTCTTGTTCAGCTTTTCATCATTTAAAAATTCCTTAATTGAGTAAAAGCATTTGTGAATTAACATAATTTAATTTCGTTTTAAATAATTTGTCACTTGGTTCAAGTTTGATAGTGTCCGGAATTTTATTGAAAATTGAAATACAATTATATTGTGGCCCATTTTTAAAGATAGCCAAGTTAGATTTTGGTAGGAGTAATTTGTTTTTATATTGGCTTCTAGTTTTTGATGTTTCCGGTTTTATCGGGAATAGATCTGGTTTTATCGGGAATAATATGCATATTGCAAAAAACCTAAACTGAGAATAAAGAGAAATAATACTAAGTACCGTACTACAAGTATTTACCTGCGCCAGTTTTTTTTATTATTTAATTCTTAACAATATACATTGTGTCGAATATTAATTCATGCATATAAAATGATTACATACATTAAACACTTGAAATAATCACATTAAAAATAGTAAATTCACAGTACAAAACAACAAAAAAATATTCTAATACTAAATTGACTTCTACGAATAAAATAATAATAATAATGTCAACAATTGATATTATAGGTATGTCATTCACAATGCATAAAAGAGTCAAAAAAAACATTATTATTAATCTTAATAAAAAAGGTTACTATTGCGATACAAATTAAAATATGTCATTTACAAATTCATTGATAGAGTAGTAACATTTTTCTACAAGAAAAGCCTTTAATTTGCACTTGAATACCTTACAGTCAGAGATCTGTTTATACTCTATCGGTGGTTTATTAAAAAGATGAACTGCCTGGTAGCTTGCTGAATGTTGTACAATTTTGAATTTAGGCACTAAACTATTTTAAGGTCTTTTCTTCTCGTTGCAAGTCTCAAAGCTCTGTCGTAATCGCTTTCAGTTCTCGAGAATGGTCGTGCCACGCTCTATTGGGATCGATCTATCATCACGGACAGGACTATTGTAGCCAATAAGCCTGACATTGTGATAATAGATCGATCATCAATCGCAACGCCGGGCCGTGATGGGAATCTCGTGAAAGCCGAGAAGGACAAATCAAGTAAGTACCTACACTTGGCTCACGAGATAACCGCCATGTGGGATGTTGATTTGACGATCATTGTCCCGATAGTTGTTTCAGCGAACGGTCTAATAGATAGCGAAGAGTCTCGACCAACATCTTGAGAGACTCTCGCTAGGTGGTTGGATCAAGAGTCAGATGCAAAAGGCGGTGATCTTGGACACGGCGCGGATACTCCGCCGGTTCCTCTCTCTGCAAGCCTGCAGCTTGGGCCTTGCCCCGCTGCTGGCGGCACCCTAGGTAAGGTTTATGGTGCACTCCAGACAATGAAATGAAAAAGACAGCATCTTTTGCCTAACTAACAGGAGGTAAAACCACCCACTTTTCTAGTAGCATTTCGTTTCTGTAAGGTTTACAGTTCTAACCTAACCTAACCCAATGTTCTGATAGCATTTCGTTTCTGTAAGGGTCACAGTTCTAACCTAACCTAACCCACTTTTCTGATAGCAGTTCGGTTCTGTGAGGATCGCAGTTAAAAAAAAGTCCAGGTCCAAGTTTGGGTCTGGGTCCATAACGAAGAGAATAAATCGTCAAACGTGAACTATATGTCGTTGAAGAGTTCCATTCTGATCATCATCAGCAGTTCCACTTCATCAAATGTCACTTTTTTTATGTAAATGCTGGATTAGTTAATAAAAATACAAAAATCACTACATGCATGCCTTTCACATTTGAAGAGTTCCCTCGGTTCCTTATAGATCCCATCATCAGAACTCGAGCTTGACAAAAATGTGTCTTAAAAACTTAACTTGCTTAAAAAACATAAAAAAGAAGACAAATTGCCAAACGTGAACTATGCGTCATTGATATTTCTGATCATCATCAGCAGCTCCACTTCATCAAATGTCCCTTTTTTAAATGGAAATGCTGGGTTTGTTGATAAAAATACAAAGATCACTATATGTATGCCTTTCACATTTGAGGAGTTCTCTCGATTCCTCATGGATCCCATCATCAGAACTCGAGCTTGACAAAAATGTGTCTTGAAACCTAACTTGCTTGAAAAACATAACGAAGAGGACAAATCGCCAAACGTGAACTATGCGTCATTGAAGAGTTCCGTTCTGATCATCATCAGCAGTTCCACTTCATCAAATGTCACTTTTTTAAATGTAAATGCTTGATTTGTTGATTAAAATACCAAAATCACTATATGTATGCCTTTAACATTTGAGGAGTTCCCTCGATTCCTCATGGATCCCATCATCAGAACTGCGTTTTGACAAAAACGGAACCAATCTGTATGTATATACTTGCAATCAAAAAAAGAATTTTCAAAATCGGTCCAGAAATGACGGAGTTATCGAGTAACAAACATTTCAAAAAAAACAACCGAATTGAGAACCTCCTCCTTTTGAAATCTTGAAGTCGGTTAAAAATAAACTGAGAATTAAAATAAATAAAGAGATAATAATACTAACCATTGTTTTATCTAGTGTCGTATTTGCTGAGAGACCATAGCTCGGAAACTATAGCTCTGAAATAACAGTTTTTGAAGACGAAATAAAAGTCAGTCATTAAATGTAATGTTTATATAGTCTATAATTAAGCGAGCATATTTATCTGATCTGAATCTGTTTGTGTTTAACCTTTTATCTACACACATATCATAAACCCTCTATGATACCTTCAAAATCCGTAAATAATGGCCAACATTAAGATAAACTGTTTTGTTACAGCAATTTTTTTATCTGTGAAAGTGTTATTATTGCTCAATCATCATCATATATTTAAGAGTTATACTCTTGTCGGTGGAGCGATTTCCATAAGTGTCGGTCCTCTGCCTTTTGACAGCCTGATACGACACGACGTTGAGTTTTTATCTTTACTTGTGTTTAAGAAAGGGGCAAGTAGGTAATTTTGGAAAATATTTGTCAGATCGTCAAGACAGCACCACTAACCTTTCCGGGAGATGGGATCCGCAGACAGGACTCGGGCAGGGCACAATTCTTCAGGTAGGTATCCGAATTCACGAGGTTCACAAGGAGCACCACACCGGCGGCCAGGTGCATGTCTATTTTACGTCTGTCATAGGTCGTGTCAACTAATTAGATGGCCGCGCGGGCGGGGTGTGTGGCGAGGGGGGGGAGGGGACAAATCTGCATACATAGATAGTATTTTGAACATACCCCCGCCCTAAACATCACCATGTTTACGAGAGAAGAAAAGATATATACATATGGAATTTGTTGCATTCTGGAATGGATTAATTGACAGGTTTATCAACGGGTAAACGAATAATCCTATTGGTGGGCCTGGTCAGTACGCCGGTAGCCGTCCGGACTTGTACCACGCGCACAACGCCGTCCTTCCCAGGACGGATTGATATGATGCGACCGCGTCGCCATTCTAACGGAGGAACATTCTCTTCTCTAAGGAGTACTAAGTCCCCAACGACGGGGGGCTCTGTATGTGATGCCCATTTAGGCCTTGTCTGCAAGGTACATAGATATTCTGTTTGCCATCGTGACCAGAAATGTTGAAACATCTGTTGCACCAGCTGAAATCGGGTGAGCTTATTGGTTTTAATATCCTGTAGCGGATATTCAGGAATGGCAGTAAGGGGTTCTCCAATAATAAGGTGTCCTGGTGTCAGAATCTGAAGATCGTTAGGGTCCGGCGATAGGGGGCACAAAGGCCGAGAATTAAGGGCACCTTCAATTTTTGTGAAAACCGTCGTAATTTCTTCATACGTGAGGGGGGTATCTCCGACTACTCGTTTTAAGTGGGCCTTTGCTGATTTTACGGCCGCTTCGAATAGGCCGCCCCAGTGAGGGGTGGTCGGGGGATCAAAAATCCAGGTAATGTTTCGTTTTGCCATCTCTGAGCCTATTGTATATTTGTTAAGGTTTAGGAAATTGTGAACTTCAATAAGATGATTGTCCGCGCCTACATAATTTCGTCCACAGTCTGAACGTATAAGGGAGGGTGAACCGCGTCGGGAGGCAAAACGTGTGAGTGCTGCGAGGAAGGCTTCGGTAGTCAGGTCCGAGACTACCTCGAGATGGACCGCTTTAGTCGCAAGACACACGAAGATACACAGATAGGTTTTTACGAGTCTCCGGTTACGTACAGCTTGTACTTTCGTATAAAACGGGCCAGCAAAATCTGTACCGACTCCCTTAAATGCACGTGCGACCGTTACACGGTCTTTTGGAAGATCACCCATGAAAGGTTGTTTCGCGATTGCATTTAAACGATAACAAGGCAAGCATTTAAATACTGTATTATTTATTAGTCGTCGAACTGACAGGATCCAAAATTCACGGGCTAATATACTATGTAACGCGCCAGGTGGGGCATGTGAGTTTTCTATGTGGTAGTGCAGGATTAGAATTTTCACGAAATTCCCAGTTTTTGGGAGAAGCAAAGGATGACGTGCATCGAATGGTAAATCAGAGTGCCGTATGCGGCCACCTACTCTGATTAAACCAGTTGTATCAAGAAAGGGATTTAACTTTTGAATAGGGGAACGAACTGTTAGTCCACGTTTTAAAAGATCAATTTCTGTGGTGAAAGAGGTAGTTTGTACAAGCCTGATGAGGAAGACAAGGGCATTTTTTCTTTCAGTTGCAGTCAGGAAGGGGGAGGTATCCCGGTGGTTAGGTGATCGAGCATTTTTATTGAACCTAAGAATAAAACCGGTTACGCCAATTAGTTTCTGGAATGAGCTGAAGCGTTCTAGGAGAAAGTCAGGACTTGGAATGCAACTTGCACTGGTGACTAAGAGACAACGTAGTCCAGGAAGTTGTGCGATCGGGCACAATTTGTCAGATGGCCAACTAGATGGTGGCTCTAGCAACCACTTCGGACACCACCAGAGTGGGTGATTTAGGAGCGCACGAGGGGATAAACCCCGGGAGGCGCAGTCGGCAGGGTTAAGACTGCCGGGAACATGTCTCCATATTGATGGGATTTCAGCATTTTTAATCTGAGATACGCGATTAGCTTCGAAAGTTTGAAGTTCATGTGGTGAAGTATTAAGCCAGGCAAGAGTAATTTGACTATCCGTCCAAGTATAGATGGCGTCTAACACTATTGACTTCTGCAGACAGGAGACAACGTGTTGGACTAATTTTGAAAGGAGCGCAGCTCCCTGCAATTCCAATTTTGGAATTGTGAGACGGGTCCGAACTGGGGAGACCTTTGTCTTGGACATTAACAAATGAACGGAGGAATTATTTTGCTGATCTACAGCGCGAAGATAGATTACGGCAGCGAATCCGGCCTCTGAGGCGTCACTAAAACCATGTAAAGTATAAGTCTGAGGTTTAGGGGGGAAAATACATCTAGGTATTGAAATCTGTTGTATGGTACTCATCAGTTCCTCAGTAAATGTTAACCATTCGGTCGTTAGCTCTGAAGTAAGTGGGGCATCCCAATCAAGGCCCGAAAGCCATAGCCGCTGTATAAAAACCTTGGCTTTAAACACGATGGGTGAAATCCAACCGCTGGGGTCAAAGGTACGAGCTATCAGAGATAGCACCTTTCGTTTAGTAGGGCATTTATCACAGTCTACGCGCGTCGTATATGTGAATGCGTCAGTCACGGGATTGAACTGGACTCCAAGGACCGCTACTGTTTGGGGGTTTTCAACATCTCGGATTGTATGAAGGGGTTGGAGGTAATCAGGGGGGAGGTCATTTAACAATTCTGGCTTGTTTGAAAGCCATTTCCGCAGTTCATAACCGCCGGCACGCATTACAGATTGTAATTCAATTTTAAGGTCACGAGCTTCTTCAAGAGTTGAGGCTCCTGTCAGGCAATCGTCAACATACACGTCGGATTCAATTACCGCAGCTGCGCGAGGGTACTTGGAGCGTTCTTGTTCCGCCAGTTCAAGAAGTACGCGAATCGCAATATAGGGACTTGATCGCAAGCCATAGGTATTGGTATTAAGTTCATAGGTAAGGAGAGGTTCCGAAGGGGACTCGCGCCATAAAATTAACTGAAACCGCCTGTCCTCGGGATGTATCCACGACATTCGAAACATCATACGGATATCAGTAACAAATACAATTGCATGCCTACGAAAATTTAGAAGTATGTGGGTAATATCTCGCTGTAACTTGGGACCTGTGTGTAAACACTCATTAAGAGATATTCCGTTCGAGCTTTTACTGCTGCCATCAAAAACTACGCGGAGCTTTTCACTGTCAGAAGCTTTAAATACTCCGTGGTGGGGTACATAATAATGCTCTACTGAACGCAAATCTACGGAGGATACTGACATGTGATTTAAACTCTGATATTCGCGCATGAATTCAATATATTTTGATTTTAGCTGTGGGTTCATTTGTAACCGCTTCTCTAAGTTAAGGAATCTTTTTTCAGCTATGCCGCGGGTCTCACCGAGGGAGGGACGATCACTTAAGAAGGGCAATCTGGTTACGAAGGTACCGTCAGAGTTTCTAGTAGTGGTGGTCTTAAAAAGTGTCTCACATTCAATATCTAAAGGGTTGGGTTGAGGTGGTTCAGGGGGTTCCTCTATTTTCCAGAATCGCTCAACGACTTGAGTTAAAGAGAGGGCAGTCATAGGGGGCTTTGAGGTAGGGAAATTCGTAACTGGCCCAGATAGGATGTAACCAAAATTTGTTGATATAGCTGTTAGACCACAGGGTTGTAGTTGAATTACGTCGGATTGTAAAAGAGATCCAAAAACATCGGCTCCTAATAAAACATCTATTTGTCCGGGTTTATAAAATAAAGGATCGGCGAGGTGCAGTGATCGTGTTGCCGATCGGACAGATAGGGGCAGTTCCACATCCGGGTGGATACCGGCAATGGTATCTACAACCATAGTTGAGGTGACCGTAGTAAGTGGTGAGGAGGAGTGAACAGGCTTGAACGTGACAGGGATACAATCGCGTATTGACAAGGCGGGAATATTTCCAATGCCATAAAGTACCATTGGCGACGAGGGGGGAGGGGTTAAATGCACATTGAGCCGGGTTACGGCTAAGTTACAAGTAATCATACAACCTTGGGCACCATTATCAATCAGAGCCCGTGCTTCAACGTAATATCCGTTAGATGTTTTCATATGAATAACAGCAGTAGCGAGTACGACCAGATCCGGGTTTATAATTATTGAAGCACGGGAAGGGAGTGGGGGAGGGGGGCTGTCTAGTTAATGTTGACTCTCGCGGTGAGAGCCCTTATAAATTTCATGCCGAGAAGGGCGTGGAGACGCTGCACGCCTATCTCTACTAGTGGTAGGGGTAGGGGAACGCACATCACGACGAAAAGGTGGTGAAGAATACCGGGTAGGGGAGTGGTTTGGAGAGCGGTGCCATGTCCTAGAAGGAGATGGAGGGGGGGATGCACGGGGTGAGGTCGGTGAAGTAGGACGGGGTGAAGAACGGTTCATGACGTAATAGCGAGCACCCCCGCCCGTGCGAGGGTGGGGGGAGCTAGGTCTGGCTGGTTCAGGAGAGCGACGAAAGGCAACCGACCTATTCTGCGGGTTTCCACGAGGGTATACCGGGTTTCGCGGGTCATTAAAGCACAAAAGCGTGTGATGGGTAGGACGGCGGCAAGTACTGCAACGATAATCACGCGTACACGATGCGATTGAGTGTTTATCTAAACATCTATAACACAGGCCATTTGATTTTACGAAATTCGAGCGGTCGCGGGGATTCATATCCAGAAAGTCTCGGCACTCACGCAAGTAATGAGTTTGGCTCGAACACATAGGACACTTCGATGAACGCTCGTTAGATTCAACGACCAACGCATGACGTGAGTCACGTGACTCACGTGGGGCTCTCGGCACCGTACCGGTTTTGGAGTAGGAAGGCGCGGCATCCACCAGAGAGGTATTTCCGACGTTATCGTGGTGCCGGCATTCTTCTTCTAGAAAATCTATAAGCTTATCAAAGGTGGGTAGATCCCTTTGGCCGTCCCCGTGGCGGCGTTCAAAACGTGACCTCAAGTCCGCGGGAAGTTTTCCAAAACAAATGTGAACAAGAATATATGACCAATGTTTCACAGGTAATTCGAGTCGCTCTAAACAACGATAGGCAGTAAGTAAAGGATTGAGGAAACTGGCGCGTAGCCCAGTCAACCGAGGACTAATTTCGGGCAGGGATATTATTTGGGAAATGTAGGTATCGGCAAGGACGCGTGTATTATGGTATCTTCTTTTAAGAAGGTCACGGGCTACACAATAATTACCGGCTTCGACTTTCAAATGTTGTACCAAACGTTTTGGTTCGTCAGATAAGGCACTCATTAAATAATGCATTTTATGGGTAGGTAATAAATCACTTCGAGTGTCAACGACGCTGTCAAATTGATCAATAAAGCTAATCCAGGCGTCCGATCGCCCACTAAACCGTGGGATTGGGAGATCAGGTAGTTTTTGGGGACGCGGCGGGAGGTCATAATCAGCGGCGACAATAGTGGCCCTATCGGGCACCGAACGCATTGGAGTACTCGCGGAGATAGGGGCGACTATTTCGTTACGTTTCACTTTAATATCGACAACTTGCTCGCGCACTGTCCTAACGAGGCCTTCAACATAGGTATATTCCTCCACATCTATGGCCTGATCTAATCCGCCGAGGAGCTGGGCACTAGCTTCCCGAAACTCCTTATATTGTTCTTCAAGGTCATTTACATAAACTATAAGTCGAGCGCGGTCTGCGGTATTAAGTTGTGAGTGTGCATTCGAAATCCACTGACTAGTTAATCTTAAAGTCCCGATTGACTGTCTATAATCTGGAGTTTCCGTGAATAATGTTGATCTAATTGTATCGTTTTCTCCACCCATTTTAACTCAAGCGATAAACAGCAGTTAGCAACAGGGAAATTAAATATTAATCGTAAGACACTTTAAATTGAAACTTATTCACTTGCAGATAAGGTCGAATTGGGGAGCGCAGTGGTTTGCCTAACATAAATAATTATAATTACGTAAAAAGTGAACAATTCTATTTTGCAGTCAAAATACTAAGGGGTTTTAAGGAACACTAGTTAAACGAATTACTTTTAAGGAAAACGATCATATAGCATTGATTTAATTGAAGGTAAATTTCAATTCCACGTGGTAACTACTAAAACTTACAGGCAATATTGAGCCGTCGGCCCTTGAAATAAGGTACTAATTACCATACGGCGGTCGGGTTAATCTAAAGATGAGTGGATTGCAGGATACCGTTATAACATTCCAGAATGCAATTTTACGATATAAAACTATGGATAATTATGGTTAAACGGGGGAATACAATTAAGAAAAGGGGGTATAAATGACTTGATGAGGGGATCAAACCACGCTCTGCTACCAAAAATGTTTAAGAAAGGGGCAAGTAGGTAATTTTGGAAAATATTTGTCAGATCGTCAAGACAGCACCACTAACCTTTCCGGGAGATGGGATCCGCAGACAGGACTCGGGCAGGGCACAATTCTTCAGGTAGGTATCCGAATTCACGAGGTTCACAAGGAGCACCACACCGGCGGCCAGGTGCATGTCTATTTTACGTCTGTCATAGGTCGTGTCAACTAATTAGATGGCCGCGCGGGCGGGGTGTGTGGCGAGGGGGGGGAGGGGACAAATCTGCATACATAGATAGTATTTTGAACAACTTGATCTATGTATGTTCTCCTTGGTCTCCCCCTCCGTCTCCTTGCCTCAACTCTCCCTTCAATTATGTTCTTGATAAATTCGTCGTGTCGTAGCAGGTGTCCAAGCATCTTTCCTCTTCTATTGCTAAACAATAACATCGATTTCGATAACATTATTTTATTCAAATTTCGAACATCTCTGAAAAACAAAGAAATTTGATTTGACCTTTATTCAGTCGAGATGACGTTTTATTCGAAATGAAATGTCAATTGCATACAAATTTGACAAATCTCGCTTGATAGTTGGTATCGAACGATATGGCTATGGATGGTAAAGAATACCTTCCATAGATATGGCAATCGACCCCCACTCTAGTTTGTCTCTGAATTAAAAAAACTAGGATGCGTGACATGCGTGAAAAAAGTTTTCTTTACCGCCCATGAATCTAGTATAACATGGATCGGTCATGAGGGGTGGGGCGAAATGACCGAACGGGATAGTCTTATGTATCTTTCAGTAGTAGTGAAGAGAGCAATATATTACTTTTTGTCTTTGTCATAGTTTCACTTTTCCACCGCTGCCACAACCGAAATTGTGGCAAACAAATAAGTACGTGACATGTCATGCTTGTTCGTTGCTTGTTTAATTATTGTTGTTTTCTATGAAATTGTGCTTTCTCTTATAAAACATAGTGATGGTTAGCGTTTTGAATTGATAAAATAATGGTGAATTGTTCTGTAATCGGCTGTAATAGCCGCTCTGAGCAAAAATATGAGAACATAACCTTTCACACGTAAGTACGGTATTTTACACCTTCCTCTTAACGCAATATATGAGAATAACATCGTAAAATTACGTTACACTCAAAGCAATGTAGAATCAAACGATTTCAATAAAAATATCACAATTATTTACGCAAATTAACAAAACATTATTTGTAAAATTATCCGCCCAAATTACGTAGGTTGTTTGTGGTAATATGTCAGCTAATCAGACGAGTCTGAGGTCAGCCGTTTTTAATCTTCTTCTTAATTTAGCTGCATAACAATCATGTTAGGGATACCAGGTGAAAATATCATAATTTTATGGGTAATTTTGACCTCGAAGTTTTTTCGTATTTCTAATTCCAAAAAATAAAATAAACAAATGTTGTGAAGATTAAATGTGGTGTATATTAATTGGTGTGAATAATGTGATTGTGATTTGTGATTTCATAAAATTAAAACTCATAATACATTTTATTTTACGTTTTATTTACTAAACATGTTTAGTTTTGTACCACCTGCGCTGCGCGAATTATAGGAGATATTTCATTGTTCATACGCCTAAAAAGAACGGCCCATTGACATTTTATTCAACAATTTTAATACCCATGAAATAAAACTATGAAAACGGATTATATCGCGTATATTGAATTTATAATACATCCCGACGTTCACCCGTCACCCGTCACCCGTTGACCACGAACGCTGTAAAGAGTTCGAAACGTCGGGATGTATTATAAATTCAATATACGCGATATAATCCGTTTTCATAGTTTTATTTCATGAGTAACTATCGCGGTAACCGAAGACAATATTAATTTTAATACCGTCAAACTTTGCCTCCAGGGTAATCGCCCCAACGTGATATCAAATATTGGGGTAATTTTTACCAATATGGTATCCCCACGTTTATGACGTCATCTATGTCTATCCCTTACGGGCGCACGCGGTAGGCCGCATCTATGTAATGCTAGGTCTATGTTGCCGCCATTTGACGTGCAGTTTATCTTTTAATTTGTTTGTAAGTAAAAAATAATTTGTTTTGTTGTTTTTAAAGTAACTCTAGTGAAGTTTCGTGTAAAATGTGCGATAAAGATATTTCGGAGACGCCACCTCATATCCGCGAATTCCGCCAGAGAGCAACTATGCCCCAATGTCGGCTGTAATATGAGGTTAGTGAATATATCATAGAAAGTTTATAATATACACATATTATAAACGACCGATAAGCTACCCGGTATCTTTGAGTGCATCGTAATTTTAACTTTACGTTATCGATAACCGATACCTTAATTACATTCAAATTTAGAACATCTCTGAGAAACAAAGAAATTTGTTTTGGCCTCTATTTTAATATCAGTCGAGATGACGTTTTATTCGAAATGAAGTGTCAGTTGCAAACAATTTTGTCAAATTTCGCATGTTACTTAATGTCGAACGATATGGCAGTCGGCCCCCTACTCTAGTTTGTCTCTGAATAAAATAAAAACAACGGATGTGTGTCATGCGCGAAATTGTTTTCAATTGCCGCCATTTGACGTTTACTTAGTTTGTAAGTATAAAATTACTTTGTTTTGTTGAAGCTTATGATATTGATTAGATAAAGCAGTGTATGTAACTGTACATAATTAAGTATTAAAACACTCGTGTGATTTTATTATGAAACTCACTACGTTCGTTTCATAAACCCACACTCGAGTTTTAGTGCCTTTCATTATGTAGCAGTCACATAAACTACTTACTTTACTATAACTTTTTGTTACTAGGCAGTAATTTTGCGCGTTTTCTTCTCTTACTAGAAATACTACACCTATAGTTTGTCATCAATAAATTCTAGGTGGTTTATGATAAGAATGATTCTTTTATTGGAGTTGTAGGTATAATACCTATTATATTACCTATAGGAATAGGCAGGGTCACATTGTCACCGCAAGTTCTCATGCATTTTTTAAAAACAATATTTATATTGTTGGGAATTAAATGAAGAACATTTTGGCAGTTTGTTGTAATGTAACTTCAACCGTTTGTGCCGTTTCATTGGCAGTACCTACAATATCACACCATTTTTGGTGCGACGTAAAGCGTATGGTCCATTATGTATGAAACAGGTATTAGGTATTACTTATTCTTACGGCGCCGAGAGTTCGGACTCTGCCTATACGTAACCCATAGATCCCCAGGGGGCCCGACTAACTTTTATACCGAAAGCCTGTAATGTAACTATGTAATGGGGCTCTGTAAATAGGTACTAAATATTTAGCAGAGCAATCCAACTTCGGCACCCAATAATAGGTATGAGTATATACTCGTACTTATTTATTGTTAAACTTTACAGGTATCCTAAGTATAGGCTAAAGTTAAAAGCACGTTAAAAGTTTATAAGTGGTTATGTGTAAGTGTATATTTTATATTTAGTGTATTTATTCCATTTAGAATAATGTATTATTGTTTACAGCATGTTGATTTGTGTTTCATACTTCATTAATATTGATGTTTACAACCCTGCACTAACTACAAGTTTCTGTTTGACCCAAGGATTGATTGGTAAAAAATGTCTTATAGCATCAAGTGTGCTATGTGTACAATTTTATATCGAGCAACAAAGTTTAAATATTTATTCAAATAATATTTATCCAATAATTTGATTCTTAATTATTATTATAGATATATTGTGTAGCGACGATTTTTTTGTAAATGCATTTTATAATTTTAAAACTAACACGGTACTTAATCGCGTACAAACTTACGTTTATTTATGGCCTGACGTTTTGAACGTGACGTTACGTTCGTGGTCACAGGCAGAGGTGGTTTTAAAATTATGAGTGAAAATCGTGTTAGTTTAAATCGGTATAATGCATTTTATTTTGACATGTAAAATAAAATGTACATTTTTAATGAGAAATAAATGAATTTAATCTAATCTAATCTTATAAATAATACACAAGAATACTACCTATCAAAATTAAATTATTTCTTTACGATTTTGCCTATATCCAAAATCTTATACCTACTGTTTATGCGGAATATCAGCAGAGCAGCGACAAAACACGAGTAGCTCATTGTTTGCCAGAAATCGCCCCATTCAACACAGCTTTTCTCCAAACTTTTTGAGTATCCAACTTAATTCCAGACTTCAAAATAGCGACAGTAGGTATTTAATTAAATATCACTGACTATTCATCGGACAGAATAATTGGCGTTGTATTAGACGCGACTAATATTCGACGGAAAATTTAATAAAAGAAGACCATCAAATAAAACTTCCAACCTTACAAAGGATGCCAGGCAAAGTTTGAAATTCGATCGCCAAAAATCAGTTCGGTTATTCTTCCTTAATGCCGTTCCCTACCATTACCATGAGTGTTTGTATCGGCTAAAATTTGGCTATTTTAGCTTTTGGTCACGGTCAAACTAGTAAATATATACCGTTCATAAAAGTATTTAGTTAGGTACCGATTTTTCTTTTCTAATAACGAATTTTTTTCTTGTATAATAATAAATTACGAAATTTCTTACGCGAGACAAGTTTCGATACAATTTAATTTATAGTTTGCATTTACGATCAGACTTTTGTATTGTTATTAACAAATATCTATTATCGTCTCTAGTCTCTGCGGTTATAAAACTTATAAAATCTTGCTCAATTACGAAATTAAACTTAGAATTTGTTTTACTATAATTAGTATGATTATCTATCGATAAGTATGATGTATAAAACATTAATTATATAATTGGCAATATGACTTAAGTACTTATGTATGAAAGATATACACCGGGGGAACGAGTAATCCAACATATTTTAACCACGGATTCCAGTTTCAGCAATCTAGAACAAGACCGATTTCAGAAAACGTTTGTATACTTATGTTGTACCCTGATAAAATTAGACAGTGTCCGAATAGATTTGCATTAAAAAAATCCTTACGTGAGTACTTTGCTGGCAGAATGACGAATTCTTAGTGTTTCAGTTTTGTAAGTTTCATCGTGGTTTCATCTGATATCGTATGTATGTATTTATATGATTATTATATATACCGATATATGTATGTATGTCTATGCCTATGGCTTATTTAAGTATATTACTTGTATATATGTAATCACTGTTGCACCGCCTACAAATTCTCTACTTTGCCCGAAGGTTGGCTGATAGAGAATGCCTCATAGCATTAAGTCCGCCTTTTGTACGATTGTATTTTCTTTTGTGCAATAAAGATTAAGTAAATAAACAGGACATTTTACTCGTAGTCTCTACATGCGGTCAAGAGTACATCTTTAAAAGCTGCCGGGTTACTCGTTCTCACGGTGTATAGGTAAACAGAATCGAAACATTAATTTTATGGGAACCCAAAGATACAGACCTGACCGAATAACGTGCTTAAGTTTTATCTCGTAAATTAATAATTAAAATCTGAGGAGAATAAAGTAAGTAGTGGAATTGATTCACAGAATCGTTAAACTGAGGTGTAAATTGATTAAATTAACTGTGAGGAGCAATTTAAAACATTTCTTAATGTTGACAGAGTAAAAGTAGGCAACGTGACAAAAGTCTTTGTTTATGTAGGGTTGGTGCAACTTATAGGAACATGGTAACTTATCCAATATATTATTAATTTTCTTTCTGGGCCCTTACAGGCATGTTTAACTTTTAACTTCTTAAAAACTGTTATGGTGAATACAATTTGTAAAATGTGCCCAGAACCTTATAATACAATAATGTTCAAAAAAGACGCACGTTTTTCGGGACGTTTTTGACTTAATGCACATTGTTCCTTCGAACGCAACATTGTTTGGAAACTACTAATCTCTAAATATACCTACGCAAAATAGTAGATTGTATGACTAGGGAATAAAACGATCCATTTCAGGCGAGGTGTGCATATAGCTTCCCGAGCCGGAACGGCGAGGGTCGATAGGCACAGCGAGGATAAAATGGGTTTTATTACCGAGTTATTATACACTCTACTTTTCACTTTGAATAAAAAAAACAACAGGTAGATACTTATTTTATATTTTATGAAATATTAAAAGTACAATCAGCGGGGAAATGCCGCCAGCACAGCGGGGAAATGCCGCCAGCATCCTTGGTACAATGCCTCAAGGGCCTATTTTAGATTTAAGCTAGTTATTAATTTCGTTTACGTAGTACCACTGTATATATCTTGTATGTAAATATCCGTTTTCAAAATACAATTGGTACAATTTTTAATATGTAGAGTTTTTCCCGGGTAGATTAATTGTATTCTGAGTCAATTGGGGACGAGAAAGAGGTATTCCGGGCAGATTTATTGAATTCTGATTCGATTCGGGATTAAATGTAGACGAAATCAAAAATATGTGTACATATTTTCCCTAGGAACTAAAATACGATTTTTGCCCCGCTTTGCAGGTCTAATATGAAGCACTTTTAGAACATGAGAAGTGAAAATATTATTGTACAATAGCGAATTTATTTGGATAATTGTCTATTGGTACTTAACAAGACAATTCTTCTTAGGTTGATCTTTTGGTTACAGTGATCCACTGTTTGTTTCTACTACAAATGCGGGTGAAGGTATCCTACTTATCTCTCATTTCCAGCTACCCCACATACAGATCGTAAGCCTGAGGTATTACTTAAGAATTTAACCACGTATTTCTGACAGTATTTACGAGAAAATAATGTTATCTTAATATAACGATGTTGTGTTTTCTTTTGTTTTTAGCACAGCCTCATCCAATTGGGCGGAATAAGCCCACTTCCTGTTGGCCTTACCTCCCGATATCATGATTGAGTGCTTTACCTTCGCATCGCGAAAAGCCATAATTATGATAAATGAATGATAAATGGGTGCGAGTTGCCCACGATTTTGTTTATAAATTTTCCAGTCCGTATACAAATATTTTTCAGAAGTGTATCGAGAACTGATTATTATCAGTGTTAGTCCTAAAATATTTTATTTGATATTGTTTTATGTCTCTCTAAACTAAATCAAAAACAACAACAAGAAACATTGACACCATACCGGTCTTCAGACGGATTTCAAACTAAGCTAATTGTATAAGCATCAAAAAAGGATTCATTTTTTGATGTTGGTTTTTAAAACAAAAGCCATATGGATCGTGTCTGTCTGTGTCAAAAGTGACATTTTTTTTGAAGAAACGATTGTATTTGCTTATTCTTGTGACTGTAGCGCCATCCTGGCGGCTATGGGATGCATTAATTATCCGACAATTGACAGCCGTCTGGTGATGGCGGATGGTGAAAATAGCGTCCATGAAAGTTAATATTAACACTCTTTCCACGCTGTGCGTGGTAGTCTCTTGTATTTTTCATACTACATACTTCGCACGTAGTCAATCAGAATTTATAAAAAATATAACATTATGTCTTGCTAATTTCAGAAACTAGATTTAACACCAGTTAAATTAAGTTTAGAATTATGCTAACTCGATATACATTGCCGTATCATGATCAATTGTGGATGTTTTCAACTAAAAGGTATCACATTGCCGGTTATCGATAAGGTTGATTTTAAATTCAAGCTTTATGGAAATAGCGCCTTATTGACAACTGACAATAAGTACCCTTTAGATTGAAAACGGCACAATTGATCAAGCAATAGTAATTTAATCCTGAAACTGATTAGTAACTAGGCTACTGTGTTTATAGTCGGTAGTCAATTCTATTGTACTATTATGATGGGCTAAAATTGTGTACTGGACTAACATACATGCCGTAATTGCCGTATTATTAGATACTAGTATCTATGCCTAACAAGCAAATATTATTTATATGATTATCCTTCTTGAAATTCGGTGATTTCAGAGTTTATTTGAAACAAAGCCTATTTACCTTCTTATTAAAAACACGTTATCAAAAAGATTAAGTACATACTTAAATTCAAGCCAACAAATAAACATCCTTTTAAACAAAGGGATCGGTTGGAATGTTAAAAGTGCTTATCTTTTGTAAAGCAAAATACTTAATACAAATGAAAAGAAGAATAATGCGTAAATAATAGCATACACGTGTCTGAAAATTAACGAGAAAAATAATAATATATAACAAATAAATCGCACACACTTCTTTACTCGTACCGTAATTACCGTACTCGTAAATATAGGTATGTGCTATGCTCAAACTGCATGTGATTAGCGCTAGTTATGTTCAATTAGAATTAGTTTTAATAGTTGACGATGACCCTTATGTCATTATGCAGCCGTGCGATGACCAAGTCATTATATGTATTAAAAAATAAAGATATCTAATATTGATACGATTTTAACACCCCCTGGCACTGACTAAAATACCGACTTGGTTTCACATTACATCTCAAAACTTTTTTGTAGTAGAAGAATTGCGTTGCGAGACTTGCATCTTTTACATGTAGTGTTATTGATGGGATCATGTTTTTCAATATTCACAACACGAAATATAAGTACCTAAATTTGCACATAAATAATAACATCATACGTCTTATACCTACACGTACACGCCTACCTATTTTTCTGTTCCTGAATTAAAACCTATTCGTTGAATTTGTGAATGCTAGCCAACATTTAATGTAAGGACACATTCTACACAGATATTCCTCGTAAATGTTTTATTTTTAGTTTTACACTTTTCACAAAAAGAACTTTGTTGCTCGGGATATTTGCGTTTGTTTTAGGGTTCCGCACCCAAGGGTAAAAACGGGACCCTATTACTAAGGCCTTATTCTCACGAGCGCTTTTTCAACGCACGTTAAAAAAGCGTTTGAATGACACAAATGGAAACATGTGTATTTATTCACACGATGGCGGTAGCGCTTTTTATCAAGCGTTGTTGGATTTTCAACTTTAATTTAGCGTGCGGGTAGATACAAGCGCTTTTTTAAACGCGCGTTGAAAAAGCGCTCGTGTGTAGGGTCACTAAGACTCCGCTGTCCGTCCGTCTGTCTGTCTGTCTGTCTGTCCGTCTGTCACCAGGCTGTTATGTATCTCATGAAGTGGAGATGATACATTATGTTATATATTTGTGATCTACTCACAAAGCCCTTTCATTTGTAACCCCACATAGTATGTTTAAAAGAAAAAATCGGCCAAGTGCGAGTCGGACTCGCGCACGAAGGGTTCTGTACCTACGCAAAAAAAGGCAAAAAAATCACGTTTGTTGTATGGGAGACCCACTTAAATATTTATTTTTTACTGTTTTTAGTATTTGTTGTTATAGCGGCAATAGAAATACATCATCTGTGAAAATTTTAACTGTCTAGCTATCACGGTTCATGAGATATAGCCTGGTGACAGACAGACGGACAGCGGAGTCTTAGTAATAGGGTCCCGTTTTTACCCTTTGGGTACGGAACCCTAAAAAGTAAAAAACTTTGTACTGCCGACTTTATGACGTCACAGCAACTACCCCCACCACTTTCGCGCTTGTCATCTCATATATTTGTATTCAGGACATCACACTGAATGCACTGATACCAAATATATCCACGTCCGAGACGACATG
This sequence comes from Cydia strobilella, assembly GCF_947568885.1. Classification (NCBI taxonomy): domain Eukaryota; kingdom Metazoa; phylum Arthropoda; class Insecta; order Lepidoptera; family Tortricidae; genus Cydia; species Cydia strobilella. The sequence goes on from NC_086048.1 coordinate 11,000,495, forward strand.
AGCGAAATCGATTTCTAGAAGACGGCTAGACAAAAAACCGACCCTCTATTTCTGTTGCTGGTATAACAACAATTATACTAAAAACAGAATAAAATAAATATTTAAGTGGGGCTCCCATACAACAAACGTGTTTTTTTTTTCGTTTTTTGCGTAATGGTACGGAACCACATAAATATATCAAGATAGAAGGAAAGAGCTCAGCAATTTGTAGGGAGACCGAGCGTGTATCATTTTGCGTAGGTACTTTCACGTCACGAGCGTAATTTAGTGATGAGCAACATAAGCCGCGCGAAAATGATTCATTGTCATTACTTTACGAGTACCGAGATATCTGGCCACGAGCCGTAGACGAAGTGGCAGGACCCGGGACGAGTGAAGAATGACATTTCCGCACGTGTATCGAACGACGTTTTTTAATACAGTTGCGAAAAAATAATAAAAACAACAAGTAACGAATAAAAACAATATCGAATGTTGCCTTTGGAAATTTAAAACATACTTGCAGTAAGGCCTCTTCTTTGACAGGCGTTTCGGCAGCTATTCCTACCTCTACATAGCTATTGCGTTCCATTCAGACAACTTATTAAGAACGGTTTTTCAATATTCTATATTGAAAAATAAACCCTTTATTATAGCAATGATGAAGAGGTAAATAATAAAATATGAAATATGTATATTTTTCGTATTCTTACATTAACAGTAGCTTTTTATGTTGATTACGACGTTTAAAGGCAACTAATATTAACAATCATCAATAAGTAGTCATGAATTGGAACAAGTATAAATTAAAAAAAATGGAAAAGTGAAAAGCACTAGCACGCGAAAACCAACTTTCCGCACGCTAAACAGCTATACGTAAAGTAGCACTTTTTGAGCAAATGTATTAAAAAATATATATAAATATATTGATGTTGTGACATTAATAATATAAGAACGTAATTATCATTTCGTCTGTTTTCAAAATCGATTTAAATAATCGAGTAAGAAAATCGCAGTGTACAGCACTATTCTTACTTTTGACAGAAAAAAAAGGTTGAACGTGACTCGACAGTTTGAATAACTTATTTTTACATCGTTGGTTTGGAAATATTAACAGGGGAACACCCAAATATTTCGAAATATGTTTTTCCGAATTTTATAAGCAATATTTTCATAATGCCGATTTTTTATAAGTCCGAAATATCAAAATTACGATTTTTAAAAACACGATAGAAAAAAAACACGAATGTGCTATTTCCGAAAATTTTAAATCCGATTGTCATTTGACCGAAAGCTTAAAGTTCCGATTTAACACTTTTCCGAAAAAATGTTTTTCCGAATTCTTAAATTCCGAAATTCCGAAAAAAAAAAAGGTTAGAACTGCGACCCCCAAGAAAACGAACTGTTGCCAGAAAAGTGAGTTAGGTTAGGTTAGAACTACGACCCTCAATATAACGAATTTTTGCTTGAAAATTGCGTTAGATTAGAACTGTGACCCTGAAAAGAATTGTTTTTAGAGAAGTAGGTTTAAGTTAGTTTAGAACTGCAACCCCCCACAGAAGGGACCTGCTTACATAAAAAGGGGTGTGACAAAATGATATGGATTTGAAGGCTACCTTATTACTAATGTTTAAAGCGCATAATTGTGTAGAAAAATAGTGTTTGTGTGTGTCCATCTATTATACTATGTAAAATAGGAAATGTTAAAAGGCATTTCTGCTTACTTTAACGACGTAGGTACCTTCATGTATTTAACAATAAATTCGGAATATCGTTATTTGGAAATTTAATAATTGGGATATTTAAAATAGGAATAATGGCAATTCGGAATTCGTGATTTCATAAATCGGAATTATGTAGTTCGGAATTTACAAAATTCGGTTTTTCGGCTTTTCGGAAATATAAATCTTAGTGATTTTCATCATTCGTAATTACGACAGTCGGAATTTTGATAGGTCGAGCATTTAAAAATCGGAATAATAAAATTCGGCATTCTGAAATTCAGCATAACATTTTTCGGAATTATGTAGTGTACCCCGATTAACAGCTCCAACTTTATTGGAAGTGTTTGAACAGTTAATTATTGCGCAACAAACCATTTTGTTTTTAAAACCGGACGTCGCAAGCAGACCGCAGTCGGGAGCAGACTGAAGTTCGCGGCGAGCAACTGTGACACCGTGTCAAAGTTTCGCCACGCGAGGTACATTTACACTCTTTCCTTCTATCTTGATATAGTTCTGTGTTGTGACCAGTGTTGGCCGAAACGTTAATGCAATTAACCATTATCCAGTACAAATTGAACCGTCCGTTACGGTTTACGGTTCAATTTGTACTGGTTAATGGTTAATTGCAATTAACGTTCGGCCAATACTGCTTGGGACACAGCATCATGGCATTCAGCCACCGTAACCGTAAGCAATATTTGCTTTTTGGTTCGCACGGTTCAGTTGTTTCTTTATTCATATAAAATGTACTTTTTTATGTATTTATGTATGTTTATATACGTTTATGGTTATATTTATTTATGTATGTGTATTCATTAATGTTATGTGTTATATTCAGTTCGATTTTTATATTTCTTTCTTTGCACCGATATTGCACAGGTATATATTTTTTTTATTGTCTCCGCTACCCAAAGTTTGCCTTGAAGTGGTGGTGGTGTCTTAAGCGATAAGACCGTCTGTTGTTAACTCTGTCCAATTGTCTTTATTTGATTTTGTAGATATTGTAAACTGTGTGAGGTGTGCAATACAGAGAATTGTAATGTATTATGTAAAAGGATTCCAAAACCTCCCCATCTTTATTTTAGTACATACAAATTGGGTTCTTCTGTATAATTACTTACTAAATTCTTTTAAATTACTAAAATGGCGTTACAGTGTTTTACTTTTAAAGTACGGATATATGGTGAATTTAAAAAAAAAGTAGTTAAAAGCCTTGTAATTAAATTAGCCTTAAGTTAAATAAGTAACATTGAAGTTACATGCACGTCAGTATATTGGCGTATGCTATAAACTTAATAATTATGTGTATGAAATAAGTACCATAAAGTACAATAACTGCAATACAATTTATATATTTCACTGTCGTAGCAAAGTGGAATTATTAACTTGAGGCTAATTACGGGTCCTTAACTACATATTTTTTTCCTGTATTTCCCCAATATGTATGTACATTTCCATTACAGCTCCGCCAACAACATTAGGGTTCGTTTAATGAATGAAACGAGAACATAATTAATGGGAAAATTAATAGGGACTCCTTAATTTAAAGAGCTTTGCTCCATAACTTCAGTTGATGAAGAGTGCCATTTTGCCTTTGCTCTTTGAAACGTTTATTCAATAGAAATGGACAAAAACTGAACCCCAGCTTTACTTAAACTAACACTAAAGTTTTGTGTCAGTTTCTTTTTAAATAGTCATTATTATTTCATAGCAAAAAAATTTACACAGGCTTTCATAAACCAGCTAAAAATTCTTAAAAAAAATTAAATGCAAGATTAAACTATTTTACAATTTATTATACTATTTACAATGCTAAATTAAAACAATTCATATTTCGTTCAACTAAGTTACCTAAAATGCAAAATATTCTTACCTGAAGTTGACCATTGGCACTAAAACTTCATTATTAGTCCACTTTTTTCAAATTCACTTTTGCATATTGAATCACTAGGGTTGTGCTTTCGTAGGAAATGATTTGTTTCTGAGCAGTAGTTTGTCGGGCACGAGGCGGGCGGCTGGCGCGGCAGAGTGAACACTCTGCCCGCGAGCCCGAGTAGACTCGACCTCGACTCACGCTTTCGAGGGCCGCGCACCGTCACGCATCCACGTGAAAGCCGTTTACGCTGCAACAATTTTCATAGCTTTTATTTTACAATTTTTTATTTCTTTAAATTTATATTTATATTTTAAAACCATTTATTACCAATTTTAAGGAAGAGCGGTGCCTCTTAACACAGGTATTTTCTTACTTAAAAAGAGGCACCAACACTTACCTGTAAAAGTAATTCTTAAACGAAATAAACAATTTTTCATTTTCATTTTCATTTTCATCACTTGTTAGTTTGGGCAGGTTAACATTGTATTGTACAGTCAGCTACAGAGAAAACGTACCCCACGTCCATACCAATTTACAGAACTTTGTATGCAGGGGGGGTGCCTTTTCTCTGCAGCTGACTGTACATTACTTCCCATACAGATATTGAAATGTGAAGGGCTTAGGTATACCTAGTTTTTGAAGAGGCTAGAGAAAATATTAACTATATAGTGCTTTTTCATGCCTAATGTGAGGAAAAAATTGTTATTTGTGCAACAAGAGAAGAAAGTTGGTTTTTTTCGCGAGTGTTTATTTTGAGTCCCGAGAAAGCGAAAGATTATATAATTGAATCACGAGCGAAGCGAGTGATTCTAAGGTAGAATATTGAGCGTAGCGAGGGACTCAAAAACACGAGATGTAAAATAACTTTTGCTCTCGTGTTGCACATATAATTTTTCACCTCAGTAGTGAGAACATATCAAAGGTTAAAATGTATTTCGAATTACACAGAATAATACAAAAAAAATTGTAATAGAAGTATGAAGTATCAGTTCACGGCCTTCACTAAATTAAAAAGCTACTTTGTTTCACTCCCTGGAGTGACGAAAGTAGGCTTGTTCGAGCTGCTGAGGTGAAAATAAAATTGTATCATAAGTGTGTATAACATTCACAGAGATGTCGTTATTCATTAGGCATAATATTATGTTTTCTCGGACTAACCTATGAACCAATCTGTTTATCTCTAGTCTTACTCAAATTATTTCCGGACCGAAAACCCCGATGTATGCATCATACATCCATATTTATAACAGAAACGTCTATTATTGCAATATAGTATTTTATGGTAGTGGTGAAAATTATTATAACCTTTAACCTAACCTAAAAACACGCACCAGTATGAATAAATAATTAATGGAAATAGTTTAAAATTTGATAAAAACTCCATGTTTCACGTATTTCATTGTACAATTAAAATAGTCTTCTACTTTTAACAATCTCTACTATAGCTGACAAATAGTAGTATTCGCAATTCTCTTAGTTCGCAAGTCTGTTTTTTTTACAAAAAAAAGTTGTGAATTGGAGTGTCAATTGATGTTCGTTATTTCCATATTATTTTACTGTATTTCGTTTGTTTTTGTGTTTGTGTGGGGTAATTAAACTTAATTGTTAGAATACCTTAAGAAAACATAAGTGAAGTGATGATGAAGGATTACATTTTTCAGGTTGACTCATATGTTCTCACTGCTGAGGTGAAAAGTTGTCTGTACTACACGAAATCAAAGTTATTTACATCTCGTGCACTTTTGAGTCCCTTACTACACTCAATATTCTACATTAGATTCACTCGCTACGCTTATAGAATATTATAGGATCTTTCGCTTGCACGGGACTCAAAATAAGCACTCGTTTCCGTAAAAATACAATGAAAAATATGCAGTACATCTGTACGTGCATTTTGTTGCTTGGCGTTGATGACACTTCCATACCCTGACCCACCCCACACTAGCGTCTCCCGAGCGTCCGCGTCTAGTCAACTAGGCTGGAATCGAACCAGCGTCCTTTGCTATCGCGGCAGGTGCCTGTGCCATTCGGCACATGACATTTATTTGAGTTTATTTTTTATATAGTAGTGTTTCTACTTAAAATAAAAACAAATTAAAGTATTTTCTGTAAATAATTTAATTTGTTCTAATACTTCTAACAGTATTGGATTGGAATTTTTTTAAAGTGCATTTTAGACCTATGTTCGTGATTTTTTCTATCGAGCGAAAGTAAAAAACTCAGGATTCGAATCGATACAGGCCCTCGAGAAAGGCCTCAATATTACTAATTAAATTTATGGCAGCCGTATTGAGATCCAAAAAAGAGCTACGACTTTCCCGTAAATCCGTTTTCTGAACCTACTGCACCGGTCTGTTCTGTTCATACAAATGTGTACAGTTGCTCGCAGTTTTCTATCCAAGGATAGAAAATATAGAAGATTAATATATCGATCATCTGTTGTCACTTTTCCAAACATAGTATAAAGGCATGAAAATAAGATGCCAAAAAAAATCTACCACAAAGGTTTGTCAGTATCTATAGAAATTATCTACATTGTCGTTATTTTTAAACCATGCATCGCGTGACCGAAAACTAGCAGATCTACGCAACGCGATAGTGTCAGCTGGTTCTTAGTATGATCACCGTCCGTCACTTCACTGACAAAGTACTTAATGCCAACCGGGATAAATGCGTATTCTTTAAAATTACATTACTAATATTATAAATGCGAAAGTAATTCGGTCTGACTGTCTGTTACCTATTCTCGCTTAAAACGCTGAACCTATTTAGATGAAATTTGGTATGTATATGTTTGACATAGGCGACGAGCGAAGCGAGCGGCGGCGAGGAAGGGCATAGGATAGTTTTTCATAATCGTCATCCCACTGATGCCCCCTCTACATTATCGGCGATGATCGTTGATAGTATCATCGGCAAGATCATCGTGCAAGCATTCACATGATCGCCTGTACAACGCAACCACCCGACTCACGGGTCACAGGCGATGATAGAAGATGACTAGCGGGGACTGCCGAGTATGCCCTCTACACTATCGTGCCCGCTAGTCATCGTCTGTCATCGTCATCGCCGATAGTGTAGAGGGGCCATATGACGAAGTCGCGGGCAGAAGCTGAAATATTTTTCAGGGTCTCCGGCAAGCTAGGTCTCCATACAAACGTTCCGCTCTCATTTTAAAACGACTAACTAGATTGCTCTGAAACTTTGTACTTACAATAGAATAAGGTATATATATATATATATACGTCTATAACCGCCGGGTCATGATGGGCTCAGCATTGAGCACTTGCAAAATGCTGGCATACACCTGCCACGAGTACTCACAATACTATTTAACTTATGTATCAGTCATTCTTATTTACCATCAGACATGATGAGGACAATTGTGGTACCAGTCATTAAAAACAAGACAGGTGATGTGTCGGATGTCAAAAACTATAGACCAATATCATTGGCGACCGTTGTGGCAAAAGTGCTGGACAGTTTGCTTGACAGACACTTAGCTAAACATATTAAATTGAATGACGCACAGTTCGGTTTTAGACCAGGACTTTCCACTGAGTCGGCTATTATGTGTCTGAAAAGCACTGTCCAGTACTATACTTGCAGGGATACACCAGTGAACGCCTGCTTCTTAGATTTATCGAAGGCCTTTGATCTGGTCTCGTATGATATACTTTGGCAAAAGTTGTCAAACGAGACCAGTGTGCCCGAGGAGTTGGTCGAGATCCTGAAATTTTGGTACGGAAACCAAGTTAACTTTGTCAGGTGGGCCGGCGTTCACTCAGATGAATATCGACTGGAGTGTGGAGTTAGGCAGGGCGGTCTGTCCTCTCCCAGGTTGTTTAATCTCTATGTGAACCAGCTTATGGATGAGCTCAACAATGCATATGTCGGATGCTCCGTAGATGGCAAATCCATAAATAACATCAGTTATGCTGATGACATGGTGTTGTTGAGCCCATCCATGAGTGCACTTCAAGAATTGCTGGACATATGTGAGAGGTACTCGGTAAAACATGGGCTAAGGTACAATGGGAAAAAGAGCGAGGTACATGTTTTCAAAGCAGGAAGAAAATCTTACAAAACAGTACCCCCTGTGACCTTGGGAGGGGAACTTCTCAAGGTCACTAAAACGTTCAAATACCTTGGTCACTGGGTTACCGAGGACCTCAAGGATGACCTCGACATAGAGAGGGAGCGTAGAGAATTGGCCGTGCGCGGAAATATGCTGGCGCGCAGGTTTGCTAGGTGTAATAAAGACGTGAAACAGACACTGTTTAAGGCATTCTGCCAATCTTTTTATACCTGCAGCCTGTGGGCCAGCTATACGCAGCGAGCGTACAATGCTCTACGAATACAGTACAATAACGTTTTCAGGATGCTGATGGAACTGCCACGTCACTGTAGTGCGTCCGGAATGTTCGCGGAGGCGCACACGGACGACTTTTTTGCGATTATACGCAACAGATCGGCGTCACTTATGCGGAGACTGTGTGGCAGTAACAATAGTATCCTGAAAACGTTGGCAAACCTCAAACACTGGAACAGTCTACACGTGGCCGCAACAGATGTTGAGAAATGATGCATCTAGATTGCCTAGATTTTATTCTAGCTGTTATTGTATTTTATTTTATAATTTATGTGTGTGTTTTGTGAATTGTAATTGCATGTCACTAACCTTATTTCATTTTAAGTTTTGTTGTTCTTACTAACACTATATGGATCAAAATGATTCGAATTAAATAAATAATTGAAATTGAATTGAAATTGAAATAATTAGTTTATGTAGCTTCAGATACCATAACTTGTTTTTGCTCTATTTCTTTTGTTTTATAAACTGGAGCTATAAAAACTATTTTCAGACCTAGATATACCTCATGTCATTGTATGTGCAAAGGTTCATTACAATCCAACACGTAGCTTTAAAATGAGAGCGGAACTACGTTTGTATGGAAAGGTGCAAATCGGTCGAGCTTGCCGAGGACTCTTAATGGTCTCAATCAATCATTTTTTGTGAGGATCATATGTCTATAAAGGATCACTGCATTAAAGCAACTGAAACATCAGAATAAGAGAGGTAAAGTCTGAGGGCTTACCGCGAACACCGAAGCTCGCTAATTGCGGGCATCTTTCTCGCTCACTCTAGTTACGCCTTAATAACTTAATTTAACAAGAGAAAGATGCCCGCATTTTGCGATTTTCCGTGTTCGTGACCAAACGCGTCACATTTCGGTAGTAGCCATCGTAATGAGGAAACAAGATACATAATTTATATTTTTACTATTTTCACCTATACATATTGCGCTTATGTATGTTGTAGTAACTACGGAAACCTTTCCAAGCTACCTATATATTCCCAAAAAAAAATATTTTGAAGAAATTCAAGCGCATTAAATTTTGAAACATTGGAATATTTAATCATTAATTTATTTTCCAATTTGATACGATAGATTGCTAGATTTCTACCCATTTTACCAGAATTATAAGATGTAGTATGGTTATCATATACCTATTAAAATAAAGTAGGTTATTTGGTCAAGTTAAGGCGAACATTTGCCAGTGACGTGGGTAGACCTAATGTGCCCTTGGTGAAATTGTATTTGACCCTATCAATTTTCTTGGAATTGTAAAGAAAGCGCATTATCCCCACCAATGGCTATTATACCGATCCCGGTTGACCTTACGTTCAATCTCACAACATCACAAATAAATATTGGATTGTCGTTGTTGGAAAGTTTATATTTTATTTGTATAGGTACATTTTATTATTTAAGTACTATTTAAGTCAGTGGGCCGCTTTACATTCGTGAACGCCGTAATGTCAACTATCAAATCTTTAAATAGTAGTTTATGTGACTGCTACAGCTACACAATGAAAAGCATTAAAATACGAGTGTGGGTTTATGAAACGAATGAAATGGGTTTCATAAAAGCATCACACGAGTATTTTAATGCCTAATTATGTACAGTTACATACACAGCTTTATCTAATCAATATCATAAGCTTCAACAAAACAAAGTAATTTTATACTTACAAACTAAGTAAACATCAAATGGCGGCAATTGAAAACAATTTCGCGCATGACACACATCCGTTGTTTTTATTTTATTCAGAGACAAACTAGAGTAGGGGGCCGACTGCCATATCGTTCGACATTAAGTAACATGCGAAATTTGACAAAATTGTTTGCAACTGACACTTCATTTCGAATAAAACGTCATCTCGACTGATATTAAAATAGAGGCCAAAACAAATTTCTTTGTTTCTCAGAGATGTTCTAAATTTGAATGTAATTAAGGTATCGGTTATCGATAACGTAAAGTTAAAATTACGATGCACTCAAAGATACCGGGTAGCTTATCGTTCGTATCGTTTCTGAATATATTATAGGGAGTTATGATATTGATGTAGATAAAACAATTAAATGGTATTAAAGATTTTTGTTGCACTAACAATGCTGATTTTAATTTACCTTGCCAATTTTAAACAGATACCTACATAACTTTTAAAAACAATTACAATAGATAATATCAGTTAAAAGGGTAAAAATATAAGTACTTGTTTCACATACTTCACCAAGTAGAATATATGAAAAAGAACAATATTTATTACATACTTAATCTTCAATTAATTGTTTCGGTGCGGCCAAAAGTAATTTCAATCTTATCTAGAGTCTAGATAAGACTAGCCTAGACACACGGCAACGTGTCAAGCCAAGTTTAAAAAACTAGCGTTCTTTTTTCATTATTTATTAAAAACACTTACTGAGGTCACGCTAAGCAAAGCCTGCAGAAATAAATCACTGTAATACTCGAGAATGTTCCGTACAATATTCAGGAATGACGGGGGATAGCAGTTAACACGTGAGCGGACATGATACATCTTAGTAGGCTTCTGAAATACCTACCGCTACTTCTTATAAATACGAAAATAGAAAGGGTTTTTGGATCTCTCGTACAAACGACTGTAGTCAATGGTAACAACATAAAATTGATATCAAAGATATGTTTATATTGTTTGCCGCCCTATTACAATACATATAATATTATAATGGATTAAGATTTAATGTACTTAATGTACTAGCTGTGCCCGCGGCTCCGCCCGCGTGGAATTCGGTCTGTGTCAGTAAGCGGCTAATTCACTCCTAATTTATCTCCCTCTTCCCTGCAGGCGGAACTTGAAGTAAAGTTGACAGATGGATACGCTAGAGCACTGTAGTCCATATAAAATATTTTACAATTAGGTACCACTAAATAAAACTACACTCCAAAATCAATATTTTGTTTGCCCTTATTCAAATTTTTGACGTGATTTAAACGACATAGGTAGGTGTATATCGAACGATACAGTACCATTTTTGTATTTTTACGTCCTTGACTGTACCTATCCAAATCATGTCCACGGCAAATATCATCCAAATCGGTCCTCCAGTCAAATCAGTCTAAGCATGACGCCGGCGGCGCGCAGCGTCTGCGGGGACCTGTAGGCGCTTGAAGCGGAACGGGAAGTTGCTCGGGATGGGGATGCGCGGGATGAACACGGCTTCTCCGGCGCCACACTCCCGTCAGGATCTGTGCCTACATATGTATTGCGTACATATGTCTTTGGGATCACAATCAAGACTCGCGCTGGCTTGCCGTTTCAGCCTAAAGTGAAGCGACCTGCCTGGCTAGAGCGCCACTATGGGTCGGTTGCACCAAACCGTCTGTCAGCGTTTTACTGTTCGCTAAATTTTATTGTATGGAAAGTTTCATAGTTTTCTGCTGCTTGACGTTAATCAGTCTGTTAATTGTGGTTCTCACCGTGGTCTTTCTCAGACTCCTGAGATCGTGCCCCTTGTAGCCTCAATGCGTTGCGAGACTTTCGCGAAAGATTCGATTTTAAGTCCCCACCTTCGTGACCATTATTAAGAGAAAAGGGCACGGCCGCTTCTCCATACAAACGCAGTCTCCATTTTCCTCTATCATTATGATAATATTTTTAGGTACAAACTTGATGGATATTTACCATATCTAAACGCTACGTTTTCTACGTTTGACTTATTTAGGTTTTTTGATTATTGTAAACATTAGGAGCGAAAAACAGATTTGATGAATTTTTTTTAATACTTCTAACTTTTATAATAAGTAATTAAAAATTCCATAAACACAAACGTACACGGGACATAGCTGTGGTTGATACACAACTAACTGTGTCAAAATATTTTGAATAATATTAATATCAAGAGAGGAAAATGAGGACTACAGTTGTAAGAAAAGGTGATTTCGCGCGGGTCCTCCACTTTCGTCTTAAGTGCTTAAAGGAGGCGATATGTATGAATATGGATGCGATATAATTACGATTAGGTATAATTCATGATGGAGAAAATTTATAATTTTAAATAATTACCGCGTGTTGATATGCGTGTTGATTTTACCACTACGTAACTATGAATACTTGATTACTTAATGTTTACTCTATTCCCCAAAAGATGGCACTGTGCAATGTGTGGCAATTAATTTATCTTTCAATTAAAAAATAAAATTTGTTGATATCCGTACCCCCTCTTACCACTTCGTAACTTCGTAACTTAGTTAATTTGGCAAAATCCATCCTCGGTGGCTTATTCATATCACAACGTATTAATTTCAGCGCCATCTGTTAGTTTGGCACTCGGGTACTCGATAGTCGTAGGCGTCGTAGCACATTTTTGAAGAAAAAGTGCACCTCCTTCCTAAGTAGCGCTATAAGATTCAGGTGTAATATATACGCTAGACGACGCAAATACCACGATTTGTATTGAAATTGAAACCAAGCGTGCCGACTTTTTCATACAAAATTTACGCATGATATAATTTTAAAATTACTTATCTGTGACAGGAAATATGTTCATGCCTTTGGGTGCTCGCCATTTTTAGGCTGTTGCAGTTAATTATCATGCAACGAAGCATTTTTTAAGTTTTCACGGACGTCCGGCTGCAACAACCGCCTGCGTGGACTGTAAAGAGCGACGGTCAACCTCGACGCTTGGTCAGGGTTCGGACACGCGAAGTAGATGCATTTTCGTCTTCTATGGTATATTTATTTCTGTGGGTGCAACCTAACTCAATTAGTCGAGTGTGCTCAAGCGATAAAAATGTCAAATACGGCGTTCTCTGAATAAAAGATTTCCTTTGGCAGAATTAATCTTGGTGTTCCTAAGATGTATTTGAGAAGTAGAGCTACCGAGATTTTTGATGTAGGGGGGTAGGGATGTTTAAGATTAGGTTATAAGTAGTTTAGTATCATTTTTAACTAAATCACAAGACGTATACGTAGATTTCATGTAAATCAGTTCAGGTAGTTATTGATTCCCCCTACAATATTACACCTTCCTTTTCAGTTTTAAGGTAATTTTTTTATGGATAAAAACTACCCTATGTTCTTCTACGGGACTCAAACTATCTCTATACCAAATTTTGTCTAAATCGGTTTAGCGGTTTAAGCGTGAAGAGAAATTAAAAAAAGATTTTTTTTTGCATATTTTTTGTGTTTTCACTCGGGAATGGTGTCATTATGATATCATAAATGAATTCGGCATACACGATTTATACAAAAACGATACCTAAATTGGCCTAGTAGTTTAAATGATATAGTTATCAAGATAAAGTTTTTAACCCCTTTTTCACCACCTTGGGGGATGAATTTTTAAAAACGCTGAAAGTAATTTTCTTGCTTTTTAATATAATACATTTTTGCAAAGTTTCAAGTTCCTAGCTTAAAATAAAATTTGCATCCCAAGACAAACTTTCATCCCCTTTTCAACCCCCTAAGGGGTTAAATTTCCAAAAACGTCGAAATACTTTTTTTGTAATCGTCTATTATACCTTTCTAAGAAGTTTCAAAGCACTTGTAATGGATTCAAACTTTCAACCCCCTTTTAACCCCGTTATGGGACGAATTCTTGAAAATGCTGTAATCACTTTTCCTGTATATTATAATAATATGCCCATATACAAAGTTTCAAGTAACGCACGAAAAAAAAACTGATCTCCAGATTTTTAACCTCTATATCACCTCCTTAGGGGATGAATTTTCAAAAACGCTGAAATTAGTTTTCTTGGATTTCAATAATATATCTTTTTACGAAGTTTCAAATTGCTAGCTTAAAATATATCTTGAACCCCATACAAACTTTCATCCCCTTTTTAACCCCCTAATGGGTGAAATTTCTCAATTTTTTATAGCCTATAACCTGAACGTGGATTTTTTCGACAGCTTAGTAAAGTTTGCATCAAAATCCGTTCAGCCGTTTTCATTTGATGCGCGGTCAAATAAACAGACAAACAGATAAACAGACAAAAATTCTAAAAACTGTTGGAACGTGTTCTGTTATCGATTTTAAGTATCCCCAGCCAATTTTTTTTCGAATATCTTCCATGTACAGACTTTCAACCCTCTTCTGCTTTATTATATGTATAGGTAGATATGACTGCGACAACAGTACCTGGTTTTAGTGGCACTAAAACCCACAATTTTAGTGCAAAAAAAATATCCCTGTCCTTGCCAGTTCAATAGGGGTCGACAGAATTTAATTTTCAGTGGCATGTACGACCAATGTCAAACCATAAATTCCCAAGTAATAGAAGATACTATATACTTTGTCTCATCATTTCCAATACTATAATGGAGTTCCAGTGGGTAAGTGCAGTTACCATTATGGCTGACAGCAAATGATGACGTTTGTGCTTCGCTTTTTGTTTGTATAATTGACCGAAGCGTAGCGAAGGTCTACGGTTTGACTCGCGCATTTTGCTTTTGTATGTCCGGATGTTCTCCTCTACAGGTCGCAATTCACAACCGATTCTCGTGAAATTTTGTGACCAAATTCTATGACTAAACAGAATTTTTTTTTTCGATCCGGTTTTTGGAAATTTTTCAAAATGGCGGAGACGTGTTAGCTCGCGCCTCAACAAATAGTCGTATCGATATCATAACAGTATTTTCTTTTTAAGATATGTTTACAGATTAAAGGTCGAAAAATGCAGAAATTTAGTATTGCTGGTTCTGGCGGTATTTAGATGTTTAGTTTTTACTTGAGAATGAGTAGCTGAATTTCGTCAGCTTAGGTAAGCACTGTCGTGGCGTGTTTTGCAAACATTCGCTTTTTTCGTTTGCACCGGGTGGTCCCTGGTTCGATCCCAGTAATTGTATGCTGCTACATAACTTTTTGTATTATGCTTTTTACACTTAAATTTCGTTTTTTTTTTTTTTTCTATTTTGAAATTGATTGATCAAGCGCGGGCTAAGCGTATTCGTTTCATTTTTACAAGCTTTTATTTTACTAGCCCTAAAAATATGTTTTATTTTTGTTATTTTAATTTTCTAAAGTGTTCTGAACGGCGGAGGCATACGGGTGGTTCTCCTTATTCCGAATTTCATACAATTGTATTTATAGTTTTTCTTTTAAAATACGTAGATTTCTTGCACCATAAACTTTGAGGTTTATGTAGTATAGATTCGTTTGTCTGAGCGGGTTTATGGAGCCAATTATTCAATAATATTATTGAAAAATTCAATAAAAAATTGAGAAAATATTACTCAACGCCTGTAAGTGTCTTTACACTATCCATGTCAAACAACATGGTGAAGTTGTTTAATAATAACAAAGATGTCACTTTAACACAGGTGACCTAACTAAGTAGTACCTACCTAATTTGCTCGATAGGTGGTGACATCGTGAGGTCGAAACGGGCCGATTTTTAGGGTTCCGTACCCAAAGGGTAAAAACGAGACCCTATTACTAAGACTCCTCTGTCCGTCTGTCTGTCTCCAGGCTGTATCTAATGAACCGAAATTTTTACAAATGATGTATTTCTGTTGCCGCTATAACAACAAATACTAAAACGGTTCCGTACGTTTCGTTCTCGGTGGGCGAGTCCGACCCGCACTTGTGCGGTTTTTAGAGTTTCTAGCGCTTGATTTCGTGTGGCTCCCTTTAACATATCTCCAATACTAAGCATTACAATACTTTTAGAAATTCAAAAATCTGCCAGGTATACAGGTTGGTTTGGGTCAGTGAGGGCAGCTACCAGATCCCGTGCTGCTACGCGAAAATGGTCTTAAACCTTCCCTCAATTTCAAATTAATGAAGATTGAGGTTTACAGATTTTGGAAAAAACATAGGTACCTACAGGATGCGAGAAAAGGGTCATTTTTTACAACCTTTTTTGACGTGAAACGAAGATGCACGTCTTTAAAAACCCGTAGAGGGGCTCGGAAAACCGGTATTAACGAAAAAGTGTTATGGCGGGTGGCGGTATATTATGAATGATTTCGATATCAGTGTATCAACGAAATTAGCTATTACTCGGAACTGCATGTGCTGCTGACATATATGGCGCTGATACTGCGCTAGAAACGACGCATTCGGAGCTAAAATGACCCGTATTTGCAGTGTTTATTTAATAATTACTCATCAGTCCATTTCTATACAATTGAGTTCATTTGATAGATCTTTTTGAAATATTATAAAAATAAAATATGCGGTACTATAAAAAGCTGGAAAAAGAGTTAAAATGTGGCATTTTTACAGGAATTTCACGACTGCGTTTGTTTGAGGCGCTGTTTGATGTGCGAAAATTAAGGCATAAAAGCTCAAATGCGCTCTTACCTACAGGCTTTACAATATAGGGTCGGGTAAAGCCTGATATTCAGCTTCGCGCGCTTTTTATACATGGCTCCTGGGGGCCTTTTATATTGTAAAGATTACATACAGGGCGCCTGTGGCGCTCTCTACACTGTAAGGTCGGGCGAAGCGCGACATTCAAGCGTGCGAAGCACGCTCTTTTACACAGGCTCCACACTGTAGGGTCGAGCGAAGCTCGACATTCAAAAGCGCGCCTTACGTACAGGGCGCCTGCTGCGCCTTTTTCCCTTCCCTACAACCTTTTCACTGTAAGGTAGGGCAAAGCCCAACATTTAAGTCTTACATACAGGGCGCCTGCTTTACGCTATGAGGTCCCTAAGCGGCCCTATGCGGTCTTCGCAATAACTTCTACGCCACGTTTCACGTCAACCACTGCGGCTGTATCCCTGATACAGCCTATCGACGAAAACTTTTCCCATACAGTTTGTATGAAATTGAAAACTTTTATTTTTCACATGCTATTTTTTATGCCAATCGATTCCATTCCTATCCAGTATCAATAGTTGCATAGGGTTCCACTAATGGTAATACCTACTAAAAAGCCACAATTTTTTTTATAGCGAAATTTACAAACCTAGAATATATGCTGAAGCGATCAACATCAAAATCACACATCATTTGTTAAGATTTAGTTAGTGGAAACTGTTTTCTCCCGAAATGGAAATTGTATGAAAAAAGTACCTATTGTCTGTAGCTATTCTACCCTCTTAAACGTAACAGGACTGATTGGCGAGATAGAAAAATGTGATTAAAATTACACGTTTTCTCCGTAGTAAATGTAAAATTTAGTTACCTACTCAAAAACGTGACTCGCACGCCGATAGCATTAAGCTATCAATAGAAGCGTTTTTGTAGTTATCGGTAGAAGAATTCGGGACCCTCAATTGATAATAAGAATAACATACGTTTAACTTGAAAAAGAACGTAAAAATTCGAGACAAGAGGGCGCAACTATTTGAAGCTAGGGGTTATGCAGTAACTGACATTGGGGTTTTTCACACGATATTGGCGGAACCCCTGTCTAAAACTGCGAAATTCGTGTACAGTTTTTTTAATGTATACTAACACTTATTGAAACTGTAATGTAGAGGCCCAACGGAGCCGACATGTCTCAGTAATAAAGGCTCCTTTTAAATATGTAGATTAAAAAAAAAATTGGCACCCGTCGGGGTTTGAACCATGTAGGTATCTCAGCTAAATTATCTGAATTTTTTTTTTCTTAACAAGAGGTTACGGATGCCACGAGCACATGACAATTAATGTCTGCAAAATATTAGTGCCTTGTCAAAGTCTCAAACAAGAATTTAAATTTAATTTCTAATCTTTTTTAACAATAAATATTCACTCCGCTGCGCCCTCTAGGTTACTTTACATTACGAATCTACTGATCTTTTGGTGGTTAGTCGGCAGGTCAGCCCTGGACACATCCATCTTATCTTAAGCTATGCTCGCGAGGTCTACAGCTCACAGAGCCACTAGTGTAATCATGCTCGAAAACCGCATTAATTATCATTTGATATATATATATAAACTAAATAATTTCTTGTTCGCTGCATCATTATTTACAGATAATTATTTGAAATGAAATCATAGAATAGAATTTGCTAACGCACGTAGAATAAATCAGCACGATAAATTATTGCGTTGCAAGTTTTTGATTCAAAATAGATTGGAATGGGACTCCTTTTTATAGGCTTCTGGGCGGCTCGAGGATACAGAGCTGTTCAAGTATTTGCTTCCAATTAAAAAGGCGACGACCCAATTCATGACCGCGATAATGACCTTTTCATACCGTTCGCAATTAACTGGGATCGTATCGTATAGCCTCCGTTTGATACATCGATATTGTACTACGCTACGTGTCCGTACCTTTTAAACCTTAGAGCGTTTTCACATTGTCCGATTCGATATCGGATGTCGGAAGAAAGTAAAATGTAAGATATATATGTGTTTCTCTGTATTTATTCATGATTATTAAATAATCATTATTAATAAAAAACGACGTAGCGAGGGATTCTAAAATAGAATTCTGAGCGTAGTGAGGGATTCAAGTGTTAACGCCCAGGGTGGAAATAATTTTGCTACCATGTGACACATACTGTTTTTCAATTCTACTAAGACTTTCCCTAGAGACCGATTCTGATTTATAAATTTGTTACGGTTTTGATCTTGTTTTGATACGACCTTGACAATCGCTCACACAGATTGGTGCACGCGCAATGCAATGAAAGTCGTGTGAGATGATTAACTACGAACGTCAACGTATCGAAACACGACCAAAGCCGTAAAAAAATGTTAAATCAGAAGTGACCCTGTATGGAGGAAAATGGGAGTATTCCCAAGATTAATATACTTAGAATGTCTGTAAACACAACTTTCCTTGATACGTTTTCTGTCGTTGCCACATTGCTTTTGCGATTTGGTCCGGTCACTCAATTTATCAAGGAAATTGATAGTAACGTCACGAATTTTCTGCCATTGCAACGCTGCAGCAGACGCCATCCGGATTTCACCTTTCACGCTCCTTATTTGAATTTCGACATTTGTTTTGTACCATTGTATCGTAGATAGAAGAAAGAATCGAAGCTTTAACCGCAAACTACTTCGTTCTGGTCTATCTGCCTCTCTATTGATCGAATATGCAAATAATAATAATGCAGATAAAGAAACACCTATTTTCGATGTTCGCAGTAGACCTTTAGCATCCCGCCCACATGTGGTTCATGTTACTATTTAGATCCAATTAGTGGTTAAGACTGACAAAGTCTGTTGCAGATTTTGTAAGCTAATTTATAGGTGTTTGTATTCACCTGACAAAAGCTATGTGGGCTACGTATTTAACATAAACTATGCATTACTTTTGTCTCTGATTTATGTCGTATGTCATATAACAGAATTTAGGAAGATATACACAATGTATGTATATTCTATAATGAAAATAACTAGAGCATTACAGCCAGTGACAATCAAAATTATCATGATTTTAAAACGAACTCTTTCATCAATGTGTAATTTAAATACCATTTTATAATTAAATTTATGTGGCTGTTCGAGGTAATCTAAGACTATGAACTTAGTAAGATACATAATTATGTTTCCAGAAATTTCTTTTAATTATAATCGTATACTGATATCAAAGAAAACGTGCTCAGAACTCTGAGAAAGAAGGTTTTCTCGCGCAACTAATTCCATATTTAAACTGGCTTTTTATAGTTCCGTACCCAAAGGGTGAAAACGGGACCCTATTACTAAGACTCCGCTGTCCGTCTGTCTGTCTGTCTGTCTGTCACCAGGCTGTATCTCATGAACCGTGATAACTAGACAATTGAAATTTTCACATATGATGTATTTCTGTTGCCGCTATAACAACAAATACTAAAAAGTACGGAACCCTCGGTGCGCGAGTCCGACTCGCACTTGGCCGGTTTTTTTTTTCAATGGCTATTACGTGTGCTATGTGTGGCTATGTATACATAGTAGGGTGGATCGCATAGTAGGACAGAAATATTTTCGACGCATAATATTCAGATTTGGATTCAATTAAACAAACTGAATACAACCCCCTGACCTTGTTGGAACGTGTAAAGGGTCGTAATATCGGTCATGTCAAGCTTTAATATGGTTGTTTGTCATTCGGATGGTTTTCATTGAATTTGGTAGATAATTGATTACGGTATGTTTACTCGTAATTGTTGTTTTGTTGGTGTTTGCTAATGATATATGAGTATTAAGGCCCAGTAGGTTCGTATTCTTTTCTCACTCTCACTGAGCGTAAGCGTGAACGAGAGGGATATATGTGCTCGGGACCGCAGATAACATGTTTTTAAATTGTAATGGTACAATGGTACAAACGTAGTTCAGCTCTCATTTTAAAACGACTAACTAGATTGCTCTGAAACTTTGTACTTAGAATAGGATAAGGCTAAGGGATAAGGTATATCTATGTCGGTAATTAGTTTATGTAGCTTCAGATACCATAGTTAAAAAAATACAGCGATTTTAAGTTTTTCATACAAAACTTGGTTTTGCTCTATTTCGTATGTTTTATAAACTGGAGCTATATAAACTAATTTCAGACCTAGATATACCTCATGTCATTGTATATCAAAAGCAAAGTTTCATTACAATCCAACACGAAGTTTTAAAATGAGAGTGGAACTACGTTTGTATGGGAAGGTGCAATTCGGCCGAGCTTGCCGGGGACTTAATTTAAGTATTTGTTGTTATAGCGGCAACAAAATACATCATCTGTGAAAATTTCAACTGTCTAGCTATCACGGTTCATGAGATAGAGCCTGGTGACAGACAGACAGACGGACAGCGGAGTCTTAGTAATAGGGTCCCGTTTTTACCCTTTGGGTACGGAACCCTAAAAAGTACCTAAGCGCTAAGTTCCCTCAAGCATAATACTGCTCGTCTTTAGTAATTTTCATATTTTTAGTTTTCGTGCTTTATTATAATTTTTTAAGTGCATTTAAACCTATGTTCACCTCGCTAGAAAAGTGTTTAGACCTGTACCAATAACTTCTGAGGTTATAAGAATATTAATGTTGCTTATTTTTTATATATAGTTTCCAGACCATATACTAAACCTAAAAATAATATTTTGTGTCATCCTAGGTATTTGCTTAGGTAGAAATTTAGGTATTTCTTTTTTCAATCAGCATTCTGTAAAAAAAATATTAGAGACGAAATTCTTTGTTTCCCTGTAAAGGCAAAGTGGCTTCCGACGTACACACGCATTTTGTGTCATTTTCATCCACGGGTATAATGGCATTTAATAAATATCTAATATTGATCCTAAAACGCCTAAAAAAATATTAGAGTCGGTAAGTGAAGTGTTGTACTTTACAGAACATTGTTATATGTTATTCAAACAAATATGTGTCAAATTCATCCACCGCTTTTATTTAAAAAAAAATTTTTTCTAATTAACACCCTGTATCTGCCACAAAAAAAAATTCATATTAATAAGTTTACGTCTACAATATTATAATACCACATTGAGACATCATTCATAATTTGGGTCATTTTGATCCACGGTTTTTTTACTATCTGGCAAAATAAAACTCAATTGAGCAAGAAGGGCGCGGGTGGGGTGCTTATTATACTTGCCGCAATATCAGCTGGCGACTGAGATCTTAATACTATCTCCTTTACCCTTGTTAAGACCAACCAAGAGATGGCATTATGAGCTGTCTCGCCACTTAGTTTTGCGATACAGTGTATTTATTTCATTCGGAGGCATAATTACATTGTCTTATCAATCTTACCGTAGTAGGTATATAAATATAATTAAAAATAAACTGTAGGCTGCACTCCTCATACTGACCAACATTTGTGACGTTCCTAATCAAAAGGTACCACTTTCTCTGACAGGTTATTTGTATAAAGATATAATCAAATTTCGTCTTTATGGTAAACGACAAAGTGGTACCTACCTTTTGATTGAGAATGTCACATCAGAGACTTAAAAATTACTTTTGTTTCGATTTTTAGTAGACTTTTTAAGTTTATTTTAAGACGCAATTTATTGTGATTTTTGTTATGTTTAAGCGTGGCAAGCAACATGAATTACATTGATGATGATGTTCATTAAATACAATGAAATACAATATTTTTTCATACTATACTGAACTGTCACCCTATACATGAGAATGAACAGCGCCCTCTTGACAATGATCATATATTACTGGTCAGGCTTTAATATGTGTCATAATTTAGTAAAGTCCCCTTTGTGGATTCTAAGTTTCCGAGTTACAGCAGTTTAGTAAAAGCGTTTTTTTTTTTAAATATAAATTAAGGGTTGAATAAAGAGGAAAGAAAATTTGATTATTTTTGCGCTACGACGCACGGTTTAGGAGATACAGCCCTATAAAGTTTTTTTTATTGTTTTTTTCTTTTTTTTCTTTTTTACATTGTGTTTTTTGTATATTACTTTGGGGTTTCATAAAGGGGAACGAAAATTTAATTATTTTTGCGCTACGACGCATGGTTTAGGAGATCAAGCCCTATAAAAAAAACTTTTTTTTTGCGTTTTTTTTTTGTATAAATTAATGGTTACATAAAGGGGAAAGAAAATTTGATTATTTTTCGCTACCATGCACGGTTTAGGAGATACAACCCTAAAGTTTTTTTTGTTGTTTTTTTTTCTTTTTTTTGTCATTGCGTTTTTTGTTATTACTTTGGGGTTTCATAAAAGGGAACGAAAATTTTATTATTTTTGCGCTACGACGCACGGTTTAGGAGATACAGCCCTAAAATGATTTTTTTCTCTTTTTCTTTTTTGCGTTTTTAAATCTTAATTAGGGGCTTCTTAAAGGGGAACGGATATTGATTATTTTTGCGCTACGATGCACGGTTTAGGAGATACAGCCCTATAAAGTTTTTTTGTTATTATTTTTTTCTTTCTTTTTCTTGTGTTTTTGTATATTATTTTGGGGCTTCATAAAGGGAACCGAAAATTTTATTATTTTTGCGCTACGACGCATGGTTTAGGAGATACAGCCCTATAAAGTTTTTTTTTTTAAATTTTGCGTTTTTTTTAATATAAATTATGGGTTGCATAAAGGGGAACGAAAATTTTATTGTTTTTGCGGTACCACGCACGGTTTAGGAGATACAGCTCTATAAAGTTTTTTTTCCTGGTTTTTTTTTGTTTTTTTTTTAAGTATTAATTACGAGTTTCTTAAAGGGGTTTTTTAAATTATTTTTGCGCTACGACGCATGGTTTAAGAGATACAGCCCTATAATGTTTTTTTTTTTTTAAATTTTGCGTTTTTTTTAAATATAGATGCATTGATTTAAATATAAGTTGCAAAAAAGGGAACGAAAATTTTATTATTTTTGCGCTACGACGCATGGTTTAGGAGATACAGCCCTATAAAGATTTTTTTATTATTTTTTTTCTTTTTTTCTTTTTTACATTGTGTTTTTTGTATATTACTTTGGGGTTTCATAAAGGGGAACGAAAATTTTATTATTTTTGCGTTACGACACATGGTTTAGGAGATACAGCCCTATAAAGATTTTTTTTTAAATTTTGCGTTTTTTTTAAATATAAATTATGGGTTGCATAAAGGGGAACGAAAATTTTATTGTTTTTGCGGTACCACGCACGGTTTAGGAGATACATGTAGTTCTATAAAGTTTTTTTTCCTGGTTTTTTTTGTTTTTTTTTAAGTATTAATTACGGGTTTCTTAAAGGGGTTTTTTAAATTATTTTTGCGCTACGACACGACGCATGGTTTAAGAGATACAGCCCTATAATGATTTTTTTTTAAATTTTGCGTTTTTTTTTTTAATATAAATTATGGGTTGCATAAAGGGGAACGAAAATTTTATTATTTTTGCGCTACGACGCATGGTTTAGGAGATACAGCTCTATAAAGTTTTTTTTTCCTGTTTTTTTTTGTTTTTTTTTTTAAAGTATTAATTACGGGTTCCTTAAAGGGGTTTTTTTTAATTATTTTTGCACTACGATGCATGGTTTAAGAGATACAGCCCTATAATGATTTTTTTTTTAAATTTTGCGTTTTTTTTTAAATATAAATTATGGGTTGCATAAAGGGGAACGAAAATTTTATTATTTTTGCGCCACCACGCACGGTTACGGAGATATTATATCTATATATATAGCTATAATAGCTCTATAAAGTTTTTTTTCCTGTTTTTTTTTTAAGTTTTAATTAAGGGTTTCTTAAAGGGGAACGAAAATTTGATTATTTTTGTGCTACGATGCACGGTTTAGGAGATGCAGCCCTATAAAGATTATTTTTGTTGTTTTTTTTTCATTGTGTTTTTTGTACATTATTTTGGGGTTCCGTAAAGGGGAACGAAAATTTTGTTCTTTTTGCGCTACCACGCACGGTTTAGGAGATATAGCTCTATAAAGATTTTTTCCTGTTTTTTTTTGTTTTTTTTTTAAGTATTAAATTATTAATTAAGGGATCCTTAAAGGGGAACGAAAAATTGATTATTTTTACGCTACGATGCACGATTTAGGAGATGCAGCCCTATAAAGATTTTTTTTTGTTTTTTTTTTCATTGTGTTTTTTGTATATTAGTTTGGGGTTCCACAAAGGGGAACGAAAATTTGATTATTTTTGCGCTACGACGGTTTAGGAGATACAGCCCTATAAAGTTTTTTTTGTTTTTTTTTTTTTCATTGTGTTTTTTGTATATTACTTTGGGGTTCCGTAAAGGGGAACGAAAATTTTATTATTTTTGCGCTACGATGCACGGTTGAGGAGATACAGCCCTAAAATGATTTTTTTTCCTCTTTTTCTTTTTTGCGTTTTTCAATCTTAATTAGGGGTTTCTTAAAGGGATTTTTTTAATTATTTTTGCGCTACGATGCACGGTGTAGGAGATACAGCCCTATAAAGTTTTTTTGTTATTTTTTTCCATTTTTTTCATTGTGTTTTTAGTATATTACTTTGGGGCTTCATAAAGGGGAACGAAATTTTTATTATTTTTGCGCCACCACGCACGGTTTAGGAGATATTATATCTATATATATAGCTATAATATATATAGCTATAATAGCTCTATAAAGTTTTTTTCCTGGTTTTTTTAAAGTTTTAAGTAAGGGTTTCTTAAGGGGAACGAAAATTTGATTATTTTTGTGCTACGATGCACGGTTTAGGAGATGCAGCCCTATAAAGATTTTTTCCTTTTTTTTCTTTTTTGCGTTTTTAAATCTTAATTAGGGGCTTCTTAAAGGGGAGCGAAAATTTGATTATTTTTGCGCTACAATGCACGATATAGGAGATACAGCTAATACAGCCCTATAAAGATTTTGTTTCTTTTTTTTTTCATTGTATTTTTCATGTATTACTTTTGGGTTACATAAAGGGGAACGAAAATTTTATGATTTTTGCGCTACGACGCATGGTTTAGGAGATACAGTCCTATATATTTTTTTACAATGCATGTGCTCGAAAAGTGCGTTTCCTACGGAGCCATATCGTGCGGAAAGTACTGCTTTTCCGCACTAGTGCTTTTTGTTTTCAATTTTTTTTTACAGTACATATGGTGCTACTTTCTCGCACTAGTGCGGAAAAGAGCACTTACCGTGCATATGTCGAAAGTTTAAAGGGCCATATGTACTGTAAAACGTACGATACACGTGCGAATAGGTAATTCGCAACTCGTGTCGATTTAAAACACTCCTTTAATAATTAAACTTATTTGCCATGACATGTTTTTTTATTTACTCGCACAATGCATAGTAAAACATTGTATGATACACGTGCGTAAAGATGATTTCCGCACCTGTTGCACAAATAGCAATTTTTTTTATCAAAGAATGAAAGAAAGTCACGGTATTAATAACCAAATTTTACTTTAGTGGTACCTTTTCCCTATCACTGTCACAAATGTATGTGGCGTTCACGTAAACGCGATATTTTTAAGATTTCCCTGCGCAATGTTCCCAGCTCGCTCACAAATCAAACATGTACTTACAGTTCTTTTGCATAATGGTGACATTGTACAATATCTATGAGTTTTAAATAGGGAAAAGATAATTCGACGCATTCTTTGCTTGCTTGTTGCTTGTTGTTGTGTTGTTTGCGTAACTTCTTTGAATAAGTTGCGTTAATTTGGCGCACAGGCGAAGTAAACATGCGTTGCGTACGGCAAGGTCACGCCGCGGCCCCACCCTGCACGGCCTCCGTTGCCCATTCAGACCGCCCGCTAGCTTCGTTTGAACGCAAATAATATTTTTGTAATATTTGTTTATGCAGTGGATGCAAGTGACACAAATTCATACATCTTATTTATCCCGCATTTCAAATTAATAAGATGTAAACTCTAATATCTTTAATATTCTTTTGTAACGGTGACAGCCTGTTACAACAAAATCATCAAATATCTTATGAAGCTATGCCTTAATAAGACACAAAATCATTTAATGGAACTATTTAAACGATTAAATTCGACCTAAGTAATTTTTTTCAACTCTAATTTTTTTTTGTGTCATTTAGAATATTATGACATAGTATCAGATTGCAGTGGACGTAATTGACACAAACTATGTTTTCACACTAAAAACACTATCCTAAATGCAACAGAGTTACATGTTTTCTCTCGAATATTTTTTTCTCCAAGATAATTCAAAATAAAAAATAATTACCACAAAATAACAAATTACTAGAAAAGCAAATTATATATATGACACAAAACAAAATGTAAGATTTACATCTTAACAAAGTATTCATAAGCGAAAACAGAATTGACTTTAATATTTTTATAACCTAGGGGTCAAAATATAGCCAGCGGTACAGGTCTATTAGCATCAGCTAGCTTTCCGAGTCCGGTCCGGACATATACACATCCCTACAAACAAGTTTCTAAGTATGATGGATATTAAGTCGTCACCACTGTGTGTAAACTGTCAGAAGACTGATGACTTGTCTCACGTGTTGTTGGAATGCGCCTGGAATTCGGACTTGAGAAAAATAATTTTTGGTAGTCTGGGCTCCATGCACAATGGACAGATCATTAATTGTTGGTTGGCAGAGCCTATATCAGACAAAGCAATTAGTGTTTACCACTTTATTGACCTCTCCCTTGAGTAGGGAACTAATGAAAGCAGAAAGAAACCACTTATTTCAAAATAGTTAATTTTGTAAATTTTTAGGGTTCCGTACCCACAGGGTAAAAACGGGATCCTATTACTAAGACTGTCCGTCCGTCTGTCCGTCTGTCCGTCTGTCTGTCACCAGGCTGTATCTCATGAACCGTGATAGCTAGACAGTTGAAATTTTCACAGTCGATCTATTTTTGTTGCCGCTATAACAACAAATACTAAAAAACCGGCCAAGTGCGAGTCGGACTCGCGCACGAAGGGTTCCGTACCATTACGGAAAAAAACAGCAAAAAAAATCACGTTTGTTGTATGAGATGTTGTATGTTGTTGCCCCATTTAAATATTTATATTTCAATATCCTGAACTTTGTTGCATAAGCGACATACATTTTGATAAAATATATTTTTCTCAAACATGCTATGTAATATTGATATTACGTTCTTTATATTAGGCTGGGAAGTATCACGACTCCGGCGCGGCTAGACGAGGGGCCTGTAATGAAATTTCATACAAAGTTGCAGGCCTAGGCCGGGAAGTGCCTCTTTTTTAATTTCCATTTCACATATATTTGTGACACAGCATCATGGCATTCAGCCAAAAAAAAACTATAACCAATATTTGCTTATGGTTCGGAATGACATTCTGCCAATACCCCTTTAAAAAAAACAATAAACGATATTTAATATATTTTGCAGTTTTACAAAAATATATAAATAAAACATTATTAACAAATTCCAATAATATTGAATTGCAAATTTACCTACAAATACAGATTTAAAATATAGTTGGTCAAACCAGTTTGTCAGTAAAAAAGAACAAAAAAACTATACTCATCCTTTTCTTTTGGGTGCTAGTACCAGTGTAAGACAAAGATAGTATGATAATCTCTGTCTATGTTTGAAATGAGACAGTCCTTTGATAAACTATATTTCATTTAAATATTAGCGGTAAAAATGTCTACTCAAACACGCGTTGGTGTTTTTTTAATCGTTTTGGAGGTAAAGTTGAACATTTTTCATTGTGTATCTGTAATTCTATTTTATTGGATTTATTGTGCGTTGTTTATTGTATAATATGAGTTCCGACGAAAATATTAAATGAATACCTGTTAATTATACTCCATGTTTAAGGCAACGATGTATGTGAAGCATAATATCAACATAAAAAACGATGTAATCTTAGTTATGTGGCTACTAACACTACAGTCAGAAGGATGCAAGGCGAAAAATCAAAGATACATAAATATACCTTTGAACATTTGTGTAATAAATTGATTAACTACATGTGTAAAATATACGACACGTGTGATAAAGATAGGTACAGGTAGTAGTTATATTTTGTGCCTAGTTTACTTTTAGTTTCTTTAGAATTAAAACTTTGATTTCGTGGAGATTTCTTTATTTATTTCATTGCATGTTTGAGAAAAGCACTATACATACATCGGCGTGAAAAGGGGTTGTCGGCCTCATAACTATCCGGCCTCACTACGTTCGGCCGTATATATGCATTCGGCCGGCAACCCCTTACTTCCCGGCCTCTGTAGTAATGTACTATAAAATTTGATTTGAACTTGAACTACTGGCCATAGGGTTACAGGATAACAGATTCATTACATGACAACGGGAGAACAGACTCGAAAAATCTCCTCTGGACTAGTCTGGGTATACTTATCTCTTTTGGAGTAGGTATTTAATTGACCTATATTACAATCTAGATTTTCGATTATAGTCTACATACCCGAATTATTCAAACGACCCGACCACAATGAAAACATTTCTTTGGAATCATCGATCTTAATGTTAGTCATAAGCAAAGAAATTCTCATTATGGTTATCCAAGTCACAAACTTCCAGTTCACCTAAAAATGATCACATCACACGAGGAATTTAAAACTAAATTAAGGCCTTTGCTGTTAGAAGGCTGTTTTTATAGTATTAACAAAGATAGATATCTGCCGCCTTAAGGAGAAAAACCATAAGTGACAATTTTTGCGAAATTGAGTTATTGACACCCTCGAAATCAGGAAGAAAAATGTGATTTTTCTATCTAGCAGTTATTTCTTTATCTCTAACAGGTCAAGATTTAGACAAGCATAACTACACGCCATTTTGGTAAAGTTAGTTCCTTTTTGAAAAAGAAAAAGCATAAGTATATATTCATAGACAGAAAAGTACTAAAGTGACGACTTGTGTTTTTTTTCCCTTTTGTGTTGAATTTAAGCCCAACATCTATTTCATAAGAAGAAAAACCATAGTTTAGTATTACATAAAATTTCTATGTAAAAAACCCTTAAGTTGACTAAAATGTTTATTGTTGTTAGTAAAAAAATATTATTAGTCATAACTCTTGGAACCTAAAAAAACATAAGTTGCACGTTATGTTTTTTCTGTCTCGTATGACTCTTCCTTATGCTTTTTCTGCTTAGTGTCGGTTTCAAAAACAGTGAACTTGTGGTTTATTTCTTAAACATTGTTGTCAGTTATGCTTTATCAGGCTAGTAGGTAGTCCCCCCTCCGGTCTCCTCAAAGACGGATTGCGGGCGGTTCACTTGGCGCGCGCGGCTTGATCGGTTTTTTTCCTTTGGAAGTCGTTGCGAGTACGACGCAGTAAGCACGTATTAATACTCCTGCCTATTTTGAAAAACATGAGAAGTGTTAACGTGTATTGGTGTACCGCATTCTGTTTCAACCTTAGATTTTAATACAAAAGGACATTTTTGCAGGTAAAAATTTTGGCTTGGCATTAGGTTTCTGTTTCAGGGTTATATTTGCCTTTTTAAAACTACCCCAGCCTGGTTCAAATACAAAAGAGCTCTTTTTTTTTATTTTCTCTAGATACGCCTAGCTGTTTAGTTGGGACATCTCGACACGCGGCAGCGTGTCCAGCCAAGTTAAAAGAAAAAGCAGGAACCGTGTGTAATATTACACAAACCATTTCGAGCTACTTTTGACCCCTTCATAACTTGAAACCTTTATATAACCTGCACATATGAAAATTGGCACATTTATTCAAGCCTATTATATTTAGCTTGTCTAGAATACGAAATTTGGGTTGGTATATTTGGAGCACCTAATGGCAATGTGTCATAAATGTTACTATTTAATTTTGTTATCAAGAGAGAGACCTTTTTTTCTTCCGAAATTTCATGTAATAATTTGTAATTATAACAATTCAGTTGTTCATCGTAACTCCTCCAATTTCCACCACAAAAAATTTCTAAACTCGTAATACGGAGCATAACTGGTATGACATCTTAATGTTTTTGGTTTTTTCTTATTCTGGAAGCAATTTTCGTAAGTCGACGATACTCTGATTTGAGCCTGGCGATGATCGTAATTGTTTTATGAATTGCGATAATGTATCCTTTGTTAATTATTACCACTTGCAATTTTTATTTTAAATTTCTCTAGTAGTGACATTATCGATCTTTAGATTGTACCTCATTTTCATTACATTATTACCTAAAGATCTCTAAAAGCATCTGTACTTAGTTGAATCTAATTGTAATAAATTTGAGTTTTGTATTACATTATTACTATTATTAAGGGTATCTCAAAGAATTAGTAATTACTTAGTGCAATCAAATTGTGGTTAATTTTAGTTTTGTACCTCATTATTACTCAAAGATTTCTAAAAGTATCTTATTTGTTTTCTTTTAATAAATAATTTTGATTCCTCATCGTATTTTTATGAATTCCTTTAACGAGATAAATCATAATTTGATTACTTTAACTAAGCAAAAAAATCACAAAGTACCCAATTGTGCTTTTTCAGCTTCTAGATCGATTAGTAACATAAGCACAACTGTGTACTTGTGCTTTTATTTCTTAGACATCGTAGTGCAAAACTAACACAAAAAACATAATTACGCACTTATGTCATTTAATCTTAGTAAAGATATTTTTATTCTATTTGCTTTACGAGGTAGTAACTATTTTTTCTAAATAACTTATTTAAATAAATAGATAATCGAATAATTTATAATGCATAAAAATTCTACACTATTACTTTGTTCATTAACAAAAGTTTCAACTTTGTACTTAGAATTTAACCTATTTGAACAGGAGCGCAAAGTTTTTTGGCTTTTTCTCGAAACTTACTTTTTGTCAGTTATGGTTTTTTTCCTTGAGACGGCAGATATAACTCCGTAATAGATAGATACAGTCTAAGGAAAAAACGTGCCTCGAAAATCAAGAAAATTTGATTCTCGTTCAGAGGACGCTACTAGTTTTGGCCTACAGTCGTATAGATGGCGTTGACGGTTTCGTTTGTTATTTAACAATTTTAACGCATATCAGTGAAAGAACATGGGTCAAAATCATAAAAATAATAAATGCAAATAAAAAAAATCATTTATCTATATTTAAATACATTCTATCGTATTTTTACAAATCTTCATTTTTAGTTTTAAAGTGTGTCGACAGATGGCAGTGAATTTACTGGGGTTACAAAATTTACTATGACAGTACCGCTCTAGTATAAGTTACTCTATGGTATTAATGAGATATTTCCAGGACATAGTTTCATAAACCCATAATATTTATAACATTTTTTTTTTGTTTTGCGATTATCTTTAGGATTATATGTAATTGACATCGTACGTGCCATGAATTTTTAAATTGTTTTGCTAATTTATATATTTCTTAATATTCTGAATTGTAATCTCGCGTTTTGTCATTTTAGTAATGTTTGTATTTTTTTGTGTGTGTTTCTAATGTACTGTAGGTACTGTACTGTATGACTACCTAATGTCAAATATTCAAACACAATACTGTATTGTTAATTAAATAAAGAATTGATTTTTACCACAGGGTAAAAAGGTTCTTTAGTACCCAACCCCACTAATAGGCCTGAGTGGACGCTAGAGTTGGGCGTGCAGCGGGGCGGGGCGTGGCGTGCGTCGTGCATGTTAAACAAATGCAAACGTATAGGAGCGGCCTTAGTGCACGCGCTTAGTGACGCCACGCTGCACGCGGCTCAGCCCTTACACTAAGAAAAAAATAATCTTTTTATAAAGTAAGAGTATGTTACATTTTTATGAGCCTCAAACATTATACAATATCGATGATTGAATAGACGCTCGAAATCTCGTATTTTATATGACAATTTCCCAATATACTAGTTAATATTTTATTTTCCCAATATAGTTCTGGTTATTTCATATTATTGGACCCGACTCCGATATCACATCATAAACAATAATAAACGAAAGCGTCACTTATATTTAAATGTCTCAATACGCTCAGTATTCTCGACCCTGAAGTCAAATCGTAAGAATTCAACGCTCATCGCTGAAGGTGAAGAAAACGCTACGTTATACTCGGCATGTGACTGATTGATTGATTTATAAACGCGTATAAAGCCACGCATCAACGGTTTTCTTATCAGAAAATTTACGCTCTCTTTCGTGTATCGTGCTCTAAATCTGGCAATATATTTACGTTCCGGGAATTTATATTTTAGCATTTCGCTGCTAACACATTATTCAGTCTTAGTATTTACATCATCATCATCATCATCATATCAGCCCTTTATCGCCCACTGCTGAGCATAGGCCTCTCTTCCAGTACGCCACTTGTCCCGGTCCTGAGCTAATCTCATCCAGAAGTGACCCGCAACCTTCCGGATGTCGTCCACCCAACGAGCCGATGGACGCCAGGGGCTTCTTTCATTCGATAGCGTCCACCATTCCGTTAACATTTTAGTCCACCTGCCATCACTCTGCCTAGCAACATGTCCCGCCCAACTCCATTTTAGTTTGGTAATGGCGAAACCAACGTCTTGCACCTTGGTGCGTCGACGGATCTCGACATTCCTTACTCGATCTTGAAGCTTGATACCGAGCATGGCGCGCTCCATGGCTCTCTGTGCTACGCGGATTTTATGCACAGCCTCCTTGGTGAGCGTCCATATCTTTACATACATGAAGGTATCTGATCTATGTATAGATAACGAAATTGAAATTGGATTGGTTTTATTATTTCCCCAGAGTTTAAATACCAATATATAGTTACAATTAGACCGACCAAAGTATCTGTACATTTACGTATTTATAAAACCAGCCGGAAATCAAAATAAGTAGCAGTCTCATAGTAAACATCGAAAGCCAAATATAATAGGATTCAAAGTTTTTCTCGAAGCGACGCTTTGTTAATTATACAGTAAAAGACGTTTTATTTTTAAAATGTCCGTCATAAATTGTCTCCAATATAATTATTCAGTTGCCAAATAAATAATTGGTACTTGCCTTAAAATAAAAAAAAGCTGTAACGGCTTTAAAATAC
This sequence comes from Cydia strobilella, assembly GCF_947568885.1. Lineage (NCBI taxonomy): Eukaryota > Metazoa > Arthropoda > Insecta > Lepidoptera > Tortricidae > Cydia > Cydia strobilella. The sequence continues at coordinate 11,033,623 of NC_086048.1, forward strand.
TACTCATATTGAAATAATTTGAGGCTCCGCTTTAGTTGCTAAACTATTAATTTTAGTACCTAACTATTTCTGTTTTTTAAGCTACCGAAACCCGATTAATTAGTTCACCGGTTAAATATGTGCCTTAAGGATTTACCAGGTAAATATATTATATTTATACGTTAAATGCTCTTCCTTTAATCGCTAACCGGAATTAATCACATAACTACATTAGCTTATTTTAACAGCAATTACATATGTTGTAACTGCGCTTGCTATGTGCACATAGCGATATTTTCTACTAGTTAAACTTGATCTAGAGAGATTTTCGACTAGTAAAAAATGATTACATGCTTGGGCCCGATAGGTATGTAGTTTCTCGCTATAGAGATTTAGAGATATTTTTGTACTAGTTAGATTCGATGTTATGTTTCTAGACTGTGCGTTTTACGACACATATCGAGATTTTTTTATTTATAACAATCCAGTCTACTGTATGTTACTCCTGTTCGTTATACCGTATGTTACTGCTGCGGTAACGCTGCTGAGACCACAATCCGAATGTAACATTTATGCTTGTTTAATTCAAATTTGAATTAATTCGTTATACACTTTTATAGCAGCTCCCAGAGCTTGTTATTTTATTTAACTACTAGCTGTGCCCGCGGCTTCGCCTGCGTGGAATTCGGTCTGTGTCAGTAAGCGGCTAATTCACCCCTAATTTATCTCCCTGTCCCCGGGAGACGGAACTTAAAGTAAAGTTGACAAATGGATACGCTAGAGGACTGTAGTCCAGATAAAATATTTTACAATTAGGTACCTACCACCAAAGATAGATATAACTCCGTAATAGATGGATACAGTCTAAGGAAAAAACGTGCCTCGAAAATCACGAAAATTTGATTCTCGATCAGATGTCGCTACTACCTTTTGCCTACTCTCGTATAGAGGGCGTTAACGGTTTCGTTTGTTATTATTTAACAATTTTAACGCATATCAGTGAAAGAACATGGGTCAAAAAAATAAAAATAATTAATGCAAATAAAAAAGATCGTTTATCCATATTTAAATACATTTTATCGTATTTTAATAAATCTTCATTTTTAGTTTTAAAGTGTGTCGATAGATGGCAGTGTGGTTACAAAATTTACTATGACAGTACCGCTCTATAATATTACATCCTCTTTGCTACCACTAAATAAAATTACACTCCAAAAGGTTTTTGTTGCCCTTATTCAAATTTTTGACGTGATTTAAACGGCATAGAGTAGTAGGTGTATATCGAACGATACAGTACCATTTTTGTATTTTTACGTCCTTGACTGTACCTATCCAAATCGGGTACACTACATATTTCCGAAAAAATATTATTCCGAATTTTAGAATGTCGAATTTTATCATTCCGATTTTTAAATGCTCGACCCATCAAAATTCCGACTGTCATAATTACGAATGATGGAAATCACGAAGATTTATATTTCCGAAAACCCAAAAAGCCGAATTTTGTAAATTCCGAACTACATAATTTCGACTATAACAATTCCGATGGTGGCAAACACCGAATTTAACATTTACGATTTTCAAAATCACGAATTCGGAATTGCCCTTATCCGATTCCTATTTTAAATATCCCAATTTTTAAATTTCCACTTTTTTGGCAACAGTTCGTTTTCTTGGGGGTCGCAATTCTAACCTAACCTAACCCACTTCTAGCAACAGTTTGTTTTCTTGGGGGTCGCAGTTCTAACCTAACCTAACCCACTTCTAGCAACAGTTCCGGTTCGCAGTTCTGTCTAATTTATTTATGCCGAATTTTTATGTCAAAAATATTTTATGCCGAATGCCATGACGCGGCACGACAGGTACCCGTAATAATTACTAAAACGTGAGTCTTCATTTGAATATCACGGACTTCATTTTTCCAATCTTAAAAAACCGAATTTCTGAATACCGAATTATTTTATTTCCGATCGGACAATGATTTTTCGGAATTTAGGAATTCGGAAAAAAAATATTTTCGGAAAAGTGTAAAATCGGAACTTTAAGCTTTCTGTCAAGTGACAATCGGATTTAAAGTTTTCGGAAATAGCACATTCGTGATTTTATTCCATCGTGTTTTTAAAAATCGTAATTTTGATATTTCGGACTTATAAATAATCGGGATTATGAAAGTCGTGGTTATAAAAATCGAAAAAACGTATTTCGGAATATTTGGGTGTTCCCATCAAAATCATGTCATCCAAATCGGTCCTCCAGTGAAATCAGTCTAAGCATGACGCCGGCGGCGGGCAGTGTCTGCCCCTTTTTTTGTTGTTTTCGGAGTGGGAAATGCAACTGCGTAGCGTCTGCCCCTACGACTTGTTGATAGTCATAGCGAAGCAGGCGCTCACGGGGACCTGTAGGCGCTTAAAGCGGAACGGGAAGTTGCGGAATGGAGGGGGATACGCAGGATGAACACGGCTTCTCCGGCGACACACTCCGTCAGGATCTGCGCCTATATATGTATTGCGTACGATGTATTTGGGATCACAATCGAGACTCGCGCTGGCTTGCCGTTTCAGCCGAAAGCGAAGCGACCTGCCTGGCTAGCGCCACTGAGTCTCTCACCGTGGTTTTTCTTAGACTCCTGAGACCGTGCCCCTTGTGGCCGCAATGCATTGCGAGACTTTCGCGAAAGATTCGATTTTTTTCGGGAAGGCATGGTAACGCGTATAAGTCCCAAATCGTTTGACATTTACTGAAAAATTCGTGACCATTATTAAGAGGAAAGGGCACGGCCGCTTCTCCATGCAAACGCAGTCTCCATTTTTTGGATAAAAACTACCCTATGTTCTTCCACGGGACTCAAACTATCTCTATACCAAATTTTATCTAAATCGGTTTAGCGGTTTAAGCGTAAAGAGAAATTAAAAAAAGTTTTTTCATTTTTTTTGTGTTTTCACTCGGGAATGGTGTCATTTTGATATCATAAATGAATTCGGCATACCCGATTTATACAAAAACGATACCTAACTTGGCCTAGTAGCTAAAATAATATAGTTATCAAGATAAAGTTTTTAACCCCTTTTTCCATGGGGGATGAATTTTTAAAAACGCTGAAAAAAAATTTCTTGCTTTTTAATATAATTAACGTTTTGCAAAGTTTTAAGTTCCTGACTTAAAATAAAATTTGCACCCCAAGACAAACTTTCATCCCCTTTTCAACCCCCTGAGGGGTTAAATTTCCAAAAACGTCAAAATTAGTTTTTTTGTAATCGTCTATCATACATTTCTAAGAAGTTTCAAAGCATTTGTAATGGATTCAAACTTTCAACCCCCTTTTAACCCTGTTAGGTGACGAATTCTTGAAAACGCTAAAATTACTTTTCCTGTATTATAATAATATGCCCATTATACAAAGTTTCAAGTAACGCACTCAAAAAAAAAATTGAACTCCATACAAACTTTCAACCTCTATTTCACCTCCTTATGGGATGAATTTTCAAAAACGCTGAAATTAGTTTTCTTGTATTTCAATAATATATCTTCTTACGAAGTTTCAAATTCAATTCAATTCAATTCAATTCAAATTGCTAGCTTAAAATAAATCTTGAACTCCATACAAACTTTCATCCCCCTTTTTAACCCCCTTAGGGGTAAAATTTCTCAAATTTTTATAGCCTATAACCTGGCCGTGGATTTTTTCGACAGATTAGTAAAGTTTGCATCAAAATCCGTTCAGCCGTTTTCATTTGTAGCGCGGTCAAATAAACAGACAAACAGATAAACAGACAAACAGATAAACAGACAAAAATTCTAAAAACTGTTGGAATGTGTTCTGTTATCGATTCTAAGTATCCCCAGCCAATTTTTTTTCGAATATCTTCCATGTACAGACTTTCGACCCTCTTCCGCTTTATTATAAGTATAGATAGATAGATAGATTAAACCAGAAAATGTATACAAAATCGACATTAAAAAGATCACAAATCAACTACTAGGTGTAACGTTTAATGATAATTTTATTCCAAATTGCGAGATTTCGTAAACAAAATAAACAGTTTGGCGTTAAAAAGAAAGACGGCGCATCTTTATGACCCTCTCTTACGAGTTCAATGCTAAAGCGTGTTTCTGAAGCCGAGTTCGACTTTTGTAAAAATGGCGTAGTAGGTGACTACTACTCGGGACCTTTCAATTTCAATTTGATTTTATTTAGAGACCAACCGAGATCATTGTTGTTAGTACAAATAAAGCTTAAATATATGGTTAGTATTATCGTTTCGACTTTGTATAATAACAGTTCTTGATATCACCAGTAGGAACTTAAATAACAAGTTTTCCATAATAAAGCGAGTTTAAAAATAAAGTAAACCCTACAGCGTATTAAATTATTTAATTGAGAATGGTTGCTAACCAACTTTAGATCGTTATCCTCCTAAGTCTCAGAATCATTTCTGCAGTTTTGAATTTCACACACATCGGGACTAAGGAGGATAGAGATCCTAAACTAAATGATCATTCAAAACCAAAAACAATCAAAGAAACCTGTGATTCCAAATGCCCCCAAAATGATAGGTACTCGACATAGTATGTGGATTTTCATATTTTTCTTTTTCACAATATGACGTCTGATGATGGCCATATTGTTTAATTTTAATTATCGTAACTTTATTAGTGACACTCGGACAATTGAGACAAATCGATTGACGTAAGAATCGTCAAAATCGGGCCACGTGTTTGGTTTCTAGTGCCAAAAACGAACAAAAATAGTTATATACATGCATATTAAATATTAATAACGGGTCACTCACGTTCATTCATTCATTTTCATTTTAAGTCGAAAAACGCGAATACGCGAGTGACCCGTATGCCTGTGTCTCACGGAAATTTTGTTATTAAAATATACATGCATACATAATATAGATTGATAAAAACATTCAACTCGGCTCCCTTTCGTCACGCTGTAGTGTGTGTGTATAGGTCTCAAATTGTACAGTCTGAAAGTTATGTAGAAGTGGACATTTGACTGGACCTATTTTATTTGCTAGGTGTGCCCATCTAATTAATTTTATATGCCTTATTAGTTACTCTCTGTACAAATTGTATTACTTTTTTAAACATAACTGGTAGACAATAGATACTAATCAGCTGTACCTACCCATAGACTTCATTTCAGCTAAAATTTACTTTCATTACTCATTTATTTGAATTAAGTCCACTTGTCATTAAGGTAGGTAGGTACACAATTACACATTAATTGGTTTCAAATTTATCTTTCACTTCTCGATATCTATATTCGTAAGTAGTTACGACACCACTATATATCCACGTGGTCTTCTTTGTGCTAGCCCTTTTCGTACTCTTTTGTCTGTTAAACCGGTAACTGGGAAGGCTAACTTACATGCGCAACTACCTTGCCTAGTAAATACTTTTTTTCACATATCACAACATTTTCGCTGTAAAAACTACCAAAAGCAAACTGTTCCTTGTTTTGAAGTAGTCAAGAGAATAAATACGAAAATCACACAGGCCACAGCAAACAACTAAAGATAGTTTATCGTCCTAGATATTTGGACTGTATTTAACCATATAATGTCGAATTATTTGCTATGCTTCTAGGAAACCTGTGCTGAAATATGAAACCCACTCGGCCTACAAATGTCATAATTCCATGGTAAGCCCCTGTCGAGGCGGATTCGTTATAAGACGGCTCGCCGCCGCCGGCAAATTTATGGACCACAGAACACTCCCAATTCAAACATTTATGCAACCCTCAGAATAGACATTTGTTAATAACGGTATTTAATTTGCATTGATGTATTAGGTACCTTATATAATCGCCAAGAAACGTACAGGTTATTTAATTTCGTATTAATTATGTAATTTAATTAGTCATCAGAAAGATCTCGCGTACTTGATAGACATGCAAAGAAGAGGAAGTACAGTCAGCAATAAAATTTAGTATCAATCATTTTTAAGAAAAAAAACCGACTTCAATGGCGGATGCCGCTGAAAGTTTACTTATTGTTGATGGTGCACTCTTAGATCCCAGACAATGAAATGAAAAAGAGCATCTTTTGCCTAATTATCCTAATCCATCTTTTGCCTAATTTTGCCTAATTGCCTAATTATTATAATATTGCCTAATAATGTAGAAAAGGAGGTTTAACCACCCACTTTTCTAGTAGCATTTCGTTTTTGTAAGGGTCGCAGTTCTAACCTAACCTAACCAACTTTTCTGATAGCATTTCGTTTCTGTAAGGGTCACAGTTCTAACCTAACCTAATCCACTTTTCTAGTAGCATTTCCGGGTCCGGGTCTGGGTCCGGATCAGAGTCCGGGTCCGTGTCCGGCTGTCCGGGTCCAAGTTTGGGTCAGAGTTCGGTCCGGGTCCGGATCCGAGTTGGGGTCCATGTCCAGACCCGGGTCCGGGTCCGAGTCGGGTCCAAGTATGGGTCTGGGTCCATAAGGAAGAGAACAAATCGCCAAACGTGAACTATGTGTGATTGAAGAGTTCCAATCTGATCATCATCAGCAGTTCCACTTCATCAAATGACACTTTTTTAAATGTAAATGCTGGATTTGTTGATGAAAATACAAGAATCACAATATGTATGCCTTTCACATTTGAGGAGTTCCCTCGGTTCCTCATGGGTCTCATCATCAGAACTCGAGCTTGACAAAAATATGTCTTAAAAACTTAAGTTGCTTAACAAACATAAAGAAGAGGACAAATCGCCAAACGTAAACTATGTGTCATTAAAGAGTTCCATTCTGATCATCATCAGCAGTTCCACTTCATCAAATGTCACTTTTTAAAATGGAAATGCTGGATTTGTTGTTAAAAATACAAAAATCACTATATGTATGCCTTTCACATTTGAGGAGTTCCCTCGATTCCTCATGGATCCCATCATCAGAACTCGAGCTTGACAAAAATGTTTCTTGAAAACCTAACTTGTTTAACAAACATAACGAAGAGGACAAATCGCCAAACGTGAACTATGCGTCATTAAAGAGTTCCGTTCTGATCATCATCAGCAGTTCCACTTCATCAAATGTCACCTTTTTAAATGTAAGTGCTTGATTTCTTGATGAAAATACTATAATCATTATATGTATGCCTTTAACATTTGAGGAGTTCCCTCGATTCCTCATAGATCCCATCATCAGAACTGCGTTTTGACAAAAACGGGACCAATCTGTATGTATATACTTACAATCAAAAAAAGAATTTTCAAAATCGGTCCAGAAATGACGGAGTTATGGAGTAACAAACATTTAAAAAAAAAAACAACCGAATTGATAACCTCCTGCTTTTGAAATATTGAAGTCGGTTAAAAATAGTACATTTCGTTGCTAGTGCAGAAAGTATGTCATTACTTCACGAGTACCGAGATATCGAGTACGGGTCGAGTGAAGAATGACATTTCCGCACGTGTTTCGAACGACGTTTTTTAATACAGTTGCGAAAAAATAAGAAAAACAACAAGTAAGGAATTCGAAACTTTTATATTATCAATTCTGTAACATCATTGTAATACAGTCGAAAAATAATTAAGTTGTCCCGCCGAGTTTGTTGCCGGTCCCATATTGGGATACCCTCCTACAATTTAGGAGGGAATTAAATCTTCTCGGGTCCGTGGTGTAGGGTTGGAGCCGGCGTAGTTTTTTATCGCGTATATATATATATATATATATATCTTTACTTGAAAAATAATTGTAGTGTATAACTAGCCTTATGAACCGTTTTTGCATGTACAACCAGCCTTAAAGTTTGTAGTCTATGATTGTTCATTATTTTAGTATGTGGGTATTTTTGCACTTTGTAATTTTTCCTCAGTCACCCGTTGACCACGAACGCTGTAAAGAGTTCGAAACGTCGGGATGTATTATAAATTCAGTATACGCGATATAATCCGTTTTCATAGTTTTATTTCATGAGTAACTATCGCGGTAACCGAAGACAATATTAATAATTAAGTTGTTCAAAAATCCATTCCTGGGACAAAAGGGGCGTGGCCAAAAAGGGGCGTGACTTGTGGGCAAAGGGATGTTGCAAAAAGGGGCGTGGGTTGGGGCAAAAGGGGGCGTGGCAAAAGGGGGGCGTGGCACAAAGGGGGTGGCTTAGTGCCTGCCTGGCTGCCAGCCTGTGCGCTGGAACTCTCATATTTACCCTACTACGGTCAAAATTCAATTACAAAAGCTGGAAAAGTAAAAAGTACTAGTTTGCGAAAACCAACTTCCCGCACGCTATACACTATACAGATACGTAAAGTATGTAGCACTTTTTGAGCAACTGTATTAAGAACATATTTTGACAGTAACTCAATGTGCTAAATTGAAAAAAAATTGAAACTAAAGTATGGTAACGTTAGGTTAGCACTGGTGCATGTATTTTTTTTTTAATGTTTCATTAATCCAGCAAAGTGTATAGTTTACCTTCGTTTGTTACATGATTAGACAAATGGGTATACATTTGAAAATATTTTACATACAGTCAGGACTAATAAAAATGCGTAGGTGTATGAAGTTCTGATACAAAAGCTGTCTGTTTTCAATGCTTTTTAGTTTAAATTGATGAAAAATAAGGAACATATCGTAACAAGGTTGACAGTAAATAATCTATTATAAACCTTTAGAGTTACTACTTTTTTTATGATATAGGAGGCAAACGAGCAGACGGATCACCTGACGGTAAGCGATTACCACCGCCCATGGACACCCGCAACACCAGCGTCTTGCACCGTTTAGGAGTTGCTATACAAAACTAGTGGCCATATTTTCCGCCATCTTGGATTGTTTCAAAAAAATTTTTTTATAGGAATCTTGTCCCGAGATTCCGTGACCAAAATTTCAGCTCATTAGGAACCAAATCTAAAATTGGCCGCCTTAAATCCATTAAAAAAAATGGCGGCTTCAAAAACTACCCATGCAGGGTCCTCTATGACATTTGGTCGAGCACCCCTCCCAGTCTTACCGTTTAGGCGTGCTCTTATACAGAACCCTGGTCTTCCATCAGATCCTAAAATCTATATTTTTCTGGACCTACAAATTCAGCCCTCTATTAGCAGGCTAAATTGGCATCCAGAGATCAAATTGAAGTTGTATATTTTTTTGGAAATGTAGTTTTATCACCGCTTGTAACTTTTTACACATAAAGCCCGGCAGCTTGAACATGTCATGCTCTCTTAACCCTTAAATGCATAATGATGTATATATGCATCGTATATTATATATGTTTTTTTAAATACTATGATTTTTTTCTTTATTTTTCCCTCAATCTATACAACATGACACATCTATTTCAATTTATTAAAAAGTTATACAAAAAATCATGCATTTAAGGGTTAAAAGTCTTTGCTTACGGTGGCGTCCTGGCGTCGTTGATCGGGTCGCCACTTTCCCGAATGAAGGTTGAGGGAGACGATGGCTGAGATACGCGTCAACGGGTGAACGGGTGCTGTTTGTGGAGACCGGTCTGTTTAAGTTTACACGGGCTTTATGTTACGTCCTATGTAACTTTACTTTTGAGTGACATTAACGTGAGACACTTCATTCGGTTCTTGTCTGTCTGATTTAATTTTTTGTCTTATAATTACTTATATAACAATTCAAGGCTCAGAGACCCTTTCCACCTCTAAGGATAATTTGATGATCGTTTATTTTTATTTATTTATTTTACATATTTTATCTCTGACACTTTTACATCTCTAAACAATTTTAGTAATTGTCTGTTGTTTGTATATTTTTTATTCGTTTTCTTTTGTGTAATTCGACATTTAGACTGGATACATCTCTGACAAAGTATCTAATATTTTATTGATTCCATATTTGTAATTGTTTTTAGTAAATTTTGGTTATTTTGGTTTTGTATTGTTTGTAAAAATTGACATGTAAAAGTGCCCCTGTGGCCTATTTGCTGAATAAATGTTTGATGTTATCTGGACGACGTTCAGAATAAATATACAGGCAAAAAATAATTGAATTTTTATTGTCTTTATACTCCTCATAGATATTTTTGTCATAAAGTCAACTGTTAAAGCGAAAACTCATCGGTACGAACCGGGATGTAAACCCGCGATCCCCGGATTGAAAATCGCACGCCCGTCGCTAGGCTACCAATGCCAATGAAAATTCTCCTTCGAAGCCGATTAAAACAGCTGCTTATAGAAACTTGGTTCACTTATAGTTTGTCAATGGACTGTCTCATTTCAAACATAGACAGAGAGAATCATACTATCTTTGCCTAACACTAGTACTAGCACCCAAAAGAAAAGGATTAGTATCGTTTCTTTGTTCTTATTTACTGCCAATTTGGTTTGACCAACTATAATTAAACTTGCGCATACTTTACCTTCTTTTATTACAGATATATGAACTTCTTTCAGTCTGTACGCATAGTTTTACGAGTAGGTAGCTAGAGAGAGCTATGCGTACAGAGTACTTACTTATGTAGCTATGCGTACTTATGACTAAGGAGTAAGGTGAAAAATTGTAAACATATCTTTTACACCGACTGTACAGTACACTGAGTATACACAGTGATCCTGCGATACCAGACAAATATTATTATAATATAAATTTTAATATAATATATATGTATATTAAATGTACCTAAATAAAACAATCTCAATTTAGCAGGTTTTAGGCAAAACAACTTCATAAGTATAAGAAAAAAGACTAAGAAAACCAAAAACAAGAACAGCTAAGTTTTACTAATGAAATCTGGAATATTTTTAGATTCTTGATTGATGTAAAAACTGAGAGCTACAAAAACTTTTTAATTTTAAACTTGTCAAAATTAGACTAAGTAATAGCAAAGTACTTTCTTACAACGTAGTAAAACATTGAACAACATTACACAAATATTTATTTATTTATTTATTTATTAAATCAGAAAGAAACTAGCCAATAGAAGTGTTATTGTTAAGAGTGACTAATTACTATGTAGTGGCCAATAACTAAAGCGGTCACCCTACTTAAGTATTACTCTTATTAGCCAGGATTAGGTAGGTATAAGGGGCTTAAATGGGGCTTATACTAAGGAGCGGAAATTTTCTTAAATACGTACGTAAGTTTGTTACTGTCTACTTATCCTAGACCGGATTTTTTATTTACGTATTTAATGATGCAGGGCATGAGGGCACTGAATATTTGAGTAGCTGTCACTTAAAGTGGTAGTAAAAACTTTTTGGAAGTTAACACATTATTTTATTTATAAATGTAACATTTATGTAATAAGCTAACAAAAATACGGTAAAAACATATTTTTATTCAATTATTGTTAAATCAAGTCCTACCAAAAGAGACAAAGGTACTGTCACGGGACCATCATTCGACTTACTTACTTACTTACTTTGAACTCTAATTAAAAAAGTTTATTGGCGTAATTATAACAAAAGTTAATCTCGGGATACGAGTATTTATCTCGGCAGGACAGGGGAGGGAGTAGGTATATTTGTTTTTGTGAGTTCGTGATATTTAGGCACGGCGCTTGTTTTCGCCATCGCCCTATGACTTAGTAATCGATGGTTGGCAGTCCTCAACTGCATGTGCGTTTCTCCAGAAACTTCCTACCTCGCACAGCTAAACTGTGTAATGAACTGTCGCCTGCGGTATTTCCGGACCGATGCAACCTTCAAACCTTCAAGAAAAGAGCGTACTCCCATCTTAAATCCCGGCAACGCGCTTACAACCCCTCTGGTGTTGCGGGTGTCCATGGGAGGCGGTAATCGCTTACCATCAGGTGGTCCGTCTGCTCGTTAGCCTCCTATATCATAAAAAAACTGTGCCAATACCAAGCGGACATTGTGCCGACAGTAATCGATTTTAGCTATAAGTAATGGAAATTACCATGTTAGTAAATTGTTAACTAAGGGATGAAAGGCACCCATTTCGGACGAGGTATTTTCGCTAATAGTTTGAGTCAGTATTGTGCCTTTCACTCGATATCGCAAGTGCTGGGCACCGCGATGACGTCTAACACCTATATTCACCGCTGGCAACCCTACCAGGAAGTAGGGACTATGAGGAGTAAACCAGATCAAATCTAAAATCAAAAATGAAATAGTCTATAGTAGACTATAGTCTCGAGGCACCATTTTCGGACACGTATCTAATGAACAGTCAGACTTTGCCGCCGTAACGTGTGGCGTAAGGTTATCGGGACTCATCCAACGAAGCAGGAAACCACGTAGGCTGGTTTCCCTTAAGCTGGATATTCTCCAATTCCTATAATTTGCTTTTTTCTATATCATGACCATGTAACTTAAGCTCATAACTATTCATTCTCATCATGTCGTCTCATAACCTGATATATACGGTCGATATGGTGTTGGTGTCCCCAACCCAGCAGGCTTGCGCCGGTGTTGGTATCCCCAACCGTGTTAAGGCGTACGCAGGTAGGACTCCCCGAGCCAAGTGGGAGAAGAAGGCAATTGTTTTAAGGTACTGTGGCACCGCCATACCTGACCATGCGACCACAGAATCTGCCGACATCACCGACCGACTGAAACCCTATTAGACGCATGTAATTCACATAGGTAGATCTTATCATGCCAATTTGAACTAGTAACTCTGTTTAACCCCACGAAAGATATGGTTTTTTTTTTTTTTTAAACATACAAGTTTCGCCAAACTTGCGTTTAACGGCGAAATGGTGCACTCATTTTCAATGTTAGTACCTTAATCTAATGTGATGTCATAGATCACTAAAAACCACAGGTGGTGTGCTGAAACCCTGCAGGCTTGGCCTATCCTGCGAATGGAGCGAGAAAGCGAAGGGCGATAGAAGTTGGAACCCACGGCATAGAAAAAGAGATAAAGGTCAAAATCAAAAATCAAAATATTTTTATTCGGTAGCTTAAAAAAACACAAATACAATATCTGCGCTGGTGCCTCTTTTTGAGTGAGAAAACACTTGTGCTAAGAGAGCACCGCTCTTCCACGCGGTTAGTTAACAGTTATCTTAGAAGTATATAAAGTATATTTAACTACAATTTTTTTTTTTTTTTCAAAGGTAAGTTTCAAACATCTTTATCTCACTCCATCGCAACGCCTGTCATACTTTTGATTTACTCTAGGTGTACCACTTTACATAACTTCCCATATAGACAAGCGTTCGCGACACTCGAGTTAAACACTCTATTTTTCATTACGAATACAGGAAAGGAAAACAAAACGTATTGTGTACACAATACGTTTTGTTTTCTTTTCCTGATTACCTAACTATATATTGTATAGTATTTCTTTTGAAAATACCCTTTCAATTAACAATTTAGGTTAAATTATCGTTTTTTATGAAATCGGGAGATAATTACGGAATGGAAATTATATAACAAATCCATTTAGAACCGACATTTCATTGATGAACAACAAGCACAAAAAAAAGAAGAAAAAAAACGCACTTGGTAAGTAAAATTTCCTAGGATCGAATAGTGTGTGTAATGAGCTACTTTCAGAGCATGAAATTTTTTTTAGTGCGGTTATGATAAATTAAATAGAAATAACGTGTGTTCAAAGTGGGACCTTTGACTAGTCTTCGAAACATTTGCTGTTACAGTAAGGACAGCAGGGACAGCTGCTGAGGTGGTGGCTCTGACGAAGCGAGAGAAATACGCGGGGTTGGATGGTTATTTGTTTGTGCCTCTGACGGTTGGCGGTAGCTGCTGGTGTTCAGAGGCTAGAGATTTATTTAAGGAGGTCGGGAACCGTTTGTGCAATAGTGGCGAAATTGGGTTTTTTAAGGTATTTGCTATTATTGTAAATAAAGTAAAATGTTAGATTAAAATTGCTTATTTTACTCATTCAATTGTTATTTAATTTTTTTTAAACAGTTTCATTGGTTGAATGAGTAATGCCGTTAACTATTGGCAGTTTTAGAACGAAAAAGTAAAAAAAAAGGTTAGAGGCAATCAGATCTTATCCCTGTGATTTTGATACTTTAATTAGCAAATCATTAAATATTACAATTTAATCCGATTGAAAGTAAGTTCTAAATAAGGAACTTTAATTAAGTACGGATTATACAAAGTTGCCTTGTCTTTTTGGTTTTCTCGTATTCTATATTCAAAGCAGATTGTAACTCGGGTGAAATGAACCATCTGATATAGGTCACGTCTAGCTGTCACTTTGGTGACGAAATGTATGGGATTTGGCATTGACCGTCAGTTTCGTCCGTGGCGATTAAATACTCACAGGCCGTTAATGGTGAAAGCCCACATACGACACACGACAATGCTAAAAATACTCACTCAGAGCTATATTGCAATATGCTAGGATTGAAACTGATGGACCAGACTTTAAGCTCCACGCTGAATTTAAAATTCCGCATTGCTGAAATGCGATTGGGCCGGTCATGTCAGCCACAAGCATAGATGGTTCGGGCGGAGTACGTCACTTTCAAAGTTTGTCACTTTCTGAGTATGTCGCTTACTGAGTACGTCACTTTCTGAGTACGTCACTTTCTGAGTACGTCTCTTTCTGAGTACGTCACTTTCTGATTACGTCTCCTTCTGAGTACGTCACTTTCTGATTACGTACATCGGTGGACGTTATGCCTTTTGTAATGAGGTCCACCGCTAGACAGTTAGGAGTGTTGCTGTTTCGTACTCCGCCCGAACCCTAACGCCTGAGAGTTACACGCTTTTAGAAAATCACTGTTAGCTAGTATGAGTTACATTAAAAGCTTTAAGTGGTTTGACGCTCCCATTAGGTGGGCAAACCCATTATGGTTTCAAATTTGACACGTAGAAAACATCACACGTGACTTATAGTGCGACATAAAATAGTAGAAATAATGGATTTGTTTAATATAAATACAAATAGGCTTAAGAAATAAGATAATATTTTTTTACGACAGTTTGTAACAATGCCATTAAGATACAACAGGTTGCCCTTGGTAAAATCAAATATCAGACATGAATAGGCATCGAATACGTACTTTGGGGAACATTAATATGTACCACTAGTACTTATAAATTATTCAAATACGTATCCCAGAGATACAGGAAGTATCTTCAGGGAAATTCACCTGTGCGGCTAGATTTAACATCAAAATACGTTTTAACCCACATAATTTTCATACAAGTTTTGTGTTAGGAGAAATAAATTTATTACCCTTTATTCCTCGCCCTTATCCCATTCACAACATAAATTGTAAAATTTACGTGAGGTTATTTCCTGTACGGAAATTTTGAAAGTACCCGATAAGTAAGTCGAAAGTATATATACGATGTGGTCACATTTAAAATAGACTTCGCTCACGGAACACGTTTTTTACGTACAGTTGCTCAGAATGATCATTATTACCAAATCATGCTTAGTTTTCAAACTGCCGAAGCTACAAATTGACATGGGCAGGATAAGATCTCTATCTGACGTTTTAGGGTGTGTATTTAATGGTATTGCCGAGCAATGTGTACCTGCCTAAAGCGACTACTTTCTATGGATATGATAATGTTACTTTTACAATAGTGCTAAGCTTTTGATGAAAAATTATTTTATTTAAAATTTAACATATACATTTTATAAACTTCAAACTAAACACTATAATTATAGGCAACAAAACGGCGTGACTGCGTTGAACAGTGGCGTAGCTAGGGGGGGGGCAGGGGGGGGGGGGAAATAGGCAAAAGGCAGCAGCAGGGAAACTTTTGTCAGTCGTCACCCCTGACGAAAATTTGGTGACTGCCCCGGGCGCCATATCCTCTAGCTACGCCCCTGGCGTTGAATCGTCTGATCTTGTATGCGGAGCAAATAGGTTTAGCAATTCCGGTTTTTATAAACGAGTTTTCGCAATATGCCTTTGTTAAAACCAGTTTTAACTGCTTTTAAACTTTAAGAAGTCGGTTCGGGCTATTAGATCACGGTTAACCTATCGCGCTCCTCCTCGCTTAGCTCGTCGTCGTCAGACCTGCCTTCTGACTCTGGCAAAATGCGGCAAATACTAATTTTAACCAGTAAAGACGTTTTTTGCCTGGTTAAAACTAGTTTTAAATTATATTATTTTTTACAGTAGAATATACATGACTGAAAAATCTCTCTCATTTCTCATGAGTCATTAATATTTTGCTTACATAATAGAAGGCTTATTTTATTTTTTAGGCAGCGGTGGGACACATTAATAATACAATAAAAAAACCGGCCAAGTGCGAGTCGGACTCACACACGAAGGGTTCCGTACCATTAACTATAAAAACGGTCACCCATCCAAGTACTGACCCCGCCCGACGTTGCTTAACTTCGGTCAAAAATCACGTTTGTTGTATGGAAGCCCCACTTAAATCTCTATTTTATTCTGTTTTTAGTTGTTATAGCGGCAACCGAAATACATCATCTGTGAAAATTTCAGCTGTCTAGCTATCACTGATCACGAGATACAGCCTGGTGACAGACGGACAGACAGATGGACAGCGGAGTCTTAGTAATAGGGTCCCGTTTTTGCCCTTTGGGTACGGAACCCTGAAAAAGCATGGTAAATTGAAGCAGGTTCGCCAGCATAAACATAACGCATAAATGTTACTTGTCTGTAGCTCGCTTACATATGTGTCGTTTTCAATCAAAAGGTACCACATTGTCGCTTGCCATAAGGACGCTCTGACAGGTTATTCGTATAAAGATACAATCTAATTTCGTCCTTATGGTAAGTGACAATGTGGTCCCTTTTGATTAAAAACGTTACATATGATATGTGTGTCTAAGTCTAAGTGAGCATCCATATCTTTACATCTTCATCACGTAATTCACGTATTGACTTTGCATGGTGGAAAATAAACATCTGATTACCGACAGATTACCGGATGTAGTCTGTAGGACGTTCACTACAGCTGTATTTGTTAATACTACACATACGCACCAACACTCACCACACCTATACATCCCTACGACACATCTATTCTATTCAGACATTATAATGGCAATTTTATTAGAAATAGGCCAATTATTCATTACTATTATAACATTATAATTTCTACATTGATAGTCTGTTAGTGACCTGGGTTCTAGCAGAATTACCAGTGCTTCGCTCGAAAGAGCGGAGTGTATAACTGAGCCAGAACCCTTTTGTTTTGCTGCAACGCACACAGCAATTCTACGGTTTATTTTTTTAAGTTTTGTTTTTTATCTTAATGTTGCTTTTTTGTATCTCCTGTGTTTCTTCTGTTTTAATATGTGTGTATTGTGGCAAACGAATAAATGGTTTATCTATCTATCTATCTATCTGATTCTATATTAATTTACTTACGCATCCAAAAAGCAATATTTAATCGTTGCCGTATTTGATTTCTCTTCACGTAACTGAGGATTAACGTTTCAATGCAATCAATGGCGAGGGGATAAAATGTAAAGCGATACTCCAATTAACTTGCTCCGACTGGGCCTGCGCGTAAGTCATTAGTGACTAGCGGATACGAATAAGTAAGGGTCATGGCCATGCCATACACGATCAGAACACACAAATGTTTTCTTCTGTACCAGTAAGTAAATTAAGGATACTGAATCCATATTTTTAATTGTAGTAACAAAATCACATAGAACTAGTCCGGGCGACTTAGGGTATTAATTTTTCCGAATTTTCGGTTTTTATGTGACTGCTCGAATTCTGGTTCTCACTGGTGAAAAAATGTTATAGGTATGCCAAAAAAATTCAAATCGGCCCATATTTAGAGGTTGCATAACATCAACAAAGATTACCTCTTATATACAGCGAGGGTATATAGTCGAGGTTAGAAAGAGCAGCTATACCATCAAAGTGGAGAGTAGTGTGTTACTGAACTATCGGCATATACTTAAATAAGTTTTAAAATTAATAGTAAGCTTGGATTTTCGTCATGAGCTAAATGTTCTAATGCCGCCAGCATCCTTGGTACAATGCCTCAAGGGCCTATTTTAGATTTAAGCTAGTTATTAATTTCGTTTACGTAGTACCACTGTAATATCTTGTATGTAAATAAATGTTTTTTAATGTTCTAATTAAGATTTTTTAGTTTTTGTACCTATTTCCAAATGAAAAGTACTTTTAACGTGTTTTTGACGCAAAATGATTTTTTTTCGATTGATTTTAGTATCGGTTCATTATATTTTATTACTTGCTTTTGCCCGCGACTTCATCTGCGTGGACTTTGTAACAGCAGCTAAAGTAAGCATAGCGCCTGGAAAAATTCTCAGAGCAATCATTCAATTTGAGCATATTATGCACACAAATTAGCAGGCACTTCATTAATTATCTCAATTCCACCCCGCTTTTTACTTTCTTAAGGGATGATTTTCGGGATAAAAACTATCCTATGTCCTTCTCAGGGCCTCAACCTATCTATATGCCAAATTTTATCTAAATCGACAGACTTTCGTATTTATAATACCTATATAATCTTAGTATATTAGTATTAGTATATTATTAGTATATTAGTATGGACTTTATAAAATAGTTCATTTTCACGCAATGTATGGAGTTATCGCTCTACCTTTTCAATTTGTGCAACCCCTAAACGTTGTTCGATTCTTTTGAAATTTGGAATAGATAGTTTTTAGTTTAGGGAGACCCGATTGGTGAGTAAAGTCAGGAAAAATATCACAACTTTTTTTCCATACAAAAGTGAAACAGCCTAGGTACGGGCGTAGTTTTAGTGTGTTATAATTTGTAGGCTATTGAGAAATAAATGTCGTCAGCCAACTCCTTAATCAGTTTAATACAAATGCTATAATATTTCCATGATTTCCAGGTTTATCTTATCCAAAAATAGTAAATAATTTGATGCTGACTGTACAATATTGCCATTTCTAATAGGTTCAAATCAAATCGACATAATCCCGTGTGTGGAATGGTTTAGGCACTAAACTTTAGGAGACAGATACAAGATTGCAAAACCACTGTGTGAGCTAGCTTTTTCCGCTTACGCTACCGTCTATGAAATAAAGCATAAGCACTCTGGACTCATGCCTACTGCGTAATGCTGGCTGTAAATCGTCTCCCGAGAAATGCGGAGCATCGGTGACAATACTGGAATTAGGAATCGGCGTAAGAATGCAACGGTAGGGATAGTTTCTTAGTGGGGCGCATAGTTGTATCGCACTGACCTAGATAGAAAACCCTTTTGTTTTCCTGGCAGAATTGTTCTGATTACCGAGAAGTACTCTCAGCCTGCGTTTGTCATCAGATGTGTGTGAGCTTATGAGACAACGCGCAGTTACCTTACATAGGCGCTCCCGAATTAATTTACAATGCTTAATTTACACCATACTAAATTATCTAAAAGTTTTAGGGGTGAACACGGGTTGTTGTAGTATTAACTGGTGGAGATTGTAACACTGCTGTGAGCTCCGTGGTAAATTCGCGCTCTTCGTAAACGCTTCATAATTCATAATGCGATATCTGTGTCGTCTGTGCACCGGACAGACAGAAAGAACATGTCCGGCTCATTAGTCGGTCATATGTAAGGATAGCCTGCTAATACCTAAACTGCTAATACTAACTGCTAGTAGGGAGAATTCGTGAGTTCATTTTATAAAAAAGGCTAAAATAAAAAATAAAAATGTTTATATTTTGTCATGCATATGTCATGCCCGAATAGGTATTAAGGATGACTCACGTTAGGCCGGGCCGTGTCCGGGCCGGAGCTTCCGGCGCTTACTTTTCTATGACATGACAGGTGATCACGTGATGCTTTCCATAGAAAACGAAGCGCCGGAAGCTCCGGCCCGGACACGGCCCGGTCTAACGTGAGTCATCCTTTATAGGCCAGGAAATGAATGCTCAAAAAAAGTTATAATGGGAAATGCTTGGAACACAATTTTTGACTTCGTAACTTTGTTTGGACTAGTCAGGAGGTGAATATATCAAAAGTCCCCGGCCGTAACCCTGGTGCCGGGGGGGAGAGGGGGGTTTGAAGGTTCTTTTTTTCTGTTTTTCGATTATATTTCGGAAACTATGCATCTTCAAGTCTTTTGATATTTTGTATAAGTAGTTTTTGAGATACAGCAAGCTCTTGAGAGTTTATTTGGGGCTCTCAAAATTATCAGCCGGGCTAGCACATGATTGGCGCGAGAGTATATCGCCGTGACATAGACTACCCGTCCCCCTTTAATTCATACAGTTAGTAAAAGACGGGTAGTCTATCCCGCGGCGAGATACTGTCGCGCCAATCATGTGCTCGGCCCTCGGCCTACAGTGAAGCTGCTAGACCGTGTTTGGTATCGTTTTCGTATAAATCGGAAAATAAAAATAAGGAAAAAAGTGTCCGAAAAAAAATATCAGTTTTGTGACTAAGTATTTTATGAACCGTCACTAAACTGATACCTACCCAAAACTTGTATGAAAATCTGGGACCATTTTTTTCATTTTGTCTTATTCAACAGTTTTTTTTTTCTGAAAACTCCCATAAGCCTTGTGATATTTATCCTTGTGATTTCAATATTGGAAGGAGAGTTGCAAGCTACGTAGGCAAATATTGAAATATCATAGCATTAACATTATTTATTTTAATTATTGAAAAAGCTTCAAATTCCAATTCATATCCCCCCGCCAAGTCGAGCAAAACGAAGAGGCACGGGCATACCATCCCTTTCTCGAAGCCATTCAGGCCATTTTCAAACTGTAGCTTTGTGCTGGCTAAAGCTAGAACCTTGAATTTTCAGTGATATATAGGGCATATAAATATATTTATAGCGATTGCCAAGTCATTATAGGTATATATTAAAAAATAAAGATATCTAATCTAATATTGATACGGTTTTAACACCCCTTGGCACAGACTAAAATAACCGACTTGGTTTTACATTACATCTCAAAACTTTTTTGTAAATAGTAGAAGAATTGCGATGCGAGACTTGCATCTTTTTAGATGCAATGTTTTTGATGGGATTTACATTTTATGAAAAGTTTTTTAATTTTATTTTAACAACACATACCTACGAAAGAACTTGGTTTCATTTGCAAGAATGTAATACAGTGAAATCTCGGTAATCGCGGTAGCGGCCCGGCCGGCGAACGCAAGATAAAGTTAAATTTCAGTTCGATAAAAGTGAAACACAGAACCCTGTAATATATGGATTATTACTTAGTGCAAAAAAAACATGTATGATCGACACTGTGGATCAACGCGTTACTTGGATGGACAATTTTGTGTTTTTCATACAATTGTTAGGAATCTCACGAACCCGCCGCCTAGAAGCCGCTCTCATACAATCGAAGTTGCGCGCTCATTTTATAACCGCATGCTTAAATTACATGAAACTTGGCATGAACAAGAACATTTACTAAACATATATCTAAGTCTGGTACTAGTTTTCGTTGAAATAATTGCAACTTGTCATGTCAGCCGATAGACGTCCACTGCTGGACATAGGCCTCCCCCAAGGCTCGCTACTCCGACCGATCCTGTGCCGCTCGCATCCACCGAATTCCCGCGACCTTCACCAGGTCGTCGCTCCACCTCGTAAAATAAACAACTTGCAACTTATAAAATATTTATTTTCAAATAATTATTTACAAGATAAATTAAAAACATTAAAAACCTAAAGTTGCATGGGGCATCGTCCCCAGGACGCTTGCAGCGTTTCCCCGCTGGATTGCCAGACTTAGCCGCTGAGCGAAATATTCGCCCGCTAGAAAGTCGCCAGACACCCAGACAAGTTTATTTGAAATTTCTTTCACAACTTGTCTGGTGTCTGATGACCATGGCCCAAAGGTTTCGACTGCAAGCGCCGCAAATATGTAATTGTCTTTTAAAAATGCATATTTGCGGCGCTTGTTAATTTGGGTGTCTTCTGCAGCCGTCCCCGGTTTCCGGGCCGAGCGCTGGACGTGGGATGGAGCCAAAGTATCCACGCAGGTCACATCCCACGCCAAGGATCGCCCCAAAAACCAAGGCACAAGCGAGCATCCGTCGGGTCGTTTCCCATCCGCCGCTGACAAGCCAGCTGGTTCGAGGGTTGCCGGTATGTAAACTGTGCCGAGAGCTCTGCGGATCAGATCATTGAGCGCCGCGTGCCGGGGTGTGGTTCACAGGTCTTTAGCCTATTGTTAAGAACAAAACCGGGAATCTGGGATCAGCCAGCAATTATCGTCCAATATCTCTAGGTACAGTGGTCGGTAAAGTGTTTGATAGGCCGCTGCAACCTTTGATTCAGGAGGGGTGTATTATAGATGACGCTCAGTTTGGTTTTTGTCCTGGTCTCTCAACTGATTCAGCCATAATGAGCCTAAAGCACACTGTCAACTACTACACTACACGTGAAACATCAGTGTATGCATGTTTTCTCCTTTGACTTGGTAAATTATAACTTACTATGGAGTAAACTTAGGAACACTACAGTTCCTACGGAGGTCACCAATCTGTTGAGATACTGGTTAGAATGCGGTGTTCGCCAGGGGGGAATAACCTCTCCGGACCTTTTCAACCTCTATGTGAATGACCTGATTGTGGGGTTGAGGAGCACCAGAGTCGGATGTCACATAGGTGGCGTCTGCGTTAATAGTTTAAGCTATGCGGATGACATGGTGCTCCTCAGCCCCTCGGCTGGGGGCCTCAGGAGGTTGCTTCATTTCTGTGAGAAATATGCGATTTCTCACGGAATGAAGTATAATGGCTCTAAAACTGAATACCTTGTATTTAAGGCAGGAAAGGGTCCGGAGAGGATACTGGACGTATTTTTAAACGGGTTACCTGTTCGAAGGGTGCAGCAGTTTAAATACCTCGGACATATTATAACCGCAAACTTGAAGGACGACAAAGACATCGAGCGAGAGAGAAGAGCCTTATCAGTGAGGTGCAACATGCTCGCGCGCAGGTTTGGCAGATGCTCCGACGAGGTCAAAGTGACGCTCTTTAGAGCATTCTGTCAAAGCTTCTACACAGGGCAACTTTGGACCAACTTCACCAGGAAAGCAATTAACACCCTAAGGGTTCAATATAAGGACGCCTTCAGAATCCTGATGAAGTTGTCAAGGTGGTGTAGTGCGTCGAGTATGTTTGCGGAGGCTCGTGTCCCCGATTTCTTTGCCGTAATTCGGTCGAGAGTGGCGTCCTTTTGGAGTAGGATGCGCAGCACTGAAAACTGTATCCTTGCCGTAATTAGTGAGGATTTGCAAAGTCCAATTTGTAGGTTTTGGCTGTCTCTGCATCAAGATGCGAACCGGAAGTAGTAGGTTATTTTATTTTATTTTAAATTGTAATTTTAAATATATAATTATTGATCTTTAACTGTTATTTCTACTTTTAACTTTTTACACTTGTCTCATCTTATAGGTAATTCTGTGTTTTATATGGGTGCTTGTCTGAAATAAAATCAATTTATTTTATTTTTATTTTATTTTATTTTAGCCCCAGCCTGAGGCATAAGGCTACACGATGTGCGGCCGGGTCCAAAAGAGATCCTATGTTCCGCGACGGCAAAGCGTGTAACCAATGTCCCGACTCTGGCTCAGAAATAATTGTTACACAAAGCAAAATAGAGCGAGTAAATGTTTTGTATGTAAGTAAAACTTATTCTCGCTGTAATTTTTTGTAAATCGGAACTGTCAAATTTTTGTTCTGACAGGCCGATATCGTCCGGCGGACTGATAATCAGTAGTCCCCTTTAAAGATTTTTTGTTTTTAAACAGGCCATTTTCGTGTCGATCCACTGTGCAGTAGCGTCGATCGACAGCAAATCAGCTCGAAGCAGTTTTTTTTTAGTGGCCGTAGCCAAAGCATTATACATGGTTCATGTTCCTCGCGCGGCAAGCAATTGGAATATATAACCCTTGCATTCATCGGATAAAACAACGCGCCAAAGTTATCTGCCTCACTCTAATAGTTTACAGATAGGAATACATACTAGCTCAGGTAAGAAAGCACATCAAATATTTTATGTAGGTACGTACTTCATAACAATCAGTCATTTATATAATATATATTCTCATTTCTTTTATTAATTTTATTTTCTTTTCCTTTTTTAAGAATTTGATATGTTTACTGAAAGTATTTGTATCATTTGATGTACAATCAGCAGCAGAAAAGGCCCCCCTGCATACAAAGTTCTGTAAATTAGTATGGACGTGGGGTACCTTTTCTCTGCAGCTGACTGTACATATATATTTTTAAATCATATTTATATAAAGAAAAGTACCTTACTGTATGTAATTGCATGAATTCTATAGTAATTTAAATTGTATTTTTTCTTATGTACTCTATTATAAATTAAATGAGTATGAGTATGAGTAATGCATGTTAATTATAAGATGTAAATGTTTTGAAAAGATGTGTCCCGCCAAGTTTGTATATGGGAATATTGGGATACCCTCCTCAAATTGAGGGGGGATATAAATCATCTCGATGCAGAGCTGTAGGGTTAGAGCCGGCGTAGCTTTATTTGACTTTCATAGGCGCATTGTAATATGCCTATTGAATAATAAACTATCTTTATTTTTAAGTACGCATGTCTACAGTAAATTTGTATCAAGCAGAAACGTCTGCAAACGATGTTATTAAGCTTAGAAACAAATTAAAGCTGGAAAAATTCACTGTCTTGGGTGGGACTTACCCAATACAGCGGGCAGACGTTTTTGATTGATACATAATTTATTTAGTTTGGGATAGCGCATCATTACTGGTGAATTTACAATATTTTCGATACCAAATCACTACAATTCAAATTATATAATTTTTAAGAAAAAAAAAACAACTTCAATGGGGGATGCCGTTGAGAGGTTACTTATTGTTGATGGTGCACTCCAGACAATGAAATGAAAAAGACAGCACCGTTTGCCTAACTAAAAGGAGGTAAAACCACCCACTTTTCTAGT
Organism: Cydia strobilella; assembly: GCF_947568885.1. NCBI lineage: Eukaryota > Metazoa > Arthropoda > Insecta > Lepidoptera > Tortricidae > Cydia > Cydia strobilella. Next base: position 11,058,365 of record NC_086048.1, read on the forward strand.
AGCATTTCGTTTCTGTAAGGGTCACAGTTCTAACCTAACCTAACCCAATATTCTGATAGCATTTCGTTTCTGTAAGGGTCACAGTTCTAACCTAACCTAACCCACTTTTCTGATAGCAGTTCGGTTCTGTGAGGATCGCAGTTCAAAAAAGTTCCACTTCATCAAATGTCACTTTTTTATGTAAATGCTGGGATTTGTTGATGAAAATACTAAAATCACTATATGTATGCCTTTTTTTTGAGGAGTTCACTCGATTCCTCATGGATCCCATCATCAGAACTGCGTTTTGACAAAAACGGGACCAGTCTGTATGTATATACTTACAATCAAAAAAAGAATTTTCAAAATCGGTCCAGAAATGACGGAGTTATGGAGTAACAAACATAAAAAAACCGAATTGAGCACCTCCTCCTTTTGAAATCTTGAAGTCGGTTAAAAATATGACTTGAAACTCCGGTAGCCGTTTAAGGGTCTCCGGCAAGTTCGGTTCTCCATACAAACGTAGTTCCGCTCTCATTTTAAAACGACTAGATAGATTGCTCTAAAAGTTTGTACTTACAATGAGATAAGGTATCTGTAATTAGTTTATGTAGTTTCAGATACCATAGTTATAAAAATACAGCGAATTTAAGTTTTTAATACAAAACCTGTTTTTACTTTATTTCGTTTGTTTTATAAACTGGAGCTATTTATATAAACTAATTTCAGACCTTATGTCATTGTATGTGCAAAGTTTCATTACAATCCAACACGTAGTTTTAAAATGAGAGCGGAACTACGTTTGTATGAGAAGGTGCAATTCGGCCGAGCTTGCCGGGGACTCTTAAAAAGTATAACATACTTACGGTAGATGTCGCTTGGACTTCCCTAAGGCATAAATGTTCGCTGTATTGGATAGGGTCTTGGTAGTTCAGATGGAAGGGCACCGGGCTAGCGATCCGGTGGTCGCGGGTTCAAGTCTCACAAAAGGACCCCAGGAAAGGAAGGAAAAGGAGTTTGCACCTCCCGCAAAAGGAGCAAAGCTCATCCTCACTTCTTAGATATGTACATGGCGCACCAAGAATAAGCGGGCATCTCTCTCGTTTCTTCCCAGAGTGTTAAATGAGTTGCCTCCTGATGAGTTATTTGCGCTACGACATGGGCTTATTCAAGAAGACGGTTTTTGATTCTCAAGGGTCGGCAACGCTTAAGTGGCTCCTGTGATGATGCTTTTGCCCATGGGCGACGATGACCGCTTCCCATCAGGCGGCTCGTCTAATCGTATGCTGACAATCATATAAAAAAAAAGTTTGAATTGGCCTCAGTCGGGAAGAAATTTAAGTTCCACACGCTATTTCCATGTATATGAATCAAACACGTGTCTGAATATACTATGTATCTAAATTCTGATGATTCTTTGGACTTAGACCCTAATCTGCTATACAAATGCGATTGGCTACCAAAGTCAGTAGGACGCGGGACGGTCGGGTGGCCGAAGCCAAGTAGAAATTACTGAAATTATCTGCTATACACGGTGTTTCCTGTAACAGGAGCAATAAATTAAACTGGAGGCTGTACGCCACAAACTTACTTTTCAGTAGTGTAAATTTCATTCGATAGCGTGACGTATGGGATTTTGAGTTTTCAAAACGTCCCGCTTGGCGCGCTGTTTAAAATCCCATACAAACATAGACATAACGCAAACGCGAACGCTCGTCAGTTCAGTTCAGTTGCGTTACTTACGAAAAAATTGGTTGTCCTTTTGATGTGAAGTCTACTGTAAAAGTAGAAATATTTCGTTTGAATGAAAATAAGCATAACACGAGTATGTTATTTGCGTACTGCGTACTTAGGGTACTGTTTGTGTGTAGTAGGTAAGTATGCGGAATAAGAAGGCTGTTCACTGTTCAGCTTATTTTTCAAATATTTACAATGCATGTGCTCGAAAAGTGCGTTTCCTACGGAGCCATATCATGCGGAAAGTACTACTTTTCCGCACTAGTGCTTTTTGTTTTCAATTTTTTTTACAGTACATATGGTGCTACTTTCTCGCACTAGAGCGGAAAAGAGCACTTTTCCGCACGAGTGCTTTTTGTTTTCAATTTTTTAATAATTAAACTTATTTGCCATTATATGTTTTTTTTATTTACTCTCACAATGCATAGTAAAACATTGTATGATACACGTGCGTAAAGATGATTTCCGCACTTGTTGCATAAATAGCTATTCTAACATTATGTTAGATAATAATTTTATAGGTATATGTATGTATCTAGATTACTATTTGCTACACTATCGCAGTGGGCAACTTTTATGATAGCTGTACCTTTATTATAAATAAATAAAAATGTTCTTCTATAAAAATAATAAGCGTGCAAAACATAATTTACCTCAATTTTTGTTAAACAGAACACTGGCATACAGAAAATGTTGATGGGTATATATGATAGAACAATGTATTTTTCATTTCTCATGCTCTGAAAGAGGGTCATTGTTGTTTTAAAAGGTGCGCAGAAAATGATACGTGTCTGCACTAGAGCATTTTACGTTCGAAGTACGATATTTTTAATTTTTTTACGATAAGCAATTGAAATTTGAGTTTAAATGGATTTGTTATACAATTTCCATTGTGATACTTGACTCTCCATTCCATAAATAACGATACTTTTGCCTGAATTTTTAATTGAAAGTTCCCTCAATAAATACTATAAAAATGTATTATTCATGTTTTTGAAAAAACACATGCATTTTACTTTCCTCGTATTCGAAATGAAAAGTAGAGTGTTTAACTCGGGTGAAAGGCATCATTTCTGCCTCGGACTATTGGCGCTCTCACTGCGTTCGAGCGCCAAGACTCCTCGGCAGAAATGAGTGCCTTTCATCCCTTGGTTAACAATCTACTATTTTTGCATCGCTATAACCTTTCTAGACTTTTTATGCTGATTCTAATCTGATTCTGATTCACTTGATAGGTACCTAAATTGTGAAAATCGTAACGTACGCTAAGGAATTTCATTCCAATTTTTTTATAGTTTTTAAGGTTTTATTTGGCTTCCGCCATGTTGCGGATTTTCATGGTATATCTAAGTACTAATTTATTTTATTGGCAACGAGTATTCTTTAACAAACGTTGAGTCATTTAATATCACAAGAAGAAAAATCGCAATTAAATATATACGATTTTACCACAACATAAAAAAAGACGCAAGAAATACTATTTTGTATACGAACAAATATTATATCCAAAAAACCGGCCAAGTGCGAGTCGGACTTGCGTTCCAAGGGTTCCGTACATTACACAATTTAAACAATGTATTTTTTATGTGAAACGTGAGTGAAATGTTTTAAAAAAACCCGTAGGGGTCGGATCAAAAACTAAGTAATTAAACCCGACTCACGCTTGACTGCACTTTTCTAATAGGTTTTCCTGTAATCTATAGGTAAAGATCTATTTTGCGTTTTTTTTTTTTATGTTTGTTACTGCATAACTCCGTCATTTCTGGCCCGATTTTGAAAATTCTTTTTTTGATTGTAAGTATATACATACATATTGGTCCCGTTTTTGTCAAAAAGCAGTTCTGATGATGGGATCCATGAGGAATCGAGGGAACTCCTCAAATGTTAAAGGCATACATATAGTGATTTTAGTATTTTCATCAATGAATCAAGCACTTACATTTAAAAAAGTGACATTTGATGAAGTGGAACTGCTGCTGATGATCAGAACGGAACTCTTCAATGACGCATAGTTCACGTTTGGCGATTTGTCCTCTTCGTTATGTTTGTTCAGCAAGTTAGGTTTTCAAGAAACATTTTTGTCAAGCTTGAGTTCTGATGATGGGATCCATGAGGAATCGAGGGAACTCCTCAAGACATACATATAGTGATTTTTGTATTTTTATCAACAAATCCAGCATTTCCATTTTAAAAAGTGACATTTCATGAAGTGGAACTGCTGATGATGATCAGAATGGAACTCTTCAATGACACATAGTTCACGTTTGGCGATTTGTTCTCGTCCTTATGGACCCAGACCCAAACTTGGACCCGGACTCGGACCCGGACCCGGGTCTGGACATGGACCCCAACTCGGACCCGGACCCGGACCGAACTCTGACCCAAACTTGGACCCGGACAGCCGGACACGGACCCAGACTCGGATCCGGACCCAGACCCGGACCCGGAAATGCTACTAGAAAAGTGGGTTAGGTGGGTGGTTGGTTTTTGAACTGCGATTCTTACAGAACAGAACTGCTATCAGAAAAGTAGGTTAGGTTAGAGCTGTGACCCTTACAGAAACGAAATGCTATCAGAAAAGTAGGTTAGGTTAGGTTAGAACTGCGACCCTTACAAAAACGAAATGCTACTAGAAAAGTGGGTGGTTTACCTCCTTTTCTACATAATTAGGCAAAAGATGCTGTCTTTTTCATTTCATTATCTGGAATCTAAGAGTGCACCATCAACAATAAGTGAACTTTCAGCGGCATCCCCCATTGAAGTCGGTTTTTTTTTTCTTATAAATTATTTGCCTATTTTCTTGAATAACTTCTAAATTGTTTATCCTAAAATTATAAAAAATATATATATTTAAGATTCTCACAATGAGCTCTTTCATTTTATATGTAACACGATATAGTTTGAAAAATTTCACATTTACCCCCCAAAAAGTGTTTAAATTTCATTTGTTTACGTTACATGTTCGTCTTTGGGTCACAAACTTAGATATGTATACCAAATTTCAACTTAATTAGTCCAGTAGTTTCGGAGAAAATAGGCTGTGACAGACGGACAGACAGACAGACGCACGAGTGATCCTATAAGGGTTCCGTTTTTTCCTTTTGAGGTACGGAACCCTAAAAACCGGTCAAACGCGAGTTCATTTAACTCGCGCCCCGAGGGTTCCGTACATAAACTTTCAATTATCTCATGTAACTATTGGCACAGTGCATTATATAATCTGTGACCGTGCCAAGTGCATGGTAGGGGTAAGTAGCGATCGTAGCATATTGCCATAATGTAAGCTTTTTGTAGCCACACTATCTTAGGACCAAATGGTATCTTGTCAGGCTTTTACAAAATTATTAATTATTATTTATTATTATTATTTATTTATTATAATATTTATTATTTATTATTATTATTTATTGAGATAACCTAATTACTTGATATTAGAGCGTTTTCACATTTCCGATCCGATATCGGATGTCGGAAGGAAGTAAACTGTAGATAACTATGTCTCTCTGTATTTATTTATGCATTTAATAAGTCATTATTACTAAAACACTATAAATAACGCTAAAAAGGTGGACTTATTGCCAATGGCTCTCTCCTGCAACCGTTTTTGTCATAGGCGCCTTCCGACATCCGATATCGGAAAGGCGCTTCCGATAAATTCAGCCATGTTGGAGTCCCCCATCAGCTGTCGGACCGATAATATTTGTTTGTGTGCGTATGTGTAGGCATAATGTTTGTTGTAGTGTGCGTGACCGCTAAAGACGGCGGCCGGGCGCGCCCCCGCGGCCTGACTACGGGGATGTAGGTGCCTACATCCGATATCGGATCGGACAATGTGAAAACGCTCTTATTTTGAGAGCTATTTGAGTGAAATTTTTATTTAGATAGATAGATAAGATACATAATTTATTTGTCAATATGGGTTACAAAGAGGTCTTTAAACTAATTTACAATATGTAAGTACATTAGGATCTCCACATTGTGCCTACAAACTGACATACAAATTTAATTAAACTAGCCTAAGTCCATGCATATTATGTTTACTTATCTAATAAGGAACTCGCCCACATTGTAGAAATATTTCCCACACAGCCAAGCTTTCATCATTTTCTTAAATGTTGTATTTTTTCCCCTTTAAATTCATCCGGTAACTTATTATAAATTGCAATGCACATGATGTATGAATTTTTAGATGCTAATTCTAGTTTTGTAGCTGGTTTGTGTAATTTGTGTTTGTATTGTTGTCTAACATTACGAGAGCTCATTTGTTGTTGTGCTTCTATGAATTCATCTTTATATTAATGAACAAACATCCTCAAGAATAAAAATATAGTGCTGTATGAAGAAAAGCCGACACGATGCACTTCGGTCTAAATTAAAAACAGCCCTGTCACCGCTTTTGAGCCAAACATATTTGATTTATTAGTGTACAATTACCCCAAATGACTAAACCATACCTTATTGTTGATTATTCGCGTCTTCTAACGTATTCGCCCAAACCGATTACATTTGTATATGGTTTGCACTAATATGAGTGAAAAAAGTGACGGCATATACTATTCTAGCCTATATAAATAGGCATTCGAAAACTAATATGCGTAGAAGAAACCCTAAACTATCTAAAAGCGCTGAAATTAATTACCCGATAAACTTTTCGGGTCGTTGACTTAACCACAAACCGGAAATTGTCTGAGGCGCCCTCAACATTTGACTCAATTAATTTTACTATACGCTTACCCGGGTTTATTTCATTTCATGTAGACATATAAACGTAGCCCTCACTCAACGTCATTTCACGATGATCGAATGCGCTACGTTAATATCAAACTAATATAAATAAATAACTGTTCAGGGGGCCTTATATGTCAATCGTTTATAGAGAACGTCAATCGAAACTCAACCCATTCAGCGCTAAAGACAACAGTACGTTATCAATTATCACACGTTGTCGTTTTGCCTCTACGAAGCATTTCCGCTACATACCGGGAAACCCATGTTATCGGCTACGACGTAGTGCTACGAGCGTAGCTCAGCGGTGAATGTGTTAAATATGTATGATAAGTCACGTGATTTTTCGTAGCATCTGTCATCCCGATACATTTTTTCTTTTCGTCGATGTACGATTGCCGTCTTGTCTGGGCCCCATGGGGGGCCAAAGTGACGACAGTTTATAGAAAACGCTAATCGATAAAAACTTGATAGAAATGATGACGTGACTTTTCGTCGCTACTGTCATCCCGATACATTTTTTTTAACTCATTAAGAGTCCCCGGCAAGCTCGACCGAATTTCACCTTCCCATACAAACGGAGTTTCGATCTCATTTTAAAACTAAGTGTTGGATTGTAATAAAATTGCACATACAATGACATTAGGTAAATCTAGGTCTGTAATAAGTTTAAAACTTTAGTATATAAAACAAACGAGATAGAGCAAAAACAAGTTTTATCTGACCTATCTGTATCTGAACCAACATAAACTAATTACAGACCTAGATATACCTTATCCTATTGCAAGTACAAAGTTTCAGAGCAATCTAGCTAGTCGTTTTAAAATGAGAGCGTAACTATTTGTATAGAGTATAGAGAACCGAGCTTGCCGGGGACTCTTAATAGCCGATTGGCGTTTGTCGAAAAACGATATTTTCATCTTGATTACGGTCCCAGTACGGCTTCTGTACAAACTTTACTTATAATTCTACCTCCGTGGAATATAATTATGTTAAAAATAATGAGCTCCTTCCTTCCTTCCCGTAAAGGGGCCCACCCATTATCAGTCCGCCGGACGATATCAGCCTGTCAGTTAGAACAAAAATTTGACAGTTCCGAACAACTGACAGGCGGACTGGTAATGGGTGAGCCCCTTGAGACGCGTAAGCGTATCGAATCCGAACGAATACGAACAAGTTAAAACAAGTCCGCACACGAAACGTAGTCGTAGCGTAGCGTATGAGATTTCTATCGTAATTACGAGAGCCGTAGCGTAATGCTGGCGTAAAACTTTTTATGCAAACAGTATCTTCGTAATTAATTAACAAGGTGATAAAATGTAAAATTAAGATCGTCGATACATCCGCCGAAGACATCTGACGCCAGTGACGCCATGATTTTAACAAATAAGATTTCACTATTAAAACTATTACGCTTACGCGCGCAGAACTCTACGCGCCACATACTCGTAATGTGTTAACGATACGCTTACGCAGCGTACTACGTAGGCGAACAACACGCAAACGCGAAGCGAAGCGATGCGGCGCGGGGTGAATCAATCCTTTGATACCTATAGAAGTGTCCTACGTGGGCGATCTCGTTGCGAACGCGAACGCCGTGGGTCCGCCGCGCCGCGCCGCTTCACTTCGCGTTTACGAGTTGTTCGCTTACGTAAGACGCAGCGCAGCGCTACGTTCTCTTATTTACGTTACGATGCCGTGTGCTATAATGCCGATGCCGTATGATACGTGTGCTGACTGCTGAGGGCCTAAGTTTTGCGTTTTCTAAGTAACGGAACTGTTTTATATACAGTATAGATTGCTGTTAAGGCTAGGTAAACTGGTGCGAATACATTTGTTCATAAAGGATTTGTTTGCTCGGTAACACTGTTTGCGACCAATCACCTTGGTTACGACTACTGCCTTTATCGCGATTACGATCCCTTTATGAAAATGGAAAGATGTCCTTATTTTACATGCGTATTATGTAACAAGATTTTTCTACAACTTATATGAGATATAGTTTTATTGTTGCGGTGCACGAACATTTCACAGGCAACATTCGTTACGCAATTGTGGGTATTTTTCTGTTAATAATGATTCTACTTATTTCACACCTAAGTTCGTAACCTACTTACTTACTTGGTTGGCGCTATTAAAATGCCCAAAATGCTCTTAGCCTTCGACACAAGAGCACGGCAACAACAACAACAACAAACAACAACAACAATTAAACAGCAACAACAGTTTAAATTCGATTAAATTCGACAAGAGCACGTCTTTTTGCCCGACCCTGCGCAGATTCACGCCATATTTCATTGACACCGAGCTCACGGAGATCTACCTCCACTCTGTCCGCCCACCGACACTTAGGACGACCTACAGACGGCGTCCGTCTGGCATCGAAAGTTCATAAACCACGCACATTCAAACAAACTGATCAACGTTAAACGGCACATATTAAATCACATTTAAAATCGGGTCTATCGCGAATCTATTTTGTTACCTTTATTAAATAAATTTTACCGACGTTCAAACGGCAGCTTTAAATGAATTTGACAAACGGTTTGCCGGCAGTTATTATATTATACCTATATTAGTTGTACATGGTTTACGTCTACTTTTAATCTTGTACGTTAAAAATTAGCTTACCACACACAGAATATTCCGGTTACCCAATTTATTGATATAATGATTTGGTCCACTATGAAAAATAAGTATTTATGTTAGAAAAGTTTATAAGCCAGCAGGCCTGTATTCACGATGTTTGCCGAGCTTACCGCCACAGATGGACCAGTAAAGTAAAGGAGTCGACATCGACACTTTACAGTAATGGGTTCACGCACAAAGTATTGCTCACACTTAACTTTCTAACAAGTTAAAAACATCGGTGATAAAAATACCCACAATGTTGATACTCCCGAAAGCTTTTTTGCCGGGAGTTGCAGGCGTCCATAGGCTCGGTGACCGCTTACTTTACCTTTCGCGTCGTCGTTACTACGAATTTTTGCATCTCACTTTATTCTCACTGAGGTCAAGTTATAAATATGGCCGACCAGTCGGACAGCTCATTTCGTTGCCGGACTCCAGACCGTCAATATCTCCAACACCTCCTGATGATGCCTCGTAGAGGCGAAACACGTGTCGAGTTTTGTACTTTTGGTGGTGGTTTGTTATATATTTATTTTGTGGGAACATTAATTGCATGCAAAAAACGCATGTAACGGGTTAGCACTGATTGACTAGCACATTACTATTAATCGCAGTATAATACCGATGTCGAGGTCGAGCTATAAATATTAAGAAGTCCAGACATTTTTGTTTCTGAATTAAGGAGTTGAGCCGGGTGCAAAAGAGTCAAAAGGGTCGAGAGGTACTCAGGCTACAGACAACCTATCAAAGTCCGCAGTGTGAAACAACAAAAGTGTTTTCACATCACCTATTCGAAAAGGGAACTTTTCTTCCCTGCTAGGAGGGATCAAAGTGGCACTTTTCTGTTCAAGGACATTTTGTTGCCAGTATGAAATATTGACACAAAGACATATGAAATTAGTATGCATATAATCGATTACAATTTCTTTATAATCGATTACGTGCATACAATTTTTCTAACTTAAATAATATTTTGTTGTAATTGTAAACAATAAATGTAATTAGCGTATTTTAAATTAATTAATAGCATATTTAAATTAAGTAAATTAATTAATTGGCGTAATATTTACAAAGAAACGTAAAAAAACATTAGTTTAATAATTTAATTTTTTTTGACATTTTAGGTCTCCTTAAACGCAGCCATACTTGTCTATGCAATTTAAAGTTTATATTTAAAAAGTTTTGTACAAATATTTCACAAAGCATAATTATGCGGTTCTGTATTGAGTATAAATTTGTAAATACTTAGTTTAAATCAATAACTTTATAATAATAAATATAAGTGATATCAGTCTTCATAGTGTTCTTCCAAAGATTTGGTTCAAAGGGGTAAGAGCTAATTTGTTACCAGAAAAATCTACAAAAATAATGTACTTGATTTTCATTGTATCATTTTAGGTGTTTGCTGCTGTCTGAAAAGATATTAGGTACATAATTATGAGCTGAAAATATCGATACGGACAAAGTGCCAGAAGTATGTACCTATACTAAGGTCGTGTATACATATTTTTGGCACTTTGTCCGTATCGATCTTTGCTTCAATATAACAACGCTTTCAGAGTACTGATGGGGCTGCCCAAATTCTGTAGTGCATCGAGGATGTTCGCGGAGGCGCGAGTAGACTGCTTCTACACCACCATTCGCAAGCGAGCTACATCCCTTGTGCGCAGAGTGAGGGCCAGCTCCAACAGCATTCTGAGAATGTTAGCAGACAGTATTGATTGCCTGTATCTGAATAACTGCTGCTTGATACACGCACGCAGTAATAAATAAATAAATAAATAAATGTATAGTTATAGTTATTAAGGATAGTAATGTATATAGTTCTAACACTTAGATAAGATTATTTAAACTTAAGGTAATTACTAACCCAATGATCCCCGATGGTCTTAAATAAAGAATTTTATTTATTATTTATATTTATTTGCTTAAAATAATAATGTTTTGAAACCTAATATATGTATGTAATTTCCTCATAGGTGATGTGAAAAGCAGTATGTGTCACATGGTAGCAAAATTATTTTCACCTTGGGCGTTAACACTTGAATTCCTCACTACGCTCAGGATTCTATGTTAGAATCCCTCGCTACGCTCAGGATTCTATTATAGAATCCCTCGCTTCGTTTAGGATTCAATTGTACGCCCTCGCCGTAAATATGTCATTTTGCTCCCTTGTGACACAATCTACTATTTTCTCCATGTAATCCCTCCCTTTCAGTGATATCACCTCACCAAAAACATTCCTCGCTAGCGCATCTAAGGTAATCCTTAACGCCTCGTACGGGAATACGGCAAAAGTTTTTTGAGCACGTTTTTGTCTTTAGGTGTGAGCTAGAGAGCTAAAACCTACCTTTGCACCGACTAGAATAGAACAAAGTGAGGTAGTGTCATTATAAACGGCACGGTTTCATAGAAATTTGACATTAATGATGACATTGCCACACTTTTGTCATTGCAAATGCCATGCAGAGTTAGTTCGGTCGGACTGTACGCAGTTTTAAAAACCGGACAAGTGCGAATCGGACTCGCCCCTCGAGGGTTCCTTACTTTTTAGTATATTTTGTTATAGAGGCAACGAAAATACGTCATCTGTGAAAATTTCAACTGTCTAGCTATCACGGTTAATGAGATACAGCCTGGTGACAGAAAGACAGACAGACAGACAGACAGAGGAGTCTTAGTATAATAATATGGTATATGGTCCCGTTTTTACCCTTTGGGTACGGAACCCTAAAAACGGTTTATCTCTACTTATTACACAAGTTACAATGGGTTGTATTAGCGCTCGACCTGTCTAGGCTAGACAATAACAAGCCAGCCTGCTCTAGTGATCAAACAGCTACTCTCACTAAGTGAGCGAAACGAGATTATTTTCAAAAGCCCCCGAGTTATTGGATGTTTTTGGAAGATTGCCGTCGCTAGCCTTGTTATTTTAACATTTTACCCGTTTTTGGGTTCAGTTCACAAGTAAATCATTTGTAAAACATGTTCTCCATTACGTGGGACTATCAGCAAGTAATATTTTATCAATTCATTATTATTAAGAAATACATTTATCAAAATAAAACGTTTAGTTTTTTGACCGAAGCGTAGCGAAGGTCTACGGTTTGACTCGCGCATTTTGCTTTTGTATGTCCGGATGTTCTCCTCTACAGGTCGCAATTCTCAACCGATTCTCGCGAAATTCTGGGACCAAATTCTATGATTAAATAGATTTTTTTTGTCGACCAGGTTTTTGGAAATTTTTCAAAACCGGAGTCGTGATAGCTCGCGCCCAAACAAATAGTCGTATCGATATCATAACAGTATTTTCTTTTAGAGATATGTTTACAGATTAAACGGCAACAAATTCAGAAATTTTGTATTGCTGGTTTTGGCGGTATTTAGATGTTTAGTTTTTACTCGAGAAAGAGTAGCCATATTTCGTCAGCTTGTATAAGAACTAGCGTGGCTTGTTTTGCAGACAGTCGCTTTTTTCGTTTGCAACGGGTGGTCCCTGGTTCTATCCTCGGTAATTGTATGCTGCTGCATAACTTTTTGTATTTTTTTTTCACTTAAATTTCGTATTGTTTTTTTATTTATTTTATATTTTTCTATTTTCAAAAAATTAAAATAATATTATTGATTGATCAAGCGCGGGCTAAGCGTATTCGTTTCATTTTTACAAGCTTTTATTTCACTAGACCTAAAACATATGTTTTTTTTTTTTTTTTTTATAGTGTTCTTAACCGCGGAGCCATACATTTATTTAGATTTAAGTGGTTCTCCTTATTCCGAATTTCATATAATTTTATTTACAGTATTTCTCTTAAAATACGTAGATTTTTTGCACTATAAACTTTGAGGTTTAGGTAGTATAGATTCGTTTGTCTGAGCGGGTTTATGGAGCCAATTATTCAATAATATTATTGAAAAATTCAATAAAAATTGAGAAAATTTTGCCCAACGCCTGTCCATGTGAGTGATCATCCATGTTAAACAAGATGGTGACGTACGAATGGATGGTGAAGATGGTTAAATTTAATAATAACTAACAAAGATGTCACTTTAACACAGGTGACCTAGCTAAGTAGTGCCTAATTTGCTCGATATGTGGTGACATCGTGAGGTCGAAACGGGCCGATTTTTAGGGTTCCTTATCCAAAGGGTAAAAACAGGACCCCATTACTTATTAAGACTCCTCTGTCCGTCTCTCCGTCTGCATGTCACCAGGCTGTGTCTAATGAACCGTGATAGCTATTAGACAGTTGAAATTTTCATAAATGATGTATTTCTGTTGCCGCTATAGGAACAAATACTAAAACGTACGAAGACCTCGGTGGGCGAGTCCGACCCGCACTTGTGCGGGTTTTAGAGTTTCGAGCGCTTGATTTCGTGTGGCTCCCTTCAATATATCTCCACTACTAAGCATTTCAATACTTTTAGAAATTCAAAAATCAGCCAGGTATACAGGGTGGTTTGGGTCAGTGAGGGCAACTACCAGATCCCGTGTTGCTACGTGAAAATGGTCTTAGAAAACCTGCCCTCAATTTCAAATTAATGAAGATTGGAGTTTACCGATTTTGGAAAAAACATAGGTACTTACAGAATGCAAGAAAAAGATCATTTTTGACAAATGCCTGGGGCGCCCTTTTTCTCTAACCTACAAGCTTTTCACTGTAGGGTAGGGCAAAGCTCAACATTCAAGTCTTACATACAGGGCGCCTGCTTTACGCTATGAGGTCCCTAAGCGGCCCTATGCGGTCTTCGCAATAACTTTTCCACGCCACGTTTCACGTCAACCACTGCGGCTGTGTCCCTAATAGCCTTTTCCCATGTTTTTTTGATGCCAATCGATCCCATTCCTATCCACGATCAAAAGCTTGTTTGGGACCATAAAAAACTTCGCCTAGGAAAGCCACAAATCGAGGAAAAATACAATTTGTATGAAATGAAAACTTTTATTTTTCACATGCTATTTTTTATGCCAATCGATTCCATTCCTATCCAGTATCAATAGTTGCATAGGGTTCAACTAATGGTAATTTACCTACTAAAAAGCCACAATAATTTTCAAAGCGAAATTTATAAACCTAGAAAATATTATGCTGAAGCGATCAACATCAAAATCGAAGTGATTTGTTAAGATTTAGTTAGTCGAAACCGTTTTCTCCCGAAATGGAAATTGTATGAAAAAAGTACCTATTGTCTATAGCTATTCTACCCTCTTATTTAAACCATCCTAGACACATCCATCTTAAGCTATGCTCGCGAGGTCTACAGCTCACAGAGCCACTAGTGATAGCAGGTACCACCGCTTTACGCGCTTGTTAGTTATTAGTATTCATGTGAATTTTTACTACTTGAAGATATTGAATGTTGTAGAGTTTACAACATTCAATATCTGTAGTAAACAATGATACGCATATTGTGTAGGTATATGTATATTAACGGGGCTAACATAAAATTTTAGTTTTTATGTTGACTTGTTACACGTTTTTACAGCCACTAAAAAAAACTAAGAAGATTAAGTATGTTTGCAAGGGCAGATAACAATCAAAACCTTATGAGGTTAAAGTTGGCTCGATATAAAAAAAGAGCACGAAAATTTGTGAAATAAAACCATGTAAACGGATTATATCGCATATATTGAACTTATAATACATCCCGACTATTTCCGACGTTTCGAACAAAGAGTAGTATAATATATAGGTTTCGAACCCTTTACAACGTTCGTGGTCAACAGCTGACTAAGGAAAAACTATAAAGTGCAAAAATACCCACATACAAATAAATATATATATAAAAACATAGACTATATTAGGCATAAATTTTTAGGCGGGTTGTACATGTAAATTCGGTTCATAAGGCTAGTTATACAATACAACAATTTTCAAGTAAAGCTATATAAACTAATTACAGATCTAGATATACCTCATGTCACTGTATGTGCAAAGTTTCATTATAATCCAACACGTAGTTGTAAAATGAGAACGAAACTCCGTTTGTATAGGAAGGTGAAATTCGGCAGAGCTTGCCCGGGACTCTTAACTTCAATTCTATATCGTTAACCGGCATACTACAGCAGGCTTTGTTTCCTTATAATCGCCCCCCCCCCTCCTATACCCCCGCCCCCTCTCCTACGGGGGTGTATTTAACGCCCCCTTCTAATTAAAGAAAATGTTGAAGTATAGGTAGAACAAATGTAGGCACAAAGTAGAGCGCTCCAAAAAATATAAGTATTTAATTTATCTTCCTACATATTTAAGTATTTATTTATATACGAGACAAATAAGTAAGTACATACGACCTTTTGTTATAAAAGATGGAAAAATGGAGGACACGGAAAAGTTTCGAGGCAAAGTCACGAGCGTCGTTAAACAATGAAAACATTCACAGTTTAAGCACTACACAGTACCTAGTGTCTTATTATTCTACATGTAATTATATGGTACCGATCGAATTCAGATTACACCAGCATTACTATATAAAATAGGGACTTTACGAAAACTAATTTGACTAATCTACCTATCTACGCACCTATCTACAAAGTTTTTCCAAAAATCCTAATGTAGGTATTTCAATTAATCACAAGTCACATTTCCCGAAAGTTCAATTTAATATGAACCTTGAATCTGATTGCTAAGGCTGAATTCTATTGGGGCGTATGTGGTCCATAAATTATACTACTTTATGCCTGGAAAAGGGTTAAAACTAGTTTTCACCGAGGCTTTAGGTACGGAAAACTAGTTTTAACTAATGAAAACGTATTTTCACTGAATCGATACGAAAACTAGTTTTAACTAGGGAATACGAGTTTACACTCAGAAGTTTTTACGGTGACCTATCCTATCCTATAAAATAAGTACTTAACTTTCCTGCTACCCAAAGGTTGCCTCACTGGAAGAGATCGTTTTTAGCGATAAGACCGCCTGTTGTTACCTAGTCTTAAGCTTGTATTTCGCTTTCTGTATATTCTTTTAACTTTATGGTGCACAATAAAGAATATTTACTTACTTACTTACTTACTTATATATTAGTACAAAGTTGTATAGTATTTGTAACAACGGCAGGTTTCCGCAACTTGACGACTAGCGTTTTTTTTTTGCTTGAGTAAATAGTTCTGTGGTGGGCATTAAGACAGTAGGTTTTATTTTTAGTAGCAATAATAGTACATTTCGATGCTAGTGCGGAAAGTATGTCATTTCCGCACGTGTATCGAACGACGTTTTTTTAATACAGTTGCGAAAAAATAAGAAAAGCGACAAGTAAGGAATGGAATTCCAAACTTATATTATTAATTCTGTGACATAATTGACATTGACATTATAAAGAAGTGTTTTTCTAGCTTTTATTCGACTAGAATAGATTTTGTTATTATTATTGAATCCACTTCAATGAAAGTTTTTTTTCAAATGCATGTTCTATAAGACAGAAACAATTGTAAATATTAAAACATTGTACTATTATTACCTAAATATCGTTATTTATGATTATTTGTGTATCGTATATTTATAGAAACAATATCGAATGTTGCCTTTGGAAACTTAAAACATTCTTGCAGTTAGTATCTCTTATTAGTCTGTGCTTGCAGTAAGAAAATACGCCTCTTCTTTGACAGGCGTTCCGTTCCATTCAGACAACTTATTAAGAACGGTTTTTCAACATTAAAAAATAAACGTGTTATAATGATGAAGAGGTAAGTAATAAAATATGAAATATGCATATTTTTCGTATTCTTACATTATCAGTAGGTTTTTATGTTGATTACGACGTTTAAAGGAAACTAATATTAACACTCATCAATAAGTAGTCATGAATTGGAACAAGTTAAAATTAAAAAAAATTGGAAAAGTAAAAAGCACTAGTTCGCGAAAACCAACTTTCCGCACGCTATACAGCCACGAAAAGTAGCACTTTTTAAGCAACTGTATTAAAAATATTTTTTCAACACACTTGCTCAAAACGACGTTTTTATTCCACCGATTTTTGGCTCATAATCCTATATATTAAACACGCGTGCTCTTTCAGTGTATTATTCCACTCGTGGTTTTTCATTATATTATCCGACTGAGTTAAGAAGCTAACTGATTGCTAATAATATGCATGGAAAGGGAGCCTTCTTTAATTGGTCGGACTGGCGGGCACGGGCGCACCCGCAGGCGAGTGCGCGGCGCGCGGCCCGGTCGGGGCGAGCGAGGGCCGGCCGGCAGTACGAGTATGACAGATGAAACACACAATACTAACTGTTTTAACTATTAAAATTTGATTAATATGAAAGTTTCTTTTTTTTCTCGCAAGTGTGTTGAAAAACGTCGTATGAAACGCGTGTGCATTGGTCATTACACACATCGGCTTTCTTATTGCGCGCTCGCTTACAGCTCGCGCGCACAAAATCGCCTCGTGTGTGATGATTAACTTAGCACACTTGTATCATAATGTACTATTATTACAATAGTGATGTTAGAAGTGAACTTACCCTTATGCAAAGAAAACCCTTCTGCGGGTTTACATGAATTTTCTGTGACTGTGCACAGCATGCAGTCACAGTCCATAAATGGAAAATTGTACGCCTTACGGCACAACATAGTGATACGATGATTATGTATATGGCACCCGTACTTATGTACATATACCATATACCTATATTGGGCAAATAAATTCTTTGACTATTTTTACATGACTCAGTTCATGGCACTAAGCTCTTAAGAGTCACACTCTCACGATTCCGCCGCCAAAAAGCAGTTCCCATACAATCGAAGTTACGCTTTCATTATATAACGGCATGGTTAAATTACATAAAACTTGGCAAGAACATTTACTAAACATTTATCTAAGTCTGGTAATAGTTTTCGTTGCAGAAATTGTTATAAGTACAAAGATAATAGAGCAAGTAGAAGTTTTGTATGTAAAACTTCTACAATTTTTAACAACGAAAACAAGTATCAGACAAATACCTATATGTTACTTATGTTATTTCAGATTGTTGTTTTAAAAAAGCGCGTAATTTGGATTGTTTGTCGGCGGCTAGGTTCGTGTGACTCATAAAGAAATACATCATGTCACTCCTTTGCTTAATTTCATGCATTTTACACTTATGAAAGACGTACGTGGAAATCTAATAACTAATCTTTAAAATGTCAAAGTACATGGAATATTTTTATTTTTAACCTATTGGGAAGAACACATGTACGCAACAACACACTGAACTAGGATATTAATCGTAGTCATATCTCGCTTGAGCACGCACGCACTGTACTTACATACGTGTGCCACACAATGTGATAGATTTAGTTGACAATGCGAAGCACTGTTACTTAGATTAAATTCATATTGTATTGTTTTCGCTGAATGTACGCTCGGGGTATTCTTAGAATCTGAAAATTGACAAATGGAATACGAACGAACATGGTAATAATATGCCTTTATTGCCTATGGTATTTTCTTGCAGGTAAGCTCATGTCAAATAATTGGAAGGTACGAGCTCACGTAGACGGAAACACGTTATTTGAATATCTTACGAAAAATTCGTATTCTCATTACTGGAATATCGGTGTATCCATGACTGTTTGATGAAAATTCTGACTAAAGGTCGGTTTCAGATTAGCGTATTTATCTGCGCGTAACATACGGTCGTCCCGGCGGTACAAGCTTAGGTACACGCGCATTTCCCTATATAAGTACATTAGATTTTTACGCGGTTACACGCGCGTTACTTTTCCCTACATTTTGTCTATACGAGCTTACACGCGCGTACGTGTACGTTCGTATAAAACGCTAGTCTGAAACCGCCCTAAGTGAGTGTCGGACTACGCGCAATAGAAGGTTTCGTAGGTACCTTCATACGATACGAAAAACGCTGCAAATGAAACACCGTACCTACAAGTAAAGTTGGGTATGATATGGCAGAAGAAACAGTAAAACCAAGTGAGCGCAGTAGAAATGAGTTGAAAAATAAGTGGTGCGAACTTAAGTCTGATTAAGATTATGAAAATGAAGTGTGGTAAAATAAAAGTGTAAATACCTACAGAGGACGAATATACAGTGATAAAAATTGTAATAGCTACCTACATACGATGTGTCGAGATGGTATGGAAACGTGAAAAAAAATGAAAACATGAAGGCTAACAAAGAGGGTCGTATGAGGGAAAAGTGAACGCGGCAGTTAAAAGGGGAAAGAAACTCGACGACGAACTTTCTTCGATAAAAATCGGCTGAATCTTCCTAGTATTTCCGAAAAATGTACTCCTACAAAAAAAGTTTTTAAGGCCCCTATTTTATTTAACCCTTATCTTGGCAAGGCTCACAATATTGTAAGTTTTAATATTTTTTTGAGTTTTTAGTCACCTAGTTTCCAGTTTTAAAATAATATGTATCATATTTAATACAATGCCAATCCATCGACAAACTAGTTGCCTATTTTTTAGAAGAAAAATGTGGATTTTAATAAAAATAAAACATGTAATGCAACAGAAATCATCGTTTATTGTTATTAAACCGCAATCTAAAGCATAACATGACTATTACACCTGTAAAAATAAATAATATCTTCGAAAACCTAATCACATGGTAGAAAAATTGTATCCCATAGAGAATAAAAAAAACACGTTAACAAAGTTGTGTAAAATTTGGCAAGTAAACAAATAATTATAATAAAAAATAAAGCTATTAAAATAATAAAGCGACTAAAAATAATAGGGAGTGAAACCGTATTGGTTTAAGTATAAAAAAATAAAAATTTAAATAAATCATGAACACCTATTTTGATGATAACTTGGGAATATATAAAGAGTAAGTAATACATAATGTACTTTTATGAGTTCTTGTATCTATTATGATACATAACGTATGTATGATAAATATCGTTATGTCATCACGCTTGGACCCGGGTATGTCCTTAAACTACGTCCAACAAGAGAGGTAGGGCACAGCGTTATGTCATCACGCTTGAATTTGGAGCAGCCCAACTGGAGAAGTACCTCCACCTTACAGAAGACCACAGCCATAATAGCACTGCTGCCTACTTTGTAGGCATGTAGTGTTGTGTTCCTGATGGTGAGTAAGGTTCCCAGATAGCTCCAACCCCCAAACCCCCCCTTTCTAATGATGATGACGCAGTTAAAGAGGTTACCCCAGGAGGGTACCAGTTGCTGCACTAGCGCTGGAGAACCCCTCACTGGGCTTCCATGCTCAGGTAACATTTTGCCTGAGCGTGGACGCCGAGGCCGCCCCATTTCGTACTCTGGGGGGGGGCAAAACCGCGCTCAACCATCTGTCATCTGCCCGAGGCAAGAGCAAAGCAACTTCGGCACCCCTTGCCAAGCTGGCCGTGGACTTCTGCAACATCAGGGGTTTACATTCCAACCTTAATGCTGTCCACCTACACCTCGAGACAGCAAAGCCGGCCTTGCTCTTTTTGACCGAGACGCAGATAGCGTCTCCGGCAGACACATCTTACCTCTCCTACCCTGGGTACGGACTGGAACACTCCTTTTCGCCTAGGGCTGGGGTGTGCGTGTACGTTAGAGACGATATCAGTTTTCGTCGCCTCAACAATCTTGAAGGTAGGGACCTCTCCACCTTATGGCTGCGTATAGACAACGATCACCATCCCCGTGTCTATTCGTGCCTATATAGGTCCCATAGCGGTGATGCCGAAACTGACCGACTCATTGAGCAGATCCAAACGGCTGCAGACTCTGTGCAGCAGCAGATCCCTTCCGCTGAGATCATTGTACTTGGTGATTTTAATGCCCACAACGCCGAATGGCTCGGCTCTAGCAAGACTGATCATGCGGGCAGATCTGTTTATAACTTTGCTCTGGCATATGGCTTGACACAATTGGTTACTGCGCCTACGCGAATCCCAGATGTGGAAGGCCATGAACCTTCCCTGTTGGACCTTCTGCTGACCTCTCATCCGGTTGACTACAATGTATTCGTTGAAGCCCCACTCGGTTCCTCGGATCATTGCTTGATCCGGAGTACGGTGCCACTCGCGTACCCGCCGCGTCGGCGAGTTGCTTGTGGCCGCCGTGTGTGGCACTATAGGTCAGCAGATTGGGACGGGATGCGGTCCTTCTTTGCATCCTACCCTTGGAGGCAGGTTTGCTTCACGCCGGATGATCCCAACGTCGTTGCTGATTCTGTTGCTGACGTGGTGCTGCAGGGAATGGAGCTTTTCATTCCGTTCTCTGTGGTCCCTGTTGGTGGCAAATCCCAACCTTGGTTTGGTCGTTTCTGCAAAGAGGCCTCTCGCCGAAAGCAGGAATGTTACCAGGCCTGGGTAGACGCAGCGGCAGTACGGGATGTAAAGACTAGCGCATTAAAAAAGAAGTTTAACTTTGCCTCCAGGTCCTTCAAAAGAGTTATTGCCAGAGCAAAGTCGCTGCACATTGGTAGAATTGGCGAGAAATTAGAGCGCCTCCCGTCGGGAACTCGTGCGTTCTGGTCTCTTGCCAAAGCTATCCAGGGGAATTTCTGCACGCCATCTTTTCCACCTCTGCACACGGAGAATGATTCATTGGCCCACGACGCAAAAGACAAAGCCGATCTTCTGGGCAAACTCTTTGCGTCCAACTCGACTTTGGATGACGGGGGAAACGCGCCGCCGACCATACCGCGGTGCGAGAGCTATATGCCGGATGTCCGGTTCAAACAAAGCTCGGTGCGCAAAGCACTTCTTTCCCTCGACACTCATAAGTCGAGTGGGCCCGATGGAATCCCTGCGGTTGTGCTGAAGATGTGTGCTCCCGAGTTGGCACCGGTCTTAACGCGTCTTTTTCGGCTCTCTTACTCTTCCGGCGTAGTCCCGACTTCGTGGAAGTCAGCTTTGGTGCACCCGATCCCTAAAAAAGGCGACCGCTCAAATCCATCCAACTACAGGCCAGTAGCTATAACCTCCCTTTTCTCGAAGATAATGGAGTCCATTATCAACTGCCAGCTCCTTCGGTACCTAGAGGACCACCAGTTGCTTAGTGACCGACAATACGGTTTCCGTAGAGGCCGCTCGGCTGGTGATCTTCTAGTCTACCTGACACATCGTTGGGCACAGGCAATCGAGACAAAGGGTGAAGCATTGGCTGTTAGTTTGGATATAGCGAAGGCCTTCGATCGCGTCTGGCACAAAGCACTTCTTTCGAAGCTACCATCTTATGGGCTTCCCGAGAGATTATGTGTATGGGTCAGTAGCTTTCTAGCAGACAGAAGCATAAAGGTCGTAGTTGACGGCGAATGCTCAGACTCCATGTCTGTGAATGCTGGTGTCCCCCAAGGCTGTGTGCTATCACCCACGCTATTCCTTCTGCATATCAATGACATGCTGCAAATCAGCGGAATTCATTGTTATGCTGATGATAGTACGGGTGATGCCTCTTACACCGGCCGCACCAATATCTCTCGGGAAAACGTCATCGAGAGCCGGAACAAACTTGTGTCTGAAATTGAGACTTCCCTAAAAGAAATCTCTGAATGGGGTCGACTAAACTTAGTCCGTTTTAACCCTGCCAAGACACAGGTTTGCGCGTTTACCGCAAAAAAGTTAGAGTTTGTCGTATCACCTCGTTTTGAGAGCACTCCCCTGACTGCCGCAGCCAGTATCGGAATCCTCGGCGTCGACATTTCGAGTGAAGTCCAGTTCCGCGGCCATTTAGAGGGTAAGGCCAAATTAGCCTCAAAAAAGCTCGGTGTGCTCAACAGATCGAGACAGTATTTCACGCCGGCCCACCGCCTACAGCTGTATAAAGCGCAGGTTCGCCCACACATGGAATACTGTTCTCATCTATGGGCAGGGGCACCCCAATACCAGCTTCTCCCTCTGGACCGCATCCAGCGAAGAGCGACTCGAATTGTCGACTGCCAGCGTACTTCGGAACGGCTTGACTCCTTGGCGCTGCGTAGAGATGTGGCCTCGCTCTGCATTTTCTATCGCGCGTATAACGGGGAGTGCTCCGAGGAATTGTTCGGATTAATCCCTGCAGCTTCTTTTCGCCATCGCCCTACGCGAAAACATTACCATCCTCACCACTTAGATGGTTGGCAGTCCTCAACTGTGCGTTTCTCTAGAAACTTCCTGCCTCGCACAGCTAAACTGTGGAATGAACTGTCGCCTGCGGTATTTCCGGACCGATATGACCTTCAAACCTTCAAGAAAAGAGCGTATTCCCATCTTAAAGGCCGGCAACGCACTTACAACCCCTCTGGTGTTGCGGGTGTCCATGGGCGGCGGTAATCGCTTTCCATCAGGTGATCCGTCTGCTCGTTTGCCCCCTATTTCATAAAAAAAAAAAAAAATAACAGTTTCATGTAAATATTCTGTGTGAAATATTTTTAAATACGACCACTATGTAAATCCTAATACACTAACCGATAGTAAGTGCATTAATATGCAGAATATGCAAAAACATATAGTAATCTAAGAAATAAGTGCAAAACTTACAGTACGAAATGAAAACTGTTGTTTCCGCGGCGCCGTGCTGATTATTACTAATTAATTTAGGAGGGTTGATCGACATATTTATAGCATAATTATTCTGTTAAGTAATAAAGTGTAAATATGCTTATATGTATTTTTTACTTACCTATATATGTATGTATTATACCTATTTATTATTTATATTACTTGTATTTGTTTAGTTGTATGAGTTGTGTAAAAATACCTACTTTGTTTTGTAATTACAACATGATGTTGCACCGCCTACAAGTTATCTGCTTTGCCCGAAAGTTGACTGGTAGAGAATGCCTTGTAGCATTAAGTCCAAGTTTCTTTTATGCAATAAAGATAAAATAAATAAATAAATAAAAGTGAACCTGCTAGATTTGTTAAGTTAATGTTCCATGTATCCCGGTTGTTACAATGCCAAGATAAGGCTTAAAAGACCTATCCAATGACGCTCTACAATTTATTAATTCCTACTGCGTTTAATAAGGTGAGAAGTAAGGGGTGAGGTGAGGGGAGGTGCTACTGAGGTAAGTACCTACCCTATTTTTTACTACATTATATACTCGTACATATATAGGTATGCAAGCCAAATTGACACTTTCGAGTAAGTAGGTACTAAACTAACTAACGATAACTAAAACTAACCTCACTGAGCGATATATGGTCAGACGGAACGGTAAACGTGATGGTTGTCTGAGTGTGACCATGGTTTGCTGTTTAATCAATTTGTACTAACTTTTATACCACACCACCATCGTCACGGCCACCAAAATCTCAAGGTCACCCAAAGCCGAATCAGAGCAGCCTACTAATACACGTGGTGTTGTCTGTCCTACCCCTAGAGAGCAAATTGTGAGTAGCCCTCACCCGCACAGTAACGTGTGAGGCTAAATACTATTATTCGACTAAAATAAGACCCGTTTTAATGTGTGTAGGCAATTTGTACAGTCAGATTTCTCTGACCCACTCTGCATAAAACGTTTTATGTGCCGTTTTGACTTTTGACGTTACTCTCTTAGTAACAATGTTGTGGTAAGATCATTATGAACACCTACACCGCTTAACGACTTCTACTACTGGCTGTAATATTTTTCATAATTTAGGAACACGTCATTAAAGCTTGCTTCTGCTTGACTGCTACTCTTGATATTGGCTACGCGGGCGACATGGGTTGCTGAGCCCCTCGGTATGCACGCGCTCATGCAAATGCTGAAAACGTGGGAGTCATATTCGGAAAAACATGGACTTATATTTACAATGCCGGTAAAAGTGAATATATGGTTTGCAGGTCACAAAGGATGAATCCCAATGTATACCATAAAATATAACTGAACGGTAAATCACTGGAAAAAGTTACACAATTTAAATACTTACTTGGGACACATCCTGTGTGAAAATTTTAAAGATGACCTCGACATTGAAAGGGAAAGTAGGGCGTTGGCGGTGCGGAGAAACATGTTGATCCGTAGATTTGCTCGTTGTTCGAAACAAGTCAAAATTACCGTTTTCAAGGCGTACTGTCAAGTATTTTACACGAGCAGTCTATGGGTTAATTATACTCAAAAGACATACAACGCCCTTCGAATCCAATATAACGACACTTTCAGGATGCTTTTGGGACTGCCTCGTTACTGCAGCGCTACAGGGATGTTCGCCGCGGAACGAACTGTGATGACTTCTATGCCATTCAGCATATTAAGCGTCTCTGTTGTGCCGGGTGCGGGACAGTCACAACAGTATACTCAAGGTCATAGCAGACAGGGTGGATTGTACCTTCCGAAAATTTCGGGTTGAGCTAATTATAAATAAATAATGTAGGTAGTAGTAAGTAGTTAAGCAACTAGCGTAGTCATAAACTAAATTATTCTATGGGTAAAAAAATATTTGAAATAAAGAATTAATATTAATAATAATAAAGGAAGTGAAAGTTTCCCGCCTACTCCAACTAGATTTTGCTATTCTTAAATATGTATATATCTTATAAAGTATTATTAGTTGGGTATAATTTGAAATGACAATCCGAGTACGACTAGTTCTTTATTCCTTGACAAGTCAACAGCCAAAAGCCAGTGATCCCAAGTGACCGCTGCTTATATAACTTTACAGAATGGATGACTGGTTTGAATGAATGATGGAATGATGTCACTTGAAATATCAATCACCTTACTAATTATTTAAATTACGAGTTTTATAAATTGAAAATGATAATTAACGTCATCTGAATTATTTAATTCTGACAACACTAACGGCAAGTGACATCATTCGACATAATAACAACAAACTTAATAATATTTTTCTTATAACTAACACTCGGCTTTTCCTGACATACAAATTACGCCCTCGTAATTATAAAAAAAATAACAATTTGAACTTATCGTTAAGTGATCTTATTATCAAAAATGTATATGTGGAAGATATTTTCGTCATCATCACTAAAAGGAACTAGTTAACAACGTGATGAAGTGATGATGCCCATAATTAACGCGGAAATAGTTCACGTATGACTGGTTGAAACTGTAAGCGACTAAGAAATGTTTACACAGATTGTTACATAACGTCTCCTGCCCGGCCTTTCCTGACCTGACTTTACGACCTCGTAATGTTATTATGGTTTGATTTTTACGTAATCATTACAGGACACACACAGTTAATGATTACGTAATGGGACACACCCGAATGTGATATATCCAATAGATAATCGAGAATCTGGCTCGACCTATGCCATTAGATATATGTATTATTGATTTTTACGTAACCATTACAGGACACACACAGTTAATGTTTACGTAATGGGACACACCCGACTATGATATATCCAATAGATAATCGAGAATCTAGCTCGACCTATGCCATTAGATATATGTATTATTGATTTTTACGTAACCATTACAGGACACACACAGTTAATGTTTACGTAATGGGACACACCCGACTATGATATAACCAATAGATAATCGAGAATCTGGCTCGACCTATGCTATTAGATATATGTATTATTGATTTTTACGTAACCATTACAGGACACACACAGTTAATGTTTACGTAATGGGACACACCCGACTATGATATAACCAATAGATAATCGAGAATCTGGCTCGACCTATGCTATTAGATATATGTATTATTGATTTTTACGTAACCATTACAGGACACACACAGTTAATGTTTACGTAATGGGACACACCCGACTATGATATATCCAATAGATAATCGAGAATCTGGCTCGACCTATGCCATTAGATATATGTATTATTGATTTTTACGTAACCATTACAGGACACACACAGTTAATGTTTACGTAATGGGACACACCCGACTATGATATAACCAATAGATAATCGAGAATCTGGCTCGACCTATGCTATTAGATATATGTATTATTGATTTTTACGTAACCATTACAGGACACACACAGTTAATGTTTACGTAATGGGACACACCCGACTATGATATAACCAATAGATAATCGAGAATCTGGCTCGACCTATGCTATTAGATATATGTATTATTGATTTTTACGTAACCATTACAGGACACACACAGTTAATGTTTACGTAATGGGACACACCCGACTATGATATATCCAATAGATAATCGAGAATCTGGCTCGACCTATGCTATTAGATATATGTTTATTATTATTATTATTATTTTTATTACCAACGGACACACCTGGATGGTAACATATACACTGTTGATTTAATTAATGAATGAACTGTAAAATACGATACTACTATCATTCTACTATGTTTTATTAAATTATAATTACTTTATAACCACCTTTATTCTATAATCCTAATACTGCATGCACATGAACTTACTACTACTACATGAAATACTTATTTATATGTCGGAGGGACGGCCTATGGCGGTAGGCGCAGTAACTCGATGTATTGTCGTCACAGCTAATTAGTATGATCCGATCTCTAGAATGGTCCGATCAAGAATGCCCGCGTCAATGTTGGCTAACCTGTTTGACCAGTCTACCAACATAACGACAAAACTGCCACCTCGTACCGAACTCCACCCAAGTCAAACCACTTGACGTTCCAAAGCCTTGTAACTGGCATTTTAGTTCAACAATACGCCAATAGATGGCGTTGCTCTCTATACAACTTGATTAATTTAATTACAACTAAGTAGTATGTAGCCAAACATTGCTAATCGATTGTATACAGATGGTATATTGATTGTATATTGTATACAGGCGTCTAAAACTATGAACTGTAACGCTGCAATACGTCCTTCTCCTATCATTCTCCCACACGACCGTCCTGTGGTAGACACGGCGGTCCCAGTGTGTATGCATTTGACTCTGAAACAAAACACACAGAAGAGTATCTCATCGTTCAGTCATTACTGACCCACAATTTGGGTCTCACTCAAATTACTTCTATAATCAAACTTTTTATCATCAATCTAAAAAAAGTTTATAAGTATTTAAACAATGCTCATTTCTCTAGTCAAAAGTATTCGTATGAATATAACTGACATCAGATAGTTCATTAAACTAAAACATGATACACAATTACACGTGTTTTTTCTCTTAAACTCTTTGCTTAAGTGACGTTTACATTACTTGGACAATTGGACAAGACGTCCGACTTTCCTTGCTCTACTAATAAATTTCATAAAAAAAACTGAATTTTTGAACATCAACTTAAGTACCAAATTAGTGTCAAAAGAGGAAAAAAAAATTAAACATTTGAATGTTCAAGAACCTATTTTTTTTTAATTCACTTACTCAAGCAATTTAAAACAATAAATTGTTTTGTTTCTGCACCGCACAGATATATTTTTATTTTATTTATGTTAAAAAAAAACATTATTTCAAGATAAACCTTGACATACACTAATAAACAAACGTGTCAAAGTACAACAAAAGCTACCTATGAGAGTCACAAAATAATTAACTGGTCTACTAAAATGACACCACACATTTTTTTTTATGTTCCGTTAAAACTGATCTTGTTCAAAATAAATTTATTAAACAAAGATGTTTGAAGAATTGTATTGTATTGTATTTATTTATTGCATTTCACATGTACATTACAGGTTTTAACACAGGCAGGCAGGGTAATTTTGATGAGAAAGAAGACAACAACACTATTGCCACTATGCCACCTTGATCTACTGTCATAAAATATGACGCAATGAGGGTAACGTTTCTCAATTTGCAATAATCTACCTTCATAAAAAATGTAACTGAATGCTACTACGAGCAGGCTTTGTTTATCTTTACCTTTAATAGCATCTAATAAGACTTTCACTGATCAAGAAATAACGTCTTGTTGTTTGTTATTATTTTAAGAGTACTAATTACTCTCAATAAAAATATTGCCATTAATTGTTTACAAGGCGCTTCATGAAACTTGCAGTTATAATAAAAAAAAAGCTTACGGACTCTTTGGTCAATTCAAACTTCTAAATCAATTACCCTCGAAACACTTAAATTGTACCGCAAAACTTACGCACCGCGCTCTGAACGACCTACACGATAAGTTATCGCAGTTTCGACCATCACCAACACGTAACGTGCGTCGGATCAACTGACAATTTTATTTTCGACTATCAACTTCATCTGGCATCGATGCAATAAAAATAGGCGCTTGTGCGTCCAATAGCAACTCATCTTTCAGATAATTTATTACAAATTTGATAGTGCCACGACACAGTACCTTCAGTAAAACACCAAAATCAAATTTAAAAATTCGTTCATGGAATCATTGTCCTTGCCAGTCAGTCGGCAATTAAATACAGTCAACCTGCTTCATACCTCCCGAAGAGGTTAGAAACTAAACACAGGATTAACGTACCTGCTTTCAGTCCGTCGAAAGCTCCAACAAAAAGTAAAATAAGAAAAACTTAATAAGTAGTCGTACTGCCCATGATAAATAGCAGTGAAACAATTCGGATCTCTGGCATTATCAATTTTGTCATCTACAAAATTGAAAGAAAATAATATCCTAGATTCACTACGAATTTCCTATAAAATGAATGTACGTAACTTAATGAGAAATCATTTTTATCAGTTTCATTTTATGTTAAAATTAAAAACATTTTTTTTTAAATATTATACTAATGCTTTAACCCTTATTTGAATGTGTAACGTTGAAAGTATTTTTGAATAATAAACATGAAACACTATTTGTAAGTATGAAGTCGCATTTATCTCGTACTCTTATTATATTTCCAAGTGCCATCAGTACCTAAAAAGATTGCTAGGTATGCTATTATTATCAAACATTACCATAATAAAATTTAAATAAACTGCATTTTGACAGAATAAAAGAAAATCTAACTAAACCTATGTTGCCAGACTTTATCGATAATTTCACAGTCTACATTCCATCGATCTCCAAAAAAAAAAAGAAGTAGGAGGTTCTCCATTTGGTTGGAAGTTTGTATTTTAAAGTTAATTTTGTGTTAGTTTATTATTTATCTACTGACCGACTGAAACTGAACATTAATGAACAAAATCACATAAAATCGTTTCCTAATTTTAGCTTTAACAAAAGATTAACTTGCTCAAGAGTTACAAAACAGACGTAAAACATCTCATAATAATCCCAATGAAATAGGAACTGCTCACCAGCTTAACATGTTCAATCCAAAGGTGTTCACCAACTCAAGCACGAAGGCGTCAAACTGCAGTTGCTGTTGCTGCAGCAGAAATTGATGGCGAGATGCACGATGTGGTTTATCATAGCTGGCTGTTACTGAAATCATCATTTGCACGGTATCAGATTTATCATGTATGCAGGTTAGACTTGAAGGTTTGTAAATGTGCTCTAGTAGCGTAGACAAAATATACCAATGGATACGGGACCTTATTCATTTTTTTTTCTCAGATGAAAATTTAAACTTCAATGAGTGCGTTTTATTTTATTCTATGAACAAACACTTATTCCAAAACAAATAAAACGGTTAAAAAAATAATACGAAAAGCGACAGCTTACATTCTGAGTTATGGTCAACTGTTGTTATGCTTAGCCATTACACTCAAAATAAAATTCACTAATAAACAATTGGAACGATACTTGTCCTTTTATTTCCAATGCTTCAAGCACAGAAGCACTACACGGCTACTTTAGGCGCGAGGAGTGTGTTACAGATGGCTTCTGTAAGTTGTCTCGGCTCGGGCTGCACCACACTGAAATACACCGCGCTCCCTTGTTCAAGTAATGGCTCCAACCGATCCAATCGTTCTTTGTTGTTAGATGCCCGTGGTTTTCGAGGCTTTTTAGCAGGTGGAACTGTGACTTCTTCCGCCTCTCCTTCACTATCGAAACTTAGTCGCCGTCTGGACCGTGATCGCTCAAATCTACTACCTACTCATTAGCACTAACTACGTCAATACTAGACACGAAGCGGTAATAACGCGTGAGATAAATTTAAATAACGAGCACTTCTGACTTATTAGTTGGGTATAATTTGAAATGACACTCCGAGTACGACTAGTTCTTTATTCCTTGACAAGTCAACAGCCAAAAGCCAGTGATCCCAAGTGACCGCTGCTTATATAACTTTACAGAATGGATGACTGGTTTGAATGAATGATGGAATGATGTCACTTGAAATATCAATCACCTTACTAATTATTTAAATTACGAGTTTTATAAATTGAAAATGATAATTAACGTCATCTGAATTATTTAATTCTGACAACACTAACGGCAAGTGACATCATTCGACATAATAACAACAAACTTAATAATATTTTTCTTATAACTAACAGTATATAAAACCGACCACTCTCTCGCGGAAGGCACACGGCACCTGCTTCCCTGCTTGCAAACTTTACACCTGATTAAGGTTTGGGATTTTTTAAGATGTATTTATTATAACATTGAGCCGGGCATTAAAACAGCAATTTACTCTAAATGGATATTAAAATATTTTGTAATTACGCAGTCTTGGCTATTCCAGCAGCATGGTTTACGTCATAAATTTATTAAAATGGCGGCACGAAGCCGAAAAAGTGGTGCCTTCGCCTTTTATTACGTTTTATTGACCGTTCATAAATTATCCTGTTTCCCGCAGCATTGAGATTAATGAATATCAGGCTGCGAATACAGCTAGCAATGGCATAGCTATCAATGCATAACTAACATATCGCCGCTATACTTACTCAATCTCGTATCTGCAACACTCATTTGATGTCAAAAATAGCCGTATTCCGAATGAAAGAAAAGCGACATTTCCATCAAATGATTGTTGCAGATATGAGGTTGAGTAAGTATAGCGACGATATGAAGAAATAGATGTACGTAGCTGTGATCGCTGTAAACTGGTTCCTAATATATTTAAGTTAATCTCGCAATTCGTAACTATGCGAACCCATTTTCAGTGTTTAATCTGTGTGTTGTGAATAAAGTTCAGAAAGTTCACTTCGCGGTGATGAATGGGTGAAAGGAAATTTTAGGAAAATGTTAAGCAGCGTCCGGCTCTTATAAAGTTACGTATTTAGTTAAATATGTATTTTAATCACACTTGCTAGAAAAAGATCTTATTTCATGCACTGGAGTACTGAAGGACAAAGGCCTATATTGTTCCCGAGGGAGTTATGGAATTGTGAAGTAAAGGTATAACTCCCGAGTTATAGTTTTTTTATTATGTCACAAATTCATACGAACCAAGTAGTATATCATGTAAACAATGATTGTATCATCATCACGACCATATATATATATATGGGCAACCACGTTAGCACAATGCGGATTGGGAACTTCACACACCCCAATTAATGTAGGTATGTTATAAAACTTATAAATATTGTATTTATTTATTTAAAAAAACACTCAAAATCGAATTTTACCAACAATAAAACCTAGATGGATGTTTATCTGCCTCGTTAGGTTCTGGTTTAAAAATTACATCGCATCATTACTTTACAATTTAGTACCCACCGGCGTAAACTCGGGCAAATTAATTATTTTCAAAATGAACCCTAACTTAATCGAATTGTCGTTTTGATACGCCCCTATATTTTAATTTTCTTATAAATCGCTGCAGCCGTTTTTGAGAAATTATTAAAATATATATGCAAATGTGTCTGGAAAAATGTGATAGATTATTTGCCGCTACCACCGCTACTGTATAAATGAGTTTTACTTTTAAAATACTGACGGTAATATTTTTTTTGTTTAAGTTTAAATATAGGTATTTAATTTGGTTTAGTTTTTAGTTAAGATCAATTTAATTAATTTAATAGCCTTTTAAAATATTTTTACACAATTTTAAATCGTTGCTGAATGCCGGATGGGTCTGTCGTGCCATCGATCATGGAGACTATATAATCCATACATCGATGCCTAACCTGTCAAAATAAACGTCAGTCCATACATGTGTATGACCAAACCCGTGACGTGGCAGGAACCGCCTCGCGGACAATTAACGTCATTTAAATTTGGAATTTGATTAATTAAAATAAAATAGAAATTCCTTCAACTCAAAAATGACGCATGAAAGGATATGACCATTGGCCGACTATTTTCGACAGAGGGGAATGCCTGGTTATGGCTACTCCTCCTCCTAGTATAAAATATTGAATTATTATAGAGATGTCAAACTGAATATTAAGAATTCCACAATAAGATAATCAAACGCTAAAACGTTTTGTTTTAGAAAAACGCACACACTGTCTATTTGTATCGGAGTAAATAAGATAGCACTGTTGCTGTTACTGGGCCTGGGCAAGGGAATAATAAAAAACTATTGAAATAAAAAAATGTGGATAGTTTGTGTAACATTACTCGTTAGCAGGTTAGGTATTAATGTTTTGAAATTGTGACAAACACATAAGTCGAAAAAATAAAGACATATCTAGAACCGTTTAATGGTGATTTCAAGATCGTTTTTTTGCTCACCAGTTGCCGCCTCTGTTGATGGTGGTCCAAAAGACTAAAGAACAGCTGTCAGTCATTGAAGTGACAAGTGACATTTGACATTTCGAACTATGGAAAAGACCCATGGAGACTGTATAAAGGAGCCAAATCTCTATGTATGAAAAGTGTCCTTCAAAAAACAGTAATTAGGCGGCGCCACCATACACCGAAATACTACCAAAAACAACCTACGTAATTTGGTCGGGTTATTTGTTGCCTTATATGGTTCATGTTATACTCATGTCCCAGAGCCTAACTAGCGCCACCGGAGAGATTAGGAACTATTATTTAAAGCTTAACGCGGTCACTTTTACAACAATTCTGCCATAAGAGATTGCGATCCTTTCTATACCATCCATAGAAAAGACCACCATCTACACTATAGCGCCCCTAGCGGCGAATTCATACGCGTTAGCCCTCATTACGAGTATCTCTATCGAGCCGATTTCGTTCAATCATGTATCGAGTACGGCCACTGTCTGAAATATAATGTTTTTTTTTTCTAAAACAAATAGTTTTTCTTAAAAAACTGCTTAAGTATAGTTTGTCAAGGGACTGTCTCATTTCCGGCGTAGACGGAGAGTCATACTGTCTTTGTCTTGCACTAGTGCTGGCGCCCAGAATGGGATGAGTGTAGTTTTTTTGTTCTTATTTACTGACAAGATTTGCTTGACCAACTATAACATCAATTTCAAGGACATTGGGACATAGCCCCTTAAGTTTTCATGCCAAATTCTACGTCAAGGATTGAGCTTAAAGGCATATGTATGGCATATGTATGCATTCCTTCTTAGCCAAGTTAGCTTGTGCAAAGTTAGCATAGTCCAAGCCTATAAATAGGGTCGCAGTCGCGGCCGTTAACATGGCTCAGTCTACAGTGCGACATAAAATTGTAGAAAATATAGTTGGTCAAGCAAATTTTGTCAGTAGAAAAAGGCGCGAAATTCAAATTGTCTATGGGACGTTATCCCTTCGCGCCTACATCTTTTAAATTTGCCGCCTTTTTCTACTGACAAGATTCGCTTGACCAACTATAAATAAACTGGAACTAGAAAAATTCCATACTAAATTGTTGCCATGTTAAAGCATTTTATGTCAATGTGACAGTTACGTAGAAAGTGGCGCCCTCATTTAATTTCTACTATTTTATGCCCGAACTCATAACAATAAACTCGTTTAATCGAATCCCACAAAATACAAAAACGTCGCGTTCACAATGGCGGTGATAATTAACGTTTGCGGCTATATTATTCACCGTGTAATAGATGTACGGGTGAACTGTGAGCCTAAATCATATTGCCGTCCACCTATGTAGGTCGGGTGAGGTCGGGTTTTGCCTCGTCCTTTTTGTACGATTTCAATATCGAGAACCAATACTGTCATGTTCCCTTTTGGGCGCCTCATAATACATAAGTATATACAGGGTGTCCCACGGCTATGCCACATGGAGGGAAAGCTGGGAAAGTACCTTAAATATTGTAGAGAAAACATTTTATTGAAAGAAGACATTATTTTAATTTAAAAAACAATTTACACTGCATTCATAGATTTTTAAATAATTACATGGTTGAACCGAGAATCGAACCCGCTACACGAGAAAAAAAAATACCCTGTAGCTTTATCATACTGATCGAAAGGCTTCATCATAAGGATTATTTTTTGCTAAATAACATAGTGTCAGAAATAAATGGAAGACCATGAATTTCATGAAACCTAAGTCGCGGGCAAAAGCTAGTATATTATAATACCCAAGCCATGAAGCATATATTCCGGAACAAATTACAAATTACACACCGAAGGTTTCTTAGTCACCTTTAAGAGTAGGTATAGTGGACGTCCGTTTCTCCATGCAAAAGTAGTCTGATATTGACATTAAGGGTCCCCGGCAAGCTCGGTTCTCCATACAAAGGTAGATACGTTCTCATTTTAAAACAAGTACCTAGTTTGCTCTAAAACTTTGTACTTACAATAGGATAAGGTATATCTATGTCTGTCATTAGTTTATGTAGCTTCAGATACCATAGTTAAAAAAAATGTAGCAAATTAAGTTTTTCCTACAAAACTTGTTTTTGCTCTATTTCGTTTGTTTTATAAACTGGAGCTATATAAACTAATTACAAACCTAGATATACCTCATGTCATTGTATGTGCAAAGTTGAAAATTGTCATGAATGACAATCCAACACGTAGTTTTAAAATGAGAACGAAAATCCGTTTGTATTGGAAGGTGAAATTCGGCCGAGCTTGTCAAAAGCTTTAAATGTGGATTATATTAATTTATTTATTATATTAATGCCACATTTACTCTTAAGGAAAATATTTTTAAAGAATTTATCGTATCTAAATATAACCATCCGACTTCATTTGACTTTAACGATTTTTTTATTATTATAAGAGTGAGGAGCGAGAAACATACGGCGCAAAACATTAAATATATGATAATAAAGTGATTTTTTTCAATATCATTCTAATAAGATATTACCTGGAAGTAAGTAAATAGGAACCCATTATTATTATTTTTATCTACGAGCATACCGATATTTTTGCCTAAATATAAGTATGTATATGTATCGTGGCCTCAGCAGTCAGCACCCATACATAGTACAAGCTTTGCTTAGTTTGGGGCTAGGTTGATCTGTGTAAAATGCCCCTAATATTTATATTTATTTTGTTTAAAATCGGTAAAAAGTGAAATCAAAGAAAATGTATAGGTACATGTTTAGCTAATAAACCTATGCACAAGTGTACCTACGACGTGTGTGATACATGTCTTGATTTACTAGAAACCTAGTAGATAATATAAATATCACTTTCTCATACCTTTTGGCTCCAAAAATATAACTTAAAATAAGTTTGAGGTAAAATCACACGTGTGCCTGGTAAATAAAAATAACTTATATAACGTACATTTTTGATAAATAAAACTCATTCATGTGTTTGGACAGACAGGTGACACGTATCTTATCCGCAGAGTAAATTAGTCTGTCCCTATTTTTAGGGTACCGTACCCAAAAAGTAAAACCTGACCCTATTACTAACTCCTCTGGCCGTCTCTCTGTCTGTCCGCCTTTCTGTCCGTCTGTTTGTCATCAGGCTGTATCTCATGAACCGTGATAGCCTAGACAGTTGAAATTTTCACAGATGATGTATTTCTGTTGCCGCTATAACAACAAATACTAAAAACGGAATAAAATAAATATTTAAGTGGGGCTCCCATACAAGAAACGTGTTTTTTTTGTCGTTTTTTGCGTAATGGTACGGAACCCTTCGTGCGCGAGTCCGACTCGCACTGGGCCAGTTTTTTTGCATAAAAAAGCTCAGAATATGTCCAAACTCATTCATGTGACTAGACAGACACTTATCTTATCCCCAGAGTAAATTAGTCCGTCCCTATTTTTTGTTTGCATAAAGACCCTTGAAATGAGACAAGTCGAGATCGAGAGTAAAGTCAATTGGCTTTATGATATAAAAAGAAACAAAGCTCAGCATCAAATCAAATTCAAACGGTAGGCAGTTGTACCGAAATAGTAATTTCCTTTTGTAAGCAATGTTTTTTTTATAAAGCTTATTTGATTAATGAAAAGTTTTTTGGCTTATACATCGGGGTTTTCGGTGCGGGAATGATTTGAGTAAGATTAGAGATAAACAGATAGGTTAGTCTGAGAAAACATCATATGCCTAATGAATAATGACCCCTCTGTGAGTTTTATACACATCTATGATACAATTTTATTGTATCATAGATGTGTATAAAACTCACCCTCCTTATCTTTCAAAAACGAAAGAGAAAGTTGCAATTTATCCACAAGAGTGGCCAAGTGATTTGCAGCATGAGTTGATTAATTTCTGATGTCAGCGAAGAGTTTTCGAAAATTGTAGAACGAATAATATACGAACAACTATACAACTACTTGGAAAGCAAACGCATTTTGGTTTACGAATAAAATGGTCGTAGGGAAAAAAATCAACTGCCTCTGCTATTTACAAATTAATTAACACGATTATTACTAATATTGATAAAAGAAACCCAATTTGTGCGATATATATGGATATGACGAAGGCTCGGCGAAGGCAAAGGAGATTCGTCAATCATGATATACTATTGCATACACTTGAGCAGTACTGAGTCAGGGGTGTTGCTTTAAGGGGCCCACTGACTATCAGTCCGCCGGACGATATCGGCCTGTCAGTTGTTCGGAACTGTAAAATTTTTGTTGTAACTGACAGGCCTATATCGTCCGGCGGACTGATAGTCAGTGGGCTCCTTAAAGCATATTTAAATCATATCTGACAAATAGAATGCAATGCACAAAGATAACCAAAGTATGTAACATAACAAAACAAGAATTGGCTTACCACTCCTCGATGAAGTCAATATTGTCAGGAGTTCCACAGGGAAGCATTTTAGGGCCGTTTTTATTTTTAATATATATCAACGACCTCCCTCATCATGTTGAACATCCAATGGTTCTATTTGTGGACGACTGTACAGTCTTAATTGAGATGAAAAAACCTAATACATATGAATCTGATATCAATAGTGCACTACCATCCGTCGCGCAGTGGCTTGAAGTTAATAGATTAAAGATCAATACTACAAAAACTAAAATAATGCAGTTTCATCAACCTCTTTCAAATGTTATGAATATTAATTTTTTTCAATTTCAATTTCAATTTATTCAATTAAAGATAACATGATCTTAATTTTTGTTAGTATATTCTTAAAAATAATGTTAGTACTTAAAAATTAAATTCGATTTTACATTTAAAATTATTTCATTAATTACAGGACAACACACATGATCAGCAATCATCTTTAGGATGCTGTTTGGGCTGTCCCTCGTTCTGCTCAGCAGAGACGCTGCATTTTTGCGCAAGATTGCTGCAAACCCATCGGTGCGTGACTCCGCGAACATGGTGGATGCGCTGCAGAATTTGGGCAGGCCAATCAGCATCCTAAAAGCATTGTTGTACTGCACCCTAATAGCATTGTATGACTTTTGGGTATATCGGACCCACAGGCTGCCAGTGTAAAAAGAAGAGCAGTATGCCTTGAAAAGCGTAATTTTCACTGCTTTTGAACACCTAGCAAACCTGCGGGCCAGCATGTTCGCCCTAACACACAATGCTCTTCGCTCTCTCTCCATATCGGCATCGTCCTTCAGATCATCAGTAACAACGTGGCCGAGATATTTGAAGCGAGTGACTCTCGTGAGGGCGATGCCGTTTAATTGGACGGGAGGTATAATTGTGGGATACTTGTTTCCAGCCTTAAAAATCATTATCTCGCTCTCTTTCCCGTTATACAACAGACCGTTAATATAAATTACAATAATGCAAATATTGAAGATGTAAAGATGATGTAAATGTTACAAAATTCTTAAGGACCCTCCACACTCATGCGCGAATCACGGCGCGAAGCCGCGAACGCGAGTGTGGAGTCTAGTTCGGTATTCAGCGAAATCGACTCCACACTCGCGTTCTCGGCTTCGCGCCACGTAGTCTGGAGCGGGCTTTAGGTTTAGAAATGGACAACTATTGGAAACCGCACACTGAGTCTTTATGTAAACGTGTGCAGTTTCGTATTTGCTCTTAGAAAAATGTCGCAAACTTCAGACCGCAATGCTGTTTTACTAGCGTACGTAAAAAGAAAAAACCCGCCAAGTGCGAGTTGGACTCGCGTTCCAAGGGTTCCGTACATTACACAATTTAAATAATGTATTTTTTATGTGAAACGTGAGTGAAATGTCTTTAAAAATAAAATAAATATTTAAGTGGGGCTCCCATACAAGAAACGTGTTTTTTTGTCGTTTTTTGCGTAATAGTACGGAACCCTTCGTGCGCGAGTCTGACTCGCACTAGGCCGGTTTTTTTTTCATAAAAAAGCTCAGAATATGTCCAAACTCATTCATGTGACTTGACAGACACTTATCTTATCCCCAGAGTAAAAACCTGCCAAGTGCGAGTTGGACTCGCGCTCCAAGGGTTCCGTACATTACACAATTTAAATAATGTATTTATTATGTGAAACGTGAGTGAAATGTCTAAAAAACCCTTAGGGGTCGGATCAAAAACTAAGTAATTAAGTCCGACTCACGCTTGACTGCACATTTCTAATAAGTTTTCTTGTCATATATAGGTAAAGAACTATTTTGTGTATTTTTCAAAATTTTAGACCCAGTAGTATCGAAGATAAAGGGGGAGGAATGGTAATTGTTTCCCTATTTTCTTGAATAACTTCTAAACTGTTTATCTTAAAATTATAAAAAAAAATATATTTGAGATTCTCACAATGAGTTCTTTCATTTGATATGTAACACAGTATAATTTGAAAACTTTATTTTTTAATTTCCTCATTTACCCCCAAAAGTGGCCCCCATGTTTAAAATTCATTTGTTTACGTTACATGTCCGTCTTTGGGTCACAAACTTACATTTAAATTTCGACTTATTTGTTCCAGTCGTTTCGGAGAAAATAAACGGACAGACAGACGCACGGCACGAGTGACCCTATAGGGGTTCCGTTTTTTCCTTTTGAGGTATGGAATCCTAAAAACATACTTAGAAAGTACAGTGGTCTATAGTAGAAACGTATCATTTTCTGCACACTGTTTAGAACAACAACGACCCACTTTCAGAGCATGAGAAATGACAATAATATATTAAGTTACCACAAAAATTTCCCGCAGATTTGTTGAGCCATTTCCGTATTCAAAAGGAATGAGTTTTATTACAGCGATGAATTCCTCAGAAGTCGGAAACCATGATTTATGCATAGAAACAGATCTTGGTCTTTTCAGTGGCAAAAATGATAAAGAAAATGTCGCGTAAACAAGGATGTTAAATTCCCTTTTCATTAAAAGTAGATTTTTTTTAGTGCATCGGTATTCAGATTTTAAAATCTGTTATTAATAAAAGATTTAATAAATGCGTGATTTCAATCTTGATCGCGATTAACTGGTGAACACGCGTTTTCCCTATTAGTCAATTTTTTTTTAATTTGACTGAGAAATCCCCGTTAAACCTAGTTTTCATGAAGGCCTTTCTGAAAACTAGTTTTAACTAGGAAAAAAAATGCGTTTTCACTTAAAAGGGGTTTTACGGTTTAATACCTAATAAAAGAAGCTCCATTAAGTTATTTCATCAACGTGCACATTTCAGTTTGACCTTCTTAGGGTTACCTAGGAACCCTTATAGTTTCGCCATGTCCGTCTGTCCGTGTGTCCGAGGCTTTGCTCCGTGATCGTTAGTGGTAGAAAGCTGCAATTTGGCATGAATACATAAATCATGCATTGCGAGAGAACGGTAATAGTACATTGTGATACAAGTGTGCTTCGTTGGTCACTACACACGAGGCGATATTGTGCGCGCGAGCTGTAAGCGAGAGATAAGAAAGCAGACTTGTGTAATGACCAATGCACACGCGTTTTATACGACGTTTTTCAACACACTTGCGAGGAAAAAAAGAAAACTTTTATATTAAACGGATTTTAATTGTTAAAACAGTAAAAGTCATCTGTCATACTGCCTGCCGCCCTTCTCGCCTGCCGCTGCCGCCGGCGCCCGCCAGTCCGTGTTGTGGCAGCAGCAGCACCAACAGTTTCTTAGCGGCAATAGGAGAGACACTAGATAACCCTTTTAAACGACATCGGGTTTCGTTGCATGCTCCAAAGTACCAAGATT
This sequence comes from Cydia strobilella, assembly GCF_947568885.1. NCBI lineage: Eukaryota > Metazoa > Arthropoda > Insecta > Lepidoptera > Tortricidae > Cydia > Cydia strobilella. The sequence goes on from NC_086048.1 coordinate 11,099,425, forward strand.
GTAAATAAGTTATTAGGATAGGATTACGTAACTAACAAATATGGACTGTAATTTGGTCTGAAATAAATATATATATATATATATATATATATATATATATATATATATATATATATGATTGATTAATATAATTATGAGCCTAAATGCGGTTCAATAACTTGCATATTACGAGCAAGTGTGTTGAAAAAAATATTATGGTACATGTTTATTGTTAAATAAATCTCACAGCTATGTACCTATATAATAAAAAGAGATACCGTGGTAGTAATTGTTAAGTATAGAGCTTTAAAGGTACAAAATCCAATAAAAAAAACGAGCAAAAGCAAAATGGAGCTGGGGTGTAACATTATTTGGCCACAAACGTATGAAGAAGGTGTTTGAATAATTCAAAGGGCCTGCATAGCCCATATCACAATTGGGGAAAAGAAACAAATTGAAAGTGAATATTTCCCGCAGCTCGTGGCATGGTTTCACAATTCCGTAGCTTTATTTATTGCATGCCTGTGCCACTAAACCCTGTTCACTATATAAATCTTTCATGTCGCCACTTTCTGTGAATTTTATTAATAATAGTTATTTGCATACCCCGCAATCGAACTAGCAAATCTGTAGCAGTTGTACATCAGGGTTGTCACTGTTGCCAAATGAAGATCAATGTCATGTTGGTAGAAAGTAAGTTGCAAATATTATACTTTCTACCAACATGACATTGATCTTCATTTGGCAACAGTGACAACCCTGATGTACAACTGCTACAGATTTGCTAGTTCGATTGCGGGGTATGGTTATTTGTTATACAAGGGTGCAAAGTTGTATTTTACCCGCGAGTGTGGAATTGAAACACGAGCAAGCGAAAGGATTCTATAGTTGAACCACGAGCGAAGCGAGTGGTTCTAAAATAGAATCCTGAGCGTAGCGAGTGTTTTAGCACACGAGAAGTAAAATACATTTGCACCCGTGTGTAACACAAAACTTTTCCCCTCACTATAGCGAGGAAAGTGCAACATCCACAGGCGTTAGATCATCTTCATCAACTGGAATCACTCATTTTTTTACGATATTATAACAAAAAACTGGAAATTCTGTACTTTTACGTGAGAAGTTATTAAGTAAAATTTTCGTTGACAATGTTGACATTTCTGACGTATGAAATGTCAATGATGCGTTTTGAAATTGCATCGACTTAACTTGTGCGTTCAGAATTATATTTAACATAATTATTAAAAAACAAACGTTTATTATGGAATTTTAAGGTTTATGACTTAAAATCATTAAATAAGGCTAAATCTGGTAGTTTTTATTAGATTCTCAAACCATTTATTTAATGATAATTAATATCGAACGAACCATTATTATGAGAGTTTTACGTTTTGTTATCTGTCAAGCTACTTAAACACGCTCCATCCAAGGTCAAATTACTTTCCCCACTAGTGGATAAAATGCGTTTTTCCCCGCTTGTTTTAAAGGATAAAAGACGGCTTTCTGAGCTAGTGAGGGGAAAAATACATGTTTGCGTCCGACTACGCATGGGTTAAAAAAATATTTACTACAAAAAAACAGAAAAGCAAACAGAGAATATTTTCGTGGCAATTACTAATGAATTTTAAGAATTTAATCGGATAATCCGATCGTATTCAATATTCAATACATTCGGAGGATTCACACATTTTTAGACTTTTGGACTAAATACATATATTATATCTAAAAATATTCATGTATTAAAAAAGGAGCATGTGAAGACACCTATTAGTTTAAACATGCTACATGCGACATGTCTGATGCCACACTATTCAAGACAATGTTAAATTTGTACATGTCAATTTGTCTCGAGAAGTACCAGAAGGTGGAAGCCATATTGCTACCATGTCGTTACTTTTATGTAATAAGTCGCTTTCATTTTATCGAGCCAATTTAGGCGCCTGTTTGTCACTGTCATATAATTATATTACTTACTAGCCTCCGCTTCGCTCGCGATTTTGTACGCGTTTTGTCTTTATAAATATATTTTGTCTATATATATGTCGGCAGCAGATCATAAAATCGGGCATATCAAGATATTCCTAGGCATATCATGAAACGCCGCCATTTCATGATCTGACTAAGATTAACCCAGGCCACAGATTATATGATAGTTCTTACGAAGAGATACTTCTCTCAAAGAAAACGCAAATACCTACGGTTTTGATACACCTACACCACAGAATAAGTAATATTATTATCATACAGAACGGCCACGCACCGCCCCGCCCCGACTCGAATTACCTCGCCCCGCGACAGCAGCAGATTCACGGCCGTTTGCCGGCCGCTCCATACTATTTTTAAGCAACTTACACTATGACGCGTGTACAGACGTGCCGTTCACATATATTTTAAAAACGCAAGTGATTTTTGATGTATAGCGTGTCTGCCCTGTGCCTACACAAAAATACAATGGAGTGACCTTCAACGCGCCGCTCCCCGCACCGCGCGCGCCGACACAACGCTAGGGTTGCCGACGTTTCTTTAAAATACTTTATGTAAGTGTCTTAGGTAGATATCTAACTATAAATGTGTGTGTGTGTGTGTGTGTGTTGAGATATTATAAAATAAAGCACGTAGGGGTTGGAGTATAGGAAAGGCCGTTCTTGGGACTTACAAAATTTCAGTGTCATTTTATTTTTCGAACATAACACCAATTTTTTATTACTTCATTATGGAAGAAATGTTAAATAGTTATTTTCACCTCAGCAGCTCGAACAAGCCTACTTTCGTCACTCCCTGGAGTGAGGAAAGTGCGACTTTCCTCACTCCAGGGAGTAAAACAATGTAGCTTTTTAATTTAGTGAAGGACATGAACTTCGTGCGCGCGCGCGCTAGCCGAAGCGGTCGGACGTGTCGTTGTGCATAAGTTGGTCTACGGTTCGCAATTTGTGTTAATTAGTCTCCAAAAAATGTCAACAAAGTGTAACGGTTGTGGTGAACCTATATTTACGATACAGTTTATGGAGTGTTCAAATCAAAAGTGTAATAAAATGTATGATTTGAAATGTCTCGCTATTCAGCCGGAGAACTTCGACAATTTCACCGAAGACTACAAGGATTCATGGGTCTGCCCGGAGTGTTCGTGTTTAAAGCCGAAAGGCGATAATTCCAACACTCCCATCCGGAACCCTGGAGCTTTGAACCAGACATATATCACCAGCGCATTTGTAAATACACAGCGCGGTAGTCGTCCGACATCACGAACAGCAAGTCCAATGCCAGTTCAAAATAATGATACTGAGCTACTTACAGAACTACGGGGCCTTCGGCAAGAAATCGTGGTGCGTCTGGAGGAACAGGATAATCAATTTAAACAGCTTGAATCACTTTTTATCGACACTAAAAACGAATTACTAAATCAAATGAAAGTACTCGAAGAAAAAATCTCAAACATGAGTAGGCTGCAGACAGTAACACAGTGTGTGGAACAACAGTATCCAGGACCACCGTTAGACACTGCCAATAAGGATAACAATAATGCATTATCATTCGCCGACGCGGTAACTCGCAACAAAAAACAAGGTAGGCGGCGTAAGATCTCCCCGGCAACAGCGGCACCGGACAGCGGCGATAAGTGTGTGGCCACGAAATCAGCGGTTGAACCGCTCATCGTGTGTAACAGCGTGGATACTCTGTTGGATGGGGTGGAGTCTCAGCCTACTAATATTGAGCCAAAGGATACCAGTGGCGATAATAAGTCAAAGAAGGCAGTTAGTAGGAAAAAGACTTTTATGACGGGCGAAAACACATCATCTGGAATTCGGGCCTCGGAACGCAAGAAACATTTACATGTATGGAGGTTAGCGCTCGACACAACATTGGAACAAGTCGAGACACTTGTAATGAATGAGTGTGGATCAGGAATAAGTGTTAAAGTTCAGAAAATCAAACACAAACATGAAAGGGACTACGCTTCATTTATTATAGGAGTGCCGGAAAATATGTTCCAAGTTATAAATCAACCGACGGTATGGCCCCACGGATCCCAGTTTAGTGAATGGTTGTGGTTTCGCGGATCAAAGTATGAAACGGAAGGAAAGTAGATCGCTTGATTTTTTTTACCAAAATGTGAGAGGGTTAAGGACAAAAACATCAAATTTTCTATGTTTTTTGGAATCTTCCTCGTTTGATTTCTATGCGATAACGGAAACTGGCTGCAACGATTCGATTTACGACGCCGAAATAATTCCACCTACTTTTCATGTTGTGCGGTGTGACCGGACCGATGGCCGCAAGCAAGGCGGGGTACTTTTCGTGGCCACACCACGATTTGAACTACGAGAAGTTAAAAATGATGTTAACTTAAGTAATTATCAGTTTGAAATGGTGTGTGTAACCGTTCATTTGCGATGTAATTTTATGTTTGCTTGCTGTGTGGTTTATATCCCTCCTCAAGCAGATGAGAACGAATATTTTACTATGTTTAGACTCATAGAAAATATATGTAAAAAATATAAGGGTAATCTCATCGTACTCGGTGATTTTAACTTGTACTCTTGTAACAGTAATGTTGCATCATATTATGAATATTTATTGGCTTTTTGTGAGTTCGAACAGAGTAATCAGATACCTAATTGCAACGACAGACAACTCGATCTCGTGCTCGTGGGCGCGGGCGTGCGCGGCGCCGTGCGCGTGCGCGCGGCCGGCGACGACGAGTGTATGCAGCCCGTGGACGCGTACCACCCGCCGCTTGTCGCCGGCATCGCCGCGCCCGCGCCTGCTGCCGGGGCCGGCTCCCGCGCGCCAGAGTCCGACTCAGGTTTGGGCTCTAATTTAGACTGGCTTTGCAATAGCTGGAATTTTTATAAGGCTAATTTCCCTATGCTATATCATTCGTTGGCAAACTTAGAATGGAGTAATTTATATATTATCGACGACCCTAATGAAGTAGTGGATTATTTCTATAACAAGATTAATAAAGTTATGGATGAATGTGTTCCTATCAAAAAGCGAAAGCATGTAAATTCTAGGTATTCTTACCCAGAGTGGTACACGGCTGAGCTCATTCGCGACATTAAACGTAAACACACATTGCATAAACAATATAAAATGAGTAAAACCGATTTCAATTATGAGTTATTTTCAAAGTGTAGGGCTGCTGTAAAGAATGCAATAAAAGCAGCACATGAAGCTTACATGGACCGCGTTCAGAAACATTTAGCAAGGGAACCTAAAGCTTTTTGGGATTTTATAAGAAGTAAGAGGGGGAACGTAATAAAAAGAAAGCTGGTAGTGAACGGACGCCAACTATCGGATCAGGAATGTGCTAGGGAATTTGCCACTTTCTTTGAATCAGTTTACAATCCAAACCCGGCTCGGTTGGAAGTTGAGGCGGCGGACGCCTCCTCAACGGCGAGCAGCGCGAGGGTGCACGTCGCGAGCCTAGAGCTGGCGGAGGTGCAGCGGGCCCTGGCAGCGCTCCAACCCAAGCGGTCCGCGGGTCCAGATGGTATCCCACCTTACATTTTTAAGGACTGTCGTATTATTCTGGCTGAGCCTTTGCATTATATTTTTAATACTTGCCTTCAATCTAAAATGTTTCCTGACAGGTGGAAGTTAACCAGGGTGGTACCTGTACCGAAAGGTCGCGGCGGACCGAATACCAGCGATTACCGACCGATAGCAGTATTGTGTACGGTCGCTAAGGTATTTGAGTCTGCGATTTACCAATCGGTTCAGGCCCAAGCTAGCTGCATAATGTCTGATGCGCAATATGGCTTCCGGAAGGCGCGCAGTACCACAGGTAACCTATTGCATCTCATGGTCAATATAGAGCCGGCAGTGGATGCAGGAGACCAGGTGGATGTGGCATACTTCGACTTCCGGAAGGCATTCGATACCGTCGACCATGATGTTTTACTCGTGAAATTGGCAAGCGCGGGTTTCACTCCACATACTCTTACTTTCCTTGCCAGCTATATAAGTAACAGGCGCCAGTATGTGGACTGTGCTGGTCACGTGTCAGAACCATATTTCACGAGGTCTGGCGTAAGTCAGGGGAGCAATTTGGGCCCCTTAGAGTTCATTTTAATGATAAATGACCTTCCTGACGTTGTTAAAGATTCCATTTGTCTACTCTTTGCTGATGACCTCAAGCTTGTCCGCAGAGTTAATGACAGCTCTGATTGTATTAAATTACAAGAGGACATACACCGAGTGGTCAAATGGAGTCAAACGTATAGGTTAAATTTCAACGTGTCAAAGTGCGCCATTGTCTCATTCACCAGATCTCGGAATCCACTTTGCTACCAATATGTGTTAGGAGAGTCACCGATGCAGCGCGTCGGCGAAGTGAAGGACTTAGGGGTGCTGCTGAAGTCCGACCTCACCTTTCGAGACCATATTGTTTCAGTATGTAAGAAGGCTTTCCGAAATCTGGGGTTTGTAATGAGGCAGGCTCATGGGTTTAATAATATTAACGCGATACGTGTCTTGTACGAGGCAATAGTCAGGAGTCACTTGGAGGGTAATGCGGCAATCTGGAGTCCACACGAGTCAAAATATAGGTTAATGTTGGAACGCATCCAAAATAAATTTATTAGATTTATATATTTAAAATTATACGGAGTATACCCTTTTTATCCGTTAAAGTATCCTACGTTGTTCGTGTTAGGAATGGTAGGATACAATAAACTAGAAGTTAGAAGGGAGCTGGGGCTAGCTTCATATATATTTAAGTTGGTGCGGGGCAAGTTGTGCAACCCTGGAGTCCTGGCAGAGGTGCGTTTGAACGTACCAGATCGGTATGTGTGGCGGCGGCGGCGGCCGAGCCTGCTGGCCGAGCCGCTCGCTCGAACGCAACTCCTTCGCCAGGCCCCCTTTACGCGCGCAATTCGGACCCTTAATAGAGTAGCGATCGAGTTAGATTTGTTCTCTTGTTCTCTGAACGAATTCACAAGGGCTACGCTTTACGTATTGTGCTACTGTAATCTGTAAGCTAATGTATTGTACCTATTTTTTGTGTCAATTTCCATACTGTCGAATTAGGATTTCCTGTAATTGATGGTTGTGTGTATGTAAATAAATAAATAAAAAAAAAATACATTTATTACATTTTTTTTATGGTATGGTACGGTACGGTACGGTCCGGTCCGGTCCAGTACGGTCTCGTCTCATCTCGTATCGCATCGTATCGTATCGTATCGTATCGTATCGTATCGTATCGTATCTTATCGTATCGTACATATTATGATACTTTTTTTTCTGTTTATTCTGTGTAATTCGAAATACATTTTAACCTTTAATATGTTCTCACTACTGAGGTAAAATATTATGTGTGCAACACGAAAGCAAAGTTATTTTACATCTCGTGTTTTTGAGTCCCTCGCTAAGCTTAAGATTCTACCTTAGAATCACTCGCTTCGCTCGTGATTCAATTATAGAATCTTTCGCTTTCTCGGGACTCAAAATAAACACTCGCAAGAAAAACCAACTTTCCTCTCTTGTTGCACAAATAACTATTGTGCAACAAGAGAGGAAAGTTGGCTTTTCTTGCGAGTTAAAGGTTAACATATAAAATGTATCATACTATACGATACGATACGATACGATACGATACGATACGATACGATACGATACGATACGATACGATACGATACAATACTATCGATACGATACGATACGATACGATACGATATGATACGATACGATACGATACGATACGATACGATACGATACGATACGATACGATACGATACGATACTATACGATACGATACGATACGATACGATACGATACGATACCATACCATACGATACCATACCATACCATACCATACGATACCATACCATACCATACGATACCATACCATACCATACGATACCATACCATACCACACCATACCACACCAAAACCACACCACACCACACCACACCACACCACACCACACCACACCACACCACACCACACCACACCACACCACACCACACCACACCAGACCACACCATACCATACCATACCATACCAAACCATACCATAAAAAAATGTAATAAAAGTATGAAGTGGCAGTTCATGGCCTTCACTGAATTAAAAAGCTACTTTATTTCACTCCCTGGAGTGAGGAAAGTCGCACTTTCCTCACTCCAGGGAGTGACGAAAGTAGGCTTGTTCGAGCTGCTGAGGTGAAAATAAAGTATCTTTTGTTATATATCATTTTTCTCTAAGATCAACCATTATGGAGATAGATGGATGGGAGATAAATGGGGTAGTAATCATCAATTTCGACGAGCGGAGCGAGGAGGAGTGTGTTAGGTTGACCGCGATCAAACAGTGTGCCAGATGTTATTGTACCTACTATTGTCACTTGTCAGTTACAACCTCGCCTATCTCCATAATTGTTGATCCTAGAGAAAAATGTTACATGACCGCCCGACGATTTTAACCGACTTCAAAAAAAGGACGTTCTCTGATCAAGCCGTATGTTTGTATGTATATGTATGTATGTTTTATTCGCGATTATCTCACGTTTGGCTAAACCGATTTTGATGCGGTTTTCAGAAAAGTATTTGTTACATTCTGGAAAAGTTTTTAGTATACATGGATGGTACTAATTGGACCTGGTAAGTGGCGCTGCTATCGGTTTAGGTATCGTCAAATTTGTTTTGCTGAAACCGATTTGGATGATTTTTTTTGCATGTATATTTCAACAGGTTCCTGGTTGATTAGAAAACACCATTGGACCCGGTAGGTGGCGCTGCTGTCGGTATATTTTTCTTTCTGGAAACATCTCGAACGACCTCATCATTCGCTTGCCCTTGTCCCATTCACTTGGGGTCGGCGCAGCATGTCTTTTTCTTCCATACCTCTCTGTCACCCGTCATCTCATCATTCACTTGCGTTAGTTTCATATCATCTTTCACACAGTCCATCCACCTTTTCCTCGGTTTTCCTCTCCTCGTACCTCCCTCCACATTCATTCTTAATACCTTTCTCGTCACATGACTTTCATCCCTCCGCATCACATGCCCTTACCATGCTAGGCGATTTGCCCTTACTTTTTCTGTTATGGGTGCAACATCTCGAACGACCTAATAGACATATTTAAGCGCTTGGAAACTGGCGCCTTCCTCGCCTTTGCATTAACCAAGTTTAAAAAAATCATTAGATGAAGGTCAAAGCGGAGGCGGCATCCTAATTACTCAACGAAAAAAAATATCTCCCTAAAAATACCCTTCAATAGAAAAACGTTTATTCCAAGCCAAAACATAAAGATATTGTCGATAACAATTTTAAAAGTGACAAAATGAGTATGAGTACAAAAATATTAGATCTACATGTTCTTAAAGACGAATCACAATAACACTCCTTGACGAAATCCTTATTATTGTGAATTTTCAAATCCTTTACAATTTCTTTAATAAGTGCATCTTGATTAACATCATAAGCAATCCCTTTCGTAGATTCCTTCTTACTGTCATGATAATATTCATTATCATCGTAGAGTTTTCTTTCGCGACTATCGTTGTCTTCATAATATAAATCTTCTTCAAAACGCGTCGTTTGCTTACGGCACTTGTGTTTATGTTTCCGAGGAATTTTCAAATCGCTGAATATTGGTTGTGAATAGCTAACTGTGTATGGAACCATCGGAGCTTCACTAGCAAAATATGTATAGGGTACATAAACTGGGTAGAAACTGTATGGATTAGAAGTTACAAAGTCTTGGAATGGCTGACCCTGACTGCAAGAGTGGTTAGTTACAGCGCCATAGCGCGAGCACTCGTGAACTCTAGCGTTCGGAGTTGAGTGGGTACATCTTTTTTTATTATGACTAGTTCCCGAACACTTGCATGGACTTGATGGATTCGTTTTTTTACACTTACACTTTTCTTTGACTCCAGGGTCAGATAAACTTCTCATCCCGATGACTTTACTTTTAAATGGTATGTTTTTTACAGATTTATTAATTTCTGGTTTTAACCACAGTACCTTATTACGATTCGGTTCGCCTTGTTCATTTGCTTCCAATTTTGACTCCGACGTTATCTCAGATTTCGGTAAAGGGTCTAAATATTCATCGTCATTTTTTATCTTGATACTGACGAGCTTGTTCTGATCTCTTATGTCAACATCCCTTACGTTATTTATGTGCTTGAAAATTGGCCATTTCTGTTTTATTTCGAGAGTTGGAGTAATCAAATGAGGCCTACTTGGAAGGGGTAAAGGATTTTTAGAACTGTCTTTTTGGTCATGTCTGTGTTCCATAGTTAGCAGCATTTCATCGCTCAGTATTTTGTCAAAAATATTGGACTTTAAATCATTATTAAGATTGCTTGTTTTATGGTTAGTTCCTTTAAGTTGAGCAGCACCTGAAAAAAAACGTTTATTACAGACCGTGTAACGTTTTAATAATATGGAACGGGAGAGGAAATTTACATCTAGTTTACCTCTTGAGTTGGAAATTTCTTCGCGTTCTCCTACATAATTCGTAGTCCTTGTGGATCTTTGGGTGAAACAGTTTATCTCCGAATGCGTAAAATATGCAAACACTAAAAAATAGAATACAAAAAACATAACAGAAAATGGACATTTTACTGACACCAGTTGAAAGCTGCCAAGTCGTTGTAAAACGAATCTATTAGGCCGTGTTTGACAAAACTTTTGGATAGGTTATTTCGATTTAGGATATTTTATTATGATAAATGTAAAATTGCTCGTGTTTATTTGTATCAGTAACATTGGTGGGTGCTGCGGTGATTACTGCAGAATATGTCCGAGCCACACGCTCTGCATGTATAAGGTGGGTTAATTAATTAGTTGATTAGTGGCGTGTTGGTGTATCCGTAAAGTGCAGGCCAAATCCTGCATTCTATACCAGTGGTATCTACATGTACATAACGTCACACGTACATATCATGCAGTCACGTAACCGTTAACGGTTAAGATAATAAAGCTCAATTGTTAGAGAAAATTCGCTTCATATTACAATAAAATGTCTAGCTTAAGACTTTATTTTCTAAGGTTGTTTAATTCTGCAATAGACAGCAGCAGCAACATATTGAGTAAAATTTCTTAAACAAAAACAAAACGACGTACCTGCCCTTACGTTACGAACTTACTAGGAAGGGAGCCGTCGATGCTAAATGTGTATAGTTAAAGTTACTACTACATACAGTGGTCCTCAGTACACTATTACTCGTAGGAATTAGATATAAATAGACCGATGTTTTCAAGTCAAACAATGGTGGGTATGTAAAGCAAAGGATAATTAATTGTAAGTCATATTATGACTTACAATTATCTGACACGTATCACTCACAACTATTCTTTCTGCATTAATATATCCCTACCACGCACGCAGCTTTATTCAATACACAATTTCCCGCTATTTAAAAAAATTGTGATTGGCTCAAATAAAATTCTACCACTACATGTCAACCCTCATGCGCGGCATTACAATATTGGACGTTATCAAGCTGCACGCGGCACAATACACGTAGGGTGACAGGGTCATTTTTAAGCTCTAGTAAGATTCTATAGTTATTTTAGTTCATTGCAAAAACAACCCCGGTCATAACTCCTGTTCCCCAAAACGGGAACTTTTTAATCACCTGGCTTTTCAGAAATCTCACGTGGCACGATTGCCAGACTCGTGGTTTTAATTTGTAGGTACTGAAGAACCTGCGAAAAAGTACGAAAAGTTTTAATTTGAAAACCAAACAAAACAACAGCTTTCTTCGTTTATTTTTAATCAACAGAGATACAAAATATGTGTACCCAGGATAGATTAGAACGGCTGAAGCCATACCAAATTATATGTTACTGTAGGTTCCTAAGTAATAAAAACCGGTCCAAGTGCGAGTCGGACTCGCACACCGAGGGTTCCATACTTTTTAGTATTTGTTGTTATAGCGGCAACAGAAATACATCATCTGTAAAACTTTCAACTGTCTTAGCTATCACGGTTCATGAGATACAACCTGGTGACAGACAGACGAACAGACAGACGAACAGCGGAGTCTTAGTAATAGGGTTTCGATTTTACCCTTTAGGTACAAATTGTACATAACCCACTTCAGTTCAAAAAACATTACAATTTATAAGCCTCAATTATAAATTTTTGGTTTATCCCTCTATTTCAAATCTTGACTTATGTAAAGTCTAAGAAATGACAGATTAAGACAAACGATGAATAGCTAATTGATGCTTGTTATGTAGCGAGTTTACGAAAAATGTCATAACACTTCCCGCCCATACAGAATGTAACAAAAATAGTGGGGATAAATCCATCGATATTCGGTATCTTATTCTGATTAGGAGAAAGTAGCTGATATCGATCGGCCTATGTTTATTTATTTATTTTTATTTCAATATTTATTTACACTTATGATGAGCACTATTAATATGTATGTACAGTCAATTAATTTAATTTCCGACCCATTTCGTACTTTCTCAGCGACAATCAATATGAAAGTCGCTAGTATCTCATACTATTGTCACTGTGACAAGGTACAAAATGGGTCAGAAATTTAATTCTTTAACTGAACCTACCTATTTGTTTCTGATCAATTATTATTGTACTTAACTATATACAGTGTGGTCATGGTTATGCTTTTATTTAATTAAAAGAGTGATTTTGATCCTTATGATTGACCTTGACCCTATCGATTGGTGCTATAAAAGTACAGCCGGCCTAGCCAAGGTGACAATCGCTATCGCTTCGACAACGAAACGCTTTGGATCTCTCTATCACTCTTCCATATTAGTGCGACAGTGACAGTTGCGTTTCGATCGCTAGTATCGCTACGGAGCGTTAGCGATTGGCGTGTTGGCTACGGGGCCAGGTTGTGTTTTAATTTATTTTTTATTTTAGCCGGTTCGATTTCTGGGTAAGGGGAGTGTGTTTAAAAAAATCTTTGAATGGTGTTTTGTTTCTTTTCAAAAATAAAGGAATGTTTTTTTGAGTGAAGTTTGCTATCTCCATTGTTTTTAGAGTACTTTCATTCCAGACGGCATTAAATTAAACGATTTCATCTGTATATAGGTATGTACATATATATATATTTGTCTCATTGAGCGTAATAGGCGTACTTATTCTAATTTTAATAACAGGTTATGAATTACATCTGGATTAGTTATAGATTTGATCAGTAAGTCAGTGTCAAACGTCACGTTTTTGGTTTAAAAATGTTACTTTTGACACTGACAGATCAGATCCATAACTAATCTAGATCTAATTCATAACCTGTTATTAAAATCAGAATACGCCTGTAAGTCGATTTGAGTAGGGTCAAGGAGGAAACAGTGGCTCGGTAGAAAAAGGCCGGGTACACTGGCTCACTCAACCTAATTTCAACACGGAGAGGCGATGTTTGGGCGACTGAGCCACTGTTCGAGCTGAGCCACTGTTCCCGCCTTGACCCTAATACGTATACCTTATTATAATTATTAATTCTTACAGAGACAGGGGCCGGGCCCATATTGCAGATCGTACGACATGACGGCTCTAATAACAAAGGAGGATGTCGAGACGATCATCAACAAATTCAACCAAAGGAGGAACTTTGTCGCTCTCGGGCTGGCCAGGAACTTACCGAGTGCCGCTAACATGAATAAAATAGTTAGTCTCAGAATAAACTTCGCTGACTTGGCAGATTTGGGGGCGTTACAACAAAGTATCTTTTGTGTAAACTGGCAATATTTGTCAAAAACATGCACAGCTACCACGAGTTGACGCTTGACGTTTAAGTTAGTGACTGCGTAAACTAGCTCGCACTGATGTATTGGTGCGATAGAGAGGGAATGCGATCGAGTTTACTTGTAATCTGCCGGTTTACATAGGCAAATAATTTACTCGAGCGCGTCAGATATTCAAAGGGGTTGTTAAATGGACCCTACAAAAATGTATATTTCAATAATCTGACGATTTCAGCGATCCGTAAGCAAATGGCCGCGTCACAAAGTTACAAAAAAAAACGCCATCATGAAACACTCGAGCGTGTCAGATACAGACAGGTTCAGATTGATGTCCCAGTTATGTAAAACCTTAATCTGACGATAACGTGGAGCAGTATCCTTATTCTGACTATTTGAAAAAAAAAAATTAAGATTTTAAAAATTCCTGTCGTATGTGTTGGTTTTATTTGTAGTTATTTTATTGTGCCTAAAAAACTGAGTAGAATGCCGTTAAGTAGACCAAAATCGATCAAGGGGTTCAAGAGATATCACAGTTTGAAGATTTCTTAATAAATGTTGGGTAACAACGAATTTTTTTAAGCTCGAGTTACTTCAAATTTAGTATCTTGGGCTCCCCTGTTATTAACATTGTTTAATTATTTCGTTAAAAGCGTATTATTAAAATAATGGCAGCAGAGGGCTATATGGGGACAGTGTGGGAGAAAGAAAGAAAAAATAAATTGCAACAACTAAAAATATAAATAACAATTAAATTGTACACCCGTAAGTTATACTTAACTAGATAAAATTTATAAAAGAGCTTAATTTACAAATAGGAGTCAGCGATATAACTAAAGGGAAAAATGGGTGCACGATAAACGATTTTTGACACTTCTGCTTGCTCAAATCGGCAGTTTTTTTGTATTTAGTTATTCTTGCATTATTCCCTTGAAAATAAAATAAAAAGCGAACGCGCTCGAGTAAATCAAGGTTGCGATTATTTTTGCAACTTTGTGTCCCTGCCACTCCCTTACGGATCGTTAAAATCGACAGATTATTGAAATGGGCACTATTTAACAAGTAATTAATCCACCATATCTTAATCTGACGCGCTCGAGTATTTCAAGGTGGCGATTTTTTTTACTATTCAGACGGGCTGTCCTTGACCCCCTGCTCGGTGTCAAAGACGCATACTTTGGTGGAGGTACTCAACAGGATGCAAGGTATCCCCCATATCTTATAGTAACTTCAAAAATCCCCTCTTGGGCTCCCCGACCATTAAAAAAGCCCTAATTTCCTTAGTGACTGGTATTGAATATTATTTTAAACTTTCTCTGTTTTAAAACTTCCTGCTACCGGAAGATGAATGGAGAAAATATTTACTTAGTACCCGGAAGCACTCCGAATGAGCTGTCTGCTAAGTGCTACATAATTCACTTCATTTATTAAATTCTAAATAAAGCCAATACAAAATAAGGAAAAAAACAATCGATTTTGAATACTTTATCTAGTCTTCCAATAAAAAGAAAACTGCAATCCATTAAAGGATGGCTCATGCTATAACGGTCCGGGTTCGGGCCACGGGGTCAGTTTTCTATGATGGCTGATTGGTGGGCACGTGATGCTTCCTATAGAAAATGAAATGTCGAACGCCTCGGCTCAGACCCGGACCCGGACCGTTCTAGTGAGAGTAATCCTTTAGTTGGTATTTTGTTCTGAATCTAGTTATGAATGAGGGCTACCGCGTTTAATATCACCGCTAAGGGCGCTAGTGTAGATGGAGGTCTTCACGGAGGTCTTTCAAAATGTCAAATGCATAGAAGTTGTAGGGGTTTCAAGCTTTTTTATCGGGAATTTTCACTCCTTATTCATAATTGTGGTAAATCTTTGTCCATCTTTGATTAATCATGGTAAACAATAGATATAGCTCAATAAACGTTGGTGGTTTAAAAAAGTGCTTACTAAAATATATGCAAAATTAGACAGGTTAAAAATGGCACATTTAGACGTTAAAATACCTTTGTGTATTGATTTTATAAAAATAAGCAAGAAGAATTTTGAGATCTGTTTGTCTAGACCTACATCTACAGTGGCGCCAACTTATCTTCGTATCTTGTCAAAAAAAGTAAAATATACCTATATACATACATATTATTTTGTCAAAGTAAGTAATAAAAACAAAACACGTGAAATGTCACCCCGCAGATTTATTTCGTGGTTAATTAACTTGTACTCGAAATGTATATTATTTAAATTTTGTATAGCTCGACTAAGGTTTTTTTTTAATTCAACCCCATACTTTTTTACCTCCGATTACCCCCTTGGGGTTGAAATTATTTTAACCTTCTACCCGGACGAAGTCGTAGGCGGGAGCCAGTAACCTATAAACAGGCCTAAACATAGGTTGTCTCAAACCCCATTGAATTATGAGTAAGATTTGTTACAACCCATTACGCATTCACCTATCTGTTTCTCATTCAATTTACATAACTAAGGAAGTAAGGACACGAAACATGGAACCATAAATTATTTACATCATATATATAAGTAAGAGCCCGGTAAAGATTTTGGAGATTTAGTCGTTGAAATTATACACGTTTTGTTACGTAATATCTACTTAAATAACAAGTATTTGTTTCGATTAGCAGCGAGCGTGCGTCACCGGTAATATATGAAGAGAAGGGGCAGTTTTTAAAAATTCATCAAAAAATTATGGTAGTAAATAATACAAATTGATGTATAAGAACAGTTTCAGCAAATGTTGTAGATTGTTTAAGTATCAAAATTACGTTAAAATTGAATCGATTTTCAAGAGAAATTGTCACTTGTTTTGAAGTAATTTCTGGAGAAAATTGATTTCGTCAAACTTTTATTTACACTGCTTCAAAGTCATAATAATAAAAATTAAGTCTGTAAAAGGTGGAGTATAGAGGATATGTGTAATACAAAATTACCATTTTTAGCCGTCCAAACTACGAAATTTACAAATAAGACCGACAAAATCAGTGCTTTACGCGCGTTTACCTAAACGTCCATCAGAAAAAAAATCATTACTAATTTAGTGAGTCTGTTTTCAAAAAAATTATCTGTAAAAAGGCAAGATGAGAAGACGTGCTAATAGAAACCAGTACTTGTTATTTCTGTACCAAGACCCACAAAGGATTGTAGCGCCAACGGAAGTAAGAAGTACTTGTTATTTCTATTACGTATCAAAAGGTGTACAATTTCAGGAGCTTATCAGATCCATACGGCCACCGGACACTTGCGAACGGATCCGATCTCGGGCCCGAGCAAGGGTCGTTTTCCGTCTCATGAAATACAATAACATATTTAACCCTTAAATGCATAGTGATTTATGCACACAACAAAAAATATATAATTTTATGCATAATTATATAAAATCTATTTGGTCCTGTATAATTATTTTGATCGCAAACTTTCCGTTGTTTAATACAAATTTGCGCAGCATTTAAGTTTAATAAAAATTACATTTTCACCTCACTCGCTCGGAAAACCTCTGTTTATAGCGCGAAATCTGCGTGCAAAAAGTCTATTCTATCCGCTAGCGTGCAAAAGTCATTTGAATTTGGAACACGATGAATATGTGTGCTTTTCTCTTGTTTATTTTGTTTGGATTTGAGTGTGTTATGTCTTAAATTTGATATGTTAAATAGAGGGCAAAATTAAATATAATATATTTTTATTTGATTTCTTTTTCTCGCATCTCGCATTTTCCTCGCTGTAGTGAGGTGAAAAGTTGTGTGTTCCGCACGGCTGCAAAATTATTTGGCGTCTCGTGTCTTGAAAGCCTCGCTACGCTTAGCTTTCAATTTCAACACTCACGCCAAATAACCAGTTTGCAGCCATTGCATAACAAATGGTAACTATTCTTCTGAGACGAAATGGCGGAAAATTTGGAAAAATTGATGATTTTTAGTATGTAATTTAGGCGGTTTTTTTCGGGGTTTGTAATTATTTATATTTAAAATCTTTATTTTAGGTATATTACAAATATGTAGACTATGTAGTATACATTTCTAAAGGTAGTAAGATTTTTTATATTTTTTACAAATAATTGTATAAATTTACATAAATTATTATTTACCCTATGTAAATTCTAACATAGGTTTAGCAGTTAAAATCGATGTTATAATTGTTTTTTTTTTCAGAATCGTGTAAACAATTATGTAAGACATATATTAACTTCAGGCAAAAAGAAAAATCATGCATTTAAGGGTTAACAATATAATTTGACATGTAGAAATACTTTGTCTCGAATTGCCAAAAATGTTCAATGTTTGATATTTTTGCACTATGTTTTTATAGTTTGTCAAAGGACTGTCTCATTTCAAAGACAGAGAAAATCATACTATTATCTTTGTCTTACACTAGTAGTACTAGTTTTTTTTTTCTTATTTACTGACAATTTGGTTTGACCAACTATATATTTCAAATATTGTTAACGATGCGCTGATATTTCGTGAAATGGAAAACGACATCGACATCAGGTCCGACATCGGATCCGTTCGCAAGTGTGGATCTAAGGCCGGCCGCATGCATACGGAATTTTTATTCGGTTTCCGTACGGGATGACATACTGTGCGAACGGGACGTCACTATAAACTTTCATAGCACTGTTGTCTCGCTTGCACATGTCATTACGTACGGCTATACATATACTATTATACTCTTTGACGTACGGAAACCGGGTAAAAATTTCGTGTATATGCGGCCGGCCTTAGATCCACACTTGCGAACGGATCCGACGTCGGACCTGATGCAAGGGTCGTTTTCCATTCCGTAATCGCTATACGAACCGTGAGTAGTATACTGATATATGAAAATTCATTCAATTGTTCACCGTAGGTATTCACCAGCAGCAAATTCCAAAAGAAGCTGGTTTTCCAAAGTCACCTACGGTAGTGATCCGTGTTGCGGCAGAATAGTTAAGGCCCCGTGGGCTCAGGTTCTTCTCTCACTCTCACTGAGCGTAAGCGTGAGCGAGACGGTTAAAAGTGGTTAAAGTAGACTCCACGGGTAGCAAGATATCACTCATATCTTAATCTGACACGCTTGAGTAACTACAAAAATCCACTCTTGGGCTGCCAAAAGAAGTCCTAAAGGATAAATGCAAGGCCGGGCTTTCTATGGAAAGCATCACGCGATCACCGAGATCAGCCGTCATAGAAAATTACATGTCGAATGCCTCGGCCCGGTCTAGCGTGAGTCATCATTTAAGTGGCAGAAAATAGTGAAGAAAGTTTTCTAGTAATTAAAGTGTCATCCTCCATCTTGTTTAGATCGCTAAAAATACCAACCCACACATTGTTTAGCAGGTAAATTAATCAAAAATTATATTATTTAATCAATAACGTTTTTTCTTAATTACAGCGTTGGTCTGAAGAACTGGCTTTATCTGCCCAACGATGGGCAGACCAGTGCGACCCCGCCGTCCGTCCCGATAGGAAGGACTCCTGTCGCGATTTGGGTAAACAATAATTTATATATTATATGACGCATATACGGTGAATATGCATAATTAACTACACACACTACACTTGTAACTACTGAATAGTATTTTATACAATCTTGATATAATAGAGAGCTATTCATTCGAGCACTGTGTTTAGGCCATGAAGCTTGCTGAGTGGCTTTAGTAGGTACGAGATTGAAAAGCTTGATTATATCAATATTGTATACAATACTTTTTCATCTATACAAACTTATTAATTAAAACAAAATTAGGTATCTCACTAGATAAACAGATAGTACAAAATACATCAACGCAACTGCTTATTCATTAAATACTCGCACGTTGATGTCTTTTCCTATCTTGATCGCAACGACACGTGATTGGTCAAATTCATTACAGTTGACTATAGCGTTTCGTAAGAAGTTATTATAGTGGAGTCTGCCCAAGTGCCCACAGTGAAAAGTATGTGATTCCAGTTTGGTAGGTATACGAAGTTTTAATTCAACCATTAAAGTCAACGAGTAGAAAAGTAAATTAAGTTTTAGTTTAGAAATTGGGTTAAATGACAAAATAACTTATTATGAAATATAATGAAAAGGACTGTTGTTTCAGTGGACACAAAAGTCGGGCAGAGCATTGCTACTGTGATGGGTCTGTCGCCTGGATTAAGCGTTAAAAGTTTCGTTGAAATGTGGTACATGCAAGCTTTAGACTACAACGGTAGTGTCACTTTTTACAACCAGTAAGTAAATATACTGTGTGCGACAGAGTTATGACGATTTTACGTAAATTCCGTAAGTTAAGTATGTTTAACTTTTAGGTATTATGTAGATACCTAGAATGTATTATATTACACCTATCAGACAACTATGTAAGACAACTAGTAGTTGCCATACATCATACATGGCAATACATACCTATATATTGTTTGGCTTGAGTAATTTATAAAGGCCGCTTTCAATAGGTATGTCTTTAAACATTGCAAAATCATTCCCACTGCTATATTTTAAAACTTCTTGTCTACGCGGCAATATCCTGAAGTTTTCAGAATTCTATAATAACACTGTTTGCTTGATTAATTTTGATTGTTCTTCCTTCACCTAAACCTTCTTCAGATCAGAGTGCCGTAAAACTAATGATTTCACACAATTAATCTGGGCAGAAACAACGCTAGTCGGCTGCGGAAAAGCGAGATTTAACGTGAGTATCGCAATATTGAATGATGGCAGATACTTATTCGATTTTTGCAGTCGCACCTCCCAACTATGGTCCAAAATTAACTATTTTCTTTTTCATTCAGGTGTATCTTTTAATGTATTTTTGTAGTTCTAAGGCAAGGTATGTTTATAAAGGGAAGAAAAAACTCGGAGTAAACCAACAGGAACATTGGTATTGATACTTAATTTCCTTTTGAACTTGTGGACCGTATTGGCAGTATTGGACTATAGTTGAGAGGTTTTACGATATAAAATATTTACCTATACTACAATTTAAGCTTAGGAAGCATTTAGATTGTATTTGCTAAATAATGAATTAAGTCTAAGCTATTTAAACTTACACAAACATACGTGCGAGTTTTCAGTCGCTCACAATGCAAAAAAAAGTTTGATGAAAATTGAAAAGTCAATAAACTAACATAATAATACTTTCCAGATAGACGACAAAGGCACGATGATAGACAGATTCGTTTGTAACTTTGCTCCCAAAGGAAACGTTCGAGGTAAACCAGTATACACAATTGGATACCCGGCCACGCAATGCAAAGAAAACTCTCATAAAGATGAAAGATTTACGGGCCTTTGTAAATCTGTGACAGAAAAACGTAAAATGTTCAAATATTTACTTCGCTCTTTGAACGTCAAGCGCCAAACACATGTGCAATGGTCCAGACGCAATCCCTCTGAATCTATTATATCAGCAAAAATTGGTTGGTAATTACAATATTTATTCTCCATCTGGATGTTGAATTAAGTCTTAGCACTCATGGCGTTCAAAAAGTTTAATCATTGGCTGCTTATTAGTAAGCTTAAGCGTAAAATTGTGATGATAACTAGTCATTTGTGTTATTTTAGCTCAGAAAACAATGGCAACAACCGAAAACAGTCTATTGAGAATCATTAACTTGCCGAAAAATCCAGTGAAGTTGGATATGGACCCTCTTCAGCTCGACTACAAAAACCGAGATATGAAACAAGATAGATTGAATTTTGTGAGGCACCAGAATTTAAGACACATCCCAAATAGCACGCGCGGTAAGGAAATTAGAGAAAAATGCCTTATGGTAAATTTTTCTATACCTACGACTCTTGTTATTTATAATGAAAGATCATGACTTTGTTTCGATTTCAGGACTCGTACACCACATAACACCAGTGAAACAACAAAATATACAGGAATTACCAGATATCGCTCCATTGCATGATGTTTTAGCTCGCCAAAACCTCTTAGGACATTCTCAGAACATTTACGGTGCTGTTTACAGAACAAGATCTCCAATAGAACATTACAGTAGGAATGATTACATGAGAGACACGGTTAACCCTAATTATTATGATATCAACCTAGAACCACTAACTTTTGATGGGCAATGTACTCGTAAGTCAGGAATTCCTGGAAACATTATTCAGAATGACAATACGTTCCACTATGCTAGTGAAATAGGACAACCTCAATGTACTCGAAAAGCTAAAGGAAGAAATGAATATATACTAACACCACCTTCCTGCAAGAAAAAAGACCATGCATCTATAGATGCATGTGACTCACAAAAACTTACCTGCATGCCGAATCCAGTCACAACTGTAAATAATTGCAATTACAATTGTCATTGTCTTAATATTGAGAATCCGGGCTTGGAAAATCGTCGCAGAATCCCAGGCGAATATGTGTACTACGATTATCTTCCCAACTTAGCTCTTCGTGGTGGGGTAGAATTCAACGGTAGGCACCCTACAAAGCAATCTACGGATTCAATTACCTCATTGCGTAAAGACCAAAGTACTGGCAACTACAAAGGAGATTATTTTACGCACCACATGAATATACATAAGCAAATAACAAATACACCAAGATCGTTGAGAAAGATTTATCGTAACCACCATCCCTATTTCGTAAATCCTAGAGAAAGGTCAAAAAGACTAATGGAAACACAATTTTCAGATCTTTGGAAAGTAGATGAATCGCTTAAACGATCAAAACGAAATCCAAGATATACGACACTGCGAAACAATATAAAAAGTAAATTCAGAACATATGGAAACATTGAAATTATTTCAGAACTCATAACGATACCAGGAAAATATATCAAGGAACATCGTCATGAAAGTGCAGACAGGTCTTTGTCAT
Source organism: Cydia strobilella (assembly GCF_947568885.1). Taxonomy (NCBI): domain Eukaryota; kingdom Metazoa; phylum Arthropoda; class Insecta; order Lepidoptera; family Tortricidae; genus Cydia; species Cydia strobilella. The sequence goes on from NC_086048.1 coordinate 11,121,881, forward strand.
TTGACGAGTTAATGAATTTTAGAAAAAACCGCGGTGGGGAAATTGACTATAACATAAGAAGAAAAAACAAAGACGACAAAAAAACCGTTAAACCTAAAACCACTAAACCTACAACCACTAAACCTACAACCACTAAACCTAAAACCACTAAACCCACAACCACTAAACCCACAACCACTAAACCCACAACCACTAAACCTAAAACTACTAAAATTAAACTCTCTGACCTAAAACAAAAGTCACCAGAATCACAACAACCTGAAACAACAACTGCGCAGTCTACTATACAAATGACTATAATCGGTAGCTTTTCTCCGCAGAGCGCTTGTACACGTAGAATTACATGTACATGGACGATGCCAAAAATGACTGACGCGAATGGCAATACCATTAATAATGGTGGAGGTGGCGGTGGCGGAGGTAGCTGGAATGGCGGGGGTGGCGGAGGTTTTCCAAACGGGAGGACGCCGTGGGGACACGTTGAAAACTGTACGCGAAGATATACTTGTAGTCGCATATTCTACAATCGAAACGTACAAGCAAGCGATACTGCCGCCGGGGAAACCACCCTTCCAGATGAAGATTATTGTGAGCGACGAGCACTCGACGTAAGACGAAAAGATTTGGATGAGACCGGAACTGTGCATCGTTATAAACATTCCAATGAACCATCTCTAGTTACGCCTTCAATGAAATATGAATGTACTGGGAAAGAATATGTTGATTGCTTATGCAACGATCAAAAACCAAGAAAAAAAAGAAGCCACGCTTGCAAACACAAGGAAGATAAAGAAGTTCCAGAATGTAAATCAAAGAAAAAGGAGATCCCTAAAAATTTATTGGTTTTAGCTTTTAGTAAAATCTTACAATCGTGGAAAAGTAATCGTAATAGGCATAGAAAAACTCGTAGTGAGCACCATTGTAATGCAAGTGTACCGATATGTATGTATAGTAGTCACATGTTTATATTCTTTATTTTATCACACTTACTAAATTAAACAAGTGAATAATAACTGAGCTGGTTTATTTATCTCTGATAACATAAATGATTTACGACAGGCAATATAAGCATTGATCCTAAAGGGATCGATGTCAAACATTTACTTTGGGAAAAAATATTATTGTATTCTAATATAAATTTTTCTGCTTGACTGCTATGTTTTAATGGTGACTGCTTCTTATGAAATGAAATATGTTTCCCATTAGGGCGGCGCTCATAAAATCTCGACATCATACTTATATCGTAGTCTAACCCAAAAGTTTTATGTGTTTTAACATTTTTGTTCCTTCGTTTTTTCCGTTTAGATATATTTGGTACTTTTTTTATAGACATATCATTCAAACCTAAAAATATAAGAGATTTGATTAATACATCTTATATCTTTAAACGAGCAATTCTTGTATATGTTTGTATATTTATATATTTCGGTGATCTCGGAACTGGCTCTAACGATTTCGATGAAATTTGCTATATGGGGGTTTTCGGGGGCGAAAAATCAATCTTGCTAGGTCTTTGGTATCTCTGGGAAAACGCGCATTTTTGAGTTTTTGTATGTTTTCCTAGTAAAGCTCGGTCTCCCAGGTATTACTTTTAAGTGTAACTCTCTGCCCATTGCATAGGTTACCTTAGCATAGAGTCCGCTCAGCTAACTCTGCTTCTATTTCCACAGAACAAAGTGTGGATGTGCCATTTTTATAATGGCATTATATTCTTAAATAAATTTGATATTTATGATGATATCTCCACATTTTGTCATTGCAAATGCCGTGCAGATTTAGCTCGGTCCGACTCTAGTCAAAATGGACGACATATAGTTTGCACCGATTCGCCGTAAGTACACTTTGTTCGAGAGATGGGTGCAAGTTATAAATCGTTGACAATATATTCTGTATATTCATGTCACCAAACATATTATGGGAACGATAGGGTCACATACACATAATATGTATTTTATCTACTTTTAAATAAAAAAGAATAAAATTATATAGTACAAAAATAGTATCGCATAGGTACTATAGGTAGCCATACTAAAGTCATGTAAAAACTATATAGTTCATTGCTTATAATTTATTATTTACTTTCAGATTTTTCAGCAATATCTTTTAGAAAATTCCTCATATTACTATAACCACTAGTTTGTAGCCTCATGTCATCAGGTGAAAGAGGTTTCATTCTTGTTGTAGTTTCTATGATGGGTTCCGTTTCAAGTATTTCTTCTATAAAATCTCGGGTAGGTCTGCTTTTTCTTATTTCTTCAATTTCCATTACAACATCTGACTCCGAAGGTTTATAAGAAATATCGTAATCAGTTTCCCTAAATATTTTAGTAGTATCTTCCCCATCGTATTCAGGAAAAAAGTAATGCCCAGTAAAATCATAACTTGATTTAACTGCAGAAACAGCTTGTATTTTAATGGGATTGACAAATGGTCCCAGTATTTCTTGTGTTACTTGGTCATTTATTCCATCTGCAACAACAAATAAATGTTAAGTACTTAAAAGCAGAGGATTCTTAATAAGTACTACGTAATTAGATTAGATATTCTATGCAGAAATAAAAAATAAATAGTTTATAACCTGTGTGCCTGAACATAACTGCTTCCACCAGATTAACAAGTAATGTTGAATTAACGTAATCTGTGCTGATCGCTTCGGGTTTTGTTGGTGATGTCGCCTTTTTGTAAATTTTATTCAAAAACTCAGCCACTTTTTCATCTTTAATAATATTACCAGACGAAGTAGATACAGTCGTTGCAAGAATAGCTTTCAAAGCTGGGTCATCACTTAGTTTATTTTTTACAATTTTAACAATTTCATCAACTGCTAATTCGTTTTTACATTTAGATACCCCTGGAGTGGTACTGCTCGAAAAATGTTCTTTTGTTAATTCAAACAAATGTGAAAAATAATCAAAAGTCATATTGTCGTCCCCGTACAGGTTCGGATCATCTGTAGTCAAATTTGTTGTTTGATTATTTATTACAGAGGTTTCGTCTACATTTATAATATCTGTTGTGAATTCAGCTTCATCAGATTCAGAATCATCTAACTCTGCATTATCGTTTCCATGTAAATTAATTGGTTGAGAATCTGAAATAATGTCAAATTTTTTTTGGGATGTGTTTATACCGTAATTAAATAATAATGCGGGGGCATTATTATTACGGTTACAAACACATCCCCATGTGATGACCCCATCGCCCTCTGATTTTCCTAGTGCAATCAGACAACGCTGGGCCGCTTGAGGCGAGCTGTTAAGAAGTGGCGACCCCCCGTACCCGAGTGTTCCTGGGGAGTTCTGTCAATACTGGCTCTGTGTGCATGCCATGACACGCAGCATCCACCCCGGTGTATCCCTTACATTTCTTAAAGGGTCATAAGGGTCTCTACGTGTTGAACTCCTAAATATCCGGTACACCATTGTTCATCAACACATACAAAATAAACTTGTACACTAAACAATTATAATATAAACCACTTACTACATAATTTCTTATACGTGTCACTGGTACCATAGTCACATTTGCCAGGTTGCCCAGCTGTATAAACTGGTTGATTTAATTGGTTCCCTGATGGAGCGAAATTGCATACTAATCTGTATACTACTCGATCTTTTTTCTCCTCTGAATCTTTGAAATACTCCTGTAAATAGTCTTTATTAATAATAACTAAAATTAAACCATTTTTTCCATCTTGATAAATGATTATTTGTTCCAATTAGAAAAAGAATAATGGCCTCAAAAGGTGAGATTTTTTCGATAGCGAATGTATGAGAATTGTAAGTGGAAAATTCAAAGGGCTAGTGGGGGTAACGGCACTACTTTTCAGCCCGGCAACATCGGGTTTCTAGGAGCGTAGGAACCCGACTACGAGGGTCAGAAGTCAAACTGCGGTCCGCAATTTTTGCAAACGGAACTTCACTGAGAGCCCGGTCTACTATGCATCCTATACCTATGTATGTACCACATTTTTCTTTTGATTGACATAACAAGATACAAGTTTTTCTCATAGTATGTAGTGCCGATATATAATTTCATCATATCACACTGATCGACCCATATGGGTTAATAATTGCTTCTTTTAGGTCAATCAAAACACAATTAGGTCAATCATTGACTAATCCGCCACCATGACAATGATGATGATGATGATAATGATGATGTGATCCTGTTATCCCTCATAAGGGGCATAGGACTCGCAAAGAAAAATCCATTTGTCGCGATCTTGAGCGGTAAATTACAGCTCTTCCCAACCGAGACCAGTTACGACCTTACGACAGCCTCTTTCTCAACTGATCGCCTCGATGTAGTGCGAGGCCGCCCCGAACATCTACTGTCAGTCGATTGCCAGCAGAGACCCAGGTAGGCAGGGGCTTAGGGCGCTTGGACAGGATTAGGAACCGTGACACAATAATATCTTACTTTGAATTTTACTCCTCCACACCCCACTTGGTATGAAGCTGCCCATACGAGTTGCGTGAATTGATTGTAACTGGAGGGTCCTGATTCACTTGATCTGGAAAAATACATAAAACTAATAGACGGGCGTACCCTCGGCGTACCCGACCACTACCTCTCACTCACAGCTGCATCCTTAACGGACGGACGTACGGCGAACCACTTTCACTCGATCGAACAGCCATCGGTCCGTACCAAGTCTAATAGGTAGGGCTTTTAGACACTAAAGTATTCCTCATTTCACAAGCGGGCCGTAGGAAAATCAAACTCTATATATACAATACATTCACTTATTATTATTGCTTTCCACGATTATCTTTAAAAGTAAATCCCTATTCAACCGAGAAAATTAATACCAGGAATTGTATAATTAATTAATTATTTATAAAATTGCAATTTTGATTCCATTTTATTTCTATGGCGCCTACGGCTTTTTTGAAATTAAATTCAGTGCAAGTACCTTTGTTTGGGGATTAATATAAGTACCTACACTCCTAAATATGACTGGATATTACAGCGACTCATACCTAGTAACGATACATTAAAACGTTCTTGATAATCACTGTTTTATCACTGGAAAAACAGGCAGTGCAGTGGCTCTCGCTGTAATGTATAACAACCATCACTATTGACTTCCTGTCTATGTAAGTACATACTATAATATAGTAAGCATGCCATTATACCATTTTCAATACGGCAGGCGTATTAGGTCTTACGCCTTGGACGCGCTGTCTCGTGTGTGGCCTACTGCGAATACCGAAGTTCTTAAATTGCAGGCATCTTTCTCTTTTACTCCAAGTAAGGCGTAATTAGACTAACAGAGAGATGCTCGCAATTTGCGAACTTCGATATTCGCGGTTACCCCTCTGTATTACTAGAGACTTACGAGCGATATCTGGATAGCACGCTTGCGTTCACGTTTAACAGTTGTAGGTACCACACGTCGACGAGCGCCGTCGGCGTCAAGCCTGGTGCTTCGCCGTACACTGTAGCGATGTTTTGTCCGACTCGCATGGTCTCTATGAAATAGAATAATTAATAATATTTCATCATCATTGGCCACAGCATCTTTACAGATAAAGGCTGGCGTCCATTAAAGTCGAAACGAGCCACGCTGAATCGAGTCGCATTTTTTCCGTGTGCGTTCATCACAGACGAATCGAAGCGAGTCGAAGTCACGGGCGCTTGTGCTGAGGTCGTGCTTGTACAGTTTGTCGATGATGGATAGTTCGGACGAAGAAATGCTACCTAAACTCAAAAACGAAACCATCCGTCATCACTCATCCGCTACCCTGCGTCCACTGAGGCGCGCCGAGTCGAGTCGAAACGCGTAGCCGCAGAAATTCGCCTAACGAGCAATGCGCGCGGTAGATTCGAATCGGCGCGCCGCGGCTCTTCGTCAACGGACGCAGTTGCATAGAAAATATAGGAGGCGAATTATTGCGATTCGATTCGATTCGCCTCGGCGAGTCTAGTGGACGCCAGCCTTTAGAGGTATTTTGAGGAGGTAGTCTACAGTCTACATCGACTGCAGTGACTGTATAGACCACGTATAGACCAATGGCCGATCGGAATTTCTTGCCACACCAATCACAGATCTTGACTCCTGGGGTGATCCAGCAGCTCTGGGAATTAGTTTCTGCTGCGAGTTGGTCCACCCAGAGCTCTTCGTGCTTTGTCATGCCTTCCCGCAGGTTACGACGCCACTCCGGTCTCATCTCCGCGTTCCTCCCAACTAGTTCGCGAAAACCAACTTTCCGCACGCTAAACAGCTACGTAAAGTAGCACTTTTTGAGCAACTGTATTAAAAATAACTATTTCAACACACTTGCTCAAAACGACTTTTTATTCCACAGTTTTTGGCTCATAGTTCTAGATATTAAACACGTGTGCTTTTTCAGTATGTTATAACACTCGTGCTTTTTCATTATAGCATCCGACTGAGTTAAGAAGGTAATAATATGCATGGAAAAGGAGCCTACTTTAATTGGTCGGACTGGCGGGCGCCGGCGCGCCCGACCGCCTGCCGCGGCCCTGATTAATATGAAAGTTACTGTTTTGTGTGCAAGTGTGTTGAAAAACGTCGTATGAAACGCGTGTGCATTGGTCATTATACACATTGGGTTTCTTATTGCGCGCTCGCTTACAATAGCTCACAATATCGCCTCGTGTGTAATGACCAAATTAGCACACTTGTATCACAATGTACTATTATAAACTCCAATATCTATCTCCAGTATCAGCGCCAATAGCGTCAATTATATCAAGACTGCTGTTATTAAAACACCTGTTCGCGAATTAATTTACCTATATTGTGTAAACACGAAGACATAGATTGTGTGAAACAAGATACGGAGTTACGAAAATTGTTGTGGCTCTCGAAGATCTTTTCGAACAAACTTTTACTAAAAAATTAAAAATTATAACACGCTTCCATAAACATGATTCTCAGCACATGATTGGCGCGACAGTATCTCGCTGCGAGATAGACTACCCGTCTTTTACTGTATGAACTGTATGAATTAAAGAGGGACGGGTAGTCTATGTCGCGGCGGATACTCTCGCGCCAATCATGTGCTAGCCCGGCAGGTGGGTACATATATTGACAGAGTTACTCAAAGGTCTTCAATCAAAAAAATCCTGCTCCAAAACTACAAAATACGGTCGTGTTTAGTATCAGAAATGGTTAAAAGGGATCGTATTAGCTAGGTATAGGTACTTATAGTAAAACAATCTTAGTCACAGCCCGATGCATCCAATGCATGTTTTTAGGGTTCCGTACCCAAAGGGTAAAAAACTAAAAACGGGACCCTACTAAGACTCCACTGTCCGTCTGTGTGTGTCTGTCCGTCTGTTTATCACCAGGCTGTATCTCATGAACCGTGATAGCTAGATAGTTGATTCACTGATGATGTATTTCTTTTGCGGCTATAACAACAAATACTAAAACCAGAATAAAATAAATTGAAAATATTTTGATACAGCTTGATATACCACAGCTGGCACAGCTATGCCGCTTCGTTTGATATTTTTCGATACCAATATCCTAGAAACGAAAATGGGGACTACGTTTGATTGGAGATGCGTTCGTCCCCTTTCCTCTTAAGTAGTTTCTATTGGTGTGTGAGTTTGGCGTTTCATATTGGGTTTTTTTCCTCGCCACGCTCCGCTACCTCGCTCTACTCTGGTGGATGCTCACTATTACTTTAAAAACTGGATAAAGCCTCAAGGATACGTAAGTAGCTCAAAGATTTCAAAAATAAAGATAGGCCCGTTCATATAATTCCCAGCGAACATGTGTGCACAAACGAACATGTGCAAACGCGCTTAGTACAACAGGGAACTGGCCCACTTCGTAGTGCCCGTAAGGCCCGTATTTACGAAGTAATATACAAAGTCAATGAAGTAGCTACCTATATCGCGACAGTCATCTTCCACTTCTCCAACGGCTTTGTTAGACACGCATTGGTCGGCCCAGCGCTGGGCAGATTCGGCCAGCTCTTCATTCCACTCCTACAATCATAGAAATTACACAGTTTAACTTTAAAAAACATCGGGCATATACCGAACGAGCCGTCTAAGTGATAAGCCCGCTCCACACTCGCGTTCGCGGCTCCGCGCCGTGATTCGTGCTCTGAGTGTGGAGGGCCCTATAGAGATGCAGTAGTAAGTTTTGGTGCAGTATCTCAGAGGGCTTTACCTAGTTGATCTAGGGTGCCACAATGTATTTTATGGCTGACATCGGATGTTTTACCGGCTGACTATAAAAAAGGTTATTTGAAATATAAACGAGATCGCCTACATTTTAGGTCGAAGGGATATTTTAACATGCATGAACTCACGATCTTAACTCATAATCAAAATTTCTGTGCTGAGTAGGTATACATATTGGGCCAACGTAGGCCAATCTAAGGGTCATGTTTATGCGTTAGAGAGAAGCGATATTGCTATCTCATTCCTTCGTATAGCTGCGTATTTACCTTTTGGCCTACCGCGTGTACTCTACACCAGATAGAATAGTGTACCTACCTTACCTACACTACCCAAAACTGTAAAATAATGTAATCTGTCTCATGTAATTAAATTTATGACGTGTAATATGTAATAATATTATTAATAAATGAGTATGAGTATATGCTGTAGGTATCACAAAATCCTTATAGAACCAACCAAATCGTTTAATCTGTTACAAATGGAACGGAAAACCAACAAGTGATAAACAAATAAACCTAATTTTGCAACTCCCTTCGTGTTTTGTTATTACTATTTGCTATGCGTTGTTGGACAAATTAAGGAAAGAGATATGACTATAACTTATAGCGCAACATGATATGAATGCAACTCTCAATACCACAAAAACATCCCGCGTAATGTAATTTAGTCGTGTTACTCGTGTTCATTGTTGCCCACGAAACTTTGGTGAGGAACAACAATACGTTTACCGTTTTGGCGTAACACTTAGGACTTTTTAGAGGCAAAAATAAAAAGTGAGACAATGACAAGACCAAACAATAACAGCGCTTTCTCTGCTACTACTGAAAATTCCATAAGACGACCTCGCTCGGTCATCTGTCCCTCCCCCCTTGTCACCTCTATATTATTAATGTTCCTCTGAGGCGCACCTCGATAGCGAACCGAGAAGTAAATTGCGGCTTTTTACGCATAATGATGCTACACCGTCTCAGTTGCGACATGGGTTTAGATTTTTACTTCTAACGATGAAGGGACTAGGAGTTCCAATTTTGGGGATCGAAGCATATATATAGCTGGTCAAGCAAATATTTTCAGTAGAAAAAGGCGCGAAATTCAAATTGTCTATGGGACGATCCCTTCGCGCCTACATTTTTTAAATTTGCCGCCTTTTTCTACTGACAGGATTTGCTTGACTAACTACGAGTATAGGTAGGTCTATTTATGAGTTCGTGATTAACTGTGCGTACCTACCCCTTTTCTAGGGTTCCGTACCCAAAGGGTAAAAACGGGACCCTATTACTAAGACTTCGCTGTCTGTCTATCTGTCCGTCCGTCTGTCACCAGGCTGTATCTCATGAACCCTGATAGCTAGACAGTTGAAATTTTCACAGATGATGTATTTCTGTTGCCGCTATAACAACAAATACTAAAAACAGAATAAAATAAATATTTAAGGGGGGCTCCCATACAACAAACGTGATTTTTTTGCCGTTTTTATAGATAATGGTACGGAACCCTTCGTGCGCGAGTCCGACCCGCACTTGGCCGGTTTTTATATTTTCGATATCGTTCCGCCTCTTGATGTGTCCATAGATCAAATAGCAAACATAATTCTCCGCTACGCTAGGTCGACACTCGCACCCCAGAGACGTACCAAATTTACCCTTTGCAAAGATTACCATTTTAAACATATCCTCGGCGGCGGGCAATGACCGAATATCGCCTGATGCCACTTTATCGCGTCGCGCATTTATCTTGTCGAGGATTAACTGTTTGTCCTTGTCGCTTTTTATCGTCAGCTCATAGTCGAGGCAGTGTGCGGCGGGACCTGGAGTCTGAAATGTGACATTGATCCAAATAATTAAGAAAGAAAGACTGCTGGATATATACCTCCCTTAAGGTCCTCCACAACGCGAGATGACCTCATAAAAAGTTTCCAATATCGATCATCGCCCACCTCATTGGAAGTTTTTTCATTCTGCGATTTCCAGTTCCCAAAATAATAATATTTTAGGATTAAAAAAACCATAATGCCAAATATAGTTATTAAGCTCATTAAAAAGCAGTTGGGGCTAATGCACCATTAATCACAAGAAAATAGTTTTTTATTTTATTTCCTTACTTATAACTTCGACATTGTTAGTAGCTTTTTTAGGGTTCCGTACCCAAAGGGTAAAAATGGGACCCCTATTACTAAGACTCCGCTCTCTGTCTGTCTGTCGGTCTGTCACCAGGCTGTATCTCATGAACCGTGATAGCTAGACAGTTGAAATTTTCACAGATGATGTATTTCTGTTGCCGCTATAACAACATACGTATATACTAAAATCAGAATAATATAAATATTTAAGTGGGGCTTCCATACAACAAACGTGATTCTTTTGCCGTTTTTTGCGTAATGGTACGGAACCCTTCGTGCGCGAGTACGACTCGCACTTGGCCGGTTTTTGTTTAATTACCCGGTAACAGTGTTAGATATAATTTGTCAAAGGACTGTCTCATTTCAAACATAGACAGAAAGAATCATACTATCTTTGTCTACACTAGTACTAGCACCCAAAAGAAAAGGATAAGTATATTTTTTTTTGTTTTTATTTACTGACAATTTGGTTTGACCCTATATTTACCTAGTGAAGGTAAAATATTTGTCTCGGTGCGCCATACCGGTGCAAAAGCTGATGTACCTATAGAATAAGCCCTTAATACCCTAACTGTACCATTGAAGTTTCTGTCACAGTAAATATTATTAAATATATTTCTATTTCTTCTTCAGTATTTTTCTGTTAGATGGGTAGCTACTTCAACCCTTCGCTTACCATTGACGCGATATCGGGTCAGCAAAGGCAATCAAAATTTGATTTTAAAATTTAACCCCTCAAGGTCGTTTTTTGGCTAGCAAGATCCCAGGGAGTTACAAGCCGGGTTCAAACATTAAAATCATGTTATAAGTTCGCAAAGGTAAACTTTTACGGGACAGATACAAAGTCCATGGTATTATTTTTATCTCTTACCGGAAATTTACACAAGGTATGTTGTTTATTCATGCACAAGTTTGAATTGCAATATTTGTTAACACAATCTGAATAGAACACGCCTGAAAACAAAACGTAAAAAAATATGTGAGTCAACATTCGGCTATGAAATAACGAATAAAATATAATCATAACAAATTAAATTAAATCTGTAAGAAGTTAACAAAAGGTCTAGGTGGCTGCGAGATTCGACACAGCGACTTGGCTTTCTCCGCGTTCTTGGCAGTGACAATGCCAATGTACCCACGTCACAAAAAAATAGATAGGTACTTCAAGTAAAACTTGGCGTATCAAATTATAAAGCCCAGGACCTAAATTACATAATTAATCTAATTACTCAAAAGCTGTGTTTCATTATTCCAAGGTAAATCTTAAAAGCGCGAATCAGCATTTTAGATTAGGAACGCCATCTACCTAATGCTGTGATCTAATGTGCCATTTGAGACGATAAGAGAGGGAGAAACATGAATCGCTCTTGTCTTAAGCCATGTTTCTCTATGTAGTGAAACCAGTGAACGGAAACACTGAGTGAAACCTTATACAGGGTGAAATTTTAATCACTATCCATACTCAGCGTAATGAATGTATAGGTCATACTGAACAACTTTATGGGACCAATGCCGAAATTGCGAAAAAAAAATTGGCTGTTTCATACATTACGGCCTAATGTGATGTCGCAGATTTTTATGGGACAGCCAAATTTTTTTCGCGATTTCGACATTGGTCCCATAATAAAAGTTGTTCAGTGTCACTACGCAGAGTATGGCTCGTGATTAAAATTTCAACTTGTATATACAGCCAGAATAAATTAGAGAATCTTAATCTTTTAATTTGGTTTCTACGGAAAACGGTGGATTATGGATCAACTCGGGACAAAATTGAGTCGTGCTTGAGTTATTTTCGCAAACATAAATACTCGTATTTTACATTTTTCATTAACATCATCACCTTCCTCGCGTTGTCCCGGCATTTTACCACGGCCCATGGGAGCCTGGGGTCCGCTTGGCAACTAATCCCAAGAATTGACGTAGGTTCTAGTTTTTAAGAAAGCGACTGCCATCTGACCTCCCAACCCAGAGGGTAAACTAGGCCTTATCGGGATTAGTCCGGTTTCCTCACGATGTTTTCCTTCACCGAAAAGCGAAAGCTATACTTTGTCAAACCAAATTAGCAGTGAATAAGAACAAAAAAAACTATACTCATCCTTTTCTTTTGGGTGTTAGTACTAGTGTAAGACAATGAAAGTATGATTCTCTCTGTCTATGTTTGAAATGAGACAGTCCTTTGACAAACTATACATTAATTTCATTAACGCCAAACGCAATTTAAGACACAATTTTTTAACGAAACAGAACGCAGCAATGACCTGTCAGTGTGAAGTCAATGTCATACCAGCCAAAAGGAGAAGGACAAATAACCTATCTTTTTAGCATTCCCAACCAATTTTCCCTATTGTTTTTCCTATTTAGGGGTGCCTGTTATCATCGTAAATAAGTTATAAGTTTACACATATCTTTAAATCATGACTTCCCGTAATTTGAGAGCTTTAATTGGACCTTCAATATTAAACGCCGATTTATCAAAATTATACGAAGAATCTCAAAAACTTCTCGATAATGGTGCAGATTATTTGCATTTAGACGTAATGGATGGGCATTTCGTTCCAAATTTGACATTTGGCCATCCTATAGTTAAGTGCCTTCGTTCTAAGATAAAAAATGCGTTCTTCGAGACACACATGATGGTGTCCAATCCTGAACAAGTGAGTATCTCTACGTTGTTGTTCGTCTCGTCTTTACTGTTATATAATTATTTAAACTCTTTAAAGTACTTCAGTATGTGTCCCATACACACAGGGCCAATTCAAATTGTGCATAGAATCAGTTTTCAAGGTTTCACTATAGTTTTTAAAGAAAAGAAAACCATGTGTCAGGGTTTCATTTTAGTTTTTAAAAATAGAGCACATATCGGAATTTACAAGTAAAGCGACAACATTCAAAACGAAAATCAAATTTTATTCTAAAATTTCAGTGGATTGTGCCTATGGCTGATGCAGGTGTCAACCAGTACACATTCCACATTGAGCCAGTCACAAATGTAGAGGATGTTTGTAGAAAGATTAAAGAAAGTGGCATGAAGGTAAGAAAATCTATCATTTTGAATATTTTAGCCATGGCATAGAGCAACATTGTTTAGTGTCTTTATACACATATGCCGCTGGTGATAGTCAAATTAATATTATATATTCCTGTTATCCTATACTGGTCCATCACAACTATACTCAACTTTGTTGTCAACTGTTTTCTATCAAACATAGCTAAGAACCACCACAAGAAAACTTACTTTCATGTAAAAAAGAAAACAGCATCGGAAGCGGTCCATCTGTTAGAGAGCTGTGATGCCACAGACAGACCAACAGACATTGGCATTAAACATATAAAACCCCTCTTTTTGCATCGGGGGTTAAAAAAAACCGGCCAAGTGCGAATCGGACTCGCGCACGAAGGGTTCTGTACCATTACGCAAAAAACGACAAAAAAATCATGTTTGTTGTATGGGAGCCCCACTTAAATATTTATTTAATATTTAATTCTGTTTTTAGTATTTGTTGTATAGCAGCAACAGAAATACACGGTACATACACTATCACGGTTCATGAGATACAGCCTGGTGACAGACAGACGGACAGGAACAGACAGAATAGGGCCCCGTTTTTACCCTTTGGGCACGGAACCCTAAAAAGGTTAAATTAAGCTTATGTTTACGCCTTTGTAGATAAATAGTCTATCTCATCTCATCTAAGAAGGAAACCAAAATTAATCACTTTCCAGGTTGGAGTAGCCATCAAACCAGGCACACCAGTAGCAGAAGTGGAGAAATACATAAACATATCGGATATGGTGCTCATAATGACGGTGGAGCCAGGGTTTGGGGGCCAGAAATTCATGCAGGACCAGATGGCTAAAGTGCAGTATCTGCGGGAGCACTATCCACTGCTAGACATTGAGGTGGATGGGGGTGTGGGACCTTCTACCATTGACTGCTGTGCTAAGGTTAGAAACAATTTTGTCTGGTTACTATGCCAGTAATTAAATATTTGAAGACTATTTTACATAATACACAATGAACCTAGTATAAGCTTAAGCAAGGAGATCATTATCATAAAACTAATCTACACTTGTAGATACTTGATACTAATCATGTCAGCTTCATACTTGTCGTGTTTTTTACAATACTTTTTAAGGTTATATCTAGTAGTTTTTTTTTTTCAGGCCGGAGCTAACATGATAGTTTCTGGTAGTGCTGTGATAGGTGCTCAGGACCAAGCTGCTACGATCAAACTCTTACGAAACTCCGTGCAAGAGGCTATTTCAAAGGAGCGTTAGTCAGATTTTTATGCATTCCTACAAAAAGTACACTAAGTCTTCCAATTTTTATAAGGGTTATACAATAAAAAAATATTTTTTACATACATTTTTAATCAAATCTGCTTAAAGCATCATTTTGTGTAGCTTCTACCTTTGGAGCTGGAAATATAGAACTGGTAGCAACACCTTCCCCTTTAAACACTATGGGTTCATTCATAGCTTGTAACTTGCTCCGTAATCCTGAAAGTGTGACTAAAATAGCTTCTTCAGTTCTGATGGTTCTGGAGCCCTGGTTGGGTAGGACATTGAGGTAATGGTCGAATAGTAAACTGGCATCATCCACTTGCATCTGTTCGTCACTTTCTAATGCTGCCTCAACACCATGCAGTCCTCCAAATACTACTAGTGCATGGTTGTATTTTAGCTCCTTGTTGGGAATATTATCAATTGATTCTCCTCTGTCTGATGTTCCTATTGTCAGGTCATATCTGAAAACATGATTGATACCTCAATTTTACATCATAAACAATTAGGAGTATAAATTAAAGAAGACAATGTAGCACCATTTTCTCGGGGTAGCCTCATTCCCTAGAGAACGCGTCCCCAGGTGGCGGATAGGGGGATGCTCACTGAGCTAGCCACGCTAGCTCAGGGGGTAGGAGGGAAATTAAATACCTCCCGCGGACCACAAGGCCGGAGATGGCAACTTCGATATCAAACCCCACCTGCGAGCTTCTTGGACATATTCGAAGTAGAGGTCGTAGGTGTGCTGGGCATCCAGGTTGGGATGCCGAGTAGGGATGGCGGCGGAAGAACCCAAGGGTCAACGGCGGCTCCCAAGTCCTCCAAGAGGGTCACAACCTTGGCGTCAGGTGGTAACCGGCCGTAAAACACAAACCAAAAACACACTTCTCCTAATTATGAAAGTCAAAGAAAAGAATAAGGGTATAAATGCTAGGGCGTACCCCGTAAGCGACGTGAAGATTGCGAATGCGAAAAATGCTAGGGCGTACCCCCAAAGCGACGATTTCACTGACAAGAATAAGAAAAATTCGCAAGCTACACAAAAACTTCGGTTAGCGACGTGGAACTTGGGCTCCCTAACTGGACGTAGTCAAGAACTGGCAGAAACACTTAAACGTCGAAACATAAACGTGTGCTGCATTCAGGAGACGCGTTGGAAGGGATCGAAGTCCAGGGACCTAGGCTTAGGGTACCAGCTGGTCTATTATGGAACGGATAATAAACACAACGGAGTCGGCATTGTGCTCGATCATGATCTAAAAGACAGAATCGTAAACATAGACAGGATAACAGACCGCCTTATTGCTGTTAAGTTAGCACTGGACCATCAGCCAATTATGAACATCATTTGTGCGTATGCGCCTCAGATTGGTTGTAATGACCGGGGAGAAAGAGGTCTTCTGGGATGACCTAGATGACATGCTACTAAAGATACCATCAGAGGAGAAAAAATTTGTCATGGGGGATCTGAACGGTCACGTAGGAAGTTCTACCTTAACATATAGACTGGCTCATGGAGGTTTTGGATATGGGCATCCTAACAAGGAAGGAGAACAAATTCTTGGTTTTGCCTCAAGACATAGCATGTTCATAGTCAACACGAGCTTCCAAAAGAAACCGGATCACTTGATAACCTACAGTAGTGGAGGGAAAAAGACACAAATAGACTTTATCTTAGCTGACAGCAAATTAAAAAAGGGTTTCAAAGACTGCAAAGTAATACCAGGAGAAGCTTTAACCTCTCAGCATAGGATTCTAGTGGGAGTCTACTCATTGCCTAAGCCTATTAAGGAAACAAGAGACAAAACACCTAGAATCAAATGGAAAGAACTAACTGGCTTGAAAGGAAACGCACTCATAGAAGATCTGAGTAACTACTTGACAAAGGATATGAGTAATACATACAACAACGCTGAACAAATGTGGTCAAGCTTTGAACATCTCTGCCAGAGTCAGGCACGCAGCCGTCTAGGAGTTGCTAAAGGAGGTTTGAGCATACAAAAGGATCCATCCTGGTGGAACCAAGAAGTCAAGGCAAGAATTGTGGACAAAAAGAACTTGTTTAAAAAGTGGCAGGAAACACAGTGTGAGGGCGACCTAAATAAGTATAAGGAGGCAAAAATGAAGGCAAAGAAAACTGTGGCACAGGCAAGAGCTAACACAAGAGAAAAATTGTACACCAAACTGGAAAAAGCGGATTCAGATGCAGAAATTTTCAAAATTGCTAAATCGAGACACAAATCAACGCAAGACATTAAAAGGAATAAGTTTATTAGAAACAATGAAAAAATGTTACTAACATCTAATAAGGACATAACAAAAAGGTGGTATGAATACTATAAGGATTTAATGAATCAAGAGTTCCCGAGCCAATCAATAATACACCCCCTCCTACCAACCCAAGGACCTATACAGAAGATTGGTATCAATGAAGTTAAAGTGCAGGTAAGAAAGATGAAGAAGAATAAAGCTACTGGCCCAGATGAGATCCCGGCAGAAATATGGAAGTTACTGGGGCCTATAGGATTGGGCTGGCTTACTAGACTCTTCAATCTCATCCTTAAAACCAAAATGATACCAAACTCGTGGCGTCTTAGTCACTTAATCCCCTTCTATAAAAACAAGGGTGACGCAACGGAGTGCGGAAATTACAGGGGCATTAAATTGACATCTCATACATTCAAGATCTGGGAACGCATTTTAAATAACCGTATTCAATCGCTTACGTCAATATCACCGAACCAGTTTGGATTCACACCCTCAAAATCCACCACCGACGCCATACAAGCTGTCCGAATAATAACCGATAAGTACCGCTTAAACAAAGAAGATCTGCATTTTATATTTATCGACCTGGAAAAGGCGTTCGACCGGGTACCGCGTAGACTTGTATGGCAGGCGCTTAGGGCTCAACACCTGCCTGAAATTTACATACAGCTTATACAGGACATGTATCACAATTCACATACGAGAGTAAAAAGTCCAGCAGGCCTCAGCGAAGCGTTCGAGGTAGGAGTGGGAGTTCACCAAGGTTCGGCAATTAGTCCACTACTCTTCAACTTGGTCATGGATCTTATAACCAGAGAAATCCAAGCTCCATTGCCGATGAATCTCCTGTACGCGGACGACATAGTACTCATGGCTAACACAGCAAGCAAAATGCAGGATACTCTACATCTCTGGGTTAACGCCCTAGAACAAGCGGGCCTCAAAGTCAGTCGAACCAAAACCGAACACTTGCAATGCAGGTTCACTGGCAGAAACCAACAAGCAACTGTCTGCTACCCCGACTTGACACCGGTGCCTAAAGTTACACATTTCAAGTACCTGGGATCGGTTATCTCAGAAGATGGCAAAATAGAGGAAGATGTGGCGCACCGAGTAAATGTTGGCTGGCAAAAGTGGCGCACGCTGTCTGGAGTACTGTGTGACACTCACATGCCCGTGCGAACTAAAGGAAAGGTCTACAAGATGGCTGTTAGGCCAGCGCTGCTTTATGGATCGGAGTGCTGGCCTATCAAGGAAACTAACGTGCAAAAACTCCATACAGCCGAAATGAAGATGCTTAGGTGGTCCGGAGGTGTTACACGGCTTGATAAAGTCAGAAACGAGTACATTCGTGGCAGCTTCAAGGTAGCCCCTATACCTGAAAAACTCACAGAGAACCGACTCAGGTGGTACGGACACGTGATGCGAAGGGGCGAAGAGTACGTTGCCAAAAAAGCTCTGAACCTGCCGGAGAAAAAGAGAGGCCAGGGACGCCCGCCGTCAACATGGTGGACCAGCATGACCCAATTACTTAAGAGAAACAATTTACCCGATCCGACAACCCTCGACAGAATTTCGTGGCGCAAAATAATTAGGAGAGCCGACCCCACCTGAAGTGGGATGGAGCAAGGAAGAAGAAGAATGTAGCACCATGACAAAGTCAAATTGATCCTGTGATATGGTAAGGCCAACAAGGTTTTTAGGGTTCCATACCCAGAGGGTAAAAACGGGACCCTATTACTAAGACTCCACTGTCCATCCATCTGTCTGTCCGTCTGTCACCTGGCTGTATCTCATGAACCGTGATAGCTAGACAGTTGAAATTTTCATAGATGATGTATTTCTGTTGCCATAACAGCAAATACTAAAAACAGAATAAAATAAATATTTAAGTGGGGCTTCCATACAACAAACGTGATTTTTTGGCATAATGGTACGGAAGCCTGTTTTTGTTATGACTGTTTTATGAGTACTAAATGACAACACACTTATATGAAAATACACTATTAAAATACACAACTAAGACTCAAGAAAAAAAAGTGTAATCATGCTTAATACACAAATACTAAGTTGATATAGATACCCTATTTCACTCTCGTTTTGTTGTAATTAAGCCTAAGCCTTTATTTCTGCACTATGGTACTAGTTACAACAAAATTTTCCTTATAATTAATATGAGTGTGGACTAAGGGTATATTATGTAGGTTTTTACAGGCAAAGTCACTGCCAACTAGGTTGAAAATGTTTTGAATACTAACCCATCTTTGTAAGGGCTTTGTGAGAACACTTGACTAAGATTCTGTGCAATCCGCACTGTGTAGCCCCAATACACTCCAGTCTCAGCCCTCGGAGTGGAAAGACTCACAATTTTCCCCTTCAGCTTCTTGCCTCCTTCCGGCAGCATCCGCACAGTCACTCGGATACCTGGGTTCAACAACTCATCAACGGATATATCTTTAAGCAATCCAACATTGACTTGAGAACCTTTCCCTGGTTTTACTGGTTTGTTCATAGTTATACCTTCCCTGAAAAACCCAAATTATAAATGTTATTATTGCATTACACACTTGGAAAATTGGAAGGCGTTAAGGAGATCTATCTCTTGTTTTATTTGAAGTAACTGCCTGCATTTCTTATGTTATGAGATAAACCTTACCTGAATGTAAAGTCATTTGATGACCGTAAATGATGTGGTGCATCCAAAGGATTGAGCAACCCAGCAAATTCCAAATCCTTATGGAGTGGAAAGAAATGTTTCCGCAAATATTGAGGACACTCCAAGTACTGCAAAATCCGTGCTAGTTGCACACAACTCCTGCGAGCCACTTTGACACCATCCAAATCTTCAACTTTAGACTTCTTTGTGTCAATCTTGTCCCCGATGTCGTCGTATACTATAACTTCGTCAATGCAGAACACGCATGCCGCTCTTGCGATCTGTCCAGCCAGATAAGTTCGCAATTCGGCCGACTGAGCATTTTCCATAATAGAACCTGGCACCGCTATGCTCATTGTAGATATTTGAGCGTATTTCTTCTTTTTTTCGTGTTCTTCTCTCACTTTTTCTTCGGCCTGCTTCTCCAATGCTAGACGCTTTTCTCGCTTCACTATCTTTTCCTCGTTGCGCTGGCGCTTAGAAGCTTTCCTTTCCTGGTTTATTTCTCGCCATGTTTTCCCAGGGGGCTTTGTGGGAACGGTTGGTTGCGACATTTCTCTTGTTAATGTAGTTTATGTTTATCAAAAAGAAATATTAGCGACACGTGAACTTTTAGTTACCATAACAATTTCATTCACGATGCATTGAATTCACGCGATCATGAAGTTTCTTTTTGACGTTTGACGTTTCACTGACGTTAGCAATAGACATTAAGCAGCCGTATTTTCGTACTTTCGTCCTTGGCCATTTAAAACAACAGATAGTTGGCGTTTTATTAAACAGCTCAAACAGTAGGGGGTGGCCAACTGTGGTGAAGCTCAATACAAGTGAAGCTACTGCTAATCCTATGTGAGAGCGAGAAATAGACATCTCTCTCGCTCTCACTTATGGGTCGGCGCACAGTGACCTTGGTGCGGTGCTGTAGTCTGTTACGCTATTAATTTACGGTGGAGGAACAAAAAAAAAGTGAGACTGTGACCCCATAAATGTTAAAAAAAAAAAAAAAATGAGACTGTGACAAGGACAAACAATAATAGCGCTTTTTCTGCTACTCCTACTTAAAGTTCCATAAGTGCATCTCGTTCAATCATCTGGCCCTCCCCCATTTCATCTCTGTGTTTGAAGTTTGAACTGTTTGAATTTCTCTAAATATAAGTGGAAAATAACACCCGATTAATGTCAATAATAAAGTAGTACCAAACAACATTCATCCTTATTTTGTAGATAGGAAGGTTAGTATTTTTTTACACGTTATTATCAGAATTCCATTTTGCTTTGCCCAGCTTCACCGTACCGAAACCGGCTCAAGCTATCGTAAAGTTAGTTTCAAAAACTAGGTAAGTTTATTCATCTCTAATTACTTATAACACGTCTATAAATCTAGTAGTTTATCGATGCACGTTACTCAAGTTATTGCAGCTTGATTTCTCCAGCTATTAAACCACAAAAGGGTTATCAATTCCCTCGTGGTAAAACGTTGTGGTTAACTAGTGTTGAAACTTCACAAACTTTTAATATTTATATACTGTAGTAGATATATGTCTTGTTCAGTTTTAATCCTAAAACGTTATAGTGATTGTATCTTATTGCTTGTATCAAGTTATCATCAAAAGTATCTCAAGTGTTTAAAATATTAAGTAGGTAAATATTCTTTATTGTGCATCATATGTCACATGCAAAATTTTGTTTCTAAATAACCGCTTACGGAAATAGATCCAACCTAATCTGTTGTTTTTAGGGTTCCGTACCCAAAGGGTAAAAACGGGACCCTATTACTAAGACTCCGCTGTCCGTCTGTCTGTCACCAGGCTGTATCTCATGAACCGTGATAGCTAGACAGTTGAAATTTTCACAGATGATCTATTTTTGTTGCCGCTACAACAACAAATACTAAAAAGTACGGAACCCTCGGTGGGCGAGTCCGACTCGCACTTGTCCGGTTTTTTTTTAATAATTTGATGCATAACATGATTTAACTAGATTTTGAAATTTTGCTTATAGAGTTAATAATTATTAATTACATAGATTTTAGAATTTATAAGGTGTCTAAATGTTACTTGAGTTGTTCATATAACACATTGACATCATTAAAAAGTTCTTTACTTATCTAGTTTATGTCGCCTATTTGATTATGTATGTAAAAGTAAATTTAGACCTTAATTGGATGGGTTATCATGAAATTTATAATTCAAATGTTATTCTTTTCTTGTTGGTAATCTTCCATAATTATATAGCTAAATCACTTATATTGATAATCAGCAATTTATGATGTTTGCTCTAACTTATCAACTGACTGAAAGTGAAATATTTGTCAATTATATCATCACGGACATAAGGCAACAACAATAATATTTTCGTCACAATGCTGATTGATGTAAGGCAGTCAGGGCTGTCACATGCAAACAATATTAAATAGGTAATAATAAATCTATCTTTGATGCGATAATAAGCATACTTTGGTCTGATGGGGGCAATAATACACCAGCGCTACTGATTTTATTAAATATTGTCTCAAGCAATGTTGGCCGAAACGTTAATGCAATTAACCAGTACATATTGAACCGTAAACTGTAACTGTCTGTTACGGTTTACGGTTCAATTTGTACTGGTTAATGGTTAATTGCAGTTAACGTTCGGCCAACACTGGTCTCAAGTGTTATCAATATTGATATAAAGCAATTTCTACATCATAATAACAAATTATATAATAAAAGGACTAAAGCAACTTTAATTTGCCCTCATACTGTCTAATGTCAAAACCAAATTGTCCTTGTCAGACCGCGCTAGTACTATTATTTATTCTGTGACCTTGGTATGATAATAAGTAGGTACAATACAACTTCATTGTCCTTACAAAATACAAAAGTTGTAATCATTCATAAATATATTTGTAACATCTAAAGAAAACATTATTTAAAGTGACTAAAAATAATAGTGAGTGAAACCGTACTGATCCAAATATTTTAAAACATTCTTTCTTGGCTCATGCCTATGTTACTTACGGACTTATATTACTTACAGAAAATATAGAAAAAAATTATAAACAAAAAATGTTCTACAGGTCATAATTAAGGATAATTGGCAATTGTTAACTTCAGAATAGGTGTGGTAGTCTTCCTTTTTATAATAAATTATATTATAAAAAAAGATGAAGTAAATCAAGTTATAAAAAAAACCTAAACATTTTGATTTATTTGAAGCCAAGAATTTAATAAAAATAACAAATTTTGTTCAAACCTATGAATATGTTATAAAGAAGCTGTACATTGTTATCAGGAACCCCTGCGAAAGGTCAGCCCATATTAACACAGGCGACTGTTGACTCTCAGTTGATTTCTACTTCTTCTAACATACAGACATGGCAGCCAATGGAAAGTTAGGTAAGTTATTTTTTATAAGTGGTAGTTATACTGGTCTGGGCCCATAACCTTTTAAAAATATATATATAACTAATAATCCTTAAAATTTTGAATTCTATCAAAGAAGTCAGAATTACATTTGAATAAAATGACGTAACTTTAAAACATGACCTGATGACCTGTTTTTTGTTTAATGCAGCAATTACTGATTAAGGACCATAAAAATAATTATACAGCTTCATCTCATACAGTTTGTTTATAATTCAATTTTCAAAATTCATAATAGGAGATAAATTATACAAAATCAATTTTTTTTAAATACCTAATCCTAGGAAGCTGAGGATAAAACTGTAAAAAAATTAGATAAGAGAATTTTATTTTACTTAAGTCAACAACCTTCCTGTCTACAAATAGATTGTACTTAATATTTGTAATCAATATCAAATGTAGGGTCAAATGTTGTTGACTTAAATTGATTATCAATATTTTGTGCTTCAAGTTAAGTTTCCAGTCATCAATTTCATAAAATTTTACTTTCCAGCGCTTCTCAGCGTCTCCGACAAAACCGGCCTAGTGCCGCTAGCTAAATGCCTGTCAGACATCGGATTAGGTCTCGTCAGTACTGGGGGCACGGCGTCCGCGCTCCGCGCCGCCGGGCTGCAAGTGCGCGACGTGGCCGACATCACTGGAGCCCCGGAGATGCTTGGTGGACGTGTCAAGTCCCTGCATCCTGCAGTACACGGTGGCATACTAGCGAGGTGAAAATCTCTTTACTGGTTTACCGCATTGATAGGACACTCTTCCTTACCACCATGAAATAGAGAATTTAACAGATTACTTACTTAACCCTTTATCAGACTGAGCGAGAATCTCCCCCACAAGGCACTTCAAACATGTGTTCTATTTTGAATGAGTATGACTGACATTCGATTGTCATTTTAGAATTGTCAACCTGAAACAAAATCCTTTCCCAGGCTAACTGACTCCGACCAGGCAGACATGAAACGCCAGAAGTTCGACATGATCAGCGTAGTAGTGTGCAACCTCTACCCCTTCGTCGACACCGTGGCCAAGCCCGACGTGACCATCGCAGACGCTGTGGAAAATATCGATATTGGTGGTGTGACCCTCCTCCGGGCCGCGGCGAAGAACCACGACCGTGTCACGATCTTATGTGATCCTAGTGATTACGTCAGTGTTATTGAGGAGCTGAAGCAGAAAAAACAGACTTCTTTGGAAACTAGGTTAGTACAGTAAAAGTAAAGCTTTTTAGATGCTTTAGATAGTGAAATAGCTAAAACATGGATATCTATGGTGTTGCACTCCTACGGGCCGCGGCGAATAACCACGACCGTGTCCCGATCTTTATGTGATCCTAGTGACTGTCTGTGTTATTGAGGAGTTGAAACAGAAGAAACAGACTTCCTTGGAAACTAGGTTGGTATAGTAACAGAACTGTAAAGATGTAGAAGGTAATTCTCTGAACTCGTTTAAAGTGGCTCTAACCATGTAATGGTAAGACACTTAGAGGTTATTTAGGACCCAAACATAACTCGCTATGTAACATATTTATGAAAAAGTTTTTTTTTCATATCATTAAAACCAAAATGTCTTTTCATGTAATGCCTTAATGTATGTTAAAGTGCAAATACTTTTGTCATAAAAATATTGATTTATTTATCTCCAATAATTATCGAAATAAACAGTTTTTTGTGTCTCCTGAAAAGTAGGTTAAAAACACATGGCGACTTTTGTACGCGTAGCGACGAACTGTAAAGATGTAGAAGGTAATTCTCTGAACTCGTTTAAAGTGGCTCAGACTGCTTTAGAAACTTAAGTCAATAATAGGCATTATTAAATAGCATAACACCTTCTAAAGATCAGCTCAGTTGCAATTTTTTCTTTGGTTTGGAATTAGTAACATTTATATATTTAAGAGGCCTTCCGAAAAATTACTGTGTGTCAAACTTTTAGTAGCGTTAACATAGATCCGTTATCATACTGTTATCATGAAATATGAATAGCATAGTTACTAAGTGTCAATCATTATCTTATATTGTGATAACCTTTCGGCTGCTCTTCAATTATAATCTTGCCTTTGTAAATCTGGCTCAAGGAGCTTAATTTAATTTAATATTGACCACATTTGTAATGTTGTCACACGCGTCGGGACGAGTGTGGCAGCATGTACGATCTCCCTCGGTCCAGACGGGACCTCGGGTTATGTCTCGACAGCTCAGGGATGAGAGGACAGAGGGGCGAGTAAAGAAACAGTGATTTATATCTCTACAATCTACGGGCTTTTATGCCGGTTTATTTCTAATAGGATCAAACTTATATACTAGAGCCTACGCTAATGCGCACGGGACGGCATCCGTTGTTCGGGATGTTAATGACGGGCGCGAATCCCTAATCTATCCGCGACAACCATATGGGGTCGTGCTGACCCTCGGGACGGTAGGCAGGGTCAGGCTTTCGGTGTACGGAACGGGAATCGGGGTTGTACCGAAGGATAGAGTGACAAACGCGTAACCACACGCTGCGCTACTATTCCTTCGGGCGAAGTGACAGGATCTCGGGGCAAGGACAGTGTGCTGGGCGTCTACCACGCTCCCGGCACTAGCTGTCCCCAAGGGAAAGGTATAGAATCCTCTAGCAAGGTACCCGGGCAGATGCGTGAACCACACAACGCTCAACGTACTGAGGAAGAGGGGGAGGGAGTCTCTAGGGAGCAGATGCGTGCCCACACATCGCTCAGCTAGAGTGCAATGCCCCTAGCAGCCGATCCGCGACTGCGAAGAACACTCCTCGATCGCTGCGAGTGCGCGGCGTTATATAACGGTATAATAACGTATTATATATTATATATATATATTATATTATATATTATAACGTATACGGTTCGGCGCGCGGGGTGCGGGGTGCGGGGCGCGGCGCGCGGACAGGCGGCCGGTTCCGCGTGGCTGTGTTGCGGTGCCGCCTTGTATGTGTGCGTGCTATGGCGCGTCATCACACATTCTAGTAATCTTAACAATAAAAAGTTATATTCAGGATATACTTTGGTGAATGTTTTTATACATTTGATTTTATACCTTATCATGATCATCATTGTACGGGTCATACATCTGAACTGATATGATTTTTGATGGTTGATTGCAATTATTATATTTAATGCTAACGCGGAAATGTGCGATGCTTGTATTGTACTATCATAAAGCAAAGATAGATATAACTCCGTAATAGATGGATACAGTCTAAGGAAAATACGTGCCTCGAAAATCAAGAAAATTTGATTCTCGATCAGAGCGCCACTACCTTTGGCCTACTCTCGTATAGATTGGCGTTGACGATTTCGTTGATTTTTAACAATTTTAACGCATATCAGTGAAAGAACATGGGTCAAAATCATATAAAAATAATTAATGCAAATATTGCAAATAAAAAAAATCATTTATCCATATATAAATAAATTTTTTGATATTTTTATTTTTAGTTTTAATCGTGTGTCGATAGATGGCAGTGAATTTACTGTGGTTACAAAATTTACTATGACAGTACCGCTCTATCCTATTATATCCTCTTTGCATAAATAAAGTAAAGTTTATATTCTAGATATAATACAAGCGGCATAATTTAAACTTCGACTTTATTCACTACCTGTTAGAGTTAAAGTAAAAATGTCTACTGTATTTTAACCTCTTACTGTATTTTATTTTTATCAATTACATTATTAATGAAGCTAAATTCTATGACATATTCTAAAGAAAGGCCCTGTTTCCAGGCAAAAGTTGGCCCTGAAAGCTTTCACCCACACGGCACAATACGACACGGCGATCTCTGACTATTTCCGCAAGCAATACTCCGCAGGGAAGGCGCAGATGACCTTACGTTATGGTAAGTGTTTAACTTAACACCCAATGTTTGGCCGTCTAGCTAAATTACTTAATGTAACATTTGGAGAAATAAGTAAGAAAACTTCAAGATATATTCCAAAATACTCGTAAGCTCGAGCCACGTTTTCTTACCTTTAGCAACAGTTTTGACATGGCTCCAACATAGTCTAACGTCTCTACCACACCTCAAATAACAGCTGTAACAGCCATTTGAAAATGAAAATGAAAATGAAAAAATGATTTATTTGAAAATGAAAAATGATTTATTGGTTACACAATAGGTTTTTTTCAATTTGAATTTGGAATTTACTGCTTGAGAATACGGTTAACAATTGAATGAATTTGACCAATTTGACTCAGGAACTAATTCATAAAAACACACAAATAAATGCCCTTACCGGGATTCGAACCCGAGACCTGCTAAAAATTAAAATGCAATTACAGGCATGAACCCCCACCAGAAGCCAGCCCAAGTGTTCACAACCCGCGACCGCCTGCCGCTGACAACCGTTAACGGTTCCCCTGGTTTCATCAACCTGTGTGATGCGCTCAACGCGTGGCAACTAGTACGGGAACTGAAGCAAGCCCTCGGAGTTCCGGCCGCCACTAGCTTCAAGCATGTGTCGCCCGCTGGCGCCGCTATAGGATTACCCCTTACGGAGCAGGAGGTTAGACTAGATATTTGTTAGAAAATAAGTTACATAAGGGTAGTTATCACCATATATAGTCTTTATGCCACACCAGCCGTTTGCCACTACGCGTCTTTATCGTTAATTCACCAATTCATATTAGCGCCGCTTGCACCGTCCCACTCTCTCTCTTTAGCCCTTTTCTACCCTTCGGGTGTAGGCCTCCTTCATTTTGCGCCACTCGTCACGGTTCTGTGCGACCTGGAGCCACTTCTTTCCTGTAGTCCTTTTGATATCGTCGTCTCAACGCATCTGGGGTCTACTTTGAGGACGCTCCTCCCCCCATGGTCGCCACTCGAGTAGTCGTTTACTCCACGAATCGATCTTTCGTGCTATATGACCAGCTCATTCACACTTCAAACTGGCTACGCATTTTACACCATCAGAGACCTTGCTCTGTTGTCTCAGCCACTCACTCGTTTTACGGACCTGAAGTTACCATGATTACCAGTATAATTTGACATTAGGTCAATGGTTTAACGGGTTAATCCCGGGTTAGTGGGATGGTGCAAGTGGCCCTTAGTGGTATAGCATATTACATTACAGTTGGCTACATCAGCCACCTGAGAGCCCACGAACGTTGCTTCCACAAGCCAGTACAAAATCCAGTCGTCATGGCCGCAATTGGACGACGCCATACTTGTGGTTGGATATGAGAATTTTCAGTGTTTTGATTATAACTTTTTATGGTGTTCACATAAGAAAACGTTAAATTTGATCCAGAACAGATTCCAAGGAACCTTACCATATTTCATAGACTTTTATTAGTATGGCATTAGTACGTATTACATAGCATCGTAGTTAACATTTTTAGCGTTCCGTACCCAACGGGTAAAAACGGGACCCTATTACTAAGACTTCATTGTCCGTCCGTCCGTCAACAGGCTGTATCTTATGAACCGTGATAGCTAGACAGTTGAAAGTTTCACAGATGATGTATTTCTGTGTCTATAACAACGAATACTAAAAACAGAATAAAATATATATTTTAGTTCTCCCATACAACAACCGCGATTTTAATGGTACGTAACCTTTCGTACGCGAGTCAGACTCGCACTTGGCCGGTTTTTAGTAGGTATATACCATAGAATTCCATAGTCAATAAATGATATTGCAATTGTTCCAGGCCGCAGTGTGCATGGTGGCAGACCTGCTCCCCTCCCTCAGCCCGCTGGCCTGCGCCTACGCGCGCGCGCGCGGCGCCGACCGCATGAGCTCGTTCGGAGACTTCGTGGCGCTCTCCGACCCCTGCGACGACGTCACCGCCAGGATCCTCTCCAGGGAGGTGTCCGACGGGGTCGTCGCCCCGGGCTACAGCGAGGGAGCGTTGGAACTGTTGAAGAAGAAGAAGGGTGGAAACTATTGCGTTCTGCAGGTGAGCTTAACACACTTAAAACAGGGGTAGCCCGCATTTGTTGCTCTTCAAGAGGTCTAACCTTGGTTGGTCTCTAAGAAATTTTTAATCTTACACAGAAGTTGAATCAATCGGCATCAAAAATAATTACATTTTTGTTCGCCGACTCTCACAAAATCTTTTAATTCCCAACATAGTTAATTACTAAGTTAGGGAAGGTCTCCAAAGACTATTTTCGCGTAGCAGCACGGTATCAAATT
Organism: Cydia strobilella; assembly: GCF_947568885.1. NCBI lineage: Eukaryota > Metazoa > Arthropoda > Insecta > Lepidoptera > Tortricidae > Cydia > Cydia strobilella. The sequence goes on from NC_086048.1 coordinate 11,150,935, forward strand.
GCTGCCCCATTCATAAAATCCACCCTTTTTATACATCCACATTATAACAAAACTTCCGTGAGACATAGACATATTAAATATATTAATAACGGGTCACTCACGTGTTTTAAGTCAATAAACACGTGAATAGACTTAAAACACGTGAGTGACCCGTTATTAATATATTTAATATATCCACATTATAATCAGTTTTTCTAGCTATTTTTCGTATTTCACTTAAAACCACATGCTATATTGTACTAATTTTACATATTAACATTTTAGATGGACCCCACCTACGACCCAGCCCTCCTAGAACAGAAGACCATCTTTGGTCTAACCCTAGAACAGAAGAGGAACGACGCCGTAATCACCCCGGACTTGTTCAAGAACGTCGTGACCGACAAGAAGGCGCTGCCTGAGAACGCTGTTAGAGACCTCATCGTGGCTACGATTGCGCTCAAATATACGCAGAGCAATTCTGTATGCTTCGCTAGGGATGGACAGGTTAGTAATAGTTATAGCACACAAGACCATTTTCGGTCTAACCCGAGAACAAGAGGTACGCCGCTGCAACCCGGTGCTTTTTTATGTTTATTAACTAAATTAATAGTTATTTGTTGTTTAAAAAAAAAGCTTTTATGCAAAAATTAAATTTAACCATAGGGCACTCTATAGCAGCTGGTTTTCTCCAAAGGACATGAGACATCCGATATCAGATCGGACATGTGAAAACGCTCTTAACCCGAGGACCATGGAACGTGCGCTCCGAACAGTCCGAACTAATTTCTAAAGTTCTTGTAACTTTTAACTGGAGAACTTTAAAATCAACTTACATAAGCTGCTACTTTATTAGTGAAACATGTTGGTGATGCCATTATAGCCTTCTAAGATAGTAGCTTTGTCTTCAGGTTGCTAGAACCCCAAACATGCACTGTATGTACCTGTACTGGTGGCAGTAATTACAAATAGGCTGGATGGCAATTTGACCATTTAGCTACTCGTAACATCTGAAACAACAAACTAAGAAGTCCAATAATATTATATTTATATAACGATTGTACCAGGTTATCGGCATCGGAGCAGGTCAACAGTCCCGCATCCACTGCACTCGTCTAGCGGGCGGCAAGGCGGCGCTATGGTGGTCGCGCTCGCACCCGCGCGTACGCGGACTGAAGTTCAAGCAGGGCGTCACGCGCGCTGTGCAGTCCAACGCTATCGACAACTTCGTCAACGGAACCATTGGTTAGTATTGTAGCATATTGTCACAAGTTTAGAAACATCGTGAACCGTAGTATCAAAAGAAGGTTGATTTTGATTTAATTATTTCTTTGCAATTAGTGGGTTTTTGTTGACGCCTGACAATATTACTCGGCTTCGATAGTAGTTAGAGCATCACATGGAAAAAGGTTTTTTTTAATTTGTGGCTTTTAAGTACATTGCCTTAAGTTGACCCATAGGAAACTATTGATACTGGATAGGAATGGAATCGATTGGCATAAAAAAATAGCATGTGAAAAATAAAAACATTCATTTTCATACAAATTGTATGGGAAAAGTTTTCCTCGATTTGTGGCTTTTCTAGCCGTAATTTTTTTTTTCGGTCCCTTACAAGTTTTTGATCCTGGATAGGAATACGATCGATTGGCATCAAAAAAAAGTTTGCCAAAAATGGCCTTTTTCTCGCAACCTGTATGTTTTTTCCAAAATCTGTAAACGCCAATCTTCATTAATTTGAAATTGAGGGTAGGTCTTCTAAGATCATTTTTGATAGCTCCCGTCACTGACCCACTAAGAAAATGCACCTGTATTTTGGCTCCCCAGGTACGGACATGCCGTTAGCGCAATGGGAGTCCCTGTTCTCGGGCCCGGCGCCTGCGCTGCTCACGGAGCAGGAGCGCAGCGAGTGGCTCACGCGCCTCGACAAGGTGGCGCTCGCTTCCGACGCCTTCTTCCCGTTCCGGGACAACATCGACCGAGCTGTACAGGTCAGTCTGGGGTCAATCTTACACACGTCGTCAGTTTAATGATATACCGCCAACTGGGGTGAATAGGGATGGCTGGGGTGAATAGGGACAAAACTTTAAATGTGATTTACCTGACAATTTCGTAATAACTACCCGCATAAATTGTTTCATACAATTTTTATTATTATTTTCAATCGAATGATACATTTTGTTTAGATAATTATTAAAAAAAAATAAGGTTACTTATTATTATTTTAAGTTTTGTCCCTATTCACTCTAGCCATCCCTATTCACCCCGGTTGACGGTATAAATCTTTTACAATGTTTTATTTGATACATAAACTTTAAACTTCAAAAGAGGTTTTACAATTGGGTGTCTATTCTCGTCTCGGTAATCTGTCTCGTCAGCCATGGGACAGTAGTACGAGTAGGACAGTTTGTTAGAAAAAATGTTGTACCACGTTCTACTACCTAACTACCATAAAAGCAGGTTTTCAAGACAGCGGTCGACAACCTTTTAGCGGCCAAGGACCACATAGTAGTTAACGAAATGAACACGGGCCGCACTTTGTTAATACTTATGACTTTATCAGGTAGGAAGCCAGGGAGGTTCGCGGGCCGCCTGTTGCCGACCGCTGACCTAAGAGAAAGTAACTGGCAACAGGTGCATTTCAGAAAAGGGTCGGATACGTGACGCTATTTTTTAACACTTCTGATAAAGCTATAAGAAGCCGATATTTGGCATGATAACGTTTGATAACATAGCTTTAAATTCTACGGTATATAAATATGTCTGCAGGTTATTAACCGTTAGAACGCTACGCGTATCGTGTGCGGCGCGTCATCGCTAACCTTGTCGGACCGCACGAAGGTTGATATGGGGCTGTAGCGCGAGCGTCAGTTGACGGTTTTGGTTTATCATATTAACAGCAACGGCTTTACCCTAACAGCATTTATACGTCATTATGACGTCGCTGACGTCACTTTGCTGCCTGGGTAATAATTATAGTCCCATATTTACTTCAGCAATCATTGTTTTCAAGATATTTGGCATCAAAGTTGAACACTTTTAGGTCAAAAAACTGGTGTTCTGGCCATAACTTTTGTGTTAATTAGTTTAAAATTAAAACCTTAAACAAATTTTTAGAGACGTAGACGTGAAGACCAAACCAAATCTTTCACAGCAATCGAGATACGAAAAAAGGATTTTTTTTAGACAATGTTTAAAAAAATTATAAATAAATAAGTATTCATCACCAATATAATCCGGTAGACAAAAATGGAGATAAAAGATTGAAGAACAGATATCCGTTTGTCTTATAATTCTATCTGTAGTGCATAAGTAGGAGATACGGTTCAAAACTTGTCAAAAATCGACGTCACGTCCCCGACATAGAAGACCTTTTTGTGGAATTCCCCAACAAATGAAAACAAAACGTTGATTCACTCAATAGGGATGATGACACATGTTGAATTTTATAACAAAATCTAGTAAAATAGAAAGAAAATGAGCAATCTATCACAATGTGGATATTAAAATAATATACCTATATAGAAATGATAAAAAAAAATACGGATTCTGCCCTGGATCTAAGTTTCAAAATTTTAAGTATTTTTTAACTTCCAAAAAGGAATAAAGTAAAGATACCATTTGATTCCTTACATTTTATCAAAAACAAAAGATTGTATAGCAACTATATGCATAAACGCAATATTTCTCCGACAAAATCGCAATTTTACTTATTTTCCATACATTCAAGATGGGCTCTCAGTGACATTGACGTCACGTTCACTTATCGTTTTGTTAGGGGTGTTTCGCGAGTGAAGTACAACTGTCGGACTTTGATTTTCATTTCAGATTTTTGTATTGCTTTAATGCAGGGGGTACCATATAGACATTTGATCCTAAAAACAAACCTGATCGATTAATACCATTAATGAAAATTTGTCATCTAGTCTATTACAAGTAGATTAAGGTGCACTCTAGGCACGCTTGTATCACGGGGACTAACAAAATAAACAATGCTATAAGTGCTTGCCATATGTTAAAATGACACAGATCAAGAAAAGGTAACGACAGATCTAACTTGCAGTACCTGTTTGTACATTTGTAGGTAAATCTTTTCGATAATTTGTATTAGATGAGATCAGATAAATAATGAAAAAAGAATATAATAAAAGTGCACAAAATTGTTGATAAAAAAGTTACTCATTTCGACTGACTACGTTATCGCATATCTTGTGTGTTATCTGTTTACTTAATGTCTGGCAAGTGTAAAGTTTTTATCACTGTTGTTTTTAACATTTATGAATTTCAAGTATTCTACAGTCAATGATCAGCCATAAATAAAATTGCACAAAATAACTGAACAAAAACAACCGACGTCCCAAATCAGTTAAAAATGCAAAAATGTGGCTTTCCATTGCAGAAGGGCCTTTATGCTGCAATAAGGACGTTTCCATCTGCAATTCCAATAGAAATTCTGATAAAAAGGCCCTTATTGCGATGAAGCATAAGGACCCTTCTCTGATAGAAAGCCACAAATAGTCTTCAACAGCAGTTCAACTTCACAATATGATGCTTTCCGAGAGCAAATGCATGAATTACTAAAAAATACTAAATCACTGCGAGTGTGCCGATCCGTTAATATTTGAAGTTCCCTCGATTTCTTCAGGATGCCGTCATCAGATACTAACTTGCAATGGGACCAACAAGAAAGCATACCCTGATCAAACAAACAAGAAATAGTACCTACATTACGAGTTTGCGATACAAGTGCGAAAAATAGGAAACTCGAAACGAGTGGCGATAAATTGAAACACGACCGAAGTGAGTGTTTTAAATGACACGAGTCGAAAATTACGAGATTAGAATAGGTATTCGCACATGTATCGTACAACGTTTTACAGTAGGTTAGCGTTTAGGCCCCTTTTAATTGCTGCCTGTGCTAATTATCGCACTAGTGCGGTAAAGTAGCCCCATATGTACTGTAAAAACATTTTTTCGTCTCCGAGTAATCGATGAACATACATTTAGAATAAATCCGATAAATTAAGACCCTCCTTTTATTTTTAAAAATATGTCAAAAAGTCAAAAGTGTATTTTGCTTAACAGTGCGGCGTAGAGTACATCGGCAGCCCGGCCGGCTCCAACAACGACGCTGAGGTGATCACGGCCTGCAACGAGCACAAGATCACACTCGCACACACCAACCTCAGGCTGTTCCACCACTAACCTTACCATCCTTCCCTTATTTGGAGTCATAGGGGTCTTTTGCCACCCAAAAAAGGACTGAGTGCTAAAATTTATATTTAAATAAAGAGTGTCTGGCCCTTGTATTAAACCTTTGAACTCCACGCGCGCGGCGCGTCATTGTGAGCCTTCTGGGAATGCACGAAGGGTGATAATGGGCTGTAGCCGCGCCCGTCAGATGACGTCTTTGGCGGTCAAAGGGTGTTGACCCTTAATTCAGAGAACTATGAATGTTTCTACAGGTAATAATAAAATTTGTTAAGAATACGGACGGTTTGGTGCAATCTTCGAGTTCCATTACTGTGATCATGCAAGGAGTCAATTATACTGCAAAGCAATCAATTAAATTGTCAATAGAATAATCATTCCATATTTTTATTGTAATTTTTTTGATATAAGTAATTGTAAGCGTTTTTGAAAATGTATTTAGAGAGAATCTCTTTGATATTTGTTAAAAGCATAATATTGTGCCTTGTTAGATTTTAAGGATTCATTAAACGTATGACGTTTATTTTTTTTGTTTAATTTTAAAAAAACTGTAACGTTAATCTCCCGTTTATATAATGTAAATATATATATATATATATATACGTCAATATTCTTTTTTGCACCACAAAATAAAAATAATTAATAGAAGATTTACAATGTGGATAATGGTAGCAACAGGTGGTCTTATCGCTGTAAGCGATTTCTTCCAGACAACCTTAGGGTAGCAGGATATAAAGAACAAAAAGTCTTCGAAACAGGTAGTACAGGAAAAAAGGAGTGAGAAAAATTACACAGACATTATGCAAACAGTACATATACACACACATACATGCACAGAAGGATCCTGGCAGGATCGCCATCAAATAACAAGATGGATCTTAATATTGTCTTCGGTTACCGCACTTACCGCGATAGTTACTCATGAAATAAAACTATGAGAACGGATACGCGATATACTCCGTTTTCATAGTTTTATAAGATGGATCTTGTTATATATCGTCTCGAGCAGTGGCAGGGAGTAGGTAGTGAAACACCTTAAGCGTTATAGTATTCGAACCTATATTCTCTAAATGCCTGCCTATAATATACATGTTAGGTTGCGCTGACACAAGCAATATGCGCAGTAAACCAGTGTTACTGTTAAACACTGAAAGTGGCTAATTGCCATATTAAAAACTTACCTACTAACACCACATGCACACAGTACAGTACATGTACAGTACGGTCAGTACGTATAAGTACTAAATTTGTGTGAGCAGAGGGCCTACCGCGAACCACATTCGACGTGTTGCTTCTCTGTCGCACTTGTGAATTCGTACGCCAGTGTGACTGGGAGGCAACACATCGATGAACGTGGTTGGTTCGCGGTAGAATTGAATTGAATATAGGCCCTCAGATCATTTTCCTTTACGTACTCTACGTTTTCTTTGTGTGATATCAATGTCAAACAGAACTTTAGTATGACTGTTTTAACAGACCTTGAATATAATTTATTTCCAATGGCATGATTCAATGAGCGAAATAAAAAAGGAAGCCAGACACTTCCTTGTATAAGTAATGTTGTTTATGTAAATACAGGCTACAATGTGGTTTTTAGGGTTCCGTACCCAAAGGATAAAAACGGGACCCTATTACTAAGACTACTGTCCTGTCCGTCCGTCTGTCACCAGGCTGTATCTCATGAACTATAGCTACTTATAGCTGGACAGTTGAAATTTTCACAGAATATGTATTTCTGTTGCCGCTATAACAACAAATACTAAAAAAAGAATAATATTAAATATTTAAGTGGGGCTCCCATATATCAAACGTGATTTTTTTTGCCGTTTTTTGCGTAATGGTACGGAACGGAACCCTTCGTGCGCAGGTCCGACTCGCACTTGGCCGGGTTTTTTTTCTTCTAATTGCTAGCTGTACAGTATAAATGCTGTTATAGTTGTTCGATTCGTAGCTGGCCCCGAACGGCTAATCCTTTGCAAAAAAAGGGTCATTTAATTCTGATTGGCAACTAAGCGCGAGCTAGTGGCTTTTGTTACGCATCGCATCTCGATGACACATATTAAACTGGTTCTGTAGCGTTCGACTCGCCGGCACTCATTAACCCATGGAGACTATATAAAGGAGCCAAATCTCTATGTATGAAAAGTGTCCATCAAAAAACAGTAATTAGGCGGCGCCACCATACACCGAAATACTACCAAAAACAACCTACGTAATTTGGTCGGGTTATTTGTTGCCTTATATGGTTCATGTTATACTAATGTCCCAGAGCCTAACTAGCGCCACCGGAGAGATTAGGAACTATTATTTAAAGCTGAAAGCGGTCACTTTTGCAACAATTCTGCCATAAGAGATTGACATCCTTTCTATACCATCCATACATTAACCGTAGAGGGAAGAGAGACCACAGACCACACTTGTCATTTCTTGAAATGGCAAATTATTTTTCCATTTGTTCATTTTGAATCTTATTGCAATTTCCATAGGCATTGTAATTCGATAACCGGTTAAAGTGACCGAAACTTTTTTATGCAAGTAAGTGGCACGTGCGGTGTTACTAACAATAGACAATGAGGTAAATGAGTTGGCCGTAAGGGCCAGCTTTAAAACTAAAGACTACTAGGTAGTCGTTTTGGCAATTAAGTGAATTAACTCAAAACTATAATTGTAAGGAATTTAAATAAGTATACATAATTAAGTGGTCTTGGCACTGGCGCCGCATCCGTTTTGCAGTGGGATAAGGATAACCGCCTAAAATTATGTTTTTGTAGGTACTTGTACTTTGTACCAGGGACCGGCCCGCTATCCCTTATCGGGGTTTTATAAGGGTATTGCATAAAGCTTAACTCACCATACCCTTTGCCAGACGAAACCCTTTGTTTTGGTTTTAAAAACCCTTATATAAAGCTACCACATTTCAGTATCGGTAGCCCAAATACCCTTACAAAATCCTTATCATCCGCTCACCAACACCTTGCATATTGCTTATAAAGAACAGCTGTCAGTCATTGAAGTGACAAGTGACATTTGACATTTCGAACTATGGAAAAGACCACCATCTACACTAGCGCCCCTAGCGGCGAATTCATACATACTTAAGTGGTCTTGGCACTGGCGCCGCATCCGTTTTGCAGTGGGATAAGGATAACCGCCTAAAATTATGTTTTGTAGGTACTTGTACTTTGTACTTACGTACCTAATACCTATATTACATCTCAGATGGCCTACCGCGAACCACGTTCGACGTGTTGCCTCTCTGTCGCACTTGTAAATTCGTACGTAAGTGTAACAGGGAGGCAACACGTCGAACGTGGTTCGCGGTAAGCCCTCAGATACTATAATATTAAGGACAATTCGTTTAGCTATAGTTGGTCAAACCAAATTGTCAGTAAATAAGAACAAAAAAAACTATACTCATCCTTTTCTTTTGGGTGCTAGTACTAGTGTAAGACAAAGATGTTTGAAAAGAGACATACAGACAGTCTAACATTTAAAACTTTCGCGGTTTGAACAGACAGACAGACAGTCCTTTGACAAACTATACATACCTATGTTGCGGACGTTGCGGTGTAAATATAATTAATTCCTAGCTATTCAACGATTACATTGAAATTGATAATATGATATTTATTTTCAGCAGTAATCAATATTTTTTGTAACAAATTATTTAATTAATTAAATCATCTTTTTTATTATGTAGGTCAACAGAGTTCATCAATCATCATGCACCATAGTCATGCACCGAACGCGGCGCGGCGCGGGCTCGGGGGTTTTCGTGAGTCACCCGACTGGTTCTTCCCCGGCTGTGTTACGTCATCAATATGCGAAACGTTCGGCAGTACAGGTGTTGCCAGATTATAAGTTATCTTAACTTTTTTTTTTTTCGTCTTTTAAATAATGATACGTGCCAAACGTAAGAATATATAGGTAGCTTAATAAAACTTGGTGTTTTTGATAAGTCTACTGAGTACATGGTATACAAAAAATTTCAGCTCTAGCATTGTCCAAGCCGAAACTACGAGGGTTCGAAAATACGGCGAAACGTGCCGAGAAAAGATATGCACTGCCTTTTGCCCTTTGTCTCGTCTTGGCGGGGGCACGGCCGTGCCCCCATATTAGAAAAAGTATTCATTCACGATGCGTTGTGGTATTATACATTCAGAAATAAAATTTTATTTCTTAATATTATATTTAAACTAGACAGACCCCGATTGAGAAAAAAAATTACCTTTTTAAAGACAACACTGCGTGTATCCATTGCCATTTGAAAGTAATCAATTTAATGTTTTTTTTAATGGTATGGTGTCATTGAGTGTACATTGTTTTGGGTTATTATTTTGATTGGGAATAAGTAATAACTAAAATAATTGGTGTGACGTATGTAAATAATACCGATTGTAATGTTGGTTTTGTAAGTGAGGTAATCTACTGCTACCGCTAAAGATAGAGATTCCGTACTTCAGGAAATAATGAAAATAAACAAAAAATCTTTGCAAGATCGATCAGGTATGGACGTTACTTGGGACGTTATTATAAGTACTTGTATTTAAATGGTCAATCACGCCCGCATCGATTACTTGGCTATTGTAAGTATTTGGACAAATAATGGCTGCGTTACTTTTGTTTAGTGGTTTATGATATTACAAAAAGAGATGCAACATGAATATTAGAGCAAGAGAATAGAAGCAATGTGTGTATACCATACAACTGTTTCTCTCGCTCCGGTCGCTCCAGCACCGCACCCTTACCGGACCTCATTTATAATAAAAAAAAAGAATTAACTGTATCATTACATTAGACATAAGACAAGAGATTTTTTTACTTCTTTATCACCTAAGAGTTACCAAGCTGATAATAAGGTCACTCCCTGCCTAAGAAGCTATAGATTCTGGGTTTGAATCTCGGTGAGGACGGTGAGGGTATTTATTTTTGTATTTATCACAAATATTTTCCTGCTCCTGAATTATGGATATTTTCCATTATATACCGTCTACCGTCTACTAGTCCTTATAACATGCGGTTTATGGAGCTTAATGCGGAACTAGATAGATTAATTTGACTATACAGGGCTATAACCGCGAAAATTGAAGTTCGCAAATTGCGGGCATCTTTCTCTGTCACTAATTACGCCTTCATTGGAATAAAAGAGAAAAATCCTCGCAATTTGCGAATTTCGATTTTTGCGGTAGGCCCCCAGGTGCCGGCAAACTTCTTAAACATGTCTTAACCTTGCCTTCAAGGTCGTTAAATTCCACTTAAATTCTATTATTATTTGCGCGACAGAGATGGAAATACACTAAGGTCACATGTTCAAAAAGTTTGCCGGCACCTATATTCATTTATTTACTGTTGCTAGCATTCAATTATAGAGAGAATCACACTATCTTTGTCTCACACTAGTACTAGCACCCAAAAGAAAAGGAAAAGTATAGTTTTTTTTATAAACTGTAATAGATGTCATATATTAAAGAAAAAATGACGAAGCCCTCCAGTGGTGAAGGCCGGATTGGAACCGGCATCTTTTGCTATCGCGGCTAACGCCATGAACCCCTAGGCCACCTCGCCACGGCGGTACCCGTCCCATTTTCTCGACTATATGCCATCTTAATAAGACTAGGCGTCTTTTTTTCTCCAACTCTCCATAAATCAAAATATTTAATAAAATAATTTGATTTTTTCTCAAAATTGTTTATAGTTTTTTTGTTCTTATTTACTGACAATTTGGTTTGACCAACTGTATGTTTGTAAAAAAAATTATGTAGGTATAATTATTTTCTTTAGTCAACCAATTAGGGTAAATCTTAATAGGACGTTATATTTACACATTAATCTGGACAATATCACATAATTATATTGATATTAACAATTGCGCCTAAGATCCTTCTTTTATTGATATTCGTTATATAGTTTGTCAAAGGACTGTCTTATTTCAAACATAGACAGAGAGAATCATACTTTCTTTATCTTACACTAGTGCTAGCACCCGAAAGAAAAGGATGAGTATAGTTTTTTTGTTCTTATTTACTGCCGATTTAGTTTGACCAACTATAAAAATACATTACTTAACAATTAATCTGTTGGTTAAAACTTGCGAATTTGTGGTAATTAAGTTGGCAACACCTTGGATTGAATCTGTCAATTCAATAGTGTCAATGTCAGCCAAGCCAGCGAGATTTCTGCAACTGCATTGCATTATTTTTATTTTATTTAGTTTCTTATTTTGATCAGAAGCGGTAGTATGTTACTCAAGGATAACATATTAAATTGTTAATAATGATTCAACGTTTTAATTAACAAGTGCATGATGAGCGAACAATTTTTCGAGCACATTCAAATGATTTTCTTATTGTGAAGTTTTTATTCGGATTTTCCGTATTCTATTTCGCTCTGGCTAGTGTTTGCATTGTATGTAAGAGTGAGAAGTGGACAATCAAGTAAAAATTGCACCGTTTAAGTTCTAAAATCAAAATGTCAACAAGTGAACACGATACTATGAGTGAAGCGGCGTCTTCGCCGCTGTCGTACATGGGGTCCCCGCATCGGTCGCCGTGCCAGCAGGTGCCGCAGTTGGCTAATGTCTTCACAGAACTTACGTGTGCTGAAATCAATGGTTACAATGGGATGAAAGGTAATTAAATAAACAAGGTTGCTATATTTGCTATGGGCCTAGGGAATGCAAAATAACCGATAACCGAAAATCGGTTAAAAACCGAGCAATCTCTACGGTCCTAACTAAAGTGGTTGTACAATACTAACGCTATGGAATATCCAGTTTAGCTAGAACCACTAACTAAATGGCTCAACAATCCCGAAGCGTGAATGTACGTGTACAGTCAGCTGCAGAGTAAACGTACTCCCCCTGCATAGAAGTTTGTATTAATGGCAGGGACCGGACAACCCTTTCCGCGATAAAACCCTTTCAATGGGCGACACTTAAACACGGCTAACACATTGAAAGACTTTCCCTTTTGAACTGCAAGCCCATTCATACCCTTACCTTTGACTAACCCTTACCGAAAAGCTAACCAAAAATAAGGCTAGCTCTTAATAAGGGTTACCCTTATCTTTAAGCGCTTTTTATAAAGGTTTCCCTTTGCGTGAAAGAGACAGGATTAGTATATATCTACGGTAGTGTATGAAAAGGAAAGAAAATACGTGCCTAGTCAAAGAACGCCGCCGTCGCCGCCGACGATCGCTCGAATTCGAAGTAATGTGTGCTTTATGAACAAGGTAGATGACTTAAATTAGCACGCTTATATGCTAAAAGGGAAGCCCTTTATAAGGCTAACCCTTATAAGCAATATGCAAGGTGTTGGTGAGCGGATGATAAGGGTTTTGTAAGGGTATTTGGGCTACCGATTACTCAAATGTGGTAGCTTTATATAAGGGTTTTTAAAACCAAAACAAAGGGTTTCGTCTGGCAAAGGGTATGGTGAGTTAAGCCTTATAAAACCCCGATAAGGGATAGCGGGCCGGTCCCTGATTAATGGTGCTAAGTTACAATAATAGTATTGCTGACTGTATATTGGTGACACTAAATCATTACAGAAAGACATTTAATAATAGTTTATGTGACTGCCACATTATGAAAAGCATTCAAATATGAGTGTAGGTTTATGAAATGAACAAAGTGAGTTCCAGAAAAAAAATCACACGAGTGTTTGTTTGCTAATCATGTATACAGTTACATACACGTCGTTAAGGAGTTAGGAGTCCCAAGGGGGGAATCCCTCTGGGAACTGCTGCAACCGCGCCGGAGCGCGACCGCTACATTTGTGTTGCATTGCAGCAGAGCTGAGGATGCAGGGTGCAGGGCGAAAGGTGAATTTTCTGCGTCGTAAAGAAGTATTGACTCACTAGGGAGGATACCTGAAACAAAATTGAGTATGCCTAACGGCTCCAAGGTGGCAGCCCCACCATAGGGTTTGGGTACAGTGGGCTAATCACTCGCTTACCCGAAAGTCCCGAAACTCACTGATTAAATCAAACGAAACAGAGCAACAACCTGCTGAAAGTCGCGGGAATTCCTTGGATTCGAGCACCACAGGATCGGTCGGCGTGGCGAGCCTTGGGGAAGGCCTATGTCCAGCAGTGGACGTCTATCGGCTGACATGATGATGATGATGATGAAACAGTGCAAAACCGGACTGATCAAAATACGACGACTTTTTGGCATGAAATCATGGATACGAATTGCTTGCTGGAATGTGCGACTGAGCGATGATAGCCGACTATCCCAAGCAGAATGCTAAGGCTCCTCTACATGATGGCCCAGCGCTAGACCAGCGAGATGGCCACGCGATGGTTATAGCTCCTATACATGATCGCCCAGTGCTGAATCAGCGAAATGGCCATGCGATGGTTGAGAGGTCGCACTATGGAATGGGCCACGTAGATGCGTACGCACCATGGCTGGCCCACTACCTTTGTTGTGCGGACGAAAAACCGACACCGTGACCATCCCATCGCCATCCCGCCGCGCCATAAGCCATCTGACACCACTACCCTCTCTACACGCTGGCCCATCAGCATGGCTCACAGATCATGATTGCAGAGGCGTAGGCTATTGGGAAGACTTGGAGCGAACTCAAACACGAAGCTCAAGACCGATCAAGATGGCGGCGCCCAATGGCGGCGCAGGCGCACAGTGGACGCCCTCTGGCCCATCAAACATTAAGCCAAGTAAGTCAAGGAGTTAGGAGTTAAAGAGTTCCGTTCTGATCTTCATCAACGGGGCCACTTCATCAAAGACGCCTTTTGAGTTCAAATGTTTGATTTTTTGATGAAATTATAAAATATAAAATTCGCTATATGCCTAAAAAATTTTAAGTTTTCGATGGATTCCATTATCACACCAAAGATTATGATAATTATGGGACCAATCTGTATGTAATATCTAGTGATGTGCCGCCGTGAAATTACGCACTTACCGTAATTCTCATTAGTGAAAATTACCGTAAATTACCGAGAAATTACGGTAACTTACCCATGAAGTATATTAAATTAAGATTGAATTTTGCTTACAAGTTTTGTAATTTTAAAATATTTAAATGTTTTTAACGTTATTATTATTAAGTGTAGTAATGTTATCTGACACGTGGTTGATTGGTATAATCTATAGTCTTATTTCTCCTTATCTTAGTCCCAGCTATAGACCTGGCTGGCTGGCTGGAGCTATAGAAAGCCCAGATAGCTGGGCTTTCTTGTACGGCGGAGCCAAAGCGCTTTATCCTGGGGTATAGGGGTAAGGTTCTGAGCTTTCAATGCTTTCATCTCCCTCTTGACATTGAACGACCATGTGTCGGGAGGTCTTCGTCTTTCCAGGAATGTTGTGAGGATATTGTATTGCAGGTTTTCGTAACTCAACGACGGACGCCTATTTTTCGTAACAGGGGCGTGGGGGCTAGTCCTGCCACCCCAACCCCTCAAGAGGAAGGGCGACCTGCTGGATCCTGGAAGAGCGACTTCGTGAGTCTTTTATTGATGCCAGGCCTGTCAGCCTCCAGCCTGGTTTAGCCAGTGTGCTGTGTATCGTGGTTTGTACGTTCCAGCAGCAGTGAGCGTACATTGTTAAAAGGCATCGGGAGAATCGATTCCTGGTCAATCGCCTCCGCACCTGATCCTTGCCTGGAAAGCTCGTCCTTACCGTCGGTATCCCAGGATCCACTATGTTCCTCGATCCATTGAAGGGTGAGCTTCTTATTATGACATACAGGTATTCCATATGGAGGTCTCCATTAGTCGTTCATAGCATTTATGTATGAGTTTTAATGTAATATAGGGACATTAAGAGTGCTCTTCTGTCGGATAGTATGTGGATGGAGGATCCTACTACCTTCCTTGCAGGGATGGTAGCCGCCGCATTGCTGATGCCCAAGCACTCAGCTTGGAATACTGAGTTATGAGCTCCTAGCGGAGTGGTAATGAACGTTCAAGTCTTGTGAGATGGTTCCAGAGCCCGACCTACTGTCTTGTTTTGGACCCATCAGTGAAGATTCTGAGCTCACGGGTCCTCCGTGATTGTCCTCATATAATTGTATTTTGTACATTTTGTCGAAGGTATAATTTGTTTATGAATCCGATCCGTGCCTGCTCTGAGCATTGGAAAGTCATCGTAAACCTTTTCCAGGCATATTGTGTGCCGAGCTCCCAGGTTAGACCATATGTGGAGGTCGTTGAGATTTCGCAACCTTGCCGCTGAGGGGGTGGCCTCTTGCTGTATGTGTAGGTGAAGCGGTGGAAGGTTTAGCATGACCTTCATGGCTGCAGTCTGTGCGGACCTCGTGTTTGTAGGGATGTTTAAGACGAATTTAACTGGCAAACTATCATCTCGTTTCATTATGTAGCCAGACCATCTAAGCCTTCTTATAGTTAGTCAGTAATAGGGACCGCTCTCCTGAAAGATCCTCTCATGTGCTCATTGCGCTATCGAAACGAGTAACAGGACATACGAGTAGAAAAGTCGAGCGCTGGGAATGCAGGATCTTGAGGGCGGGCCATCAGGAACCATTTTAATCCGCTAGTACCCAAACTGTACAAAAAATGCAGTTTCCACGTGTTATTTTTTACCTGCAGTAAATGGTACATGCGAACCCAGTTGATAAGCGCTTACCTGTTTACAATATAATAGCCTAACTTAAAATAAACACGAGATGTAAAGTAATAAAATATCTTAAAACACACTTAAGCCAAGCCATTAATGGCTTAGTAAGCCATTGCAAATCTAACTTTACCTTAAACATCAATGCTTGCTTACATATGACTTATTGAAATATTGATGGCCGTTTTTTTATTACACTATTATTATTATTATTTTTGTATTATTTTAAAACACTTATAGTGATAAAGAATAATTTTATTCATTATGAGATGGATTTTATACAATTAGGCTGGCTGAAATAATAAAGAACTCACTTTATTTTTCGTTAGGCAAGCTGGCACCTACTTTCATTAAAAACACTTTAAATCGCACATCGAATGAAACTTATTAAAATAATTTAATATTATGGTGCATTTCATCTCTAACATCTAATTATATCATTGATTAAAGTAAAAATTTCTCTTAGAAAAATTACGCGAGAACATTCGCGGGGAAGATTCCTGGTAATTTACGGCGGTAATTTACGGTAATTTTGGTAATAAACTAGTTCCTGTAGACAGATTTTTTTGCAAATTTCAGTACAGATTGTATTACCTAAATAAAAATCAATTCTGTAAAAAAAAGTTTAAAAAAATGAAAACTTAGACAACTTTCTCGATAATTACCCGTACGGAGAACGTTACCGCGTAATTTACCCGACGATTCTCTTTGTTCTCGTAATTTACGGTAACGGCACATCACTAGTAATATCTCTGGTTGGTGTTGCGTCCATAGGCTACGGTACTGATTACCATCAGGCGGGCCGTATGCTTGTTTGCCACCGACGTGGTATTAAAAAAATCTAATTAAAATCTTTCCAAAATCGGTTTAGGTATTAGTATATAATCTGTGGGTTTTTAATCTCAAGCTTTGACAACCCTTTTTCCTGTCTCCTGTCTCTTTCTAGAACCAGGTTACCACATAATGTACAGTTACCTACCTTAAATGAGATCGTAAATTATTGATTTGATACCTAGATTTAAAGAAAAGTTTGATTTTCGATGAAAAATTAAAAATTCGAAACCGCAGTTTTTAACCGAAACCGACCCCGGTTTTACATCGGTTAAAAACCGACGGTTAAACTCGAAACTCGGTTTTTTCATTACTCGGTTCCATTCCCTATATGGGCCCTATGGCAAACAGAACAATGTTAACCATAATATTATGATTGCGCTTTAAATTACGATTTGAAACAACACATGTACCTAAATGGAACTCTTCATTACAAAGAGGGATTAATGTTGTTAACACCTTAAGATATTACAGAGAAATGATGTTAGCATTATAAGGTCTGCTAAAGATATGTTCACTCAGGGCGAGTTACCAGAATAGAAGCTGGATTCAGATTTAACAACTTGTTATAATTTTGAACTGGTTTTGATACAACCTTGAGGATTGTACTAATGTGAAAGTGCCGCCATATGGATCTTCGATCTTCTCCTGAATAAGTATATTTTCAAACGATACTAACTATAATATATTACATTATTCAAAATATAACCTTTCTTGGCCTTTTTCTTTTCTTACCCACTTTAGGTATCTCAGAATGGTAAACAGCTTTGTTAAAATATGGAAATAATAAGTTTATTATACTATAAGTCACTTAGGCCCACTTGCACCATTTCACAAACCTGGGTTAACCAGTTAAACCTAGAGTTACCATGGTTACCAGTACCATTTGACACTGGGTTAACAGTTTAACCGGTTAACCCCGGGTTAGTGTGATGGTGCAAGTGGCGCTTAAAGAGCCAATGAATCTTGAACTTTCATTTTTGGTTTGGTCTGTCTAAATGGTCATGGTTGTGGACACCAGAGGAGCTGCAATTGTACCTCGCGAGAACAACTTGTGTCACATGAGCCGTGGTTTGGTGTACTATGACATCTCCTCAAACCCTAGTACAAAATTACCTCCACTGAAATCTAAACCATTAATTAAATAGTACAGTTCCTTTTGTTTTGTTTTATTTGATAAAAAAAAAGAAATTAAATTCTATTTTCTGATACTATTGATTGGCAATCAAATTTGGCCAATTTTTCTTGTATGGTGGGCTGCTAGAGGTTAATGTTGACCTCATGTCTCACTCACATCTTTCTTTGACATTATTTCTGCAGTAGATAATTAGATATACTTATATAGTTGTGCCATTCCCATAGTAAATTGAGAACATTCTCAAGAACACAACTACTATATCAGTATATCTAATATATCTGGGGAATATTCTCTGGCGAGAATGTTTCCCATACAAACGGGAAAATGTTCTCGAGAACGGCACAACTAGTATTATACTCATAATAGCAATACTGCTATGATCTTTAAAGATATTTACATGTTAAAATCCTTTGGTTTGCGGGTGTGTTTAGCTAAAAATAGGCCTTTGTGCAGTTTATAGGTAGATTACAAATGTGTTATACCTACTCAGGACTACGTAGCTACCTACTTTGTTGCATGCTATTGCCAGCCAACTAAGTATACATTACTACCAGAGATGGGCAAAATGTAATCGACTAACGATTGACGATTAAGATTACAAGAATTAGTTGCGACTGACGATTGAAAACGACGATTGATCAATCTTAGTTGTAAAGAGTGCAACTAATTTAGTTGCAACTAAATTAGTTGCCGATTGATTTCGGACAACTAAATTTTGTAATCGACTAATTAGTTAGACTATTTTCTCGCGACTAATGTTAGAAGCAAATTGAATAGAATACCTCGGTATGGCTATGTTGACAGACTGATTAGGACATCTTAACGGATGTTTAAAAATAAAATAGTCATGTATTACTTACGATATTTTGACCGTTTCTAAGGAGTGAGATCTGTTCTCACTATTATTTTGCTACTAAAGTAGTGCATCTGTCTGAAATTGGATTAAATTTCTCTTATCTAAGGGTAAATAAGAACTGGGTACTTTGTGCATTAGTAAAATAACACTTAAAAAAACACAATTATATAAATCAAACTTTGTATATTAAATATAAAAGCAACCATGATATGTATTTAGTTAAACTATATGAGGTTAGTCTTGCAATCGTAAAAATAATAATTAAAAGCAAAAATTATCAACAAATCAACGTTGTTTATACAATAACATGTTCATATGTGATAAGATAAAACATTAAAAAACACAGTTATAATAAATCAAACTTTGTAGGTATGAAACATTCAAAGCAAAAAATATCAAAAAAATCAACGCTGTTTATACAGTAAGATGTTTATATGTGATAAGATAAAACATTAAAAAACACAGTTATAATAAATCAAACTTTGTATATGAAACAAGCGGCTGATCGACCAATTCGCTACCGGTCCAATATATTGGCAATAGCGGTAATAAATAAAATATGTATGTTGATTGATATATTTGAATGTAGAATGACGCAAGGAAAATGTACCATAGTTAACGCTGAGAGTTCTTTACAAAGAGGTTTAAATATTTTTAATGACCACACGTTGAAAACAAAATAGACCGCGTAGATAATAAACAACATGCAGATGTGTCATTCAATAGAACGTGTTATTTTTAGAAGATGCGTCGGCACTTGCACCAAAATGCAACAAACAACTTCCAGGCCAGGTAAGTAGGATTATCCCATTGTTTTGTCACCGCGTGACACTAAAAAGAGTTTTACTATTGTCAGAGACAGCAAAATATTGATAGTTTCTATGTCTAAGATTTACTCAGTATCGTATAATTCAAAGTATTAATAATGCACCAACCTACTTTATTGTTTGCCATTTGTAAACAATGCAGTTTTTCGCTATTTGTCGTTATTACCAATATATCGTTATAATAATATTATGGCATTATTTGCATTGTCATTCAAGCATTTCAAATTAAACGTGTATACATAATTTTAGCTCAATCGGATGAAGATATCTGCTTCAAAATAAGTCGCAAAATTCTACCCAAACTAACATAGTTACAACATACGAGTACCTCCGTATGTTACATACATACGTACTTGTAGTTACATATTGCAAGATAAAAAATGCAAAAACGGGCGACTACGTAGTTTTAATATAGATTTAATCGTGAAATTTAGTCGATTGAAACTAAAACTAATTTAGTTGTTAGTCGAACATTCTCACAACTAATTTAATCGCAACTAAATTAATCGCGATTAAAAAATGACGATTGATATTTTTAATCGATTGATTAGTTAACTAAAAGATTAATCGATTAATGCCCATCTCTGATTACTACATAGTATAAAACAAAGTCGCTTTCTGCTGTCTGTCCATCTGTCCCTATGTATGCCTAGATCTTAAAAACTACGCAATGGATTTTGATGCGGTTTTTTTTAATAGATAGTGATTCAAAAGGAAGGTTTATATGTATAGTTTGTAAAGGTTTTGTTTAAATTAGTTGAACTACCCGTGCGAAGCCGGGGCGGGTCACTAGTTTTGGCTAAAAATTATACAATTGATGGTAACTATGTATAACCTGCAGAATTACAGACTACAATTCCGAGAATCAAAGCAATAAAACTGATAAGATGGCTTCTACATAACATAAAGGATATCACTAGCTGTACAGAGTTACAGCCATCCATGGCACTTATCAGTATTGAACATGTTGCCTTTTATTTAAGAAAAACCTATCTTTTTGAAAGTGGGTTCACAATATATAGAGTTTTAAGAGTTTGTTACACATACGTCCTTTTTGATATGCCATGGCTTAAACTAATTGATTGAATCTATGTGCCTCTGTAAGCGTTGCCTCAAGGCTAAGGGCTTGTGCACAAATCACGCGAGGTTTTTTCGACGCCACAATGGGGTTGTCCGGTCGAAATAATTAGCAGATGGCGCCAGCATAGCTTGCCCTGTCAATCCCTAGAATTGTGTCAAATTCTTGTTTTTTTAATGCCCTGGATGCCAGCGCTTTAAGCCAAATCACATAGAAAACGGGGCAAGCTATGATGGCGCCATCTCTTCAAACCTTTGACAGTTGCCAACCCCATTGACAACAGCCGACAACGTACCAGTTCAAAATCAACCTTCATGCATTTCAATAAGGTTTATTATGGCGTGTGTAAAGGTTTATAAAATCTATTTACCTACAGACAGGCCGTTCCTGCGCATAGTGGAGCAGCCGCAGGACCACTTCCGGTTCCGGTACAGGAGTGAGATGGTCGGCACGCACGGGTGTCTGCTCGGCAAAACTAGCACCACCAGTAAAGTCAAGACGCATCCTATGGTCGAGGTATGAAATAGGTTAACTATAGTTTATGCCCACGACTTCGTCTGCATAGAATCATGATAACTTTGACTCCATGACGAGAAGCTTAAAAACGTGAGTAAGTAAGCTTAACTAAGCACACTGTCGAGTGCCGCCGGATTTCAGTAAGTCCGGAACGACGAATTTGCATGCGGCGACGACGGCACGACGGTGCGGTTTGGTTTGCTCCGTATCTTCGTCCGGAGTTTCGATGCCTGCGATGTGCGACGAATCGCGCCTATGCGGTCGGTGTGGCAACCCTGCGGCTCGCACCGCATCTCCGTCCGAAAACGCGATCCGTCGTGCGATTTGCACCTTCGCACGGAGAGGCGGAGCCAGTGTCTTATACCATGCGGTTTTTGCATACAAATCAAGATTCTACAGTAGAACCGCTCTGGTCCGCACCGGACGGCGCTCCGAAGTGCGGAGCAGTCTGATAATGATAACCGCCTATGGCTAGTAAAGTTTACGGCAGTGGTTGAAGGACGCGGGCTGCACTGGACAGGTCGCTGTGAAGATTCTTCAGGGGCTATAAGTCCACCAGTGGTGTATTCCCATTTGTCCCGCCGGGCACAGATGGGAATAGGTGTTTTTATATAAATCATTCTCAGTTGTCAAGTGGGGCGGGGACAAATGGGAATACACCCCACCAGTGATCATCTTTTGTGAAATAATGATGATGAACAATTAAATTATGTATTTAAATTTAAAAGTGGAAAAATTACTGCCTTGGGTGACCTTGGCTGCTTGGAACTTCGGTGGCCGTTTAAGGAGTGTAACGCTCTTAGGGTAGATGTCGCTAGGGTCCCCTAGACCCATATAGTGGGAGTGGGAAGATTTGCTGACTATGGATGAGGTCGTGGTGGCTCAGTTGGCAGAGCGCTGGAGTATTTTTTCACTTTTAAGCTTCAAAGCTTAATAGCATCGTTCACAGACGTTTCTGCTTATTAAAAATTAATTTAAATTATGTATTTATTTGTATTTACTGTAATTCCAACTATAGTATTTTTTACTGTAAATGTTGCTTATCAGAACGTGTTCCCATTTTGTACAAAGCACAATGACAATAACAACGCACATTTTATTTTTCAACTCTTCGGTAAGCGTGTTTACAAATAACCATTATTATATATAAAATAGTAACCTATATTTAGAATGCTATCACATAAAGACACTACAGAGCTATTCTTAAATTCTCAGAAACCGTGTTTTGAACGCCCCGCTACTGTAAATAAAATGAGAAGTATATGTACTGGTTACGTAAGGCGTCCTTGTTACATCGACTTTTGTTGCTCAAGTTTTTTTTGCGCCTGGCCCTTGTCTTGTGAGTATTATGATGCTACATATTAATATTGGACGGGCGTAAATAATATCTCAGGAAGTATTTGTCAAGTGAGCGAAATATGAATTAGCTTTCTTATAGTCATATCTACACACGCGCTTACTATTTTATCCACCTCTCTAACCACTCCTACAACCAACTCCTATACTCTAACCACCACAGCTCGTCCATGAAACCTAGCAAGGTCTTCAGGTTGCTAGCTGCCTCCTTCAGTGTGCACGGATTCCCTAGGTATTTGCTCCTATTGTATACTTCTACCTACCTGTTTACAGTCTAGGAGAATATGTTTTGTTGTTTCTTCTTCTTCCATCATGCACGCTCTGCACATGGGGCTGTCAGGGGTTTGCAATTATTTTATATTTTTTTTTTTTTGGTTTTATAGGTATATCACAAATAGTGTAAATTTTCATATATCTTTTACCAATAATTGTATATTTACATTTATGATTTACCCTATATATTGTCTAACACTGATTTAGCAGTGAAAATCGATGTTTTAATTTTATTTATTATTTTTCCCGGAATCAGTAAACAATTATGTGACACACATATTAATTACAGGCAAAAGGAAAAAATCATGCATTTAATGGTTAATAATTGGCTTTCTAATTGTCTTAGTATTATTGACGCTACGGTGAAACATATACATACATAAATTGATATTATTCCTTTGCATATAGCTATCGTAGAGGAATAACAAGGCCTAACTACATGTTTTCATCCTGTAGTTGGTGAATTGGAACAAACAAGCACTGATCCGCTGCAGACTCGCGCAGCACCTCAAGCCCGACGAGCATCCGCACCAGCTGCTCGAGGACGAGCAGGAAGACAAAGACGTCAGCGCGGAGGTGCCGGAGCGCGGCAGCTATCGGGTCGGGTACGTACATGTTCCTGGTGAACTACAAGCGAACATGGGGACGCTGCAGACTCGTGCTCGAGCCATCCGCACCAGCTCGAGGACGAGCAGGACGACAGAGACGTCAGCGCGGAGGTGCCGGAGCGCGGCAGCTATCGGGTCGGGTACGTACATGTTCCTGGTGAACTACAAGCGAGCATGGGGACGCTGCAGGCTCGTGCTCGAGCCATCCGCACCTGCTCGAGGACGAGCAGGAAGACAGAGACGTCAGCGTGGAGGTGCCGGAGCGCGGCAGCTTTCGGGTCGGGTACGTACATGTTCCTGGTGAACTACAAGCGAGCATGGGGACGCTGCAGGGTCGTGCTCGATCCATCCGCACCAGCTCGAGGACAAGCAGGAAGACAGAGACGTCAGCGCGGAGGAGCGCGGCAGCTACCGGGTCGGGTACGTACACCCCTGCCGCAGAATTTGCATAGCCACTTTATGAGTACATATGATACATAATGTGTCTATGCAATTTTGGAGCTCGCTGTACGTTAAAAATACCATTAGGTACATGAATTGTGGGCTTAGTAGTACACAGTTAGGTAATGTCGTTAGGCCGGAACTTTAACTAGCGGCATTACTAGAAGGTATACGTTATAGTGATAGGAAATTCAATCCAAAGTTGTAATCCCCTTAATTTTAGAATGGTAGACTTTAGACTACACTTAGTTATAACTTTGTCACTAGGAGTTTTTGACAAAATCACTGCATATGATTTCCCCTAGAATTAGTTGTCACCTTCCTGTTCGTATTGTTGACAGTTTTGCTGGCATGGGTATCATACACACGGCTAAGAAAGATGTGCCTACTCTCCTGTTCAAGAAATACAAGGAGAGGCAAGGAAAACTTATCGACAACAGAGAAGTGAGTAGTCTTATACGATGTAATGTACATTCCATTGTTTGTAACAGTTAGTAGATAAATAACTGCTGCCTAATTGCCTATATTAAACGCTTAGTATAGGTTGAATAGGTATTTGTCATAATTTTTATGGTAGCCAATTATTCATATATTTTTATGACTGATATTAGGACATTTTTCATTTCTAAAGATTAATTATCCGACATAGAAAATGACAATAACCCGTATCATGCCTTTCATCTTACGTCCCGCTAGGGTTTTTACTTTCAAGTCCATTGAAGTGAGCAATTGTCTGTTTTAACCAAATGAAACAAAATTACTGATAATAATTACATTTTATACGAACAATTTAAAAAAGTAATATAATCCGCAAACATTGTTGTTTTTTTATAACATTTAAAACCTTCGCGCTTTGATCATATATTAAATCACATTTATAGCGGCACATTTATAGAGCACATAGCGGCAGTTAAGTCGCCAAGTACACAAATCCGCGATCGCCGAACATCTGTGGCAAGGCGCAAATCACTGGATTGAGCTTCAAAAACCAAAAGTTATCTCCACTGAACGCCATTATTATCCTCGAGTTGTGCGAGGGGCGATTGAAATCAAGAAACACCCCAAAAAAAATTATAGGGAAGATGGATTTAACTTACCGGCAACTTGGGGACCAGTGATCCAGAAGTTAAAGCCCCTTGGCTTATATATCTTATATATCTTCGGATGTGTGCGTGGATGTTGTGAGTGTTGCGTGTCGGACTATTGACAATAATTAACATTTATGTGTAGTAGGTGGCTTGAAAATGTGTTGTCTACCCCAAACTTTTTCACACACTTTTCGTCGGGTAGTCACACAAATCTCTTTGACATTTTGCTGGGACGTCAGTTAGCCGCGATCACGACCAGTGAAACCTGTGTCAAAACGTCGGTAAATAAAGGTAACAATATAAATTCGCGATAGACCCCATTATAAATGTGATTTAATAATTGTTGTTTTTTAATATGATCAGTAGGCCGAGCACATGATTGGCGCGACAGTATCTCGCCGCGAGATAGACTACCCGTCTTTTACTAACTGTATGAATTAAACAGGGGCGGGTAGTCTATGTCGCGGCGAGATACTCTCGCGCCAATCATGTGCTAGCCCGGCTGGAATCTGGATGAATACATGGCTTAATGTATGGCTATTCAGTAATGTATTCTTAATGAAAACTCTCTTCTTTTGCAAAGGTCACTTCTACTAATTAAACTATTACTTTACTGTTTATACTTGGATCAATAAACATTTTACGCCTCTCCTAGCAATACCGAGAACAAACTCGTAACATTATCATAATAGCGTCGCGGTAGTTAGATATCGACATTAGGTGTACATTGCATACGTATTGCTGCCAAAAATATCTGTTGTCCTAGAATAGGTATCGCAAACGATGCTTATTGTAGTAACTGTCTTATTTTTGTAAGACTTTTATT
Source organism: Cydia strobilella (assembly GCF_947568885.1). NCBI lineage: Eukaryota > Metazoa > Arthropoda > Insecta > Lepidoptera > Tortricidae > Cydia > Cydia strobilella. The sequence goes on from NC_086048.1 coordinate 11,176,560, forward strand.
TATTTATTAATTCTCGTAAGACTAACCAAACAACATTTTTGATACGGGAATTTCAAAATTAGTTGTATAGTAAATTGGTATTTTTTATTTACTTATGTAACAAATGCTAGGTACTCGTACTACTCTGATGTGTGTTGCACTAGGATGTTCGAAATCTGCAAGGAATGAGTTATGAATATTCGAATTCGCCTTTATTCCATGAGTACACAAAGTCCTTACCCGCGCAAGCCCAAGTTGTCTTACCCGCGACACTATCGAGACGTAGGTACTTTCTACAGGATCAAACAAATTCTAATTGTTTTCGTGACTTACTTACTCGTAGCGACCGTATCGCCAATTTTGTAAAGAAGTGGCGATATTATTGGTGTACTCTGAAATGTTGCTCTTTTGAATGCATAAGTTGAAGTTGATATTATTTATACACTAAATGTTATAAGGCGTTCGTGTTTTAAGTTTATTGTAGCCATTGTAGGTTAGAACACGGCACAAAGGTACGCTGTAACTGAACGACTTATTGTACATATAAGACCTAAAAGGTATACATATTTTGTTAAAGAACTGTATAGCTAATGTTAGCCACACACGTAACAATATACTTGCGCAAGTTTAGACTTGCGCAAACACGGGTTATTTCGAAGTGACTACAGACGGCTCCAGTATACTTGTGCAAACATCATTTCTGTCGAAGTGAGCGTGTGTTGTTTTGTGCGATGGATGACGTTAACAAGTTGTAGTACCATAATTTGGGTACATATACATCATTGGTACCTGCTCCAGAGCGTGTAGATTCTTCTACCTTTTTCTTTTCGTTGCGGTAATTCGTACGGAAGCCATTCAACTTTTTTACAATCACATCACGGTTTGCGTGTGGTTCTAATTGTTGGTAAAGTTGAACTAATATATTATAGGCAACAGTTTTCTTATCCCTATTGTGATATTTTTACTTGTTATTAGCCAAAGACATGGCTCATTTCTATAAATATTTATAAATTCTTCCAAAATCTCTCGAGTTCCATGCTTCTCAATTGTCTCACTCATTTTGGCGGGAAAAACGATAGCGGAACGTGCGTACGTGTACTTGGCTAGTACGCTTATAGCTGTCGGTATATACCTGTTAATATCTGGCAGACCAGTTTTGCTCGGAAAACATATACAAACTGAAAAATGGGCGTTTTCCCAGAGATAAGACCTAACTAGATCGATTTTTCGTCCTGAAAACCCCCATATATAGCAAATTTCATTGAAAACGTTAGAGCCGTTTCCGAGATACCCGAAATATACATACATACATATATATATATATATATATATATATATATATATATATACTAGCGACCCGCCCCGGCTTCGCATGGGTAGTTCAACTAATTTACACAAAACCTTTACAGATTATACATATATACCTTCCTCTTCTTGAATCACTCTATCTATTTAAAAAAACGCATCAAAATCCGTTGTGTAGTTTTAAAGATCTAAGCACACATAGGGACAGACATACAGACAGCGGAAAGTGACTTTGTTTTATACTATGTAGTTTTGAAGAAGAATTGCTCTTTCAAAGATATATTTTTGCTTTAATAAAAAAATAATCTAACATTTTATTTTTAATTATTAATAAATTATTCTACATCTACATGCTATATTGTAGTGGACGGACACGTCGGCTAAAACTTGTACGAACGCGGCCACACACGTTTCGGTAAACTTGTGCAAACGAAAACTTGCACAAGTTCGGAATCAAAAATCACACTAGTCTCCAAAACTTGTACAAGTCCAGAATTTGCGCAAGTATCTTCCAACACACGTAACAGTATACTTGTGCAAGTCCAAACTTGCGCATGTATATTGTTACGTGTGTGGCTACCATAAGAGTGGGCGTGCTTTATCTGCCATTTAGGTACTCATACGTGACCACAGTTCGAACTTCACAGAACTTATTTAATGTTGAAGCCTTGAAGCCTACGTCGGGTTAACGTTACTTACTCCTATTGTTTGGTTTACATAGGTACATATTTAGTTCTTGAAGTAATTCGAGCAGCTAATATAATTAACTAACTAAGCCCACTGAGTTACCAAGTAAAATTGTTACTAGTAACTCGGCGAGTGTGTTACTTGAACGCGAGTGACGACGTTGATGCATTGACTTATTCTTACGTACTCTACTTTTGAAAACATTATGCGGATAAAGTGCAAGTTTCACAATTTGAACGAGTCTAAAAGTGCACTTTTGGAACAGTCAAGGTATGGTTTTAGTATTTTTTTGTTACTTAAATGCCCGGCATCGTATTGAACAGTGTACTTTCTCTATACCTACTGTTTTGTTTTTCGAAATCGGATGATAGATGAAAGTTCTAGACATAGAATAAAAACCGAACAAAATGAACACAATTTAATGTCAAACAGTTAAACCCCAGAATAAAGGTAACTATACTACTAAGCTATTACATTTTATGTTCTATTTAATAGCTTCACTTTTTGGCTGATTAAACTTGTTGTTACCACTTGAATAGTAAATTCTTTATTTCAACATACACAAATGCTCGTTTGTTCTGCCTTCAAATAACAATTTGTCGCCAAGTGTTATATTTATTGCTCACCCACTTCAGTTCAGGTTTAGTTTATTCAGTTCACTGAAGTGGTTTTGATAAGTTTTTTGTTTCTGTACCGGTTATGTTTACGTTATTTATATTCTTTTGTATAATTAATTATATATTTCATAAAAAGGTTAGCTCAGTCCAAAACGTATATTATGAATTTATGACTAATACCTACGATTTTAGGTATGGTAAAATATGCTTTCATTTACTTACATAAATGTAACTTACAAAAATTACAAAGCTGAGCGTTTAGTACGATAATATTAATGTTGCAGGCAAATTCATTTCTTAACCATCTGTTTGACTGTCACCAGGCTGTATCTCATGAACCGTGATAGCTAGACAGTTGAAATTTTCACAGATGATGTATTGCTGTTGCCGCTATAACAAAGAATACTATAAACAGAATAAAATAAATATTTAAGTGGGGCTCCCATACAACAAACGTGATTTGTTTGCCGTTTTTTGCGTAATGGTACGGAACCCTTCGTGCGCGAGTCCGACTCGCACTTGCCCGGTTTTTATATTTCTATATTTTCTATCCGATTTATTAAATAGAACTTGTGTTCAAGAATAACTGCTATCTATGTTTTTCTAATAATTATTTGGTGCTTTATTTCAAGCATGGTGTGAAATAATTTATTTTAAATACAGTCAAATACCCTAATTTTGGAATGAATGAGAGAAGATTTTCATGAAACAGACATAAACTTAATATTATGTTATTGATAAATATATCTCTTTACCTATTATTTATACTTTAGGAATCTTAACTTCCTGTGCCTTGATACCTACGAATTTATCACAATTTAGAGCCATTGGGAACCATGACCACAACCTTGCTTCCCTCAGTTAGTTATAAACATTGACGCGCGGCGGTTGGACGGGCCGAATAAGTCCCTAAATTTAAAAAGTTACAAAATTTGAGTGACGCGTGCGCACTGGCCATATAATCCCAAAATTAAAAAGTGAAAGTAAAAAGTTATGCAGGGAGCTGATGGGGTGTTCTATTTTACGGCACTTCACAACCGCGTCAAAAGTAAGTTTTTTTTCTAGCTCATGAGCTTCTGCGAGACGGAGGCTCGAGGTATCAACCTAAACATCGTGAGGCTGAGGTTTAGCGCGCACGATATCGACACCGACCGGGAGATCTGCGCTCCGGTATTCTCCGAGCCTATACATAACATGAGTGAGTTTTTATTCTTTATGCTAAGATCTGATTTGTTTTTTTTTTTATTAAGAATAAAATTTTAAGCTGAGCACGTAGGTACATATAAATTATTCGGACTAATATTTATGTAATATTAATTTGTTTCTTCTAATCGACAATGTTTTGATTCCACATAAGAAAATGATTTTCACAGGGTTTTATTTAACCTGCAGTGTTCGCATGTATGTACCTAGCTAGTACAATGACTTGAAAAATCGAGCCGATCTTATAATTATAACAAAGATGGAAGGTGGTCGTAGGAAGTCTGTAAAACAACAAAGCAACAGCAACCCCACTGAGCTTAGGGTCATTAGAATTATTAAAATCTTCTCAGTGTAATGTATGAATAGTTAATGACTAGGTGAGAGTTTATTAACACTCTCAGCGCCATATAGAAAAAAATAACCTACAGCAGGCTACAATATTTTTAAAGACTACGCTCACGCCACATAAGCTGCCAGCGGTCTACTAAAGTTCCAGTGCCGCAGGCTTGATTGAACTGCCTTTCCCGGCAGGCCATGTAGGCTGCGGGGGCTGAGTTAGTTAAAACTGCATACAAAATGCCGGACCTGAGCGTTCTAGTTAAGATGATAATAATATTTCGGGAATAGAAAATACCTTTCAATCCGTTCCCTTAGTTTTTATTTTTATTATTTTTCTTGTAGTCGCAGCCGATAGACACTGGTTTGCTGTGTGGCACCTAGGTAAGGCGAAGAAGACAATAATCAATTACGTACAATATAAATCCAAGTCAAACACTCTCTTTTACGAGAATGACGGTTATTCGCGTTTGATTTTGGCTTGCTGGTAAAGTTATAAAAAAAACCGGCCAAGTGCGAGTCGGACTCGCGCACGAAGGGTTCCATACCATTACGGAAAAAAACAGCAAAAAAATCACGTTTGTTGTATGGGAGCCCTATTTAAATATTTTTATTATTCTGTTTTTAGTATTTGTATTTAGTATTTATAGCGGCAACAGAAATACATCATCTGTGAAAATTTCAACTGTCTAGCTATCACGGTTCATGAGATACAGCCTGGTGACAGACAGACAGACAGCGCAGTCTTAGTAATAGTACGGAACCCTAAAAAACTAACTAGCCTGCTACATTTGAATCTATCTGTGGCTGCCAGCGGTTAGTTAGTTACTAAATAAATATCCATAGCAGCCTGCTGGGCTCGAGTTTTTCGAGGGCGTTCGGCAACTCACATGGCCTTCAACAAGAGAAATTTCTTTTAGAGCAAATGAAGTTTCTTCAGGGCGCTAAGAGTGTTAAGAAAAAAGTACAGTCGGCAGTTTGTTTTTAATAACTAATGGGCGGCTGACGGATGCAAAATACGTCAAAATAATGTAGAACGATATACGTAATATGGATATGACTACAATTTATTTAAAAGAAGAGAACATAATTGCAAAAAAGTTAGGTATATAATTTTATTGTTGATGTAAACAATTTTTTTTTTTTTTTTTTCAATATTAGATATTTTAATCTATTCTATTCCTTTTATAGTTCACTATGAAAGGAATATAGGGAAAATAATCTCTCTCTACATCTACAGATGTAAGAGGTGCATTATGCACCGATGAATGCAATATGGCGACGAAAGCAAAGATCGATAAGACTTTTATTAAATTTCCAGTATCATTTATTTATGAAAATATAAGATTTTTTGTTAAATATCACTAAATACGCTATATTGCATCCATCGGCCGCCCTTTGTTAATAATCATAACGTACAAAATGGCTACATGTTTGTTTACACTTCGATATATGTACATGTGTAGTGTGTGCATGTGTTATGTATGTTTGTTGTTATGTGTTGTTGCTATGGATTCATAAAAAGTAAGTAGGCTTTTAATTGCTCAGCGCCACTTGCATCATCCCACTAACCCGGGGTTAAACGGTTAAACCGTTAACCCAGTGTATAATTGTACTGGTAACCATGGTAACTCCAGGTTTAACCGGGTAACCCCGGTTTAGTAAATGGTGCTAGTTGCCCTTAAGCGAACTTACGGTTGTACAGGTTGGAGTTTTTTTTATAGTTTAGTAAAGGAAGTATTTAATTGTTTGTATCTGCCCTTTTTTATATATCTACCTCGTATGCGTCATTTACCACTTTATTTCAACTCTGCAAACTATTTTCGCATAGGGCTAGGTCGTTGGGGCGGGTTTTGCTGCCTCTAGCATCCCACGGTCCTAATACTGGAACAAATGCCCTCTAATGAAATTGAGTAAATTGTTAAACGGAATAAAGTTGCTTTCTGTCTTGTTTAGTTCGTTTTTAAAAGGAAACTCATTTCAAAATTCACTTCTATGTTCTAATACAATGTTTCAAAGGTTAAAATTGAACCTCCTGTTTATTATTTACGAGTACATTACCTTTAAACAGTAAGCCCGAATACGGCCGTTTGATCAGAATCATCCATAATCTGCGAGTGGCGAAAATACCTTTAAGCATGTATAATTGTTACCACTTTGGTGATATCCGAACCGAAGGTCGAATGATTCACTTTAGATTATTATGTTTAACTGATACAATATGGTTCAGTTATAGAAACGTCTCGATACCTTATTACAATAATCTGTCTTCTGTCAGTTGTAATAATATAATTGTTATAAGTATTTAATACGATTAAGCAGACAAAGAATTCTAAAGTCGACTAAGTATTTGCCGTATTTGCACTGATGTTTGTTATGGACTATTTGACAATAATATATTTAGTTATGGTTAATACATACCACAAATTTCAAAATGTTCAATCAAACTCAAACCTTAATTGAACTGCATACATATGCGGCGTGATAAAAATCAAAATGCTTAAATTAGACATTTGCTTGATACCTAATAATAGTTACCTACAACTTTTCGCAATTACGGGCTCTTGAACGTTTTTGATTTCTCTAATAACGCTGTTTCATCTGCAAGTGATGTTTTAAACATTCAATGAACAACAAACAAATTATATGTGAACACCATAAACAAACGCCTAGGCAGGATATTAGGCACAGTTGTTGATATAACGTAATTTGAAGCCGCCTTCCGTGAAAACAATTTGTTATTATAACAATAAACGCTTGAGTATTTCCGTTTAAGTTTCTCATTTTAATAACAGATAGTGGACCTTATCTCGTTGTAATAAGAGTTAGAAATGGTCAGTTACCTGTAGCGACTATGGTTGGCAACCATATCAGCTTCTTTTATAGAAATGCTAACTTGGTACACCGGATTATGTGGCTTGAAATCCTATAAATTTAAGTATGTTGAATATCCTGAAAACGTATACATAACCTCCGGTTTAGTTTAAAATTTTAAATTCTATGGGCGAAATTGACCCGTAAAAAGTTACTATTAATAATAGATTTATTTTAATATTTTATCCTTTTTTTGCTACACTATTCCTTTTTTGGCTACGTAAAAGAACGTAAAAATAATAAATTTTTGGCAAAAATTTCATTTATCGCTGATAGTACTTTTCTTTCCACAGGCAACTAATACTCATCGAGACAATTCTAAAAACTCCAAACACAATTAGGTTACGTTGTTTTATCACAGAGTACCTATGGCCAACACCTGTCTCCAGCATCAGATCAGCTCGATGGTACCATAATATTGCATTGTCACCCGATTTACATACTATGTATGCAAATTTTCAGCTTCATCGGAAAGCGGGAAGTGGGTCAAATTTAACTTGCAAGATTTGACCCTTACAAACATCTTACTACATGCATATTACATACATACTTATATAGGTACATTGCAAGTTAAATAAAAGCTTGTAAAAAGGTGTTTATATTACGGATAATGTTATAGGTTATAGTTGACTGTTCATACTTACTGTGGGAGCTTGTTTTAGATTTAGGTACTATCGGCCAAAGCCAGAGTCGACCACCTTAAAGGCGCATTTTGTTTGAAGCGGGAACATCTGCCCGAGGCTCGTCAGCTTTTGTCCACCAATGAAATTTGGGGGCGGACCACTAGAATTTCTTTTGAAGTTTTTTGTGATTTTCTGTCAGAATGTAAACAGTGGTCCAATAAGAATAACAGCAAAATGTTATAAATATATTAATACGTATTACAAATGCGTATTACAAATTGAATAAAATGATAGTGTGTCTAATCTTTCAAACGTTTTAAACGTTTTTTTGTAAATGTTTAAATATGAAAATAATTGATAGTTTAAAAGCACTCGGAGAATACGGCCACGGCATTTTTAACCAAAATTAGGAGGGTTTGATGAAAATGCAAAAATGTTATAGAAACACCAACTTTTATTAAGTTTGCGAAATGGGGAAACAAGCATTGCTTTATAGAATCAACTAACAACAACGCCAGTAGTGCTTACATATTCGATGAAAACGAACTGGAAGATTTGGTTCAGACAAAAATTAACAATCTCGACGGCTTTACCCATCTGGCTTTCGATCCTTTGAGCCGCGATGGGTTTTATTTTTCTTTATATCATGATATCTTACGGTGGCCCTGGAAAGGATTGTTACATCATTTTAATATGCCACCATACCTCAATATAAAATTTAATAAATAAATAGATTGTGTCACGGATTACTATCCGTATTACATATTTGAATATTATTGGAATATTCAATTTCGACGTTTCAAGTTCTCTATAGCACTCATGATAATTGTAGGTAATTACTTACCAAATTTTACAAACATCTATAAAACATGAAATAAAACATTTCATTAAAAATTCAATTGTTAGGGTTCCTTACCCAAACAGTAATAAAAAACGGGATCCTATTACTAAGACTCCGCTGTCCGTCCGTCTGTCTGTCCGTCTATCACCAGGCTGTATCTCATGAACCGTGATAGCTAGACAGTTGTAATTTTCACAGATGATGTATTTCTGTTGCCGCTATAACAACAAATCCTAAAAACAGAATAAAATAAATATTTAAGTGGGGCTCCCATACAACAAACGTTGTAAATTTAAATCTAAAGAACTCTGGTGTGAATTTGCCTTTTGTCGAGCCACCTTTTTATCTTACTGACTGGTTAGGTTGAAAATTTCAAAAAAAATAATAATGGAGCAACAACAATGGAGGAACAAGTTCAACAAAGAATTAGAAATAATACTACTATAGAACTGTTTTATTATTTAATTGTGGTCCCATAGTAAATTAAAAAGGAGCGCTGTGCCTCCGCTCCTGCAGAGGAGCCGGTGGCCACCATATAACAGCCGCCACAAGGTCAGGTGGTGGTGTTGGCGGCAGTGTAGGTGACCTCGGCGGCGAGTCCAGTTCGCTCGCCGACGAAGTCGACGCCTCCGGTGTCGGCGGTGGTGTTACACCGTCCGGCGATGACGGTGGTGGCGTATTAATTCCGCTGCAAACAGAATAAACAGTTTATTACTTATTTTAAACTTTATTGCACAATGCACACAAAAAGAGTTCAAAAGGCATGCCTTAACGTATTCTCTCCCAGTCAACCATTACGCCAAACAGAAATGTGTAAGCGCTGGGGAGCGCTCAGAAATAGAGACCAAAAATATAACCGATCTAGAATAAAATTAGAACAGATTTGACAGTGGCAGTTAGTTGTTATCTTAATTTTGATCTTCCAATATCACGTCATTAATTAGAACTAAATCACTATGTCTAAATCCTAATATGTGCAAATGATAAGGTATTAATACTACGTATATCGATACCCTAGTGGTCAATTGTGACTTATTTTGTAGAAAAATAAATATCTTTGCACCAGTGAGCATACTATAGTGTAATCACCATTTCACTGAAATCTTAACTTTTTTCGGAACTTCCGCACAGTCATATGGGCACTAGGGTATCAATATCCAAAATTGGTGATTTAACTTTATTTTTAAATACAATATTATTCCATGAGTACTTACTTTCTTTCCATTTTAGAACACAAACACAAGTCTCCTGTTTCACGTAAGATCTCACAAGACCAAATGACGTCGAGACGATGTTAAAATATTTTGGATTGTTCGAAGTGTTAATAAATTTAAGTTTTAGCCACTTTAGTTCTGGCACTCTCAAGTTCAGTCGATAACAGCTAACAAATCAATTCCCTCTGCAACATAAGTGAAATGTTTACCACAATTCTCTTTTGCATAACAATAACGCGCTTTTCTGTAATAGCTATTTTTTCTTGTAGTCTAGGGACTGACTTATGTTATATGTTAGTATGACATGCCATGATTACAATTTTCTCCTTTTTCGGGCAGTCGTGTAAAAGATGTCAATTTTCTTTTACATTTATATGTGAGTAATAACATCGAAACTACAATAAAAACCGACGATGGGTTCCATAACATTACGCAAAAAAATCACGTTTTTAGGGTTCCGTACCCAAAGGGTAAAAACGGGACCCTATTACTAATACTCCGCTGTCTTGTGAATTTGTGATATTTCATGGTAAGTAAATTATTCGACACGTGATGCTGATGGTAGTCGATAATGTTAACTATAAAGACTACTTAATATTTATCACTTATTTATTGTAGATGACTCTGAAACACGAAGCAATGGCTATAAAAAATATTATGATCACGGCGCGAGGACCTTTTTTTGTTTGCGAAAGTGGACTGAAGGACTCTAGCAGGAAGGAGATAACGCATCGGAAGAGCACACGAGGTTTGTTTTAAATAATTAGTTACTTACCTATTGTAGTTAAGTCAATTTGTTTTCTAATGTTGCCTAGTTATTTTATTATTACTGTAATAGTAAATGCTTCTTGTTTGTGATAATCCGCTAATATGGTTCCAATGGGTGGAAAATTACTTGTGAAAATGATGTTAAAAAAAAGTGTATATGAATGCTACACGGTATTGAGGATCGGTAATAAATAAGTTTAACGTTTAAGGTAATAAAGACAGTTATAAGTGCTCCCTCTGTGAACAGTTTTAAGAACAGACTTGATAAACATTTAAAATAAAATAAAAAATGAACTTTGTACTAAAATAATCATGGGTAAATATAATAATCGTATAATTATAACTATTTCTTTAAAATATAGCATAATTAAGAAGAGCATATCTGTTTGTGTCTTGGTTAAAAAAATAACCATGACTAAAATAACTGTTTGCAAATAATAATTATGGGTCAGGTAAAAGTCATTCTATGATAGAAAGATACACATCTGGTGGCCGTTAAATAATTGTTCGACCATACTTGGAAGCTTTTTTTAAACAAGCCATAATGAGTTCTAGGATACAGCGCCCGCGCCTTTAACCCATTATTTAGGCTTAAGTTTTATTAGTAAGTTACGTAATAACTCTGTTTACTGAATGTCTGTTTGACTCGGCCGCACTCGTTAGCGCTAGCTAAACCGATTAAGTTGAAATTTCGTATATAGTTGGAGTCCCGGGAATGGACATAGCATAGTTTTTATCCCAGAAAAGTTGGAAGCTTTTAAAGGGTTATTCCACGCAGACGAGTCGCGGGAAACTGCTAGTTTGATTATAATTTATGCTGACCCTTATGTTGTTGTAAGTATTAAGATGGCGGTGTGGCGGACCTTAAAGGGTTTCCTATTTCGTTATTCGGCGGTGTTGAGAGTTCCCAAAACAACTCTTTGAGAAATATGATATAATAAACAAAATGATAATTGGTAAACTGTAAGCTCGATCTCTACGATGCTCTTGTTCAGTTCAGTGACGAGGCCCGAACCGAACATATATAACTAAATAAAATAATGGATTTTTTGAGAGACATTTTTCAATGCCTTAGGTAAGTTCTGTAACTATATAATACATATTCGAGTTATGTAAATTTACAAATTCATAATGGGATATGTTTGCTTGAAGCTTCAGGACACGAAGACAGCGAGAGGGTGCGGAGGACGAGGCGGAGGGCGCAGAGGCACAAGCAGCAGAGCAGCCGGCGTCGTCGCCGGCAGCTGAAACATGCTGGGGGTGCGGCATGCCCCTGCGCCTTTGCCTTAGGTAAGAACGTTCAGTACTAAGTCTTAGTTTCCCCTTGCGTGACATTATCGTTGAAATTTTCATTTTGTTTCGCTTTTTGTTAGAGGGCCTCAGATGGAACCCTCGGCGGCTTCAATACCGCCGACCCCGCCACCGACCCCGGTTGGGGTTGCGCGCCGTATTCGACCCTCAAGGCCGGGCTCGGGGCGGACCAGGTCGCGGCCGGTTGCTATTCCGGGGCGTCAAGACCGACGCACCCGGCCGCCGACCGCAGCATTACCCTGCGCGGCGCCAGGGTGCATGCTTTGCAGGAAACCCTACTAGGGTATGTTGATATTCACGATCGTTTTTGTAACGAGCCGCAATGGTTCTATGCGTCTTAGAATAGATGCCAATGGCACCTACGTCATTTGTGTCAACTCCGCCATTTTAAATAATTTCCTAAAACTATCTCGACAAAAAAATTGGACCGAAGCGAACGAAAGTGAGTGAAGGTCTATGCTTTAAATTTGGCAACGTAAATAACCACTTCCTTCGCTAAAACTACAAAATGAGCGAATACTACTATAGCATCAATGTTAACCTATATATTTTGTTATTGCAGACAGCCGCCGCCGTGAAGCCGCGGCCATCACGTATTAAATTAGTAAATAAGCCTACTTATTATTATATTTTTTTAATAAATGTATGAGTATAACCTTATAGTCATACATTTATTCAAAAAATTATAATTATTAAAAACTTAGTGTAATCATAATATAATAAGCCTAAATCTTAAATATTATCAAAAATTTCATCCACTTTGTAAAAGCAACCTCTCAATAAAAATATTTTCAATTCCCTATGAAACACCGAGTGATCCGTAATGATTTTTAGTTCAGTAGGCAATCTGTTATAATGGCTTATGGTTTTAGATATAAGTGTTAAATGCGACTTGTGTAAGTGTAATTTGTTTGTGTTATTTGTGTAAGTTTAGTTTTTAGTTTTTAATATAGATTAATTATTGTTACCGCGTATGGACTTTTATTTCTAACAATCCCAACACATTACCAAACCCCGACTGCCACATTGGTGACCCCGACGTGATCTGAACACGCAAGATTTTATTTATTAGGAAATAGGTAGGATAGTTTATTGGTCCAATAAATAAATACATACATTTAAATATATATATACGCACCCGGTAAACGCAGTTTAGCCCTTACTTTTTTCTTCACACACTTCGCACTCCTCCGGTAATTGGTGGTCGTATATGCACCTTCGACACACACTACACCAAAAGTACGGTTGGTCAACTAAAATTAAAACATTAACTCCAAAACTAATGTCAACAATAAAATGATCCAATTGTCCTTGTCGCTCGATTTCTAATCCACAATAACACTCTCGCCTCAAAACAAAATGTGTAAGGTCCCACGGCCAAATAAGTCCAATATCTAACATAAAAATATAATCATACCTATCTAAAACACGTTCTACGTCCATAAATATCACCATTTTGAAACTAGAAAGTCACTATCCTAATTTACTAATGTTACATTTACCTACTCTTTACAGCATCTCACTGCCTTGCCTGTCTCTCTCAAAGTCCTCAAGCAACTGCCTTTGCGTTTTGAGAGTCTACAACAATGGGCTTATACTAAGTATTAGATTATAGTAAGCCAGTGTTGAATATTGATACATATATGAATATTAGGTTCGTTCAAAGAACAAACAGCCCTTTGTTTGAACAGTCTATGCGAGAACCATAATATTTTTGAGCCCTAGACTAGTATACCAACTGTTGGAACAGAAAGCTCAAAATATGTTGGTCCCCGTATGGCATATATAAATATGAAAATGGCATGCCCAGATATTTATTCAAGATGCAACATATCAAATATAAATATGATAAATTATTATATTATAAATTATAATATTATAAATTATATATACCTCCCATAAAAAATGGACCAGCCAAAATGTATGGAACAGTCAAATTTTTTTCGCGATTTCGGGGTTGGTCCCATAGTAAAAGATGCTCAGTATAATCCCAAAACCTCCCTGGCAACGGGAATGCACTTATTTTTTAGCCAGCCTGTATACAAACCAGCATACAGAGATGGTCAAGAAGGAATGTGAACACAGGGTAAGATAAACATATGTGGTTTCTCATATCAAATATGTAATATCTTATGAGAACCGCATAATTCTGGTGGGGTCCGTGTTGAGTTTTTTACGTTCGAAAACTTATCTATGGCCGATCCTCAATGCCGTGCTACCGTGTACCGTGTAGTGTAGCCTGTGTAGCCAAAGGGTGAAAACGGGACCCTATTACTACGTTCACACCATCATCTTCATTAAACGATTAATTTTTATTTTCAGTTGTCACAGCGACCATGCCGACACCTTAATTTTACTTTTGAATAGGTTAATTTATTTTAATTTACTGTATTGCATGATAGGTATATGTTTAAGTTATTAATAAATTTGAATCATTTTATATGGACTATTTTTATTTTACTCCCGGCAAACTATTTTTATTCTATTGTATTGTGATAAATTTCACGTTATTAGCTATCTCAAAGCTAGCCGACAAGGTTTAAGGATAAGGAGTAAGGACTCAGGAGAGACAAAAGAAAAAACTAAGCGCTCGCATTTACGCAGCAATACTTTGTTGCGTACTATTAAGAAAAAGAGACGCATCTGGAACGCATTAAACTGCCATTTGGGTTAGTTTATTGCTTAGGTTTCGAATATTAGGTCCGGGCTGCATTCATCAGGCAAGCAGTAATTGGTGCACGGCGTAATTGTTCTGCAGGTGTTTGCTATGTTAGGCAAGTTATAGTGCCGGCATGCTGTCAAAGAAAAATATGAGACAATAGATTCACACCAAACTAAAATGCCGCGAGTATTAGCCGCGACTATTTTTTTAACTATACCCCGTCTGTTCATAAGTACTCAAATAGTTCGATTACTGAAATTTTATACGATGCAAGTCTTATATCGTTTTTTACTTTGCTGATCAAATAATCAATATTTAGTTCTAGCAAAAAATGGTAAAATCATAGCAATCCAGCGCGGGAACGCTGCCTGCGTGATGGGCACCCTACCAAGGGCACAAATTTTTGTTAGGTATTTTGAATTTTTAGCTTTAGTTATTATAATTGTAGTTAGTTTTAGTTTTAATATTTATTTTATAACACTTATTATCAAATAAATGAGTTACTTTCTTACGTAATTTGGTCCAACAAAAAAAATACAAAGTATTTATTTTTATACATTTATTATATACAAGAATAATATAAACTAGACTAATATTAACAATAATACTTAACAAAAACAACTTAAATAATATACCTACTTAAATATAAGCAGGCCGTAGATGACTTAATAAATGTAAACGTTACGTTATTTGTGTCACCACCATTTCCTTCGCTAAAACTCCAAAATGAGCGAATACTACTAGCATCAATCTTGACCAATTGGGGCATTTTGCAACCGTATTGCTGCATAGAGTGGTTCTTCTCGTGCAAATGTGCGAGCTATGTAGACTCTATTCCATGCAGAAATACGGTTCAGATTTACTATATCAATGAAAATATCGTCTTCCCTCGGTGGCGGAAATGGACCTACTTCAGTACATGTCAGTACTTCAGTCGATTAGTAAATAGGTTATAGATATAAGTCTTAAATGTAAGATTTTATTTATTAGGAAATGGGTAGGCTTATTTAGTTATATATATATTGTTTTTATTTTACATGACATTTAATTTAATTAATTTCACCAAATTAAATGAGAGAAAGTAAATTAATATAAATCAACAATATTTGAAGAAGAACACACACTAGCACATATTATCACTGTATCTATAACTATCCAAGTAATCCAAGTGAACATATTGCACGTGTTGATCATACCGATTGTTACAGCGTGTCGAACTTAAAATGTGGTTAAACAAGTAAAATATGGGTTACGAGTCGGGGCAAGGCGGCAAAAAGAACCCAGATACACCGTAATCACTATACAATGTGGGCCCTTTGCGTTGCTATCGAGCATTATCGGGTCGAATAAAAAAATGAATAAATGGCGTAAAATATTATATTGTAAAATTTGTAAGATTGAATCAGCTAGTGTATCTTGTTTTCGCCTTATACTTAGTTATATACCCTTATACTAAGTTATGTTACTATACTAAAGTTACTATCACACTCACTATTAACATCAACTCGAAACAAAATATAACCAAATTTTACCCTGAGCTAATATATATTCTAGTTAACCTAATTAATCTAATAATACTACTTATGCTAATTATATATAAAAATACACATAATTAAATTTCTTGACACGTTATTAATTAAGTGATCTTAAACCCTACATTACTTATACTTACAGCCAAGATTACTAACACCTATGAACCACTGCACAAATTTTCTTATGAATCGTAGTGTAAACAACACATGAAAGTCAACACACGGTCACATGAAAGACAGTCGGTAACAAACACATGTCTCAAGTTCGTCAAGAAAAAAAAAACAAATTAATACTCAATAACACAAAACTGACATTTTAAACAAATATTTTTAGCATGAACGTAAATAAATATATTGACACGTAAATAACATAGGTGACTTAAGACTATAGCGTAAAACACCGATGAACCACTAACCGTTGATATTAACCGTTGTTTAAACAAAGTTACCTCAATGCTTTGTGCAAAGCACGGTTAATATTTTGTTAGTGCCCCGTCAGCGTCTATGACTGCATCCAATCTCCTCCGCATCGAGGCTACAAGGTTTTCGCACAAATTTGATCCGCGCAACGAGTCCCACACCTCGTTAACATGTGCGACGAGTGCGTTTTTGGTCCTTTCGGATCTCGTATCCCAGCGTTGAACCATTACGGACCAAAGATTTTCAATGGGATTGAGATCCGGAGAGCGCGAGGGCCATGGTATTGCTTTAATGCCACTGGGTTTCTGTTGAAGCCAATTTTGCACCAGGCGACATTTGTGTATAGGGCAGTTGTCGTGTATGAATATTACTTCAGGCACGTCTTCTTCCGGATACACTGTCCTCACTGACGGCACCATTGTGTCCTGCAGAACCTCCAGATAACTCGCGCCATTGGCCCTCTCGGGTAAATATACGAGCTCTCCCGGCCCAGCTGCACTCATCCACGCCCACATGTTAACTACAACTCTTCCTGACTCTAAACATGGGACTACATTCCGCGGGTCGTATCGTGTATTATCCACACGCCATAAATTCTTGCGACCCACCTGGCTCGACTTAAAAGACTTCTCGTCGGAAAATATGGCATGTGAAAAATCAAAATCCCTCATATCTCGAGCGAAATTGAGGCGCGCTGCTTTTTGAACATCTGTCAAAACAATTTTTTTTGCCGGCTTTCGGTGGTGGATGCCGACCCTATGAAGAGCGTTTCGCACGGTTTGCGGAGAACAATCAAATGCCGCCGCAAAGTGCCGAATAGGCGTAAATGGATGCTCTTCATAGGTGGTGATCAGTTGGTCCAAACGCTGGCCAGCAATAATGCGTTGCGGTTGGGGACGGGGTTGATTTTCTAAACTTGCTTCTCCGTCGTAGCGTTTAATCCAGCGGCGTGCTGAATTTCTCTAAAAAAAAGAAATGTAATGATCAAAATATGTTGCTTGCAACCCTCCTTTGCGTATTGAACTAATATCTACTACATGTTTAAACACTCCATGTAAACAGCTAAAATGTTTTCTGCTACAAGGTGATAAAGCGTATATGTAAATAACACAATTCTACTCTATAAGTCAACGAATAATATTATTTAAAATTTTAATAATTAAGTAGTTGAAGTATTGTGAGGTAATCGATCACATGTATACTGAAAACCAATTTTTAACTTAAAACAGCAGGATATATGAATAAAAAAAACTAAATCTTAATAACCTAATAATACTATAAATACTTTTTATTTATCTTTGCACAGCGTAGTTAGTTGTATAAATAAAAAAATATTCACTTACCGTAATTTGTAATTCTTCCGAGATTTGACTAATATTATATCCTTCTTCTCTTAAAGAAATTATACGGTTTCGCACATACGTTGACAAATTGCCGTGATTCATAATTGCGACGGTTAAGACACGTGGTGCGTTTTAGATGCGCAAGATGCAACTGACTAGACTAGACAAAACACGTGCAAGCTACGTAAAGATTGTAAACAATGACAGCTACTTTACAAAAAAAAGGATCTTTGTTTCTCATTGGTCAACAAATTAGGGGCGGGTCAAGTCAAAAATCAACGTTTGCAAGCGATACTGTTTTGAAAGTGGTCGACTCTGGCTTTGGCCGATAGTACATACTAGTATGCACTCTAGGGATGCATGCGCATTGCATCTGTTATGCATAAAACTAACTTTTAATGTTGTAATTTTAATCACAGTAATCAATAAGTACGTATTAGGTAAGATAAAATAATAATAAGAGCGCACCGCCAACAAACTGTTACACAGTTTGGCGAAATTTTTGTAACGAAATTAATGTATGTTCTCTTTATATAACAATAAATTAAAAAAAAAAAACACCATCTTTAGTCTTATAAGTCTTAGCAAACGCACCTTTTGTGTCAAAGTGCCAATTTCCCGTCAAGAACATCTTTATTGCAAAAATGTATTAATTTAAACTGTGATTCTGTTATCAACGTGCTTGACGTCATGAATCGTCATCATTATTCCCGCAGATGACATAATATGGCATTGCAGCACTAGCTTTTATCAATTCACATTCACGTTTACAGGTAAACACATATGTGTATTTTGATTTGCTCTTTGTATTCTTACCGATTAATTATCTGTAAATGGTTGAGGTACAACGTTTACCATAAAGCTTGTTCAGTTTATAAGTAATCTTATCCAGGTTTATGGTAAATATCTTTAATCGGGGTTTTCCTAAGAGATCACAGGTAATCGGTACTTAAAAAAGGAGCATTTATGTTTTTAAAGGGCCCGCTTTAAGGCCTGTGCACACCTGATCCGTGTGGGTAGATGTGCCAGTGCGCGTTGAACGTTGTTGTATTATACAGATCCTTATAAGAGACGGCACACCGCTCGCGCGACGTGTGCGTGTACAGCTTAAACATTTAGCGCACGCGAAGCCCGTGTACTCTGTGGCCTTTAATAACCGCTTTCCACCAGGTGGGCCTTGTGAATATTTACCACCATTGTAATAAGTCTTGTTAATTTATTTCCAGAAAGCGCAGCAACAAATGACCTGAAGATATGCCGTATAAGCAAGTTCTACGGCCGTCCCAAAGGCGGCGAGGACGTTTACATTCTAGTGGAGAAAGTCAACAAGAGTAAGTGCACGTTTTTTATTATCCTTAAGTCATTTATGAAAGAAACAAATACTTTTTAAAATTGTGCCCTTTTTGTTAATTTTATAGTTCAAACATTTCACGAAGGTTCATATACCGTTACTATGATCTTAAAGACAATGTTTGGGTAAAGAAGACCTCATCACCGTCGTTTTACGGACCTTTCCAAGTGCACATTTTTTATAACCCTGTAACCCTTTTTATAAGAAACAAAACAAGTGCACTTTTTAAAACTACGCAAGTTACGCAACTGTTAGGGTAATAGTAACTGATGATGAATGGTAGTGTTATATCCATTCATAAAATGACACGCGCACAGTCGCCAGATGTCAAATAAACTATACATTATTGTTTATTGCGAAACGTTTTAAGACTTTTATTGCCACTTGGACTTCACACAAATGCGATCGGTGATTTAATAGCACTGTCATAAACCAATATTTAAAGCTTAATAAAGTACTTTTCACCACACCAGCTCGTAAAGGTTCTCTTTTTTCGTCAAAAACTGGTGAAAAAGTTACACAATCCAGCAATCCACAAGAGTGACAAAATAATCACATATATTATGTAGATGCTATTATTGGGTAATTTCCTCATTTTTAAGTGATGATTTCGTGTTTCGCTCGGTAGCAATTTCTTTAACCCTCGTGCCTTAAAACCCTGACAACGCTCAATTTTCAAATCATTTTTGAAATCTTTCGCTTGCTCGGGTATCAAATCAACATTAGCACGAGGAGAATAACTATTAATTATTATTTTAATTTGATTTCATTGTTGTCAAAATATTTAGTTAATGATTGCTAGCTTTAATCCTAAAAGTATTTAGCAATTTCATAATTTAATCTTTCATTAATAATTTAAAATAGTATTATGTATAATGACATTAATGACTTAATCTGGAGATTAATAAATATTCATTAGTCAAATGGCAAATCGCACTGAACTTGTTTATAATATGTAAAGAGTAGCTAGGTATTACATTTTGATTCTTTATAGAAAACCGATCGATAGGCATTGAAACGTTACTCGTTGATTATGAACTTTTTTGTAATCGTTAAGTCATTTTCACCTGACGGCATAAGGGCCTGTTTACACATTGATTAGAGCGGGTTGATACATTGTCTACTAAACGCAAGTGAGAAATGTATACTATGTAACTTGCACTAAACATTAATCAACATATTATGTGTAAACAGGCTCAAGTCCAACAGTTGGTACTGAAGAATTTTCAAAAAAAGTCAAAAGTCAAAAGCATTTATTTGTTCAACATCTTAGGTAAGGTACATAAGTACAGGTCTCACATAATCATTGTATTTAAGAGTTTAATTGTAAATTCGTTGTAGTGATTTGATAATAATAATACTTATTACTAATTTATTATGTATTGTGGTTTTCATTGTCGTATTTGATATATAAATAGTTCATTTGTGTACAAAAAAGGCACGTACGTGTATTGTAATATTGCAGATTGATATTTTATAGGTTTAACAATTCAAGTGTTTTAGCTTTTAGCAAACAGACCAATACAGATTCTCCTTACTATATACGACATGGTAGCTAAAAAATAAGTGCATTCCCGTTGCCAGGGAGGTTTTGGGATTATACTGAGCAACTTTTACTATTGGACCAATCACGAATATGCGAAAAAAAATTTGGCTGTTTCATACATATTGGCTGGTCCATTTTCTATGGGAGGGTAAATGTTTTTTTCGCGATACCGTGTTTGGTCCCATAGTAAAAGTTGCTTAGTATAATCCCGAAACCTCCCTGGCGACAGGAATGCACTTATTTTTAGCCATCCTGTATACACAGTTAACATGTACCCTTTTTATAAATATTTAAAAGCAACCCGAGGATTTCTGTAAATATTTATGTAAGTGGTACGAGTCCTAAGTGGTTTCTAGTCAATTCTAGAAGTAGTTGAAATTATTTGTTATGAATCATTTTAATTACTAAAATTATCCGTCAAATATCAACCTTCTCCGTACGCAACACGACTCAAGTTGTTACGACAGTTTTTTTACAATTCATTTAAAGGTCCTTTTTTGCGCCAGGGGTACCCTATATTTCTTACTTTGTAAAAAAGCCAAGTAGGTTAAAATGTCTCGATACTTGAAACCCTAATTTCAATCTTCGCTTTAGTTCTTTGAATTATGACTGACGGGCTTTGAGACTGCGGTAAAGTGCTTCCCATCACGAGTTTTATTCTAAGTAATTTTAAGTCGAAATTTGATATGCTTCACTATGGAGTGAAACTAGATGGTCGTGATGGTATGGACTGAGAAGCATCATCTGCGTCGACGCGTGCTCCCGATGATGCTCCTCGATATGGAGTGAAACGTGTCGAAATATCTCGATGTGTCTCACGGAAGTTTTGTTTTTAAAATGGTTGATTTTGTTCTCAGAAAACATAGAGATCCGCTTTGTGGAACGAAACGAAAATAATGAAGAGATTTGGTCGGCCAAAGCGCACTTTCTGCAGAGCGACGTTCACCATCAATACGCTATCGTATTCAGGTAAATCCCAGTTAGTCTTAAGAAAGAACCCACCCTTTTTATCTAGGCAATATATTTTAAACAAAAATTTCAAGTTACTGTAAAAATAGTTTAGTATGAAAAGGGACCTTATTGTCGACGGCGCTTAAGCTGTGTTTCTCTAGGATAGCTGTGCCGTCATTTTGGTATTTTTATACATTTTCATTTTTAGTTTTAATCGTGTGTCGATAGATGGCAGTAAATATACTGACTACAAAATTTACTATGACATTAATCCTCTATCCTATATATTCTCTTTGGTAGCAAATTTATGTACTCGCAATTAACACTAATCAATGTAAAAAACAGGCCAAAAGAAATGTTTTGTACTCAGGACACCAGCGTACAAGGACCCGGAGATAACGTCCGACGTGAAAGTGTCCGTAGAGCTAGTGAGGCCTTCCGACGGCCGCTGCAGCGACCCCAAGGAGTTCACGTATAAAGCAGACCCGTTTACGAAGAACAAGAAGCGGAAAGCTAACACGCAGTCGCCGTATAGCTCTTTCAGCAGCTCTGGCTCTTTAGGTAACTACCACGTACTCCAGAGTATGTCTAATGCCTCCTGTCTATCGGCGATGATCGTTGATAGTATCATCGTCTATCATCGGCAGAGCCCGGAATTTTCACGGCAAAACAAAAGACTGTCGCAATCTTGCTAGAGTTAGAAACGTTTTTTTAAAGAAACGAAATTTAAATTTGGAACTTGACAAATAGTGGAATTTGTATGCAACATTGCTGTCGCGAAATCGAGGCATTCGAGACTGCAATGTTTTTAACTTTTTAATTTTGACTAACTGGTCTTGCACGCAAAGGGACGTCAAGTTGTGCCAACCCTATCAATTGCTCGGAGCAATGCTGAGCCGAACGGAGCCGAGTTTGCCCGAAGCTTAAACGCCCCCCCGGCGTAACGTAACTATTTTTATCTTTGTTATAGGATCAATAAAAAGTCTTGGTTTACCGGCCACCGTTATGGAGTTCGATGTAAGTATGGACACTTAAAATGTTTTTATATTTATTTTATGTCGTCAAAGAAACACAATATTATTATTTTGGTTTGGCTATTTTATTTATTTCGTTTTCATTTTATTATTGGTACCGTGCAATGTAATGAGCGCAACAAAATAAAGATTATTCCTAAAAAAAATATTTACTATAATGCACTTAACAATGTGCGGATTTTTTTTCATTTTTAATGTTACATACACTTGGTTTTTGCTTTACTGAAAATAGTAAGAATTATCTGTGTATTTTATATTATTCGGTCAATTTTCTTCGTTATTGTTTGTTGTTGTTGTTGTAAGGATTATTTTTAAGCTAAAAACGTGAACAAAATAACTGAGAAGTATGGGAATTGACAGAAACACTGCTACCAAGCTCGCCATTTTTGGCCACATCAAGCGCTGCGATCGTTTCGGCTTCCCCCACCACCCGCTTTGCACGGAGCGAATATTATTTTTATTTTATTTTTAGCAACAACCTCAAAAGACAACTCCAGAAAACGATTTCATGATGAATCTGATGATGCCTAATGCCGTAAGTATTAACATAAATATAATTACTATAAATAAATTTGCATAAATTGATGGTTATAATATAACCGGTAGGCGTATTATGGATGGCTTTATTTACGTGATAAAATAACCGTCACATTTTAATACCGCGGTTAACTAAAGTGACGGACGACATTTTATCATGCTGTCACGTAGACAAGAACGGAAACATAACCGTACTGGATATACTGGCTTTCTACGAAAAGAACATTAACTACGAGTAAAAACACAATGTTCTTACAAAAAAAAAACCTAAATATGTAGTCTTTTAACCACTAGCGTCCCACAATCCTAATACTAGTACAACTGACATTTATCATTATTTGACATGGTTTAAAAAAAATAGAATTAAAGGGACATAATGAAGCCTATAACTATTTTATTTGTTTTAGGTTCCGGTAATAATGGAAACGACAACTAGCGCTAACTTGGGCGACGCACTAATGGGGATGGCGTGTGACCAAGAAAAAATCGAAAATCCGTTGCAACTGCACTGCACCGTCAGCCCTATGATGCCGCAGGCAGACCCGCCTGCAATTAGTTTAAATTCTACGGAGTTTGCAAACCTTCTACGAGCTGATTTAGAACCAGATCAGAGAGATGATTTTACCGGTTAGTACTCAATCCGGAACAAAAATAATTTGATGTCAAAATGAAGCTTTGCAACTCAACCGTACTACAGTCCTATGATGCCTCATGCAGAATGCAGACCCGCCCTCGATCAGACAATTTCACTCGGCGAATACTCATTTTTACGCCTATGATCATTGATCAATCATCTATAACACTGTGCCAAGTATACTAGATTAATCTTGTGCCAAGTTGAGCTATCAAAACAATTTGAAAATTGTAATTATTTTATTCTTTCTAAATCAAAAAATCCGGTTGTTTACAGCACTCTGCCAGCTGTACATGACTCCATCAATGACCGATTTTATGCAAGACGGCTTGGAAGCGGATTCAGGACGCGGAAAGGTTAGTTAACCAATATAAAAACAGTGGTGTTTTTACTACCCTATTTATCTTTAATCACCCTATTTATCTTTGGACCCGGGTATGTCCTTAAACTACGTCCAAAAGAGGGCACTGTGAATGTCATCTCACTTTGTGTGGTAGGGCACAGCATGTCATTTCAGATCTAGAGCAGAGCCAAACTGGGGAAGTTCCTCCACCTAACAGAAAACCGCAATCAAAGTGTTGTGTTCCTGCCGGTGAATAAGGTTGCAAGAGCTCAACGAGGGTGCGGGGTGTTAGGGTCGGCAACGCGCATTTAACACCTCTGGAGTTGCAGACGTCCATAGGCTACGGTGACCGCTTACCATCAGGCGGGCCGTATGCTTGTTTGCCACCGACGTAGGGTAAAAAAATATTCATAATGTATACATATTTCAGCGTATACTCCAACGCAAAACGAAAGTACAGCAACAGGGCGCCCGTTCGCAAGTGAAGACCCACAATACAACGGACAAGCCGAGCGAATATACCGCCGTCTACTCGCCCGAACACGGATCGGAGGTTAAGAAAGTAAGTATAAAAAAACGGGAAGAAATAAGCATGGAAGCTTGTTTCATCCCGACACCCTATACGGACTGAGATTTTTGGATGTGCATTTGTTTTTTCGATAACTTAATCTTATTTAGAGATGGGCCGAATATTTGGTAATTATTCGGTATGTTTTCCGATGTTCGTATTCGGCTGAATTATTCGTTTAAAAGTGCCGAATATTCGGCAAATATTTTTTGTCTTAGGCTACAAATAATTACATATGATTAACCTAGGTTACGTAACATTTATGTTAGAATGTTGTTTGTCTTGTTGCAACACTAACAAAAAATGCAAATAAGCTCCTCCACAACTTTTAATACTTACTCCCTTTCATCAAGTTACATTTTCATTGAAACACATGATGAAATATGTTGAATCTATGAATGTTTTGATTATTTGGAGAGCGTTGAAAAATGTTTTGAGTGTCCCTTGCCTTTTAATGGGTTTGTTTCTAGGGAATTGCCTAGGGAGCGATTCATCTTTTACTTTAACTGCTAATGTACCTAAATGAAGCGTTTTCAAATGGTTCGGCTGAATATTCGGTTCGGTAAGATCTGAACCGAACATTCGGCCGAATATACGTATTTGGCAAACTCCGTATTCGGCACATCTCTAATCTTATTGGTTGCTTGCACGTTCCGAAGCATTGTTTTTTGTGTTAATTTTACGTTAGTGGGTGTATTTCGTTTTGTTATTCTGTCTCGTCATCCAGGAGACATCATAAACACAGTTAGATGAAATTAATGTTGTATAGTTGGATTTATTAAGATGACCGATGTTACTTAAGATCATTTCTTAATTGTCCGCTCAAGACGTCAACTGACGCGCGCGGCTATAACCTTAATATTCACATTCGGTCATCTTACATAAGGCCGTGTGTACTACATAAGATGATTCCATTATTATTAACAATTAAAGAGATGAAAACTGAACGCTTACTTCGGTGGAGCTCTTTCTAATGCTAAAAACCTAGTATAATTAAATTATTATAAAACTATGATTTTAAATAGTAACCCAGAGAGATGGTTTTAAAACACGAATTAAACCGAAGTCATTCCATTTGATTTGTAACGATTAATATCTACTAAAAGTGTTAATATTTCAGTTAGTAAAGGAGATCTGCGATCACATACGAAACAAGTCTACTTTCAACAAGCAAGTGGTGAAAGAAAAACTTGAGAGACTGTTTGCGAGGCGCCTTTCCAACGGAGACACGTGAGTACAACTTGCTTTTTTTTATT
Organism: Cydia strobilella; assembly: GCF_947568885.1. Lineage (NCBI taxonomy): Eukaryota > Metazoa > Arthropoda > Insecta > Lepidoptera > Tortricidae > Cydia > Cydia strobilella. The sequence goes on from NC_086048.1 coordinate 11,202,495, forward strand.
CACTAGTTGGGGCAGAAAGTCTTATTGTCCATAAAACATCTGACATAATAGGGATGATGGCTGTATTTAAAATAAAATATTTCACACCATGCACGAAATAAAACACCAGATAATTAATAGAAAAACGTAGACAGCAGTTATTTTTAACACAATGTCTATTCAATAAATCGGATAGAACTAAAAAAAGTAGGTAACTTGACCGTGACGTCACTTGTGCAGTTTTCATATATGTAAATTCCATAGTAGCTAGTTTTGACAGTTGGAAAAAAGAAACTGATTTGACTAAGTAGGTAGGTAGGAAAGTATACCCTACTGTATATTAAATCCGAGCTTGATTGCCTGTCCTAGGGGTCAGCAAACTTTTGCGAAGAAGAGTCAATCGAAATAGAAATCACTCGTTTTTGGAATTTTAAAGAGCCGCAAATGCTGTTCCTAGTAGTCTAAGAACAGTATGTGTTAATTTTTTGGGTGGTTTGAAGCAGGGACCGGACAACCCTTTCCGTGATAAAACCCTTTCAATGGGCGACACTTAAACACGGCTAACACATTGAAAGACTTTCCCTTTTGAACTGCAAGCCCATTCATACCCTTACCTTTGACTAACCCTTACCGAAAAGCTAACCAAAAATAAGGCTAGCTCTTAATAAGGGTTACCCTTATCTTTAAGCGCTTTTTATAAAGGTTTCCCTTTGCGTGAAAGAGACAGGATTAGTATACATCTACGGTAGGGTATGAAAAGGAAAGAAAATACTTGCCTAGTCAAAGAACGCCGCCGTCGCCGCCGACGATCGCTCGGATTCAAAGTAATGTGTGCTTTATGAACAAGATAGACGACTTAAATTAGCACGCTTATATGCTAAAAGGGAAGCCCTTTATAAGGCTAACCCTTATAAGCAATATGCAAGGTATTGGTGAGCGGATGATAAGGGTTTTGTAAGGGTATTTGGGCTACCGATTACTCAAATGTGGTAGCTTTATATAAGGGTTTTTAAAACCAAAACAAAGGGTTTCGTCTGGCAAAGGGTATGGTGAGTTAAGCCTTATGCAATAACCTTATAATACCCCGATAAGGGATAGCGGGCCGGTCCCTGGTTTGAAGAGCCGCAATTGTACAGCCTTCAACTATCTATAAAAATCCGTATTTACCATGTCCTATCTACTATCCCTACAATATTATATTTATAATATTATAAATGCGAAAGTAACTTGAGACCCCGGGAAGGACGGGACGGGACGGGAAGTAGGTTAGTTTTTTTTTAAAATCATCATTCCACGCAGACGAAGTTGCGGGGCCGAAGGTAGTAATTTATACACATTTGTTCCAGATTCCTTCACATGAGCTTATGCAACAATAGAGGCAGTTTCGAATACATAGTGAAATTACTGCACTCTATGAAAATGCACCATCTCCTAAATCGCGCCAATGATCTCGAGCAGACGATTCTACACTTGGCTATCGTCAACGACCTTTCTCAGTTGGTGACCATCATCATAGCCAACGGTATGATATTTTCTATTATCAATCGTGCATATTTGTAGGTAAGTATTATTATGTATGTAAGTATTTTTTCTTGACAAGTGCTAAAATGTGGTATTTTCTATAAAAAGGGACCTTATTGTCGATGGCGCTTACGCCATTATAAACGATGCTCCGATATGAACACAATGCCGCGCGATGCTGTGCGGCGTAAGCGCCATCTTCAATAAGGTCCCTTTTCATAGAAAATGCCCCAAATTAGATGGTTTCTTGCATCTATAATATTATTATATTTATTATACTAAATACAGCCGTTTGTAAACGAAACTACTTATAATTTAAATTAAGGGAACGATTGAAATACCGCCTCTTATTCTTTGTTTCCACGTCTTAGGGAACGTCGTAACGACTTCAACTGTAAGAGCTCTAGGCGGTACACCTAAAAATAAAAATCTGCAATTATATTTAATACATTTTTCAAACTCTGCTTTGCATAATTAGCAGATATCGATGAAACAATAATTAATAGGGAATGCAAAATATAGTTTTTATATTAAATTATTACATGTCTTAATCAAGGGCAAATGCTACAAGGGCAAATTCATACGGAAACTAGACTATATGTATTTGCAAGGGCAGAATCCAACCAAATCCTTAGGTAGTAGTAGTCCTTAGGTAGGTTAGTTGGCTCAAAAGAAATAATAACCGGACAAGTGCGAGGTGGACTCGCCCACCGAGGGTTCCGTACTTTTTAGTATTTGTTGTTATAGCGGCAACAGAAATACATCATCTGTCAAAATTTCCACTGTCTAGCTATCACGGTTGATGAGATACAGCCTGGTGACAGGCACAGACAGACGGACAGCGGAGTCTTAGTAATAGGGTCCCGTTTTTACTCTTTGGGTACGGAACCCTAAAAACGAAAATTGTCTAATTTTCATTTGTTTTTAATTGTATATCGTTTAAAATAGCTTGCGTATAAAATAGCTAGTTATATAACCGAGGGACCTGAGGAGCAAAATATTAAACAAAACTATTTAAAAAATAAATAAATATTATAGGACATTCTTACACAGATTGACTAAGTCCCACAGTAAGCTCAAGAAGGCTATTTAATTTAATTTTATTTTGAAGAAGGCTGAAGGATATTTTCATAGTAATTGAGATAAAAGGTATAAACCCGTGCGATAGCCATGTCTTCCGTCGCAAGTTTCGCGCGGCGCGTCATATCTTTTGTTCCCTTCTAATTTTCTGTCTTTACGACCCCACCTAACCAATATTAACTTGTCCAGGTGTGGACCCAATGCTGGGCGACCAGGACGGCAATAACGCAGTGCATTACGCCGCGCAGTGCGGCGTCTGCATGCAGCCTTTACTCGACGCCATCAAGAAGAACAAAGTGCCGTGCGACCTCAACGCCGTCAACAAAGGTGAGAATTGCGAGCTTTTCTGGTCTCTTGGACGTGTAAAAAAGTCTGAACAAGCTACATTCTATAGTAAAAGGTCATGCCAGGATAAGCTAAGTGAATCTTTCCCTAGCGAGTTTTGGCTTGTAATTTTTTTTTTCAGATTTCGCACAGATTCACTTATGGCATGCCCTTTGTCCTTTGGTCAACCGCATTAATATAGCTATTAGTAATGGTGGCTTGCAGTAATCTTGATAAACAGTAACTTCGAGCTTAAGAAGCCTGTAGACGGGCCATATATTCACTGGAATATGTGGCCGGCAACTATTGGTGTCTCTCTAACATGTGAGTAAGAGAGGGACACCAATAGCTGCCGGCCACATATTGCAGTGAAAATACGGCCCGTTTAGAAGCCCCTTTAATAAAATACGGTCCTAATGGTAGGCGACCATGGCGAAATATAAGACAATCTTACTCTAGGGAATCGAAAATATATAATAAAAAATACTAACATGAATTAGGTAACGAAAAGTCATAATAAAACCCAACTTTGATATTGACTTACTCAATTCACAAACTGCCCTACCTAATTGTACCCAAAATTATATCGGTTAATTATTACATAATGGATTTATTATTGACCTTCGTTTTTCTTGCTCCTGGAATTGTTGAATATACGAATACAAAAATAGACAAAACGTTCTAAACAAAAGCTTCCATTCCACAGAAAAACAAACGGCCCTTCACTTAGCCGTAGTCCCGGGCACCGAGCCATCCGACATCGAGGCAGCCAAGCACTCCATAACACTACTCCTGCAACACGGGGCCAGCCACAACGCGCGAGACGCGGAGGGCCGCACGCCGCTCCACCTCACCGCTTACGACGACCGCTTGGCTCTCGCTAGGGTGCTCTTGGACCACATGCCCGAGGTAGCATACGTGATACTACTGTATATAGCAGCCCATAAGATTACTCCTACATCACGGGGCCAGCCACAACGCGCGAGACGCGGAGGGCCGCACGCCGCTCCACCTCACCGCTTACGACGACCGCTTGGCTCTCGCTAGGGTGCTCTTGGACCACATGCCCGAGGTAGCACACGTGATACTACGGTATACACAGCAGCCCATAAAATTACTCCAACACGGGGCCAGTCACAAGGCACTTAATGCGGAGTGCCGTCAAATTTTTGCCTGATACCATCACATTAACTGTATATTTTGACCGCTAAAGACGTCAAATTGACGCGCGCGGCTTCAGTCCAATATCAAACCTTCATGCATTCAGACAAGGTTCACGATGACGCGCCGCGCACGATAGGTTACAATATTACTCAATAATACACCATTTTTACTGAATTCATATGAAGAAAAATTCCATTTTTAATCTATGGTTTTTTTTTGTCACCAGTAGTTTTAACCCAACTCATGTTTGTATTAATTTCAGAGTGACATCGACGCTGTGGACAGCCGTGGCTACACGGCCCTCCAAATCGTGTGCGGCGGCGAAATCAGAGAAAACACCATCGAATTTATGAAATTGCTCATTGAGAGAAAGGTAATTATTAATCTTTTCTAGTGTGGTATTTATTACATTTAATCTTTTCTATCTATTTCTGAAAATCACGGAAGTATGATAAAACGTCTAGACTTTTTTGCAAGCACTGTGCGCCGCTACAGACGTGTGGCGATGCAATTTATCAAATATTAGCTTCGGCCCGCGACTTCATGTGCGTAGTATTACCAAAAACAAACTATACTATATCCTTCCCCGGGAATCAAACTTTTTGTATACCAAATTTCATCTAAATCAACAGTTTACTCACCGAATTTATCATTGTTCTCTTACTGAACATTTATGTTTATAGGCGGATCCTTACACGAACGAGCCACATACGGAGTCCGCATGGAATTTATCACGCGACAAACGGGAGCTGCGCGCCGCGCTAGCGGCCCTCCTCGACTGCGACGCCGACGTCAAGTCCGAGCCGGAGGATGAATACGAGTCGGCCGATGAAGAGGTGAGATATACTCGACATAGAGTCACTTGTCGCGCGACAAGACACGGCTCGACTGCGACACCGACGTCAAGTCCGAGCCGGAGGATAAGTACGAGTCGGCCGATGAGGGGGTATATAGGTACGATATACTTTAAACACACTTGAATTTTCTCGTTTCAATCTTCAATGAGACAGATTTCGGGCCTCGGCGACATATATAATTTCATAAAGTTTGGTAAAGATCGTGATACGGATCTGATAAGGCCAAAGATTCGGGGATTTTTGACATAGGTTATTTATTTCCAATGTTGACTGTACGATTTTTACACTAGTGTTTTGTGTACAGGACGAGTCATGCCTGAGCGGCCTATCTCTATACGGCGCCGAGGTAGCCGCGGTACTGGACAAGTCGGGCGCGTGGCGCGCCCTGGCGGCGCGGCTGCGGCACGACGCGCTCGCCAACTGGTACGAGAACACGCCCAGCCCCACCCGCACCCTGCTGGCGCAGCTGAAGGTACTGTACTGTCTGTACTGCGGCACGACGCGCTCGCCAACTGGTACGAGAACACGCCCAGCCCCACCCGCACCCTGCTGGCGCAGCTGAAGGTACTGTACTGTCTGTACTGCGGCACGACGCGCTCGCCAACTGGTACGAGAACACGCCCAGCCCCACCCGCACCCTGCTGGCGCAGCTGAAGGTACTGTACTGTCTGTACTGCGGCACGACGCGCTCGCCAACTGGTACGAGAACACGCCCAGCCCCACCCGCACCCTGCTGGCGCAGCTGAAGGTACTGTACTGTCTGTACTGCGGCACGACGCGCTCGCCAACTGGTACGAGAACACGCCCAGCCCCACCCGCACCCTGCTGGCGCAGCTGAAGGTACTGTACTGTCTGTACTGCGGCACGACGCGCTCGCCAACTGGTACGAGAACACGCCCAGCCCCACCCGCACCCTGCTGGCGCAGCTGAAGGTACTGTACTGTCTGTACTGCGGCACGACGCGCTCGCCAACTGGTACGAGAACACGCCCAGCCCCACCCGCACCCTGCTGGCGCAGCTGAAGGTACTGTACTGTCTGTACTGCGGCACGACGCGCTCGCCAACTGGTACGAGAACACGCCCAGCCCCACCCGCACCCTGCTGGCGCAGCTGAAGGTACTGTACTGTCTGTACTGCGGCACGACGCGCTCGCCAACTGGTACGAGAACACGCCCAGCCCCACCCGCACCCTGCTGGCGCAGCTGAAGGTACTGTACTGTCTGTACTGCGGCACGACGCGCTCGCCAACTGGTACGAGAACACGCCCAGCCCCACCCGCACCCTGCTGGCGCAGCTGAAGGTACTGTACTGTCTGTACTGCGGCACGACGCGCTCGCCAACTGGTACGAGAACACGCCCAGCCCCACCCGCACCCTGCTGGCGCAGCTGAAGGTACTGTACTGTCTGTACTGCGGCACGACGCGCTCGCCAACTGGTACGAGAACACGCCCAGCCCCACCCGCACCCTGCTGGCGCAGCTGAAGGTACTGTACTGTCTGTACTGCGGCACGACGCGCTCGCCAACTGGTACGAGAACACGCCCAGCCCCACCCGCACCCTGCTGGCGCAGCTGAAGGTACTGTACTGTCTGTACTGCGGCACGACGCGCTCGCCAACTGGTACGAGAACACGCCCAGCCCCACCCGCACCCTGCTGGCGCAGCTGAAGGTACTGTACTGTCTGTACTGCGGCACGACGCGCTCGCCAACTGGTACGAGAACACGCCCAGCCCCACCCGCACCCTGCTGGCGCAGCTGAAGGTACTGTACTGTCTGTACTGCGGCACGACGCGCTCGCCAACTGGTACGAGAACACGCCCAGCCCCACCCGCACCCTGCTGGCGCAGCTGAAGGTACTGTACTGTCTGTACTGCGGCACGACGCGCTCGCCAACTGGTACGAGAACACGCCCAGCCCCACCCGCACCCTGCTGGCGCAGCTGAAGGTACTGTACTGTCTGTACTGCGGCACGACGCGCTCGCCAACTGGTACGAGAACACGCCCAGCCCCACCCGCACCCTGCTGGCGCAGCTGAAGGTACTGTACTGTCTGTACTGCGGCACGACGCGCTCGCCAACTGGTACGAGAACACGCCCAGCCCCACCCGCACCCTGCTGGCGCAGCTGAAGGTACTGTACTGTCTGTACTGCGGCACGACGCGCTCGCCAACTGGTACGAGAACACGCCCAGCCCCACCCGCACCCTGCTGGCGCAGCTGAAGGTACTGTACTGTCTGTACTGCGGCACGACGCGCTCGCCAACTGGTACGAGAACACGCCCAGCCCCACCCGCACCCTGCTGGCGCAGCTGAAGGTACTGTACTGTCTGTACTGCGGCACGACGCGCTCGCCAACTGGTACGAGAACACGCCCAGCCCCACCCGCACCCTGCTGGCGCAGCTGAAAGTACTGTACTGTCTGAACTGCGGCACGACGCGCTCGCCAACTGGTACGAGAACACGCCCAGCCCCACCCGCACCCTGCTGGCGCAGCTGAAGGTACTGTACTGTCTGTACTGCGGCACGACGCGCTCGCCAACTGGTACGAGAACACGCCCAGCCCCACCCGCACCCTGCTGGCGCAGCTGAAGGTACTGTACTGTCTGTACTGCGGCACGACGCGCTCGCCAACTGGTACGAGAACACGCCCAGCCCCACCCGCACCCTGCTGGCGCAGCTGAAAGTACTGTACTGTCTGAACTGCGGCACGACGCGCTCGCCAACTGGTACGAGAACACGCCCAGCCCCACCCGCACCCTGCTGGCGCAGCTGAAGGTACTGTACTGTCTGTACTGCGGCACGACGCGCTCGCCAACTGGTACGAGAACACGCCCAGCCCCACCCGCACCCTGCTGGCGCAGCTGAAGGTACTGTACTGTCTGTACTGCGGCACGACGCGCTCGCCAACTGGTACGAGAACACGCCCAGCCCCACCCGCACCCTGCTGGCGCAGCTGAAGGTACTGTACTGTCTGTACTGCGGCACGACGCGCTCGCCAACTGGTACGAGAACACGCCCAGCCCCACCCGCACCCTGCTGGCGCAGCTGAAGGTACTGTACTGTCTGTACTGCGGCACGACGCGCTCGCCAACTGGTACGAGAACACGCCCAGCCCCACCCGCACCCTGCTGGCGCAGCTGAAAGTACTGTACTGTCTGAACTGCGGCACGACGCGCTCGCCAACTGGTACGAGAACACGCCCAGCCCCACCCGCACCCTGCTGGCGCAGCTGAAGGTACTGTACTGTCTGTACTGCGGCACGACGCGCTCGCCAACTGGTACGAGAACACGCCCAGCCCCACCCGCACCCTGCTGGCGCAGCTGAAGGTACTGTACTGTCTGTACTGCGGCACGACGCGCTCGCCAACTGGTACGAGAACACGCCCAGCCCCACCCGCACCCTGCTGGCGCAGCTGAAAGTACTGTACTGTCTGAACTGCGGCACGACGCGCTCGCCAACTGGTACGAGAACACGCCCAGCCCCACCCGCACCCTGCTGGCGCAGCTGAAGGTACTGTACTGTCTGTACTGCGGCACGACGCGCTCGCCAACTGGTACGAGAACACGCCCAGCCCCACCCGCACCCTGCTGGCGCAGCTGAAGGTACTGTACTGTCTGTACTGCGGCACGACGCGCTCGCCAACTGGTACGAGAACACGCCCAGCCCCACCCGCACCCTGCTGGCGCAGCTGAAGGTACTGTACTGTCTGTACTGCGGCACGAAGCGCTCGCCAACTGGTACGAGAACACGCCCAGCCCCACCCGCACCCTGCTGGCGCAGCTGAAGGTACTGTACTGTCTGTACTGCGGCACGACGCGCTCGCCAACTGGTACGAGAACACGCCCAGCCCCACCCGCACCCTGCTGGCGCAGCTGAAAGTACTGTACTGTCTGAACTGCGGCACGACGCGCTCGCCAACTGGTACGAGAACACGCCCAGCCCCACCCGCACCCTGCTGGCGCAGCTGAAGGTACTGTACTGTCTGTACTGCGGCACGACGCGCTCGCCAACTGGTACGAGAACACGCCCAGCCCCACCCGCACCCTGCTGGCGCAGCTGAAGGTACTGTACTGTCTGTACTGCGGCACGAAGCGCTCGCCAACTGGTACGAGAACACGCCCAGCCCCACCCGCACCCTGCTGGCGCAGCTGAAGGTACTGTACTGTCTGTACTGCGGCACGACGCGCTCGCCAACTGGTACGAGAACACGCCCAGCCCCACCCGCACCCTGCTGGCGCAGCTGAAGGTACTGTACTGTCTGTACTGCGGCACGACGCGCTCGCCAACTGGTACGAGAACACGCCCAGCCCCACCCGCACCCTGCTGGCGCAGCTGAAAGTACTGTACTGTCTGAACTGCGGCACGACGCGCTCGCCAACTGGTACGAGAACACGCCCAGCCCCACCCGCACCCTGCTGGCGCAGCTGAAGGTACTGTACTGTCTGTACTGCGGCACGACGCGCTCGCCAACTGGTACGAGAACACGCCCAGCCCCACCCGCACCCTGCTGGCGCAGCTGAAGGTACTGTACTGTCTGTACTGCGGCACGAAGCGCTCGCCAACTGGTACGAGAACACGCCCAGCCCCACCCGCACCCTGCTGGCGCAGCTGAAGGTACTGTACTGTCTGTACTGCGACACTATTGCCACCGTCCGAAGTACATGGTGGAGGTAACTAAAGCGATCACAGCGCATAAGGTGGTAAACATTGGTAACTAACGGAAGTTAGCGTCTAACAATTCATACAAGTTATATGGCTCGAAATGGAACTTTAACTTACGATTACTCCTGAGATATTAATTTAAATTGTATCGTGTAAGGGACCATTGTAATCTGTATGAAATGCTTAATGTAACTAACGTATTTAATTTGATAATTATTAACACTGTATCCGTGTAAATAGCTTTGCAAATACCACATATTAATTATGAAATATTTTTGTAGAAGATAAGAATGGGTATAGTAAGATCCTTAAAAGATAGACATACACCATCGCGGACTTTATTGTAGACCAATGAAAAAGAAACAATTCCACTATACATTGTGTTGTTATATCTCCAACGGATTGGGCAGCGTTTTCGATTAAAGCACTTAGCCAGCGTGATTTTTGATGAACATATATGCTATATAATTGTAGGCATGTTTACAAAAACAACATAACTAACATTTTTTGCGGATTTGAGTTTTTGGTATCATAGCATACGTCTAAGCAGGATCTACAATTCTACACGTAGAGCAAAAGATAGTGTCCAAAAATGACCCCAATTATCCAAAATCAGTCCCCAAAAATATACCTATTTTACAAAAACTACATATCTACATTGTTTTGACAACAGCAGCGGATTTGAGGATTAAAATAAATCCACTAGTTAAGTAAGATAAATCTGTACCTCTGATAGAATACAAAACATAATTTATATAAAAACTTGTTTTATTTTCTAACAAAAAAAACATAACTAACAAAATTTTACAAAAACAGCATAAGTGACGAACTTATTTTTCAATTTTTTTCCAAAAATACTGGTCTTTGAAATGTGTAATCATATATTTCGGAACTATTGGCCACTTACTAAAATCACCTATACAATGTTTATGTCCAATAACTAATATATAAGAAGACATTTAGTTTTTTTCGTTTCCTGTAAATTCATGTCTAGTGTAGTTATGTTGTTTTTGTAAACATGCCTTCAATTATTACATATTTGCTGTGGCTTATTTTTGAAGTGTTTTCAATAAAGAGACACTTCTAAATCGTGTAGTCTTTTTCTAATGCTAAAAAAACGCCATGTAGACAAGTCTGCGGCACGCCTCGCTCGCCAACTGACACGAGAACACAGCCGAGAGTCTGCCATTCGTAAACCTTATTCAAACGAGATAAGGGCCAGATTGACCAAATAAGTGTGTTGCTGTTTATGCTCAGAAAAAACTACACGGCTGTGGTATGAGTTTAAAAACAACTGATCACTTTTGGTCATATCACAAATTCTATGAAATTGCTTATTTAATAACATTAACGTCAAAAAGCAAACATATTATGTTTGCTTAGTTCTGATCAGTTGAAACAGAATGAGGAGGACCTTATCTTGGCGCTTTTCCAGTTTACATACTTAATGAGCCCGGGGTGCGATTCGCCAACCTAATCCTAAAAGTTGGGGCAGGTACTCCAACCCAGAGGTGCAACTATAAAAAAATAGGCCTCGTTTAGATTATTCCGGTTTTCTCACTGCGATTTTTCACCAAAAAGCAATTACATAAGTTTACTCGCCTTACAGTTTTAGGGCTCATTTAGACAGTGCGAGAACTTCATTACATCGCGGTATTTGATCGGTGGGCTAAATTGGATGTAACCTAAGTAGTCCGCAATGTAACTAAGTTTAGCAAGTTGTTAATATGAACATGTTTTGAACAGGAATGCCAGGACAGTACCATAACCTCGAAGTCTCTGATGCTGATACTCGAAGACCTGGGCCTGGTGGAGGCGGCGAGAATTATTCGCAATAAAGCCGGCGCTCTCGACTAGTCGACTCGACTTTTAAGGCTTGTATTATGTACAATACTCTCCCTCCTTGTCATTCCGTACTAAAATGAATACAGTCATTTTCGAGCCTCTATTAACGCCCGCCGCTTATAAGTAAATGTGAGACCTTTCATTAAAATGTTGTCTTCTAGAATATATTGAAATGACAGGTCCCAAAATTAACTTCTATGTATAGTTACAGTCGCCATCAGATATATCGGAGCGGCCGAGGTGCTCACAAATATCTGAACACCCCTCTATTGTCAAGGCGTTAAGTGCGTGTTCAGATATTTTTGAGCACCTCGGCCGCTCCGATATATCTGATGGCGACTGTACATACATTTGGTTCGAGTCAAATTTGAATTGGTCGTAGGTACTTATAAGCAATTATTTAGTTTAACTATTGTTTTAATATTTTAAGTCATTTTTATTATATACTATTAATTATGTTCACCAAATGTTAGAAGAGTACGAAAAAGCATAGTTATATTTCTTTCTTTTTATTAACTTTACTGTAGGTGTATCTATAGTTAAAGCTTTGTTTGACACAATATGTTTACCAAATTTAAATCTAATTAGCTGTTATACTGTACTCTTTTACTGTTTACGTCTTTTAAAATATTTGAGACGTTAATTACTTGTTAGTTTAAATTTTTATTAAAATAATTTTCTTACTTGTCAAGTAAATTTCTGTGGTAGGAATTGAATGAATGGAAATCGAAGGAATGGCGTAACGCGAGCGCGAGCGTTTTCATGCATGCCGAGTGTGAACTGTGCCATGCGCTATTAGTTTAGTATTAATGTGACCTCTAGCAGCCCAGAGACCAATAATAAGGTCTCCCATTCCATTCTAATTTGAATCTTTATTTTGATAAATCAAAATTGTTATCGTCTTGGCCTGTTTTGATGTCGGGACGGCTAGAGGACAAACATGACGTATTCTAAGACGAGAAAAATATATCAGGGCAGCAATTTATACATCTTTTAAGGCTGAAATTATAATTAAAACGTTAATTGGCCAGCTATTACATTTAAAAATAATAATATACACTCATACCGTCAATACAAATGTTCGAGTCGTGTGACCCGCACTGTTCTTTATACCGTTGTTTACACGATGCATGCAACTACGTGCACCGTGTGCAATCGCACTTATTTCAGTTTTTTGAAGTCTTGTATTTAGAATATAATTTGTTTCATCTTGTACCTAGCCCTGTGTTGTAAGCAAAAGGTTACCTCAACCAGTAAAAACTTAAATGTTTTAAATTACGAAACCAAACTTAGGTGAGAAGTATATTAAGAATCAATGGTTCATATGCCTACCATCCTATTTTTATAACATTTGTAATTATAAGGAAATTGTTTAGAGAGGCCTTACAGTCTGCTGTGTTGGAATACACATTTTTTATAAGAGCTATGTAGTAAGGAAACGTGATAATATACGTAAGCTTTATATGGCTTACATTTTGATTTGATAAATCAATTATATTAATTAAATCATATACCTATATTACTTTTAATTCCTATTGACAAAGTATCTGATGACGACGTTTAAATAATTGACTATTATACGCTGTCGCGTTCAATAGTTTATAAAAATATGGGATAGAATAGGCAACACATATATCAAATGTGTAATTATAAGAATAAAATAGTAATGAAAAGCATTTCTGTTATTTTTAATGTTTATAGAAGAAATAAAGATGTTATTTTTAATTGGTCTTTAAATTGTACTTTTACCAGGGGTGCGAAACTTTGCTTCGGGCAAAAAATTTGGCCGAAGCAAGGAGTTTTGAAAATTTGGCTGTTTCATACATTTCGGCTGGTCTATTTTCTATGGGAGGGATTTTTTTTTTCGCGATTTCTTGGTTGGTCCCATAGTAAAAGTTGCTAAGTATAATCCCAACACCTCCCTGGCAACGGGAATGCACTTATTTTTTAGCCAACCTGTAGTGTGCGTGCGTGAGGTGTGCGTAAGTGCTAGCATTAGTTTAAAATTGATTTTTTTTGTAACTACCTGTGAGTTCCTGTAACTGGCTTCCTGTTTTAATCTTGTTGTTTATTGTAAGTTTATAGCTGTTGGTTCTCCTTAACATAAATATATAAATATACAGCCACTTGCAGTAATTTTTTGTACAATATAATCCTCACAGATGTGCATTTTTTGTATGTAATTGTACAGACAGCAATAGAATGCGGTATTCTGGACAAATAGAAAGAACAGCAATAGAATGGCGTAAATCGGGGGTATTACCTTAAAAAATACAGTGTTTTTCAATATGTAGACTTCATGTACACTTACACCTTTGGAGTTCTCATCAAAGTTCTCATAGATGGTAGGATCCTAAATGTCCTAAAGCTATAGCCACCAAAATAGCCACGCTATAGCTATACGCGTGCGCCCGTGAGGGACAGACCATACGCAATGCGACAAAATTAAAAACACGCGTTAACATTCCTGACAATATACCAAAAACAACCTACGTAATTTGGTCGGGTTATTTTTATTTATAAATCATACTAAATTTACGGTGGGGAATTAAAAGAAAAAGAGACTGACATGGACAAACAATAATAGCGCTTTATCTGCTACTCCTACTGAAAGATATAGTTGGTCAAACCAAATTGTCAGTAAATAAGAACAAAAAAAAAACGATATTCGTCCTTTCTTTTTGGGTGCTGGTACTAGTGTAAGACAAAGATAGTATGATTCTCTCTCTCCATGTTTGAAATGAGGCAGTCCTTTGACCATGTGACAAACTATGATACTAGATTCATGGGAGTAGAATATTATATTCTTTGCATGGGAGTTCCTAATTTTAGCAATCATTGGATGTTAAGTTTTCAAGCAGTATCTAAACGCCCGCTGTCAGTGTCAAAAAACTTGTCACTGTCCTCACGTCAGCGTCAGTGTCTATGTCCAGTCCGTCTTATGTCAAAAACAGCTGATGTTTTCAGCTTTCGTAACAATCGTAATTTTGATTTCTATTTTGCAAATTAATAATGGTTTTAGCTCAACGCCGTAAACTAGAGAGGTTTTACAATAAAACAAGTATTTCAAGTTACTAATCTCTAAGAAAAAAATGTCATTGAACGCAGCAAAACAATTACTTAAGAAGAAACTAGTAGCCTTGCAAGTTTTACGGATATTTCAACAAAAACCAGACGCTTCTGAAGTTCTTACGGCATATTTAATGCAATGTAATGAACCCCCTTGGACATCTTACTTTGTAAAGGTAAAATCTAGCCACAGCTTAAATTTAAGACTCCTTGTTGAGGAAGTTAACTTATTGTAAAATCACTAGTGCAAAATCTCCCAACTACTGTCCCAATTAACTTGAATATCTTGGTTTAGGTGTAACTATTATTTGAATCAGTTAGTTCTGAGACTTACTGAATCAGTTACTTCTGAGGCAACATAGTTTCATGAATGCCGAAAAACACGTAGAAAATATCAAAATACTAAAAATATTATTGGTATTGGTACTTAATTTAGTGTTGAAATTATGGACAATAGTTGTAGTATTGAACTATAATTGGGTTGTTTTACTTTAATAGTCAATTATATAGACCAATTTCACATTAAATTAAATCTTGAATTGATTTACCAAATTATTACTATTTTGTATATATTTTTTGGTTTTTGTACAACCCTCTAGATTAGCGCGGTCTAAAAAGGAGTTATTGTAATAGAAAGGCATAGTACCTCAATATACTTACTGCTAAATATTAAGTTCATTTGTCATACCTACTCACAAGGTTTATAGAATAAGTTTCTTTGAACAAAAATTTCTCACTGTTACATAAATACATTTCCTTAACAAAAAAAATTGATTTCAGTACAGTAGTGTAAAGGATGACCAATTTGGCATGTCTAACTTCAACTGGAAAGTGGGCGACTCCAACTACCAGATACTCCGGACCGGCTGCTACCCTTACATCAAGTACCACTGCTCCCGGAGGCATGTGGAGGACCTCACTGCTTCCGACAAGTTTATGAGAATGATCAAAGTTGCCAATTTTGGTAAGAACCTATTTTTTATAAGATTTGAGAACTTACTTTCCCGAATTTCCATCATTATTTGTCTGAAAATATACTTTAGTAGTGTCCAGATTAATTCGTTGTTTATTTGGGTTAATATGTCAAACATATTATAAAAGAAGCCCACATTTTCAAAATTTATGTTGACCATTCTGACTTCTGAGTAGCAAACATATAACAATTATCTAAATCTTGAGCTGCTTCTACTACCAGTTCTTTGCAAGCAAGAACCGTTGAACTACCGCCATTTAAATTATTCAAGCATATTCATACCTATCTAGCTGTGTCCACGTCTTCGTCATTCTCTTAGGGTAACAAAATCCAGAAAAAGTACACTCAGCCTATGACCAAAATTCATTAAAAGCGATTCAGTTATATAGGTGACGTAAACAAAGTCGCAAGCAGTACCTAGCCATACTAAACCGTAGGTACTAGTACTAGTAACAAAACAAGGTTGATTTTTGTTTGATTATTTTATTGCAATTAGTGAGATTTGCTTGTCACCTGACGATATTTTGCATTGCATCCAGGTATTCCATGCCTCCTGTACGGCCTAGCAGCAACACAGCTCATCCGCCATGCTGAAATAGTCCACACATCGAAGGGCCCCGTTACGATATACTTCCTGCTGCCAGAACACAAAGGCTCCTTCCACTAGCAAGTAATACTCATATTATTGTAGATTTATTTATTGTTGATTAGTAAAAATATACGTAAGTAATACTTTGAATTAATCTTTTATATGTACATCACCTTAAATTTAAAATAATGTAACTATTACATGTAGGACTATGTATATGACGTCTATTTTAGTTTATTTTATTTATTTTTATTTTATTTATAAACGACACCCAAACAGCCAAACACAGCGGTATTGAACCTGTGAGTCTAAGGAGAGACTTTGCCTCCTTGTGTGTGTTCTATACCGCTTGTACAATGGGCTGTGCTCTGAAGAATTGTTTGACATGATGCCAACGGCCGCTTTCTATCACCGCACCGCTCGCCGTCGGCAGGGTGTTCATCCTCGCACCCTAGAACCTAAATGGTCACGTACTGTGCAGTTCAAGAGGAATTTCCTCCCGCGGACGTTTCGGCTATAAAATGAGCTCCCTGCCGAGGTTTTCCCGAGGGGTTACAGTATGGGGTTCTTCAAAAAAGGAGTGTACAGGTTTTTAATGGGTCGGCAACGCGCATGTAATATCTCTGGTGTTACAGGCGTCCATAGGCTACGGTGACTGCGTACCATATGCTTGTTTGCCACCGACGTGGTATAAAAAAACCCCTGGGTAGAAGTTAGATGTATGTTGTAGCCAGTAGTTGTATGACGTTGCCATCAGTCCCATTTATCCAACAACCACCATCCTACATCGTCCTGCATGTAAATGCGCAGTGACTACACTAACTGACAATTAATATACCTACCTTATTGAAAGGACATAAGGATTATGGTTGGCTAAGTGTTGCTGAAACCTTTCGCGTCGAGTGATAGTTCCTATGACAGTTCCTTCAAGTCCTCTTTGGTTGGGTTTAATGTAAACAACAATTAAAGAAATATGGTTTTTATTTATTATTTAAATGTTACATTTCTAAATAAATTAATGTGCTACACTTCCAAATACACAATATTGTCTTCGGTTATTATTTACTCATAAAATAAAAACTATGATGAAAACGGATTATATCGCGTATATTGACCACGAACGCTGTAAAGGGTTCGAAATGTCGGGATGTATTAAAAATTCAATATACGCGATATAATCCGTTTTCATAGTTTTATTTAATTCCAAATACATTTTACGTGACAGCTACTCCAACAAATGAACTTTCACAGGGACCTTCATTCGTCCCGAGAGGCTTACTATAGGTACAAGTGCTCATTAGAATTGATTGCAAACATTCATTAACGAGAATTACAAAGTGTTTGTATCCTATATCATTCGACTATCCTACAATCATAAGTGGGTCAAAATTATTTTCGTTGTCTTGTTTCTGACCACTCTGTCACGCTTGTATTTTTGTCTTTTATCAAATTTTATAAATAATAAATAAAAAACCGGCAAGTGCGAGTCGGGCTCGCGCACGAAGGGTTCCGTACCATTGCGCAATTTTTTTTTATTTTATTCTGTTTTTAGTATTGGTTGTTATAGCAGCAACAGAAATACATCATCTGAGAAAATTTCAACTGTCTAGCTATCACGGTTCATGAGATACAGCCTGGTGACAGACAGACAGACGGACAGACTGACAGACGGACGAACGGAAAGACGGACAGCGGAGTCTTAGTAATAGGGTCCCGTTTTTAGCCTTTGGGTACGGAACCCTAAAAAAGTCGAGTGCTATTGCATGTCTTTCTAGCTGTAGATCATAAATATTCATAATTTACACGAGAATAATTAAAAACTAAATTTCACCTGATACAAAAAGCTCCACTCCGTCACATGTTTTGGGGACAAGGAACAAGACAACGAAAATAATTTTGGACCCTAATATCCAGTCATCATATTAGAAAATAATGAATTACCATCTCATATCTCACGTTACTTGTATTGGCGCAGCATGTTGAATAACGAGTATGCGTTGCTCATTATCTGCAACAAACAACTTTGGTTTCGGGTCACAGGGGCAAAGTTATCGGGTGTGTTTTTTAGCACAATTACTTAAGAGTCCCCGGCAAGCTCTGTTCTCCATACAAACGTAGTTACGCTCTCATTTTAAAACGAGTAGCTAGATTGCTCTTTGTACTTACAATAGGATAAAGTATATCTAGGTCTCTAATTAGTTTATGTAGCTTCAGATACAATAGTAAAAAAAATACATCGAAGTTTTTCATACAAATTTAGTTTTTGCTCTATTTCGTTTTTTTTATATACTAGAGCTATATAAACTAATTACGGATCTAGATATACCTCATGTCATTGTATGTGCAAAGTTTCATTACAATCCAATACGTAGTTTTAAAATGAAAACGAAACTCCGTTTGTATGGGAAGGTGAAATTCGGCCGAGCTTGCCGGGGACTCTTAATTGTACCATTTTCCTTGTCCAAATATAGATTTGCACAGTAAAATGTTGATTTACGAGTCTGTTCTGCCGAGATTCCGAAATGTATATAGTTTAGCTGAGAAAGTACTGCTATTAGGTGCCTTATTCCAATATTTCCATTTCATTGATCTTGATTTGATTTCGATTATAAATAAGGCACTCTTTCCTTCTTTGACATAACATAAGGTTAATAAAATTTTACTAAGGCAGGTATTTGACTACGGTACGGTACTGCAAATAGGGTAGACCGAGGCGAATCGGATCAGGGTCAATCGGATCAAGATGAAAAATACGTTGAATTGTATTTGAAATATTTCATTGATATCAGCGCACTAAAATTGCGCCGTAAGTCTCTCCTCTTAGTTTGTGACATCAGTCATAAGCAATACTTTAAATATCAACAGATTTTTTAGTGTGATCTGATTCACCTATTGATCCGATTCGCCTCGGTCTACCCTAATGTCAAATCAAAATCAGAATTTTAAAACTTACCTGCCGTGCAATAGGTACCGTTGCAGAAGTAAGGCCTAAGATACACTTTTAAGTTTTACTTACGTAAGTAGGGACACAGCTAGGTATACTATATAGGTAGAATGAGAGATGAATATCATTATCTCATTCTAACAAATAACTTAGTCACTAGTTACGTATAAGTAAAACTAGCTTACAAGTGTTTTTTGGGCAGAAGACGTAATATAGCAATAAGTTGTCCTTATTGTTATGATTACTTGGATGCGTTATTATTATCTAATTGACATAATGTTATTATAACTGGAAGTACCTTCAGATAGTTTCTCGATGTCGACTTCCTGGTTAATAAATAACTTCAATCTCTCCTTGAATAACTTGCCGATAATATATTCATTAAATTAAATAAGTTGAATAGGTCTTAGGCGAGCGAGGTTGTTATTTTTTCTGAGCCATTTCATTATTAATGTCTCCAGTCACATAATTTTTAAGTTTTGTCATCACGCGTTAAACGGTCGTTTACTTGCAAAATGGTAACGCCAACTAGACTAGCTTTGAAAAGGTTTTTACAGTACATATGGTGCTACTATCTCGCACTAGTGCGTCAAATAGCACTTTTCGTGCATACGTCGAAAGTTTAAAGGGCCATATGTACTGTAAAACGTTGTACGATACACGTGCGAATAGGTATTTCGCAACTCGTGTCGATTTAAAACACTCCCTGCGGTCGTGTTTTAATTTATCGCCACTCGTTTCGAATTTCCTCTTTTCCGCACTTGTATCGTAAATAACTATTGTGCCGCCCCACATACAGCTGGTGCGATAGCCCAAAATAAAGGACCGTACCACCCTCGGAGTATCCATATCCAACTGGTGTAAAGAGTCGCATACTCGTATTACTAGGAACAAGCGGCATTTTCTTGCTTCACAGGCCAAGATCCTTTTTGGTTAATGAATCTGTTTGCCCGCCGTATGTTACATTGGAAAACCAGTTCAACTGTACTTTATTGCGCGACAATATCATGACTAGGTGTCTCCAGAATTGGTGACCTAAGGGCCACGGCGAGACCTTGGCGCTCCCGCTTTCTTTTCACGGGTCAGATTGTATGGCCTTTGGCTCTCCCACGTCCTTTCCGCCTGCCAGAATTAAGGGCTTACTCGTTTTCTTTCGTTAAACAATTAAATGAGTTCTCCAATGTCACATGGAGCAGCTGTAATGTATACTCTTAAGTAGTAGGCACCTAGGCAAGCAACCTCACCGAAGAGAAAGTCTCAAGCTGCAAATGCGGTAGCGCGGTAAACTTGATGGCGACGGGCCGCTGCGTGCGCTGTATGAAGATGATGAGGTCGGGCCGCAGCAATCGCGACAATGGCGTCTTGTGCCACCCGCAGTAGAAGCAGCGGTCGCCGACGAAGAAGCCCTGGAGACAGCAACGTATAGTTCGCTATAGACGGGCGTTATACCTGCGCGTTTGCGAATTTTGCCAGGATTATTGGAAAGAACAAATAAGTACAACAACGTTTTTCAAATGTAGACTCATGAGTATATCGGTATTACAGGATGGCCCTAAAATACGTTGACAAAGATTTTCTTATTATTTTATTAAATACTTACGTAACTAGTACCTACAAAATAAGTAAAAAATTAAAACTAGTTTTTTTTATGCAACAAAAATTGTCTTCAAAATAGCGTACTTTCGCTTTGATACACAAACGCAAACGTTTGTTAAAATTTTCAACGATATGCCGCAGCTCCTCCAAGGATATTTTTTCCCATTCTTTGGTAATTGGTAATAAGTGTTGCTTTTAGAGCGTTTACACTTTTGTGTTTAATAGCACAGGCCCTTGTCTCTAAGATTGACCACAAACTATAATCCATTGGATTTAGATCAGGCGAGTAGGGTGGCCACTCTTTTGAACTTATGAAACCGGGAAAATTAATTATCTTTGCACCACTGCTGCACACTACTGCAAATACCACCCCAAACCACAACTGAATTCAGCTTAATTTTGATGATGAGGAATGATTGCGGCTTCTCCAAGGCGACTAGAAGAGTAAATTTAATTCTGTCATTTTTGTGATCATGGGCCTGTTCAATATAAAAAAGTTTTTCATCAGAAAAAATACATTTTCCCAGTTCTCAGTAGCGGCACACGTTGCTTAATCAACCTACATCTCTCCAAGCGTTTTTTAAATCTTTATTCGCAAGAAGTACTGCTTTAAGTAGCTTGTATGCTTTAAAAAAGACTGTAGTTTTAATTATTAACTTATTTTGTACTAGTTACGTAAGTACTTAATAAAATAATTAGAAAAAACTTTGTTAACGTATTTTTGGGACCACCTGTATATCTTGTTTTTATTTGCTGTCTTATCTTTATACCTACATGTCTCATGGTCATGTCTAGGTATATTTGCTGTTGAGGATAAAAGTCAGGGGCTCAGTTTTAACTGCAACTGCATGGCCGAAATAATCACATTGCTGATGCAGCTCTATATAATAAATAACAGCTCTGAATAACTTCAGATATACGTGCGAACGAGTCATGTGTAGTGTTTCATGCACTCTTAGAGCACCAATAACTTACATAGGATTTATGCTAGGATTGTGTAAGAAGAAAATCCCTTACTTTGTTACGTAGCAAAGTCCCAATATAGCACGGGATCCAGAGCTGAAGACAGCCGCCAATGCCTAAAATACCGAACAGGTAGTCTATTTTCCCTTCCGACAATTGCTGAAAAGTTTTACAAAGATTACATGTTTTACAATTAATTTGAAGTAACAATGTGCACAGTTAGATGGAGCTTATAAGACAACTACCTAACAGTCACCACACATATATAGGCTTATGTACTTTACTCGTAATAGCATGGGATTGTGACCGTTTATTTCGGTTGCGTTCATATTTACGACATGTCTGTGTGTGAACATGAGCTGCTGTAGTATAAAATAGTGGTAGGGCATGCAGCAAATAAAAACCGGACAAGTGCGAGTCGGACTCGCCCACCGAGGGTTCCGTACTTTTTAGTATTTGTTGTTATAGCGGCAACAGAAATACATCATGTGTGAAAATTTCAACTGTCTACCTATCACGGTTGATGAGATACAGCCTGGTGACAGACAGATGGACAGAGGAGCCTTAATAGTAATAGGGTCCCGTTTTTACCCTTTGGGTACGGAACCCTAATAAGTACCAATATACGCACCTCTGCAACCTGATATGCTATTAAGCATATGACCATAGAACTGAACATCACTTGGTAGACCAGCGTCGGACCGTAAACTGAAGATATGTCGTTCACGGAACTGCATGGAAAGTATAAACAATGTAAATATCTAAAGCTTTCCATGTTCGTATAAGTATGAGAGCCCGAAAGATAGGTACGAGGGAGCCTAATTTTTACCTCTTTGCAGCTTGTAACTAATATTTTTTGAAGCAGAAGCTTATTATTAAAGCAGAGTGGGAAAATTTAACTTCTGGCATGATGACATCGTCACCAATAGGGTAATACTTACGAGCTCGTCGCGAACTGACAATAGGTAGTGCCATTAGCGCACAATTTGAATTGTTACTAGACAAGTTAACCGGGCTCCCCATTATTACACTAACAAAAGTAATAAATATACAAGCATATCATACATATCCAGGAAATCAAAGGACCTACTCGAAGACTGACTGATGCCAGCGCACAATTTGACCCATCCTGATGTTTAGCTCGTCCTGCACGGCCTGCCTCCGCGGGTCTTCGCGCGGCAGCGCCACCACCGACTCGTCCAACCCGTCGAATAACTCCTCCAGCGCGATCAGGATCATGTCCATCAGGTTGTAGTAGTGCAACAGGAGGTGGAACAGTATGTATACGTACACTACAATAGTGGTAAGGAATTGAGCGTGAAGATATCAAAAGGTTTAGGAGTTTCTTGGTAGGTACCACTTCTTTGCGTTGAGCGGTCCGACTGTCTGAACCGTTGGTTATTCTGACAATGAGACGGATATATAAACGGTCCCTAACGCATTGGTAAATAAGGCTTCTGATTTATTTGTGAAATACTACTCATTTTAATTTAGAAATAATATTCACCGCTTCTTCCAAGTGATTGATGCTGAGTAGAGTAGTAGTAAAAGAACCTAAGGCTGTAGGCTGTAGGTATCTGGATAATTAATTACCTACTTACTTAAACTATATTTTCTGTAACTATTAGATTAAGTAACTCCAAATTGTGCTATATGTTACCTACATACTTAATAATTATATAACTTAGTGTCAAAAGAGATTGATACTGACTCCAGAGTCAAACTAATTACAGTTTTGTGGAGCTTTGTTAAATTGTGATTTTTAACATTTGATTATAATAAATAAATTAAATCTATATCTTCTATCTATATATAGGTATACGTATAAATGCACGTCTTGACTGACTCATCAACGCAGAGGCGAAACTACAAAAGCTAGAAAGTTGAAATTTGCACACCAGGTTACATTTATAATGTGTACAAGAGATAAGGGGCGATTTTGAGAAATTCAACCCCTAAGGGGGTTAAAAAGGGGATGAAAGTTTGTATGGGGTTCAAGTTTTATTTTAAGCTATGAATTCGAACCTTGGGTAAAAGATATATTATTAAAAAACAAAAAAAAACTAATTTCAGCGTTTTTGAAAATTCATCCCCTAAGGTGGTGAAAAAGGGGTTGAAAGTTTGTATGGAGATCAAAAATTTTATCAAGTGCGGGACTTGACACTTTGTACATAGGCATATTATTTGAATACAAGAAAAGTAATTCAAGAGTTTTAAAATTCATCCCCTAAAAGGGTTAAAAAGGGGTTGAAAGTTTGAATCCATTACAAATGGTTTGAAACTTCTTAGAAAGGCATAATAGGTGCTAACAAAAAAAAATTTCGACGTTTTTGGAAATTCAACCCCTAAGTAGGTTAAAAATGGGATGAAAGTTTGTCTTTGGGTTCAAATTTTATTATAAGCTGGGAACTTAAAACTTAGCAAAAAGGTATTATATTAAAAAAACCAGAAAACTAATTTCAGCGTTTTTAAAAATTCATTCCCCAAGGTGGTGAACAGGGGGTTGAAAGTTTGTATGGAGATCAAACATTTTTTTGAGTGCGGGACTTGAATCTTTGTATAAAGGCATATTATTAGAATACGATAAATGTAATTTCAGCGTTTTTAAAAATTCATCCCTTAACAGGGTTAATAAGGGGTTGAAAGTTTGAATCCATTAAAAATGCTTTGAAACTTCTTAGAAAGGCATAATAGCCAATTACAAAAAAATGATTTCGACGTTTTTGGAAATTCAACCCCTAAGGGGGTTAAAAATAGGATAAATTTGTTTTAAGTTTCAGTTTTTATTCTAAGCTAGGAACTTGCAATGAAACTTTACAAAAAGGTATTATATTAAAAAACAAAAAAACTAATTTCAGCGTTTTTTAAAATTCGTCCCCCAGGGTGGTGAAAAGGGGGTTGAAGGTTTGTATGGAGATCAAACATTTTATTGAGTGTGGGACTTTAATTTTTGTATAAAGGCATATTAATAGAATAGAAGAAAAGTAATTTCAGCGATTTTAAAAATTTACCTCTTAAAGGGGTTAAAAAGGCGTTGAAACTTAGTATAGGGTTTCAATTTTATTTTAAGCTAGGAATTAGAAACTTTGTAAAAACGTATTTCATTAAAAGAGTAGAAAACCGACTTCAGCGTTTTTGAAAATTCATCCCCCAAGGTGGTGAAAACGGGGTTGAAAATTTGTATGGAGATCAAACATTTCTTTGCGTGCGGGACTTGAATCTTTGTATAAAGGCATATTATTAGAATATAAGAAAAGTAATTTCAGCGTTTTTAAAAATTCATCCCGTAAAGTGGTTAAAAAGGGGTTGAAAATTTGTAGGGGTCCGAAATTTGAAATTTTGAAACTTCGTAGAAAAATATTTAATTAAAAGGGAAGAAAACTCATTTCAGCATTTTTCAAAATTCATCCCCCAAGGTGGTAAAAAAGAGGTTGAAACTTTGTATGGAGATCAAACCTTTTTTTGAGTCTTTGTATAAAGGCATATTATTAGAATACAAGAACAGTAATTTAAGCGTTTTTAAATATTCATCCCCTAAAGGGGTTAAAAAGGGGTTGAAAGTTTGAATCCATTACAAATGCTTTGAAACTTCTTAGAAAGGCATTGTATAATATTACAAAAAAAGTTATTTCAACGTTCTTAATAATTCAACCCAAATTCACAGAGGTTTAAGAAGGGGATGTAAGTTTATATGTGATTCAAGTTTTCGTTTAAGCTAGGAACATAAAACTTGGTAAAAGGGCATTATATTAAAATAGACGAAAACTGATTGATAAAGTTTGCATCGGGAGCGAACATTTTTTTTAACTAGTGGACTTGAAAATCTAAGTGTTGAGAGGGATTATATCGAGAACAATTATTTTCAGTTAGGGGCTTGAAACTTCGTAGTTTGTGGAAGACAAATTTCATGCGTTGTATAATTATTAACAAATGATTAACCGTCCCTACTTGATATCTTTTGCTGCATAATGTTCTATGCTCATGTAAAATATATAACCACCAACATACAAATCCACGCGTACGAAGTCGCGGGCAACATCTAGTATTAAAATAGACGAAAACTGATTGCACCGTGTTTGAAAAGTTTGTATTAATAAAGTTTGCAGCGGGAGCGAAATTTTTTTTTAAATAGTGGACTTGAAAATTTAAGTGTTGAGAGGGATTATATCGAAAACATTTTTTCTCAGTTAGGGGCTTGAAACTTCGTTGACACAGACCGAATTCCACGCAGGCGAAGGGCACAGCTAGTATTTAAATAAAATAGTCTATGCTGGGCACATGCTCGGATTGCTCGGTCACAGAATAAGTAATAGGGTCGGTAATGAGGGGTCCCTTTGTTTGGCAAAATTATTGAGTCATATGTAATGATTGTCAGATTATCATTAAGTAGTCATAATTCTGAAACCGTTACTTTTTCAGGATTTTCGTTAGGTTATCCTATAGGTTAGGTTTGTCTTATGGCAATCCTGAAAAGTTACGCGTTTCTGAGAAAAAACAAATTATGACTAACGAAAATGCGTAGAAACAATACACTATGACTTAATACTTTATGGGAATTGGGAAACAATAAAGACCCTCGGTAATGGTCGTTTAAATATATCTCATGACATGGCGCAGTCGGTAGGATACGAATCTACGCTCCCAAAGGGAATCTGATTTCGAAAGAAGTAGAAGCGACATAATTACACATATTTTTTGGTAAAACTTAAGAATATTTAGTCAGAGTATTTTATGTAAATATTGCAAAGACAAAACTTACAGCCAAAGGTCAAAATCACCACATATATGAGTATAATTTCCAAAGCCATAAAAATTTCATAGTTCGGTGTCCTGTAAGGGTCATCTTCTGGCAGCCACATCGGGAAGATCAGTGGTCGGATCATATGCTCGTCATGCGTGGCCAACGTGCTCTGGTACAGCAGGTACAACAGGGTGTTGGAAATGTACAAAACTGATATGAAACATACGAACACTATCCATGACCAACAGAGCCGCCAAATGAGTAGTTGGCCCGTTAAGAATGTGTCTCTAAAAGATAAATGAAATTCAATGTAGGTATTTTTTGAAACAATTAGTACTTATTTACAAAGTCATTGAATACCCAGTACGATGTATATTTATTAGTGATATAAAGATCCTATATTTTCTAAAATAAATTGATATAATTCCATTGGTCGATTGGCTGGTCGGACAGCCATTTATAAACCTATAGGCTATAAGATACTCGTACCTACCGATCGATAATATACAACACAAAGATGTTTCCTACATTTACTTTGCTGCAATCTGTTAGGTTAGTTAATTTTTGTTCATTCATATATTGTACCTGCACAAGCGATGGAGCTCATACTTCGTTTTCTCCTGTTCTTTATCTTCTGATTAAATTACTTTTCATAAAACAGGACATTTAAGGCAGGGACACACTTATCCCACGTACGCAACGTATGCAATGCAAATTGACAATCTGAACCCTGAAATTTGTATGCTTAGAAGCATACTTGTCATGATGTGTTGCGTTGCGTATGACAAGTATGTTTCTAAGCATACAAATTTCAGGGTTCAGATTTCATAAAGCATTGCATACGTTGCGGACGTGTGCTAAGTGTGTCCCTAGCTTCAGTTTATCCTTGCAATGGTGCTCAACTTCTTACCTGTACTCAGCCTTTAAATTACAAATAAAAAGAAAATCGTTGTTCATATTGTGCAGTAGTTTAAAGACTTTAAGTCTATTAAGTAGCACGCTGGAGTAGACGATCCCCACAGAGCCAAGGATGAAGAAGTAGCAGAAACATTCGGTGGCGAACCCGTAGTCGTCCACGGAGATACCATGCCATATGAAAATTATTTCGAAACCCACGGCCACCAATGTTATAAGGGTGCTTAGTACTGGAAATATGAATCTAATGGAATCAGAGAAAATATTCTGTTAATTGTATTAGAAAATACGATTCAGAATATGTTATGTTTAAAAATACAGTGTTGCAGTACATACAAAAGACGATTTGTCATATAAGTATGCGTTTAAGTATAGTAAATGTCAAAATTTGAGACGGTATTTACCTTATTTTCGACTCACGGTTGTTGAAGAAAACTCCATTAATCGCAAGGAATATTTGTAATTGTGGATGGAAATTTTGAAGCGTAATTTCTTTGTCCCACTCGAAATCCTTTTTGTAGAGAAAAGCTTTTGCAGTACTGATGAGAGTCTTCATGTCGCTGTCGTTACTTTTATAATATTAAGCTTACACGAAGCTTACTAGCATATAATGGCCCTATTTAATAATTAGAAATTACAGCTTTACTACGAATATTCCCTAATGGGCTAATCAAGTTAACGGTAATGAGAAAATTGGAATTAAATCGGTGCATTATTCCTTCGAATGTCCTTGCCCTTTAATGTCATTTATGGTTCCGTAAGGAAGTGAGAAAATAAGGAAGCTTAAAAAGGAATTTTTTAATTGGTAAAAAAAAGTAAGTATACTTTTTTTTACCAATTTTTCTGGTTATAAATATATTTTCATCATAATATTTAACATATAAAATACACATAAATGTAAGAGACTCAGAATTGTACTGTCGTAGCATGTTAAAATAAGAGTATGCAGTGCTCATTATCTGCAACAAAACAGCAAATTAAAAGATAATAAGGTCAATATGGGTAAGTGTGACATACTTTTGTAAAAGTTACTTTGAACTCATAAATCAATATTATAAAGTGGACTTCGAACTGTGCCCTAAGGTACATTATGGTATGGTTCAACTTTAGCTGAAATATATGTGTTTTATGTTCGTTGGATGATTTAAAGATGGTATTTAAGGTCTTTAATGAAAGTAGAGTCAAGGTCACGCTTTCCCAGGAAAATGAGGTAAGTGTGACTACTTTGTTAGTGCACGCTAGACAACAATTTTTATTTTTATTTTATTTTATTTTATTATGGCAACACACAGTCATTACATAGAAAGATACAATAGATGGACTACAGTGAAGACAAACAGTGCCGAAAATTTTTACATGTGATATTGTAGAAACATTATAAGAGTTAATACTGAGTGGTAGAGAGAGATTCATCGTGCAACCCAACAGACAGGTGTACAACATTTCAACTGATAATCTATTACTTTGTATACATACATATATTATATGTAATGAATTTTGGAAACCTTCCACTGTCAGTTAAGTTGTCGACGAAATCCGACTAAAAGTTTAAAGCCCGACCAGAAATATATGATCATTGTCATGAGGGCGCTGTTATTCTCATGTATGTGGTGACAGTTCAGTTTAGTATCAAAAATTTAGTTCCAACTAAATTCCGCAACATGGCGCGTGATCATATATACCTGGTCAGGCTTTAATTAAATGACAGTTAATAGGAAATACTAAGGTTCTTAAAATTTATATCCTTATGATCGATAATACATACTTATATCATTTACGTTTTATATTATTCATAGTTCCAATTATCAAATCAATCAATTTTCCGGGGTAACTGTGACATATATGTTCCAACCTGGGGTGGAAAACCTTTTTTAATGAAAAATGCACTTTAAAAAAATTTACGACAAAAAAATATGTGAACAAAACAAAAATGACCTTCTATTTATAGAAATAAACACACTTCATAACGCTGTGGCGCTTGTTGTCGCACACTTGTCCCAACCGGCGAATTACGGTTATTAGACTTATTTGATGAAGATGTAACATAATACATACCGGTGAGATAAAAAATAAGGAAGGTACCTTAATTAGTAATTCCACGCAGACGAAGTCGCGGGCAAAAGCTATAAGTCATTGATGATACAAGAAATGATTGTTTACGATCTCTGATACGGGGCAAGTGTAACATACAGTCACACTTGCCTCAAGTGAGATAGAGACACTTTCCCAGTCACTCATTGTATGCCACGTGTAGGCTCCAACTCGTATAAAAAAATTGTGAGATATCAAAATGGCAATAATCTCAAAATAACTTGACAACGTCACCTTAAATATCGTCCGGAATTTAAAAAAAAAAATTTATGCTTCCTTGTTCTTCCGTTTATTCAGACATCCGTGAACAGAACAATATCTTTTATACGGATTAGATCGAGATTTAGGTTGGCCTGTGCCACAGAAAACATAGTATAAACATGGCCACCGATTGGGAGCGCACGTTAACCTTCTACGCAGGGGTCGCAGGGTACAAATTTTTGTACATGATACCTGGCGGGGACCATCTCCGGATGTATCACATTGTGCGTTCGGGGATGATATCCGCCACGTGTATCCCTTGCTTTTAGAATAAATTGTCTTAAAGGGCCTCTGCGCTATTGGCTTCGGCCCCACGCATACCTCCTAAAGGTCTGGAACCCCATGGTCCCGTGATATGGAAAGACAGAAAAATAATAATAATAAAATGCTTTATTGTGCACACTACATGAAAAAAGATA
The DNA here is from genome assembly GCF_947568885.1 of Cydia strobilella. Classification (NCBI taxonomy): domain Eukaryota; kingdom Metazoa; phylum Arthropoda; class Insecta; order Lepidoptera; family Tortricidae; genus Cydia; species Cydia strobilella. The sequence continues at coordinate 11,232,486 of NC_086048.1, forward strand.
CAGAAATTGAGAAAATATATAAACTGGTAGGTAACAACATGCGGACTTATCGCTAAACAGCGATCTCTTCCAGACAACCTTCAGATAAAGAGATGGCGAACGAAGCGGTAGTTATCGGGTGGTGCAAAATAAAGAAAACAATAAAAACATAATATAATACATATACTACACATATGTTAAATTAGACTACATGTATTACTATATACAAATATATATATTAAATTAAATTAAATTAAAAATGATTTATTCAGTAGCACAAGTTATTTTACAGGAATCAGGTTGGTGCCTCTTTTTAAGTAAAAAATACCTGTGTCAAGAGACACTATATATACATATAAATGAAAAAGGAAGCCATAATAACGACAAAGAAATTAAAGGAAAACAGGATCTTTATGAAATAGACAAATAATGATCTTTTAATAGGTTTTTAAATGATTTTTAAAAATGGGGAGTGATTTAGCACGTCTAATATTGATGGGCAGATTATTCCAGAGCCGGACAGCACGAAAACTGAAAGAGTTGATGTTAAATTTTGAATAAGAGGGAGGGGGAACAAGTAGCAAATTTTGAGGGCATCTAAGTGAGGAAAGAAATTTAAAACGGGCTTTAAGATAGGAAGGAGTACTGGGGTGAAATAGAGTGGCATACAGAAGAGAAAGAATATGAGTGTTGCGTCGGAATCGGATGGGCAGCCACTTAAGCTGCGAACGAAAGCTTGAAATATGGTCGAATTTGCGCAACGCGAAAATGAACCTAATGCAGACGTTTTGAAGTCGTTCGAGTTTGTTCAATTGCTCTTCAGTAAGGTCTAAATAGCAGATATCAGCACACTAACCCGGGGTTAACCGGTTAAGCCGTTAACTCAGGTCAAATTGTACTGGTAACCATGGTAAGTCCAGGTTGAACCGGTTAACCACGGGTTATAGACGTTATAGTGAATGGTGCAAGTGGCCCTTACTGTAATATGTCGCCTTACCTATTTAAAAGTTGGCTAGATTTTAGATGTAGGTACATTTTTGAATCGGTTAATCTTGGTGGTAACTACTGAGACAAAGAATCCCCCTAGTTAGTACCAAAGCGAGAGTTGGTGGTAACCGTAACTACTACAAAAAAATCTCTTGTTACCACTGCGAGCTTAGCACGGTAGCATTTATATCGCCTGTCACCACGCCTGTCATGTTCTAACAAGTAGGGAAGTGCGAAAGTGACAGGCATAGTGACAGGTGATAAAAATGCAACCATACTCAAAAAAAGTTCAAAATACAAAATTATTTATTTTTAACTAATGATTACAAACATAGGGTGTCGAATCCTCCTTTTAAGTTAAAAAACTTGTGTTAGGAGGTATTCGCTCTCTCATACAGTTATATTCAGCGCTAAAAACAAAAACAATATAATCTTAAATACTATTCTTAACTAATTATATGTAATTAATAGCTAATTTGCAATGCTAATTAGTTATTGAGATTATTTTGTTTTTTAATCTAGTTCTAGTTTTTTTTACTACATAATTAGCTATAGCAAGATACTTATTTTATAAAAGAGCTAAAAAATAACATAACAAAAAACCAATGTGTAATGTATGTATGGAAATACCTACACGTACAATACTTATTCGAGCCGCACGTAAACGTATATTTACATACGCATACCTACTCAAGTGATTTACCTATCCTATCTATTCTATGAGTGATTCAGTTTCATCATAGGTTTTACTTTTTAACCAGGTTGACAAAAGTGCTTTGCACTCTCCATAACATAGATACTGACACCGCGGTGAACACTTGGTGGGTAACTTAAATAAATGTGTAACTTAAAGAAAAAGTGGTAAATTGCATCATTTCTAATAATATTTAAGTAAGTAAGCTTTTTATTATATTTTATCACAAGTACCACAACCCAAACAAGGATTACATATGGTTTAAAAAATATTCCAGTGGTTTTTTTCTCTACTAAAGGTTACATTTTGTAGGATTACAACAAAATTTCAGGCGTGCGAAGTCGCGGGCTGGTAACTATATTAATTGATATACATATAGGTATGTAATGACTTGATACAATATAATTTTGATAAATGCGAGATAGTTCACAAAGGAGTCAGTCGAGCAGACTGAAAGTCGCACCGCGCGCGCCTCAAAAACAAGATGTTCGCGGAAATCGTGGCCGCTGTGCTATTCCCGCTCCTTCTGTTTTATGTGTACAAAAACGCGTTTAAGAAGCCTGATAATTTTCCACCCGGTAAGATAACCTAAGAACACGTTACTTTAATGTGCTACACCATCTGCACTGTAATAGGCTCTACCACCTCCTCTTCATTCAATTCAAGTATAAACGCGTAAGCCCTTAAGATTAAGAAAGAAATCCTTGGGCACAAGACTTTTTTGGAGGTCTGATCATATGCTCAGGGGTAGGTATAGTATGAATCTTCTCAAATGATTTTTACGCCTAAGACATCCGTTAAACAGAAGCCATTGTTTCTTTTATGCGAGCTGTAGGCTACCGTGTCTGAGCGCGTGCCAAAGGAAGCGGCTGTATCGTGGTGGTTTTAGGGTTCAAATATATGTAATAATATGAGCGCTCGCCTACATTGAGGTGGTCGATCGTCCTACATTACCAAAACATGTAGGTACTTAAATAGACACTTTCTATTGTTGTTTGAGTTTGAGCACTACGAGTACACCTTGGTATTCAGGGGGAAGTCGCGGAAAACGCGCGCTCCGGGCCTCCGGCCCTACGCGGAATTCAGGCTTCGGCCTTTGAGTTTAGACATTTGTAGTATTTCTACCTACTATCGTTCTGTGTCTGAACACCAAATTATTAAAGGCGCTCCTCTCTCGGACGCTTCGGGCCTTCTTTTATTTAGTCCTCATTAGATTAATACATAAAGTCGACTTTATGTCGCGACTTTTCTACATTACACGTTAAATCAACATACACATAGTATAAACATTGTGAGTATTCACAATCATGAAAATTCGTTTAGTACTAAAGCTAATAAGAATTGGAGTTAGTAGTTAGGGTAGTTTAGCCGGTTCACCAGCCACCTCTAGTTCTCGGCCACTACGTAGTTAAACCGCAATAACATGAAAACTTTACCATATTTATTTAAAAAAACCGGCCAAGTGCGAGTCGGACTCGCGCACCGAGGGTTCCGTACATTACATAATTTGAACAATGTATTTTTTATGTGAAACGTGAGTGAAAGGTAAATTGCGGTTTATGATTTATGACGTATTAAAAAAAACTACTTACTAGATCTCGTTCAAACCAATTTTCGGTGGAAGTTTATATGGTAATGTACATCATATATTTTTTCAGTTTTATCATTCTCTTATTTTAGAAGTTACAGGAGGACACACACACACACACACACACACACACATTTTACCACTTTGGAAGTGTCTCTCGCGCAAACTATTCAGTTTAGAAAAAAATTATATTAGAAACCTCAATATCATTTTTGAAGACCTATCCATAGATACCCCACACGTATGGATTTGATGAAAAAAAATTTTTTTAGTTTCAGTTCCAAGACTTCCAAGTATGGGGAACCCCCAAAATTTATTTTTATTTTTGTGTGAAAATCTTAATGCGGTTCACAGAATACATCTACTTACCAAGTTTCAACAGTATAGTTCTTATAGTTTCAGAGAAAAGTGGCTGTGACATACGGACGGACGGACAGACAGACAGACATGACGAATCTGTAAGGGTTCCGTTTTTTGCCATTTGGCTACAGAACCCTAAAAATAGGGTAATCGGATAGTTTCAGTCACTGACATATCCTAAATTTGTTTGCTTGATGACGTTTTGATTGGCTCGTCAGTGCACCAAAAGCAAATACTTACGTGGAAAAAATTGTGATTGGACATTTTTTCGAGATAAGTATAAATATTGTTTCTGTGGATTTCAGACCATTATTGATGTTAATGTGCATAGTGGGTTAGTTGAATTTATGTTATTTTGATTTAAAAATGTACAAAATATTGCGTGAAGACAGCGTACAGAGCGGACGCGTCGCTAAATAAATCTAAAATTTAAATATTTGCCGACAAACAATTTTCATCTTTAAATGGTGGCTAGTATAGTAGCTTTTGCCTAGTGAAGAAGTGAGTTTTCTACGACCTTGTTCTACTGCACACGTCGAGTTACCGGCTTTCTGGCTTATCTGCACGTGAGTAACCACAGATCAATGATTCACTCACCGACTGGAAGTGGCCGAGATGGTGAGCGCACTCTGCGCAGTGGATCTAATCCGGAGTTAACTAGTATAAATCTTCTTACGGAGACTCCTCACTTACGACAATTTATTAGACAAAAACGCAAACTATATGATGAGAACGAATCAATTACAAATGAGATATCCGAAATGCGCAAGCAAATGTCTGAACTGACGTCATATATAAAATCAACACTTACGAGTCAAACAGAAAACCTTACCAAATTACGTGATGATATTACCTCGATTAAGAACCACGTAAGCGACATTAGGTCGACTGTGGAAAGATTAAATGGTGAACAAAATCAAATGAAATTGGATTTGGTAAATTGTCTTCAATCAAACAAGGAAACCGAAAAAAGGATCGATCTCTTGGAAGCAAGCGTGCAGCAAAAAACACAAAACACAGCTGACTATGAAGACATAATGGCTGAAATGCAGAATCGTAACCAAAGGGCCAAAAACATAGTCATTACAGGGCTTCCTGAAGCGGTCGCATCGCTGGAAAGTGAAAAAGCAGAAATAGATGAAAATGCGGTCAAAGAAATTATAAAAGCTATTTCATCTAACTGTTCAGAACCCATTAAAGTCTATCGCCTTGGAAAAGCCAATCCAAATAAAAATAGACTCACTAAAGTCTGTTTTGCAGCTCAGGATACTGCCATATCTATATTAAAGCAGAAAAAGAAGCTGGAAAGTGAGACAGTCAGAATCTTTCCCGACCAAACTCCCTCCCAGCAAGCGTTTTTTAAGAACTTAAAAGATGAACTAAATCAGCGAGTAGCGTGCGGAGAATCAGATTTGGGAATTAAATACGTTAAGGGAGTACCTAAAATTGTGCAAATACCCCCAAAAAACTCCAATGCGTGGAACCCAACACTAACAACCCCGAAGTAATTACTGTTAACAACGCAACTTATCAACTAGCTACTTGTTATGAAAATATAATAACCAACAAAGGTGCACTCAAATTCTTTTACTGCAACATGCGAAGTATAGTAACGCCTGGGAAGTTCGATGAACTTAAATGTATTGTGCAAACATTTCAAGATATAATTCACATCGTAATACTGACAGAGACGTGGCTTAAGTCCGAAGACGAGGCGAAGAGATATCAACTACCTGGCTACACCCATTATTATAACTTTAGGACTCACATGCGAGGTGGCGGAGTTTCCATCTTTGCGCACAATAACCTTAAACATAACATTATCGAAGAAAAAACCCTAAATGAAAATCACTACCTATGGATACATATCGATAAATTTTCTGTGGACATTGGCGCTATCTATAGGACGAATCACTCAAATATCAATGACTTCCATGAAACTCTGTCACTGCAGCTACAAAGAAGTAAAAGGGCAATACTATTCGGGGATTTTAATCTAAACTTACTCAGCAAAGAAAAGAAAGTTATGGATTATAAAATGATGCTAAAAGAGAACAAGTATAAAATTAAAAACAAAATAGACAAATCCTTTTGTACACGAGAAACACCCGAATGCAAAACAATACTGGATCATGTCTGTACTAACCTGAACGAAAATGATTTTCATTTAGCTATTATTGATTCAGCCTTATCAGACCATAAGCAAATATATTTTGAGTTAAAAAAGTATAAACCTAATCTTCATCAAAAAGTTAAATATGAAGCGATAAATTACAAAATATTATACAAGACAGTTGCAGACACTGAAAGCAAAAATGAACTCCATGATTATACCCTATTGGAAAACAAACTACTAGCAAGCATCCGGCAAAGTAAAACTACTAAAGTCAAGACCCTTAACTTACCGAAACAGGACTGGATAAATAAAGAAATTATTCAAGAAATAAATGCAAGAAACCAATTATGGAAGAAACTTAAACAAAACCCAACGAATAAGGAAATGGAAGAGCAATTCAGAAAGAAAAGAAATGAAGTAGCAACAAAAATACAGCAAACTAAGAAAGAGTACTACTACAAGAAGTTCATGGAATGTAAAAATAACTCTGGAAAAATGTGGACTCTAATAAATAGCCTAGCGATTAACAAACTGAGGATAGATATTCCACCCGCTAAATTGATAAATGATAACCTGATGATTACAGACCCAAATGATATATGTGAATGCTTCAATAACTTTTTCTCAACAATTGGATCAAAGCTGGCTGCAGAAATTCCTAATGTAGACTTTGTTCGAGAGACCGACCACCCTACTCAACCTATGGAAGCAAGCTACAACCTTTCTGTGTTGACTCCAACAACGAGTGATGAAGTAAATAATGTGATAAATAACTTAAAATTAAACACGAGCTCTGGGTTAGATGGCATTAACACCAAATGTATATTATGTGTAAGGGATATAATTGTTGATGAGATTGTGTCATGTATTAACAAGTGCCTTGAAGCGGGAATGTTTCCAGATAGTCTTAAATTAGCAAAGGTAACTCCCATATATAAATCAGGAAATAGGAGTGATCCAAGCAACTATAGACCCATCTCGGTACTACCAACTATTTCCAAAATTTTTGAGAAAATAATTTATAATCGCCTAATAAACTACTTAAATTCTATAAACTTTCTATACGAAAAACAATATGGTTTCAGAAAACAATCTAATACGTTGTCAGCTACGATAGATCTTATAACGAATATTAAAGTTCATATTGATCAACGGAAAATAGTACTCGGAGTGTTTATAGATTTGAAAAAAGCCTTTGATACGATTAGTCATGACATCATTCTAAATAAACTAACTAACATAGCCATTGATGGGCCGGCGTACAATATTATTAAGTCATACCTATCAAATCGTTATCAGGTTGTTAAAATAGAAGATCACACGAGTACCCCTAAACAAATAAATTGTGGCGTGCCGCAAGGCTCAATTCTAGGGCCTCTTTTGTTTCTGGTCTATATCAATGGTATTAAAGAGATAGGTCTGACGGGAGATATAACACTCTACGCTGACGATACTGCCTTATTTTACTTTGGAGACACTATAAACAATGTTATAACGAAAGCACAAAGTGACCTGGATCTTCTCAATGCGTGGTTTCAGAGTAATTTACTTACCATTAACACTACAAAGACTAACTATATTATATTCTTAGCAAAAAACAAGAAAATTGATGAATTTGATCCGCTTACAATAAATAACCAAATAATTGAACAAGTAGACAAAGAGAAATATCTTGGCCTAATTTTAGACAAAAGCTTAAGTTGGAAACCACACATTGAAAAAGTAAGAAACCGAATAGTTTCCTTGACAGCAGCCACACGGGGAATTGCACGTTTTCTGCCCAAAATAACGCGTTATATGATTTACAACTCCCTCATTAAGCCACATATTGATTATTTGATTGAAGTCTGGGGCTCGGCAGCCATAACGAATCTACAGTTACTACAAGTAGCCCAAAACAAATTAATAAAAGCATTATTTCATTATGACTATTTAACACCAACAACAAAAATATACAAAGAAACTCGGATACTTAATATCAAACAGACATATACATACAATACATGTTTATTAGTACGAAAAATAATCAATAAAAATATACACACTCAAATAGGTTTTTCGCAAAAGAATACTAGACAAAAAATGAAACTCAGAAATGCCAATGACCTAATTCTACGGCAAACCAGAACAAAATTCGGACAAAAATGTATACTATATGAAGGCGCTCAGCTGTATAATAAACTGCCAAAAAATATAAAAGAAATCAAGTCTATGTACAGCTTTAAAAAACAATTGAAAAAACACGTAAGCAATGATTCGCCATAGAATAAATTTAAATATTCGGAAAGTAAATGTCAATCATAAACAGCAGCTGTATAAAATAAAATAAAAATTCGCATACCTATATAATTTACGTAAATTAAAAATAACATTACCAAAAAAAATTGACCATTTAAAATTTAATCTTGTCTGTATATACCTAAATAGCACCTTTGTAATATATCATTGTGTATATAATCTACATATCACATTACCAAGAACGCTTAGAGTTATAAAATTGAACACCTAATAAATAAAATAAAAACAATAACTGTAATAAAACTATAATATAATTGTAATAATACATAAAAACATTGCCACTTCCAGTATCTGTAAGTTAGCGTACTTGCTGCACTGCATTGTACCGTTCATACGATAAATAAAATATGTACATGACCATTACAAAAAAAGACCCTAACATAACTAGGTAATAAGATCGATAGTTGAATATTTAATAAACTCATAGCAACTAAAAACCAGTCCCGACATTCGCGACACCTACGGTCTACTTACCCATTATACTAACCAGTACAGGGATGATCCCCGCTGACGCACAGTTATTACTAATCTCGGAAATAAGTTAAACTGGGCCTTAGCTTATTGTCAACTACAAAACGTTTTGTGTACATCTCAAGTAGACGAAATGTTAACCACTAATCACCTTGTTTTGTTAAAAGTCGGCCGATTTTATTTTACTGTATGTTTAAATACCCTCTATGTTATTAGTTCTTTCGCTAATTTCATGCAAAATAAATGTATTTGTGTAGTTTTAAGTTCTCATGTAAGTGAATTGTCAAATTCTTAGTGAGAATAAAGAATCTTAAACCTAATATTTGATATATTTCAATTAAATTTGATGGCCGGGTAACTAAATGCAATTTCACAACGATATTTAGTTCTCGGCCGCCCGCCCGGCCGAGAACGGGCTTGAGGCACGTCATTTTTAATTGATTATCTTCCCTATTAAATGAAAGCTAAAAAAAATTATATTTCAAAAAATACTTATTTTTATCCAAGTATTTCATGTAGGTAGTTGTCAGCCTTAGCTTATTAACAAATACTTGCTTAAAATTTGCTTTAAAACCTTTTGTATTTGGCGGCCGAGAACAGGTTAGTTTTCGGCCTAGCTAACTTATGACTTATGACGGCCGAAAAACAAGTGACATTTATTTAGTTTTCGGATATTAAAAAATAGTACATTTCGATGCTAGTGCGGAAAGTATGTCATTACTTGACGAGTACCGAGATATCGACGACTCGGGACGAGTGAATAATGACATATCCGCACGTGTATCGAACGACGTTTTTTTTTTAATACAGTTGCGAAAAAATAAGAAAAGCAACAAGTATTAAGGAATGGAAATCGAAACTTTTTATATTATTAATTCTGTGACATCATTGACATTGACATTATGAAGAGGTGTTTTTCTAGCTTTTATTCGACTCAAATAGATTTTGTTATTATTATTGAACCCACTTCAATGAAAGTTTTTTTTTTTTTCAAATGCATGTTCTATAAGACAGAAACAATTGTAAATATTAAAACATTGTACTATTATCATTATTTACGATTATTTGTGTATCGTATATTTATAAAAACAATATCGAATGTTGCCTTTGGAAACTTAAAACATTCTTGCAGTAAGAAAATACGCCTCTTCTTTGACAGGCGTTCCGTTCCATTCAGACAACTTATTAAGAACGGTTTTTCAACATTAAAAAATAAACGTGTTATAATACTTATAATGATGAAGAGGTCAGTAATAAAATATGAAATATGCATATTTTTCATATTCTTACATTAACAGTAGGTTTTTATGTTGATTACGACGTTTAAAGGAAACTAATATAAACACTCATCAATAAGTAGTTATGAATTGGAACAAGTATAAATTTAAAATAATTGGAAAAGTAAAAAGCACTAGTTCGCGAAAATCAACTTTCCGCACGCTAAACAGCCACGAAAAGTAGCACTTTTTGAGCAACTGTATTAAAAAAGATCATTTTTGACAAATGCCTGCGGCGCCCTTTTTCTCTTACCTACAAGCTTTTCACTGTAGGGTAGGGAAAAATCATTTTTAATACAAGGCTTTTGAATAAGTATGTTTTGGAAAACTATTTACGAGATAGGTAGCACCTACTTAAAGTTCCTATTAACGTTCCTTATTACTTGTTACTTATAATATTTGTTGTTTTATTCAAAAATAAATCCTATTGACTGTGAAATAAGAGTAATTTAAAAACATAAATAACAGTGGCCGACAACTAGTTAACAAGCGGCCGAGAACCAAAAAAAACCGGCCAAGTGCGAGTCGGACTCGCGTTTCAAGGGTTCCGTACATTACACAATTTAAACAATGTATTTTTTATGTAAAATGTCTTTAAAAAACCCGCATAGGGGTCGGATCAAAAACTATGAGGTCCCTAAGATGCCATATGCAGTCTTCGCAATAACTTTTCCACGCCAAGTTTCAGGTCAACCACTGCGGCTGTGTCCCTAATAGTCCTAATACAGACTTTTCTCATGTTTTTTTTTAATGCAAATCGATCCCATTCCTATCCACGATCAAAAGCTTGTATGGGACCATAAAAAACTTCCGCCTAGGAAAGCCACAAATTGAGGAAAATTTTTCCCATACAATTTGTATGAAATTATTATTTTTATTTTTCACATGCTATTTTTTATGCCAATCGATTCCATTCCTATCCAGTATCAATAGTTTCATAGGGTTCAACTAATAGTCCTACTAAAAAGCCAAAATAATTTTCAAAGCGAAATTTCTAAACCTAGAAAATATTATGCTGAAGCGATCAACATCAAAATCAAAGTGATTTGTTAAGATTTAGTTAGTCGAAACCGTTTTCTCCCGAAATGGAAATTGTATGAAAAAAAGTACCTATTGTCTGTAGCTATTCTACCCTCTTATTAATACCATCCTAGACACATCCATCTTAAGCTATGCTCGCGAGGTCTACAGCTCACAGAGCCACTAGTTATAGTGGTATTAACTATATAGTTTAAGGCTGAAAACACGACTGCACTCTTTAGGTGTTGGATTGCAACTAAATCAGTGACACTGTCATTTTCTATTACGCGTTTACTTACGTCCGATTTTACTCGAAGAACGAATGTCATTCTGAGAGTTAACAGTACCATATTGATGATGATTATAATGTTAATTATAATTTATAATTAACCTGATGATAGTGATGATGATTATAAAGTGTACAAATAAAGACTTATTTGTTTATGAGCTGTATTTTTACTTTCTCGCTATAGTCAGGTGAAAAGTTTTGTGTTACACACGGGTGAAAATGAGCGGGTGAATTTTACGTCTCGTGTGTTGAAAGTGTTGAAACACTCGCTATGCTCAGGATTCTATTTTAGAACTATAGAATCCTTACACTTTCTCGTGTTTCAATTCCACACTCGCGGGTAAAATACAACTTTGCACCCTTGTATAACAAATATTATATAACGCCTAAGTACCTACTATTACGAGAGATACAATCGCAAGCGCAATAAACCTCACTTAAAAAAAATAAACCCAAGTTATAAACATAGATAAAATTTACTGTTTGTTGACATTCTGCCCCCACACAGACATTGGAACTTATTCAATTTTAGACCGTATTCTCGTGTAACAAATTCTACATTTAAACTAGTTATACAACGTGTTATTTAAAAACAAAATGCGTTCCATTAGGTCACAGTATTACAATTATATTGTAATACTGTGATTAGGTACTTATGGCACAGTATTACAATAATTGTAATACTGTGCTTATGGTACTAAAAAAACAAACAAGTGAATAATACCTAAAAGGTGTTCTCGTAATAATACGTAAAAATTATTTAAAAAGTCTTGAAAGTTGAACAGTGATTTTTGGATTAAATACAATCTTTAGTAAAACGTGAATATTGAATAGGAGAATAAAGACACAGAAAGTAGGAATAATACATAGGGAAGAATCCTCTATAATATAGAAGAAAAGAAATTTTAATAACAAAACTTCCGTGAGACAATTATTATAGTATTAAACATATTAATAACGGGTCACTCACGTATTTTAAGTCGAAAACGCTCGACATGTTTCACTCCGTACCGAGGAGCATCATCAGGAGCTTGCGTCGACGGAGGCGTTTTCGGACTCGCGCACAAAGGGTTCCGTACCATTACGCAAAAAACAAAAAGAAAATCACGTTTGTTGCATGGGAGCCCCACTTAAATATTTATTTTATATTCTATTTAGTACCTATTTGTTGTTATAGCGGCAACAGAAATACATCATCTGTGAAAATTTCTAGCTATCACGGTTCATGAGATACAGCCTGGTGACAGACGGACAGACAGACAGACAGCGGAGTCTTAGTAATAGGGTCCCGTTTTTACCCTTTAGGTACGGAACCCTAAAAAGTCAACCAAGGGAAAAAGTCAATGAAAAGCTGTCCTCTTTATAAATTCGATTGTTGTGAACCTCATCTTTATTATCTTATCATTTTTATCTGCATCTACCACAGGCCCGCCAAGCCTCCCAGTGTATGGAGCGTATTTCCTGCTCCACGCCATATCTCCGAACAACTTAGCAGAAGCCTTCATCAAGCTTGGCCGCCGGTACAAGACACGGGTGGTCGGCTGTTTCCTGGGGCGTTTCCCGACGGTGGTCGCCAACGGCCCGGCCCTGGTTAAAGAAGTCCTCAACCGAGAGGAGTTCGATGGGCGTATGGACATCATTCTTGGGAGGCTGCGGGCTTTCTGGAAACAGCTGGGTTAGTATTTAGTATCTTGACATTCGTAACGTTTTACGTATTGGTCACAGGCACTACGTTTTACGTATTGGGCATTTTTTGTGCCGCGCGAATTTAGATGCTAGTATTGTTAGTATGATCTGAGGATCATATGATCCTCAATCAATGGTTTCTTACACAATTAGTATATAGTGGATACCTATTCTAAAGATCCAACTACCTTACGCCTACGATGCATAAGTATATTTTACAACTTATAGTTTAAGTATGTTGGTTAAGGAAGAAGAGGGCTTTTAATTTAATGGCTTTAATGATGGTCCATCGTGTAAAGGAGCTATGACAAGCCCTCACGGACGGACAGTTCGTTCTAGTAGTTGCTCGGCTTGCAGTCAACTCCACCTAAATAATAATGTTAAAAGCTCGCAGATTAGAGGGGTTCCAACTGTCTTGGAACCAAACAAAAATCTGTAGTCTGTATCATAATGTTCCTTCGTTCTTCGGGTTTGGCATATCGAAAGACATGTTTTAACGATTGCACCGTCACCTGGTTAAGCTTTGCGCGTTTATCCTCGTTCGAATTACACCTTCCCATACAAACGTAGTTCCGCTCTCATTTTAAAACTACGTTTTGGATTCTAATGAAACTTAGCACATACAATGACATGAGGCATATCAAGGTCTGTAATTAGTTTATATAGCTCCAGTTTATAAAACAAATAGTCTAACCCGTTCGTATAAAAATACCGCAAATCGATGTACAGGTTAGCCGTTTGGCACACACATACACAACGAAATTTTTGACCCGCAGTTCCTAAAAAAATTTCGCTGGGGGGGGAGTGGTAAAACATTATTTTTTTTGTATGGAAAAAAAAATCTTTTTTCCAAAACCTATTGTATGTGGTATCATACGAAAGGGCTTTTTGAGGCGATTCTAAAAAGATATCACATCATTACATTTCGGGCATGAGGATATCACGTATCATTTGTGGTATATTGTACAAAAAAAAATCAGCCATATCGTGTCTGGAGGAGCCCAAACTTGGTATGTTTCGAAAGTTCTTTTTGTTTTAATTAAAAAAATGCCCGAAATGTAATGATGTGATATATTTTTAGAATCGCCTCAAAAAGCCCTTTCGCATGATAACAAAAACCCCCTAAGTGGTCTCGTGACTAGTTGGAAGTGTCGCAACTCCATATACCACTCTACAGTGGAGGTTTTAGAATATTTCTGTTTGATTGCAGGCATATTCTTTACGGACGGCTACTTCTGGCACACTCAGCGGAGGTTCTCCCTGCGCTACATGCGCGATTTTGGGTTCGGGCGGCGCTGCGTTGAGCTTGAAAATGCCATCGTCCATGAGATCAAGGAGATGATCGACATGAGGATCAACGGCCCGAGGAACGACGATGAAAAGGTAACTATTTTTTTGGAAGTGTTTGGAACAAATACTTACTTACTTACTTCCGATGGCGCTACAACCCTTTGTGGGTCTTGGCCTCCTCCACTATTTTCCTCCAGTTGTCGCGATCCTTGGCAACCTTTCTCCAGCTGGTATATTTCCTCATCCTCCTAAGATCTTCTTCCACGCAGTCCAGCCATCTTTTCTTAGGCTTACCACTAGGTCTTTTCTGTTGTGGCGTCCACCTTGTCATAATTTTTGGAGCTCTAGAATCGGGCATTCTTTCGAGGTGACCCGCCCATCTCAGCCGCTGGGATTTGCAGAACCTAACAATGGTCTCCTGTTTAATCAGAGCTTCCAGTTCATGGTTCATGCTCTGCCGGTAGCTACCGTCAGGCTCCTTTACCGGACCATAGATTTTTCGTAGAACTTTCCTCCGAATACCGCAAGCTTTACTTCGTCCGACTGGGTTGTGGCCCAGGTTTCACAGCCGTAGGTGACAACAGGCCTGATGATGGTTCGATAGATGGCGATCTTTAAGCATATACTGAGCAGCTTTGAACTTAGTAATTTGCCACAGGAGTAGAAGCATTTGTGTCCAGCAACTATCCGTGCCCTTATTTCTTCGTCCGTTCTGTTTCGGGAGGTGATTGTGGAACCTAAGTACTTGAAGCTGCCCACGCCGCTAATAGTCTGGTTCCCTACACTGATATTCTGAGGTCTTGCAGGCAGTCTTGTAGTTGCAAGATATTCCGTCTTGGATACGTTCACCTGCAGTCCAAACACAGCAGCTTCAGTCTGTAGGTTTAAGCAGTGGTCTGTCATTCTGTCCCGGGACCTGCATTCTGTTTGTAACAATTACGTAATTAAATTTTGTTAAACATTTTAGAACCACCTTTGCCAAAAGGTAACGTTCGATGGCAATAAGATGCGCTCATTATAATGAATAAAAATATTATACTAATAACACCCCGGTTACTCACGGTAGGTAATGTAGGTACCTACCAACTCCTCGATAACAGCATGTGCCAATGGCGTTCTCGCTTATTGTTCTTATGTTTTGTGCCTCAACCTGTACATTCCATTCCAGTTTGTTATCGAGGAGAAAGGACCTTAGCCTCGATTTCAGCATTGGTTTAGTAAATTTGGGTGCTTGTGTTCATTGAAAGGTAATAAGTAGATCCCTACTCATAGTTCAACGTACGTACGTTTGTGACAAGGAAAAAGTCACGGACGGTTGTTCGAAGCTCTTATGTAGGGTAAAATACCCCTATTTTTGTAAGCATGACACCACTTTGAAGGACGATCATTGGAGGGGTTTGCCGATATTAGCAGAGCTTACCGAATTTGCAAATAATAATAACAAAGAGGGATATAATAAGATAGAACGGTACAGTCATAGTAAATCTTGTAACCACAGAAAATTCACTGCCACACTTTAAAGCTAAAAATGAAGATTTATGAAAATACGATAAAATGTATTTAGATATGGATAAATGATTTTTTTATTTGCATTAATTATTTTTATATAATTTGACCCATGTCCTTTCACTGATATGCGTTAAAATTGTTAAATAACAAACGAAACCGTCAACGCCCTCTATACGAGAGTAGGCCAAAGATAGTGGCGCCATCTGATCGAGAATCAAATTTTCGTGATTTTCGAGGCACGTTTTTTTCTTAGACTGTATTCATCTATTACGGAGTTATATCTATCTTTGATAATAATAAATAGGTACCTATATATTCGTACCGTCGACTTCAAAGTAATAAGGTTTGCAGTTTGTACCTTATTACCTACTTTGTAAAAGGGTCAAAACATGTTCATATTTTTTACTCATATTACGAGTTGTTCGTTCGTTGTAAAAGTAATTGTTTTGATTTATTGCTTGGGTACCTACTTATAATACCTACTTTCCAAGATAGTAAATATTTTTATGTAGGTATGATAATGAACTTATTTCGGTAACTTATCGGTTTAACAACATTTATCAAGTATAAACATTAGGTTACACATGTTTGTACCTAAGTATGTATTTACATTCACTTTTTAATATCGTACGATTACGCACATTCAGCGTCCATTTGCAGCGTGCATTTGCTCAGATAATTTAATGAGATTGGCGTACAATTGTTCCCGTCTGGACTGGCCCTTACCTATATATAAGTCAAATTTTGAGGACGCTGAATGTGCGTAGAATCGTCAGTGAGTCCCGGGTCCCGGGTCGCCGATATTTAAAAAGTGAATGTAAATACATAAGTATGTATAAGTACGTTCATACATAAGTATGTATAAGCACATTTATACCTAAGTAGGTATAAACGTACGTAACCTATAATGTTTATACTTCATAAATGTTGTTAAACCGATAAGTTATCCAAATTAGTTTATTACCTATTTATTACCTGCATAATAGTACATTATGATACAAGTGTGTTAAGTTGGTTATTACACACGAGGCGATATTGTGCGCGCGAGCTGTAAGCGAGCGCGCAATAAGAAAGCCGATGTGTGTAATGACCAATGCACACGCGTTTCATACGACGTTTTTAGAGTTAAAACAGTTAGTATTGTGTGTTTCATCTGTCATTCTCGTGTCGGCCGGCCCTCGCCCCGGCCGCGGGCGGCGCGGCGGGCGGGCCGGCCGGGCGCGCCCGTGCCCGCCAGTCCGACCAATTAAAAAGGCTCCCTTTCCATGCATATTATTAGTAATCAGTTAGCTTCTTGACTCAGTCGGATAATATAATGAAAAAGCACGAGTGGAATAATACACTGAAAGAGCACGCGTGTTTAATATCTAGGATTATGAGCCAAAAATCGGTGGAATAAAAACGTCGTTTTGAGCAAGTGTGTTAAAAAAATATTTACTATCTTGGAAGGTAGGTATAAGTAGGTACCTAAGCAACAAATCAAAACAAGAACTTTTACAACGAACGAACAGCTCGTAATACGAGATAAAAATATGAACATGTTTTGCACCCTTTTACAAAGTAGGTAATAAGGTACAAACTGCAAACCTTATTACTTTGATGTCGACAGTACTAATATATAGGTACCTATTATTATTATTATTTTCAAATTCGGTAAGCTTTGATAATAATATATCGGCAAACCCCCTCCAATGATCGTCCTTCAACCTTATGTTGAAGACTGCAGTGGTACTACAAAAATATTTATCGTACCTAAGCACTAAAATATCGTTTGTTATATTCCATCACTATTGATTTATCGACATAAATAAGGTATGTGCGTTACGGGGTTTGCTAAGCCCCGTAGTTTTTAGGGTTCCGTACCCAAAGGGTAAAAACGGGACCCTATTACTAAGACTCCGCTGTCCGTCTGTCCGTCCGTCTGTCCGTCTGTCTGTCTGTCACCAGGCTGTATCTCATGAACCGTGATAGCTAGACAGTTGAAATTTTCACAGATGATGTATTTCTGTTGCCGCTATAACAACAAATACTAAAAACAGAATAATATAAATATTTAAATGGGGCTCCTATACAACAAACGTGATTTTTTTGCTGTTTTTTTCCGTAATGGTACGGAACCCTTCGTGCGCGAGTCCAACTAGCACTTGGCCGGTTTTTTCAATTTTGGTGCGATACGGGGAGAAAATAACCCCGTCCTTTCGTTTATATATATATTTTCATGCGTTTTATCGTGTCTACGTACGAACGGAACATGACGTAGGTAATTTCATACTTTAAATTTGTCTGAATAAAAATTATACAATATAATATTTCAGGACTATATATAGGTAGCATTTTTTCAAGACTTGGCTGTACGAGGCACTTTTATACCCATAACGCACCCGTAGTGGTACTACGGGTCGGCCTAATCGTACCGCACACAACATTTTAGGTAAAGGTGTTGGCTTGCCAACGCTTAATTGATATGGCGATGACCACATAATTTACTCAACTCTAAAGTCCAAAGTCTAGACAGATTTAAAAGATAAATTATATGACGATAAGTGATGACACTGATGACCTACCGTAATATAATGCCTACAAAATTACTTTAAAAATCTAAAGGTGTTGGCATTCAATTTAACTGAAAGTTAGTCTCATGGATAAGTACTAAGTTTGGTCGTGATAGATTTCGACGGCAAATCACTGATACTTTTTACCATTTGGTAAGTCATAAGTTATTTATTTGGTATTGTTCCAGAAACTTGTGAACGGTGAGCTGGTTTACCTGCCGTACTATCTCTCCGTACCTTTTATCAACGGTATGCTGCACGTGTTCAGCGGAATGACCCTGCCCCGTGAAGACTACCCCGCGCTCTGGGACCTGGCCAGAAACACCCTCAAGTGAGTTAAAATAGCTACCGCATTACCTAGCCGTGCTACGTCAATGGTGTATTCCCATTTGTCCCCGCTCTATGTGAATGCCGCCATACATCGCCATACATGTGACACGTGGGAATGAATTAGGTAGGTGAAGCGCCTATCTATTCCCATCTGTGCCCGACGGGGACAAATAGGAACACACAACGTCAATGGCACACGCGGTTATGACACTGATGAGGAGCACGCCGCTCCGATGTCTGAGGAGCGAGACACTGCTATGTTTGTACTGGAGCGGCGTGCGGATTCACATCAAATGTGAAAACCGCGCCATACGACTCCATGTGTCCTGCAGTGACGTGACCCCCATGAACTATATTCTCCGCGCTGCAGGACCTGGCTAAAAGCCACTTAGGTGAGCTGGTACTGCTGCTGAACTATTTCCATCCACTGCAAGTGAAGGTTCGTGTTTAGCGGAATGACCCCAGCCCGTGATGACTGCCACGCGCTGTGGCCAAAGGCACCCTCGTCGGCTCTTATGAATTAGGATTCATCATTCATTACCTGTCGTTCAGTGGTTTATGACACTAACTTATGAAAGTTAAAGCCATCTGGGACCTGGCCAAAAACACACTCAAACGGTTTTTACTAATAATATTTAACTTATGGTATGTATATATGGACTTAATGGATTATTTGATGACTTGTTGTATTGACAGGTTCCAACGCGGCAGCAACGATCTTGGCGGAGCTCTTTCCTTAACTCCGTGGCTCAAGGAACTATTCCCCAAATGGAGCGGCTATCAAGACTTGTATCAGGGGAACAAGTGTCTAACAGACTTTTTCAGGGTGCGTATAGCTATGTACTAAGTAGTTATTTATTTAACAAGCGAGCAAAGTTGCTCTTTACACCTCGAGCTATTTTGAGACCCAAGCAAATTCCAAATTTCAAAATTATTTATTTTTTATTTATCATTTATTGCCGACAACGTTGATCCATATAGATATAACAATTATAATCATCATCTTCCTCGCGTTGTCCCGGCATTTTTGCCACGGCTCATGGGCGCCTGGGGTCCGCTTGGCAACTAATCCCAAGAATTGGCGTAGGCACTAGTTTTTACGAAAGCGACTGCCGTCTGACCTTCCAACCCAGAGGGGAAACTAGGCCTTGTTGGGATTAGTCCGGTTTCCTCACGATGTTTTCCTTCACCGAAAAGCGACTGGTAAATATCAAATGATATTTCGTAACATAAGTTACGAAAAACTCATTGGTACGAGCAGGGGTTTGAACCCGCGACCTCCGGATTGCAATTCGCACGCTCTTACCGCTAGTAGGCCACCAGCGCTCTCTAGATATAACAATTATAGATATAACAGTAGATATAACAATTATAAATTTATAATAGGGATTAAAATAAAATTAAAGTATAATAATATTAGATAACATTAATAACAATTGAAATCTGGACTTTTAAGGACTGGAATTTTAAGTAATTGATTGAGCATAATATCATTGATCAATTTCAGATTAAAAATAGCTCTAAAATAAAAATTAAATATTGACAGTAATTAAAATTATAAGATATAATCTAATCGCAGTCAAAAAGAAATGAAAATGTTAAATTAATTAATTTTAATTAAAAATGAAATTAAAAATATCGAAACATGTAGACTATGCCAGTGTCTAGCTATCGGACAATCCAATCTGTTTGCCACCAGACTAAGGATGCTGTTGGAGCTCTCCCATACACGGCGCATAATGGAAGCGGTCCGTTTCCGGATTATGTCCTGGAAACCATCTATTTGTGAATCCGCAAACATACCAGAAGCGCTACTGTACCTGGAAAGACCCAACAGCATCCTCAGTATGTTGTTATTTGTTATTCTGAACGCTCAAGGCGCTGATTGCCTTCTTAGTATAGTTGACCCACAGGATGCACGTGTACAAGGACTGGCAATATGTCTTAAATAGAGTCATCTTTACGTCCCTTGTGGACGGTGCTTAAGACAAAGAATTGCTGTTTCAGTCGATAACCCAGCGCGGAACCCAAACTGGGCATCATGCAGCTTGAGGTATTTACATACCTAGTTGTCGATCAAGCAAACTGTCCAACACCTTGGCTACCGTGGTCACTATAGGTATAGTGATATGGGTTGTTTTTGATTATTGGTAACAACCGTTTTTATATCTACACTTGACAGGCAGAACATACGAGTGACGAACCGCCACTGTGTAAAACATCGCTAACACACGCGGCACTCCAGCATACTTGAGATGTTCAATACTAATGCCGTGCCGTCGTGACGTGATTTGCCCCTGGTCATCTTACGTACGACTAAAGCTATCCAGACCCACCAGTGACACTATAATATCCACCGCCCGACGAATATTTAGCGGCTTAACCATAAACGTCCTTGAACATATTCGCTGTCAGCGATCTTGCTGCAACCATCGCTGACAAAAAGTCTAATCCCTAGAGTTACGATGATTTCGACGCACGAGAGATGATCAAACTTTGCTCCCGAGTGAAACAACATTTTTCATCATACGAAGACGAGATTATTGTCATGAAACGATTTTGCACTCCCACTCATTTCAAATAATAAAGAGAGAATTCCCATGGATTCCCACTTGTTGAAAGGCAAATATTTAGGTTTAGGCAAGTATTTGAAATGACTTACTCGCAACCACAACGTAAATTATGTTTGTTCTAGAAACTAATTGAGCACGCGATGGCGACGCATGATGATAGCCACGACCGGCACTTCTTAGACATGTACATCAGAAAAATGAAAGAGGAGATTCGAGACACCGGACGCACTACGTTCTCTGGTAAGGTTCTGGTATCTACGCTGGTAAGGTTCTACCGGGAGGTGAATTACGTGATAAAGAAAGATGGTCATAAATACCCTGAAACTATCCCAGTGAGACTAATTACAAAATCATGAAAAAACATGACAGCTATTTATTCGATAGAAAACTTTGAGAGCATAAAGTTAGTAGCCGAAACCAAGTGGCCAAGCGACTTTCATATCGATTGGTTAACAATCTACTATTGCTCGTCACATAAAACTAGGCGTTTCTTGCTTTCCGCGTGGAATCTCGAGAATAATCGACAATTAATAAAGGAGGTGCAAAACTGTAAAAATAAGTACTAAAAAATCGATTGCAAGATTTGAAGCACTATATATATATATATATATATATATATATATATATATATATATATATATATATATATATATATATATATATATATACAAAGGTCAATATACGGGGTCAAGCTAAATAAAACCGTTTCAAAATAGCTTTGATGTCGACTGAACAAACCTATTTTCAAAGAACCGTTATCATGCCATTATGAGATTTATGAGGCGGAATTTACTTGGAACAATGTACACAACTTTGTAACTATTTACAACTATTTATGACCTGCATGCTCGCAAACACCTGCTACACAACATCTCTATAATTTAGCAAAAGATTATCTTTCCATGGGTAACATACTTAATTGAATTCGATAGTATGGTGTCTAGGAAAAACACAGAAAAAGGTAAAAAAACATGGCTTGGTTAGCTTTTGCTATATTTTTGAAGAAATTGTGTTTTCACTCCAAAATTAATATTTTAACAGATAATGTTTAGGTGTAGATAATATATTGTTGATAGGCCAATATTCATAAGTACTTTAAAAGTGCATAATCACGGAGCAGATATGGTACTTATTACTTATAATTTGTTTTGTTTACACTAGCCAATTTTTAATGAAGTATGGTATAAAAAAGTGTCAAGATAAGTAACGGGATAAGAAACATGCAAATTTGGCATAACTAATTAACTATACCTACCTACTCGTATCAGTTCGTCGCACTCGCTTATCACATGCCACTTGCAAGTGCGTATGCGCCGAGCGCGAAGCGACGCATCGTTATTGAAATCACTTCACTTTGGTAATTTGAAATTGAAACATACATACCACCAGATTTATGCTTGCACTACTATTTGAATGCTTTTAGAAATGCTACGAAGCAGATTTTTGGTCTGATGGTATTCCATGCCATGGTATCATGGCATAGCATAAAAAAACCGGCCAAGTGCGAGTCGGACTCGCGTTCCAAGGGTTCCGTACATTACATAATTTTAAACAATGTATTGTTTTATGTGAAACGTGAGTTTTTAAAAACCCGTAGGGTCGTATTAAAAAATTAAGTAATTAAGTCCGACTCACGCTTGACTGCACATTTCTAATAGGTTTTCCTGTCATCTCTAGGTAAAGAACTATTTTGTGTATATTTTTTTTTAAATTTTAGACCCAGTAGTTTCGGAGATTTATCTCCCTTCCCTTCCCTTCCCTTTAGGGGGAATGGTCATTTTTTAGCTATTTTCTTAAATAAATTCTAAACTATTTATTTTAAAATTACAAAAAAAATATATTTGAGATTCTCAAAATGAGCTCTTTTATTTTATATGTAACACGATATTTGTAGTTTGAAAAACTTTATTTTTTAATTTTCCCATTTACCCCCCAAAACTGGCCCCCATGTTGACAATTTATTTGTTTACGTTACATGTCCGTCTTTGGGTTACAAACTTACATATGTGTACCAAATTTCAACTTAATTGGTCCAGTAGTTTTGGAGAAAATGGGCTGTGACAGACGGGCAGACAGACAGACAGACAGACAGACGCACGAGTGATCCTATAAGGGTTCCGTTTTTTCCTTTTGAGGTACGGAACCCTAAAAACCGGCCAACTGCGAGTCCGACTCGTGCAAGAAGGGTTCCGTACCATTACGCAAATAACGGCAAAAAATCACGTTTGTTGTATGGGAGCCCCATTTAAATATTTATTTTATTCTGTTTCTAGTATTTGTTATTATAGCGGCAACAGAAATACATCAAATTTCAACTGTGTAACTATCACGGTTCATGAGATACAGCCTGGTGACAGACGGACGGACAGCGGAGTCTTAGTAATAAGGGTACGGAACCCTAAAAATGGAGTTAAACCACGTTAAACAAAACTCGAATATTTTCTTTCATTTTGAGAAAAATCAAATTCAAATTCCAAATTATTTATTTGTTAAACATAGGTATGTACAACAGTTCTTAAATGTATAATATAGTATCACTATGTTTCGCCACATGGCACACAAATAGCTACAGAGCCGTAGCGTGAAATTATAAAAAAGAGTAACGTTCGTACGCAACCCTGGTGTTGGTGTAAGTACACAATTCTGAATACGCCCCTTAATGGACTACGTTCCAGTATTATAGTTGGAATTTTTCAAGGTGTCCGAATTTTAACGACACGCGTATAAGCGTGCCATAGTAATCTTTGTTGGAATGTTCGAAGGTTAATATTAAACTGTATCGTGCGCGTTTGTAAACATCTTTAGCGGGTAATAAAGGGTTTCGAGCTCTTTCTAAAATTCGGACAGTTAAAAATCCAGCTTACGAGTATCTATACCAACCTTTACATTTCAGTGGATCAATTGATCCTGATCTGCACGGACTACATGTTCCCGAGCGCGACGGCCGGCGAGTCCGTTATCCAGCTCCTGGTTGAACAAATGTTCCTGCATCCTGAGATCCAAGATAAGATCCACGACGAGATCGACCAAGTCGTCGGCCGCGATCGAATGCCCAATCTGGACGACAGGAAAAAGTATGCAGCCTTTTTGGTTATGTATGGCTTTTGGCTTGCTTTGACTATTTCTCTCTACAAAATAGCCTACTAGTAGGAGTAGTAGGTAGCTACAATTATTTTTAAAATGTCGTCTGATTTGCAAATCTCTTTTCGCAAAATGATTTTTCTCGTTTAGTTAGGTATTAGGTACTCCTCTTTGGTGTTTATTGTAAAATCTTGAAATATCTACGTTGATTTTTAGCTACTTATTCTTAAATTAGAGAGGTTTTGCTAAGGGGCACATTTTGTAAAGGAATGTACTAAAGAGACCGTTATAGCGAAGAGAACTAGAACTAAATTTTGCAAAGCGACATACCTATTTCGTGTTTGAATGATTAATTATTAGTAGTAGGCACGTAGTAGGTGCTTACGTTCTTTGATGTTAAGCTAAACAGGTTGGTGGTAAACTTGTACGGGTTGGTATAGAGGTAATCGTAATCTAATAGACGGCAAATTACGATTACCTCTATACCAACCCGTACAAGTACATCTATTAACGACAAACATACCTAATCATACATCATAACCCATGTCAAGGTGGTGTAATAATCCCATACAATACCCTGTGTTTTATTGCGATAATTAAATTTAATTGTTAGAATGTCTTAAGAAAACATGAGTGAATAAGTGATGAAGAAGGATTATATTTTTCAGGTTGTCTGTCAGGTTGTCAGGTTCTAGGTTGTCTGTTCTCACTGTTGAGGTAAAAAGTTGTGTGTACTACACGAGATCAAAGTTATTTTTTACATGTCGTGCGCATTTAAGTCCCTTACTACGCTCAAGATTCTACATTAGATTCTTCTATAGAATCTTTCGCTTGCACGGGACTCAAAATAAGCATTTGAAGAAATATCAAACTTTGCTCTCTTTGATTTTTATTTAAAATTCATAAGGTAATTTCAATGTTGACAGCATGCCTTACACAGAAGCGTGCCTGCGCGAAATGATGCGGTTTGAGACGCCAGTACCACTCGCAGTACCACACCGATGCATCGTCGACACCACGCTGGACGGCTACCATATTGCGGAGGTACTTATAATATACAGGTTGACTTAAAAATTAGTGCATTCCCGTTGCCAGGGAGGTTTTGGGATTATACTGAGCAACTTTTACGATGGGACCACAACGAAATCGCGAAAAAAAATTTACCCTCCCATAGAAAATGGACCAGCCAAAATATATGAAACAGCCAATTTTTTTTCGCGATTTCGGGGTTGGTCTATAGTAAAAGTTGCTCAGTATAATCCCAAAACCTCCCTGGCAACGGGATTGCACTTATTTTTTAGCCAGCGCACGTCGTGTATAGTTACATTACATGTACCTATAATAGACTCCGATTACGCTAGCCCTGAGCCCTGACTTGGCTTAGGGCCAATTGCACCATTCACTAACCGGGTTAACCGGTTAAATCTGGCATTACCAGGGTAACCGCTTAACCTCGGGTTAGTGGGATGGGACACTAGGTTAACCTCTTAACCCCGGGTTACTGGAATGGTGCAAGTAGGCCTTAGCCGCCTTAGCAGTGATACATATCGCCATATTTGAGGTACCTAACACTTCGTATGCAAACTTAGCATGGGCAGGTTTCTAGTGTTTGTATTGTATCACTGAATCCACACGGAGATCCGATATGATGCGGGTTAAGATTGAGACTGGGTAACACTAGCCGCATCCGCACCAAACAGGTGCGTCGTCTTACTGGACATTTGCGTTTGATACGTTCCGTTGATAAAAAACATTAATATCCAACCATACACTTTTATAACATCGTCTTTACTTGCCATTAAGTATGTTTTATTGCTTAATTTCCTCTGATGAATAACGATAAACTCGCAAACATTTCCGCAGAACACCGTAGTGGGAGTGAACTTAACGAGTCTACACACAGACAAGAGCGAATGGGGCGACCCCGAAGTTTTTCGTCCGGAGCGGTTTATCAAAAATGGTCGCCTCGATGTCGCCAGCGACAAATCATTACCTTTCGGAGCAGGTAATTTACGGCATTTTCTTTCTCAATACCAAGTGCAGGTCCGCTGGTGATTATGACGAAATCGTCTTATTAAGTGATACCAAAGAGCTACTGATTGTAGAAGAGGTGTGAAGTTGAAAAAAAAAACCGTGCCTCGAAATTAACAGCAGCTGAAAAAGATGACACTGTATTTAAAGTAGACGTTGGACAATTTAGTTACCACAAAACGTATGGCATCTAGTTCTGAGGGTCTACCGCGAACCACGCTCGACGTGGTGCCTCCATGTCACACTTACGTACGAATTTACAAGTGCGACAGAGACTGCTAAGGCAGTCATAGTAAGGCTACATGTCTAAATTCAGGGGCACGTTTTTTCTTAAGCATTACATAGTGCCGTCATTGCGCTTTCCAAAGCTGATATGTGCTTGATTTTTGATTGACTAATAGTTAACTAGCAACAAAACACATAAGGTATTAATTAAATTTGAATAAAATCTCGTACATAATCAGATTTGGTAAGCGCAACGACACACCTCTTTAATTATCAATAACTCTTCGGTTATAGGGCCCGTTAGCCATTGGTCATGTCTGTCATTGAATACGTGCCGAGCGTCGTGGGAAGTTTAAAAAAAAGATTAAGTACTTGTGATTACAAAATACCAAAGGCATGCTACTTTGTACTTACGCTCTTCGGTAACGGTAAGATAAATGGAATATAGATTGCTACGTTGGGTCACGTTAATTCTTGGAAAATCCAATGAATTAGAAGATCAAAGAATAACTTACGACTTACTCGTATTGGTTCCGCTTTTATTTGTGTGTAAGTGTACCTACCTACCTACTAGTAAAAGGCCCTGTAAATATATAAATATGTCAAATTTGCCAAGCCAAGTATTATGCTTTAAGTATGTCGGATGGGACATTTATTTTATTTATTTATTTTTATTTATTAAATACAGCAACTATCCTTACAGGTAACCCTAATACAATAGTGCCTTAACCTTAAATTAAAAATAATCCTTATTACTACTTAACTAAATAATTCAAATTAAAAATGGCATGACATGGGACTATATTTGAAGCTAAGTCCACACGAGCTTAACAAACATAGAACACTATATCTCAGTGGATATATTACATAAGTATTATTACAACTAATATCCTATTAACCGCAGACCCCAGGGAGCCCCATAGGTCAAGCTTGTTTTTATTAGAGGTGTAATGCGTAACACAAATGCAAGGTACATTTTAGATATTAGATTTGAGTTTAGGTACCTAATGTGTATTTCAATTATAAACAAAAATATTACTTTGCTAAACCGCAAAATATGTTATTTATTGCGCGGATTAGAAAGTAATAATATTTTTGTTTAAATAATGGATTTCCGCAATGTAACGCCTGATTCTATTCATTAATGTGAATTTGATTTAAGAGATGCTCACCTTTGTATGCCAAGGTACATTTCAAGTTTTGACATCAACTGGTGCATCTATTCTAATTCTAGTTCTATGTAACTCTTATGCAAATATAATCGACATACTTTAATTTCCTTATAGCTGTAAGAACTGATAATCCTTGTCCCAGTTTCAAGTCAAAGCTGTTATTTTTTCTTTTTGATGTAAATATCAGTAGGATATTAAATCAATTTAACGGACAGGATCATCTTAATGAATATCTCACTCAGGGGTGCTCACAAAACTTGTAGACTGTAAATAATCTTAGTAGGTATCTGAATCGTTCGATTCATGTCCCACAATTTTTTTCCTTACGTGCAAAAATGTATACCTATACATGCTGTATGTGTCCCAGTCCCTAGACTCTGGATGATTCCGTTAAAATCGTCCAGACACAACAACGTAATTTAAAAAGATTAAATTTTAGGTTGTCTATTTGACTCGGGTAGGTTGACAGAGCCTGCCTCGACTCGACACCATATAGGAAGTAATAGGTAGCTTAATCTAACTTTAAAGGTAGCTATTACTTCCTATATGGTGTCGAGGCAAATAGACAACCTAAATGTGTTTCATAATAATTTAAAGTAGGCATATAGATAGCCTGTCCGTTTTTCGAATATCAAGTACGCCAAGCTATATACAGTAAAATGTGCCTACATTAATGTGCTTAATTAAAATTATTATATTGTGTTAGGTATGTAACTTGTTATATATGCCGGTTTAAAGTAGGTTATCACTACTATCATATAGTAAAACTTAAAAGAGGGTGTTATTTATGCTATAAAGATTGTTGGAGCACAATTACCCAGTGGGGAGCAAATTAGGCAAATTTTATGGTTCCTCTACACAATAGCCCAGTGTATGGGCCAGTCCAAGGGACGCATTTATGCGTTAGAGGAGGCAAGTGATATTGCTATCTCATTCCACCGCATGGCTGCGTCCTTTGGACTGGCCTACGCTGGGCTATCGTGTAGAGGAGCCATTACGGTAAGTACATAAACCGTGTGCGTTTTTCTCAGGTCGACGGCTGTGCGCCGGAGAGACATTCGCGCGGCAGTGCATGTTTCAAGTGTTCGCGAGCTTCATGCAGGCGTTCCACGTATCGACGGCCGACGGCCGCCCGCTGACGAAACCCGCTCGACGCATTCAGGGCATCATCACCACTATACCGGAAGGCTGGGTGCGGGTCACGAGGATATAGCGTCTTAATATGTTAGGTTAAGTAACAGTTGCTTGATAACTTGCAATGTTGAAGAACGCTTATTCTATTCAGTGCATGTTCCAAGTGTTCTTATTCAGATTTTAAAATTGCGATAGTCGTCGGTACCATACCTAATACAAATTTATTATGTCTACTGCTTATCTGAGGCGGTTAGTAAAGAAATTGTGCGGTGATTTTCTAGTAAACGATAGCTGAAGTTAGGACTAAAACTAGTGACTATATCTTTGACATTTTTATTTAAGTACATGACATAATACAAACGAGCTTTATAAAGCCGATTGGAGTCCGTAGCTGACTACAATTCTTACCAACCGCATCAGAAACAGAATAATTTAATGTTGATCTGAATATGTCTCCAGAGGGTCTACCGCGAAAAACGGTCAACGGTCAACCGTGGGTCAACTTCAGATTAGGTACTTACCTATCATCACCTCACCACCATACTTACCAGTTTTTTTATTGGGGCGCTTCACGAAGTAGAGTAGACCAACTAACTCCGCAGCGATTTTGATAGGTCAAACGTCAAACTTCTAAAAAATATGTATTTTTTCTCTCAATTAGCACATTAAATTATATTTCATTAAATAAAGAGTGTTATTTACTGACCTTTGACATGTTGCAAACGAACCTTGTAGTAGGGCGCTTAGCAATAACGTAAGTAATTAAGATTGTATTGCTCCACTTAGACCGATTATGCACATGCAAACCAGGGATGTAACGGCTGTGGTTTTATCGAAACCGAAACGGAATCAGATGTTTTTAATTTAGTTTATCGGAACCAGAAACGGAATCGGAACCGAAAACGGAACCGGAATCGGAATCG
The DNA here is from genome assembly GCF_947568885.1 of Cydia strobilella. Classification (NCBI taxonomy): domain Eukaryota; kingdom Metazoa; phylum Arthropoda; class Insecta; order Lepidoptera; family Tortricidae; genus Cydia; species Cydia strobilella. The sequence continues at coordinate 11,262,071 of NC_086048.1, forward strand.
GAGCCTGAGTGTGAGAACTGTGAGGTGGACGAGACGAAGAGCTTCGTCACTTTTTCTTAAATATATAACATCTATTACAGTTTATAATTTTTATATAGTGTTACCTCTTTAAAAAACACAAATCAAAATATTTAATAAAATAATTTTATTTTTTTCCCAAAGATGTTCAAAAATTCCAAATATTAATCAGCCTGTTCAGCACGTGGCAATAGCAAGCGGGCAGATGAGCGAATGATAGGTATAAACCTGTTTGTTTTTAATGTACGCCGCTCATCCCGCTGCCGCACTAATCTTTGACATCCGATGTAACTTCCTATTCAAAAATAACAGAACCGGAACCGAAGCGGATGTGTAATATCAATCGGAAGTTCCGACTTAACGGAACCGGAACTGGAGCTCCGTAACAGTATTCAGTATTCATTTATTTCTTGCTTCCATGGTACATTTTTGGGTAGTATTTACATATTTCTTATGGTATCACATGGACCCTGAATAGGGTGTAGCAAATACAGATAATTAAATTAAATTACAGTTACTTAACTATATCTAGTGGCTTTTACAAACTTATAACTACGTATATAAACTTTGTAAACATCCCTGATGCAAACTAGTTGCAGTAGCTAGTGATTCTAAACGGTTTGACATCTCAAGGTATAGTTGGGTCACAAAGAATAGATAATAGGTAGTAGGTACAGCCAGCATCATTAGCGGATGTAACAACGCCCCAGAAGTATCTAGGTATCTGCCACCCTTGAATACTCTTCAAAATAAAGATATATCCCTACAGTTCGTGTTTTCTAGAGTAATCTAGAGAATACTATACTTTTGATGCGTAGTCTAATTGATTGATTGATTTATTTATTGGTAAAATCATTATTTTACAGGTCAAGATTACATTACTATCATATTTATGTACATAGTGAGATTACAATACTGATATTATTTACATATTCTAATACATTTACATTACAACAAACATTACATACAACATTATTTTTATTATTTACATTTCTTATACATTTACAACAAAGTCTTAAACGTATAATTAAATTAACACAATAAATCCTAATACAACAACCTAATATTACATGAACTCAGAAAACGTTTTAGTTAATGAGCTCCACGAAGAAACTCGTCTACGCTGTAGTATGCCTGTGCGATTCGCAGCAATTTGAGTTTCCTTGTAAACTCATTGTCACTTTCCGCTGACTTTATCTTTATCAGTCGGGACCGAGTTGTAGGTAGATCTTGGCCCCTAATGACACTGAGTGACCTCCTGAGCTTAGCGAGTCGCTTTACGTGTGGTTGTGGGATCAGTTACTTAGCGAGTCGCTTTACGTGTGGTTGTGGGATCCGTTACTTAGCGAGTCGTTTTACGTGTGGTTGTGGGATCCGTTACTTTTGATGCTGACTGGTACTACGCAAGAATTTTATTCAATTATTATTGATCTATACAAGATACACCATTAAGACGCAACATGAGTGGTCATTAAATTTCTCCATACAAACGTACTCGACTGTTTCCTCCGTGGTTTTTGAAGCTAGAGCAAGGATTTTTAACATCACTTATTCGAAAAAGGGCTTTTTCACATCACCAATTCGAAAAAGGGCTTTTTCTTCCCTGCTAGGAGGGATCAAAGTAACACTTTTCTGTTCTAGGACACTTTTTTCACATTTTTTTGCGCATTATTTTTTAGCTTAAATAATATTTTTAAACATTATAATTACCTCATAGGTGATGTGAAAAGCAATATGTGTCACATGGTAGCAAAATTATTTCCATCTTGGGTTTAATTACTTGAATCCCTCACTACACTCAGGATTCTACTTTAGAATCCCTCGCTACTCTCGGGATTCTATTATAAAATCCTTCGCTTCATTTAGGATTCAATTGTACGCCCTCGCCGTAAATATGTCATTTTGCTCCCTTGTGACACAATCTACTATTTCTTCGCCGCTAGGAGGGATCGAAGTCGAACAGAAGTTCTAGGACATGTTTTTTTTTTTCTTTTTTGTATATTTTTTTTAGGTTAAATAATAATTTTAAACAACAATTTCCTCATAGGTGATGTGAAAAACAGTATGTGTCACATGGTAGCAAAATTATTTCCACCTTGGGCGTTAACACTTGAATCCCTCACTATGCTTTAGGATTCTATTTTAGAATCCCTCGCTACGCTTAGGATTCAATTATAGAATCCTTCTCTTCGTTCAGGATTCAATGTACGCCCTCGCCGTAAATATGTCATTTTGCCCCCTTGTGACAACAATTTCAACACAGATTATTATTATTAATATCTGTGTCGGACTGTGTTGCTTTTTTTATATTTTTGTTTTTAAGGCGCTACAGCACTTCAAATATTCGCAAAACGGCCTAATTTACTAGGCTGCAAAGAGAATCATGGTATTCAAAACTGACATCAATTAGCATAAAAAGCAAAACAGTCAGACACAGATATCAGTGGCACTCTTAGCACACACCCGCACCAATCACATGAGAAGTCCTGCCGCAACTAAGTCTTAGTTGTTAGTGTTAAGTGTATGATATCAATCACGACAGAATCCTTCCCTGCAATCAGCACGAGTATGAGCCAGAGCACCGAAATATATAAATATATTTAATAGGGGACCTGGCCTCAATTACTGCCGACTTCAGTGAGGTCAGATTACTCCGAATGGGACGCACGTGATGCCCTCACTTCCATCTAACAGCTGGACTTTGAGACCAGGGAGATAGTTCATCTCTTATGTTGGTAAAGAAGAGATGCCAAGCCCTCTCAAGCCTGGTACTAAAGACTCCTATCCTAACCATCCACTCCCTTTGACACCGTTAGGCGATGTGAATGCTTAGCTGGACAAACTGTCAGTCCAAGCAATGGTCTGGCTTCACAAATAGTAAAGACCCCATAGAAAAACACTAAAATAACTAAGATTAATTTTACTAAAATAAACTTCTCACAAAACAAACAAACTAAACAAAGAAGTGAAATTCCCTTAGGCACCATTATCTAAGTTTAACGTTACGAAATTGCTTCCCGTAAAATCAAACAAAGACACAACTCAAAGTTCCTGCTATGCAATGAAATCATCCCTGCATAACATGACGGCACTCAGAGCAACACAGTGTAGAAAACCTCACTTCACGATAAACTACACACAACATGGCAGCAAAGAATCTCCACCATAGTCCAAGTTTAGCGTTACGACGATATTGTCCCCGTAAAACCAAACACAGACACAAATTCTAAGTTTAATTTTACCAAGACAATTCTAAGTAAAAACAAACACATAGAAAAAGTAGCAGAGAGACTTCGCTTACCAGTACGAAAATTACATCCAAAAGCCAGTCACGACTAGTCCGATCACAGACCTAAAATTTATGCTTACGCAAGTCCGATGATTGAAGAATGAATGAATCCCCCCTTGCCCGCTCCGGCTATTTATACCCAAATTACTAGCGGCATCTGGCGACATAACGGCGACATAATGTTATCAAAAAGTACCATGATACCTGAATTGAGGAATATGGACACAATATTCGCAGCAACCTACAACGGGCTCGTGGCCCAGCGGCCCCGAAACCCGGCCTACCCGCGCCCCGCCTCAGGAAGTCCCGAGTTCTATTTAATTCCCAACGCGCGAACTCTTTTTGTTTGTTTTTTTTGTTGTTTCTTTTTTTTATTCCTTGTTTGTTTTAATTATTTCTATGTTAAAATAAGAATTAATTTAACGAGAGCACTAGTGATAAGTAGTAAAACATGGAATTAAGTACGTGACTGAAGAGGATTTTAATATTACACGACATTTCTTCCTATTTTCTATGTTTTGTAATGAAAATTAAGATTAAAATTAGGCTATAGACATACGGCCAGTTACAAACTCTCGAAATTTGTTCCCCATAGTTATACCGTGAAAGATTTTTCGAAACTTATTTATGCTCATTATATCGCCGGTCTGTGGCAACCGATAAGCCAGGCGCCAGTGGTTGCCATTACGCAACAAGTGTCATGGTCATGCAGCAAACAGCTGGCCCAACCCCGTCATTATAATGTTTATTATAATTATTAGGTATAGCGCTGCGGGCGCGGGCAGCATTGGATCGAAGAGTTGGCCCGGAATTTTTTTTACAGTTACATTTACGAAACGTCCATTGTTTTACTTCTAAGGTAGGTTAGGTAGGTACCTGGAATTAACGCTCACCCAACCTCAATAGGCCGAACAATACGACAAGTATTTCAATATTAACGATTGTTGTGAAGATAATAAATATAGTTAAACCAAGAAAAGTCTGCAGAGATTTTGACAGTACACGCAGTGCAGGTGTTATTTTAAACGTCAAATTTCTTCAAATTATGACGTATAAATAACACTGGCACTGCGTGATGTGCTGATGTGCTGTCAAAATCTCTGCAGACTTTTCTTGGTCTAACTATAACACTTTTGAAGGATTGCCGGTTCTAATTCTAACGCCATCTTGATAGCAGCCTCGTGATTAATTCCTTTGTTTTTTGCTCATTAATATTGTTTAAAGTGTAATACCAAAGATAGATATAACTCCGTAATAGATGGATACAGTCTAAGGAAAAACCGTGACTCGAAAATCAAGAAAATTTGATTCTCGTTCAGAGGGCGCTACTAGCTCTGGCCTACTGTCGTATAGATGGCGTTGACGGTTTCGTTTTTTATTTAACAATTTTAACGCATATCAGTGAAAGAACATGGGTCAAAATCATAAAAATAATTAATGCAAATAAAAAAAATCATTTATCCATATTTAAATACATTTTATCGTATTTTTATAAATCTTCATTTTTAGTTTTAAAGTGTGTCGACAGATGGCAGTGAATTTACTGGGGTTACAAAATTTACTATAACAGTACCGCTCTAGTGTAATACTAATATCGATAGCTTTATTATACAGTAAACTAATGTGGTAGTGTGCAGTGAATGGATAATTAATCTCAAAGCGTGTTTAACCATCATTTTGGAGTCAACGGCCGGTAGTCCACGTGCTTCTTGTAAAATCCAGCTATCGGTTTTATAAGAGCTCATAATACAACTACCGAACAACGTCGTGCTCTAAGAGCATTTGGTATTTCTACCTCTAACCGTGTCTGGCTAGAGCCCGTTGGCGAAATCATCGACAGTATCGATGAAGCCATATTACCTAAAGATTGATTGAACACTTCTGAATAATTTACGGCATGTAACAAAGAGATAAAGCATCCTGTTCTGAATTTAAAAAGTTTAGTTTAGATGTGGTTACCTATAATTTCCATGTTTTTAGTGTATATTTAATTCGTATGTACTTTATAAGCCAGGCGCCATTGGCTGAGCCATTACGCAACAAGTGTCATGCACCAAGCAGCTAGCCCAACCAAACCCGTCATTAGCGCTCGCTGCGGGCGCGGGCAGAATGTGATCCAAGAGCTAGCCCGGAAAAAACGTCTACAATAAGCTATACCTCAGGCATCTCTAATGATGGTCCCTATGCATGACAATTCATTTTCATATGGTGGTTTTGACGTAAAAAGTTAGTAGAATATTTTTTGGAAGTTTAGCACATTAATTTATTTAGAAATTTATAATTTAAGTAGCCTAAGTAGGTAATGAACTAGTAGAAATACGGTAAAAACACTTCTTCAATTAATTTAAAAAAATCGGTTGGGCTCGAAACAAAGAAAACTCCGATTTAAACTTTCACGATTTTTACATCAACTGGAAACTTTTTTGGAAACTGTCATACGGACCATCATTGGACGCGACGCGAGAGGTGTACGTATCAGTAGATCCAGGTTTTGAGGACCAAATGCCTATAGAAATCAGACCTTTTGTATCAAAGCAATACAAAAGTCAGAAATGAAAGGTCTGACAATTCGTACTAAACGCACGACACGCCATATAGTAAACAATAAACGTCACTCGGACAGATGTGACGTCACACTTGACTAGAAGCATAGACCGCCTTTTTGAAGTACTTATGGAAAAACCATATTATTATTATTTAGGGCCCTTTTGGTGAAATATTGTGAATCGAATGTTACCAGTGTTATTCATTTTTGATATTTAAAAATAATTGGAATTTTGAAACTGAGGTCTTGTATTTTTATATCGTTTTATTCGTTTTCATATATATTATTGTGATAAATTCATCTTATTTTCTATCTATCTTAACTAGACTATGGTACACCTATATATATCCCAATTTGCTAATATTTGGTTTGATGTTTATAATAGTTGTAGACAAGTGAAACTTCGATGTCGATAGAATGTTATGTAGGTACTTTTTAGGGTTCCGTACCTCAACAGGAAAAAACGGAACCCTTGATCACTTTATTGCCCGTCCGTCCGTCAAGACCCTTTATATCGGGAACGCGTGAAGGTATCGAGTTGAATTAAAACCATATATGTACTCAGGTTCCTTGAAGCTGTGAAAAAATAAATTTTCTAAGTTAATATAAAAACAGATACGGCCGTTTTTGTCGCAAAAAACGTATATTTCGACACTCAAGGGAATCAAAATGTATAGGGTACTTCCCGTTGACCTAGAACTATGAAATTTGGCAAGTTACCAAGTAATATCGTCTTATTATACTCCGAGTACAGGGAAAAATCTGAAAACTATAGATTTATAAATAATAAAAAATAAGTTAAATTTGTACGAATTAAATTAGTCTAACTCGCACTTTTCCGTTTTTCTTAATCATAACCGTTTTTAAAATATAATAACTTAATTAAATTAGGTATTTCTTTTTATGATTTGTCAGAATGAGTCGAGTCAATGTCAGATATTTACCTAGCGAGAATTAAAATTCCGGGCTAGCTCTTCGCCTTATACTTACTTTGTGTGGTGTTCGGCAGCTTAATTTACGTTGGGGCGTCGTGCTCCAGTTGCCAGAATTCTTATCGGCAACGGTAAATCTTTACGATGAACCGTTAATTAGATATAAGATGGAGGTATGAAACAAGTTATTTAAATGGAGTATGAGTTGGGAGCGAGTGGTAACTACTTAAAGCATGAAAGTAAATTATGGCAACTTCGCTTGTAGAAAGCTAAGCTAGCTCTAAATTAAAAAAGTTAATAAGTAGATACCGTAAGACTTCCCAATCTATAGGTCCACAAGTTCAATAAGTAATTAAGTATCAATACTAATTGTTCGTTTTGGTTATGTATGAGTGTTTATTTCCATTTGTAAAACTATTTTGTCTTACAACTTAAAAAATCAAATAAAAGTCACACCGAACGAAGATTATTTTATCGTAATCCATAACCCATATTCGTGATGTTCTTGCAATTAAATGCCCGGATTCGAACCCGGGACCGGGACCTCCGCCTTCGTAGGCAGCATAGATGTATACGGTAGGCAGGGTCACTATATGTATATACATATATCGAATCGACTGCTAGTTAAAACCACGTATTTCTGAGATTTCAGCCTACACGGCACTTCAAACAGGCGACTTGATTGGACAAAGACAGGAAGACCAATTTACAATTAGCAACTAATCAGAAACATTGCATCCATCCTGCCTTGTTCGAGTTATGTCAACCATTAGGTACGCGTGATAAGTGTGGACTCCACCTCCACTGTGGAGTCACCTTCGAACTGAGTTTACTTTATTAGTCTTACTCCAGTAGATTTCGCATTGCGTCGACTTGTATGTGACTGTTGTGACCACAGGGTCACAACAGTCACATGCCTGTCTTCTAGATATATGAATTGAATAGTGCCACGCCGTGGACCACGCCACTCAGTTGCATCCTATACCTATCATTATTGTTATATACTTATACATGCAAGGTGTCGCGTTCAGTATGGTAAATAAATAGAAAATTGGTGTCTTCTGACCATTATAAGGATGTCGTTTACTAAGAATACAAAAACGATTATTATGTGTTCGAAACCATCCATTTTCGCTCAAATCGGTAGCTCTTATGGTACTCTGTAATCACTGATTGCATTAGATCCACACTGAACGCGATATTATACCATGGTCGGATACTATAAATCATTTTGGGAGCGCCAGTGCGTCGTGGTGACCGCGAGTCGAAAATGCTCCATCTAATGGGTGGGTAATGATATGTGACTCAATGATAAATCGCTAGATGGCGTGCGGTCATTGTAGCGCGAAATGGGTTAATCCACAGACAATAACAAACAACAACGAACAATTATGTTTTTTTTAAAAGTGAGCGATTTTATTGTCTTAATAAATGGTTTTAGGGTGTCAATTATATATTTTGTGTACTTGATAAATGAATCAAGTGTGTCTTCTTTTGCGATAATGTGTTTTAATAGTGTACGGTATGTCCTGGTATTTTCCACAGATAGTTTCGTGGTCACATCTGGCATATGCATATCTGGGACAACTACACTACACTTGGACATACAGATATTGTTTGCAGATTTCAAAATTATTATTCCTAAGAATGAGAAAGAGACTTGGGATCAATTCACTGGCACGTGACATATCATCGGCAGTTCTAAAAAACCGGCCAAGTGCGAGTCGGACTCGCGCACCGAGGGTTCCGTACATTACATAATTTGAACAATGTATTTTTTATGTGAAACGTGAGTGAAAGGTAAATTGCGGTTTACGATTTATGACGTATTAAAAAAACCACTTACTAGATCTCGTTCAAATCAATTATCGGTGGAAGTTTGCATGGTAATGTACATCATATATTTTTTTCAGTTTTATCATTCTCTTATTTTAGAAGTTACAGGGGGGTGGACACACATTTTACCACTTTGGAAGTGTCTCTCGCGCAAACTATTCAGTTTAGAAAATATTAGATACCTAAAATTTTTGAAGACCTATCCATAGATACCGTGTGGGGTTTGAGTTCCAAGTATGGGGAACCCCCAAAATTTATAGTTTTTTTTTTCTATTTTTGTGTGAAAATCTTAATGCGGTTCACAGAATACATCTACTTACCAAATTTCAACAGTATAGTTCTTATAGTTTCAGAGAAAAGCGGCTGTGACATACGGACGAACGGACAGACAGACATGGCGAATCTATAAGGGTTCCGTTTTTTTCATTTGGCTACGGAACCCTAAAACCTTAGTAGCGGGTCTCTATTGTTTGACATAATTATTGAAAGTCATAATGTTATGATTGCCATATTATCATTAGTCATAATTTGGTTTCTCTCAGGAACGCGTAACTTTTCAGGATTGCCATAAAACAAACCTATCCTAACCTATCTATAGGATAACCCGCGGAAAATCCTGAAAAGTTAACGGTTTCAGAATTATGATATGACTAATGATAATAATTATGGCAATCATTACATTATGACTTTCAATAATTATGTAAGCAAAGGGACCCCGTTAGTAGCCTAACATATGTTTTTTGTTTGTTAGAGGCAAAGAGTTATTTATCGCGGAAGAGTTATAATGTCTAAGAAAAAGCCGTGCCCCCGAGTTTGTCAGCTGAACTGGATGGCAAATACGCCATCATATTACAAGGTGTAACAAAAATTGTGGGGATCCGTTTAAGGGCATATTCGGTATACTGATTGAAAAAAAGGAGACGAAAAAATTTTTTTTCTTCTTATTAGTTTTTCCTAATCAGCAGGGTTATGACTTAGGGTTAAGTACTGATGCATTACCGAAATTTTTTTGCCAAATTTTCATATCCCAAACTATCTTTCCCAAAAATTTAAAACCCAACTAATCATTTCCCAACTTTACATAATCCAACCTAACCTAACCCAACCTAGTACGTCATTTTCATTTTCCAACTATGGGGTTGGGAAATGAAATGGTTGCGAAATAATTATATGGGAAAGATTGAGTTGACAAACGTGCAGTTGGTAAAGTTTGGTTTGGAAATTAAATTTGGTCAAAAAAAATCGGTAAAATAAAGGGATCTGTATGACTTATGATGCTTTTGTCACTATATCATTAATCATTAAATGCGTAAAATGATGATTATCTGATGTGATTTAATTCGGTATAAAGTCGCGAGGATAACGTATATAAGTGGCTGACATGTTTTGTGGTTTATAAAAAAATTTAACTCGATGGCTTAAGGTGTATTTTAAAGAATGGATGATTAAATTATATTCTAACACTTATCTATATATAACATTAACAATTAAAAAAATAACGATGGTTTGAGCTTTGAAAAATCAATTCTAAACCAGTTTAAGTACTTAAATTCTACTTTATTTCTATAGAACTTACTTAGTTCATAGTCTTTGAAATAAGCTAAATTTTCAGACTAAGTTAGACCCGGCTGATATTTGCTTGTAATTTCATACAAAAATTTAAGAATAGTTGACGTTATTAACCTTAAATACCCTGAGGTCACAAAATCAAATAAATTGTAGATAAACATAAAGAATAATTGGGAAGTGAAATTTGGCGAAAAGTATTTGGCCCAAACGGAAGTACACCGATAATTGCAGATACATAGCTAAACTAGTAACTCTCGTTATGTACATTCCATAGAAAAACATGTAGTTTCTGATAACAAACTGAAGAATTAAGTATTTCTCAACGTTGCAGCCTTAACCATACCATTAGCATTAACCTTATCGCCGCCTAATGAGGACTACGATAAAATAATCAATGACTAGCCGTCAAAAGTCGATTATATGTCTAATTAAATTATCCAACAAACGTTGCCATTTACCGTCTATCGCTGTCAAGGTGGACAAAACGACATGAATGCTATAAAACGGTATAAATCTAGACAAGTGTCATTTATATCCTTTATATAATTTTACTTATCCATTTATTACCTAGTTTCAGTTAGAAATGTAGACAAAATTACATATATTTATACAACGACCATGTTATGCAGTAAATCGTTTAACGACTATCGCTGTCAAAAGTGGAAAAGACGTTAAATCAATAAAAACTGGATAAAATGTTAGCTTTCTCATCATTTATACATCCATATCATTACCATCATAGCCCTGCGAACACGATACCGAATAGGTTATATATGCCCTTAAACGGATCCCCGCTATTTTTCTTACACCTTGTTGTTTGTGTTAACTGATAACTAAATTGCCAAATGTCACCTTTTAACAGAACTTTTTAACGCATATAAATAATGCAGTACGTACCTACCATCGCCCACACTGTTAACTGCATGCCCATCGGTGGACCTTGTTACAAACGGCATAATGCCCACCGATGGATAGTTAAAAGAGTGTAGCTGTTTGTATTATACAGGTGGTCCGTACAGCAACATCTACTTAAGCTTCGATTCGAGACACGATTTTTTTTTTAGATTTCCACTAGGTTTGTAGCTAGTTGTAGATACCAATCTACATATATAAGTTTAGCAATAATTTGATAAGCGTGTTTAGATATGATTGATCAATCATATCTATATATGTATAATCAGTTAGGACACGTGCATATTTTAAGCAAAGCAAGATACAATGTATTAACAGTATAGGTGCAACAATAGGCAATTTAGTGTTTTTATTCCTATTTTAGTAAAATAATTATAGCTAAGGAAATATGATTGCATTTTGCCAACCTATATTTTGATGAAAAATAAGATGTCTTAAGTAGTCTTGTTAGTAAATATCTTCACTGACGCACTCGCAACTAATTGTTATTCTTGTTTCTAACAGGTGGGCTTTCATGTTATTGTCAGCATATTATTAACCTTTTGAACGAACAGAACAACTTTTTTTTCTCGGATTATGTCTAAGGCTTAAGTAACTTAAAAGTATAAAGTAGGTATCTCTACCACAAGGATAAGGAAAAACCACCACGGCAATGCATTTTGTCATTCTACTCGTTCTATCCTCTCGTATGAAAATTATGAAATATGCTCATAAAATGCACATAGGTACACATTTTTAGGGTTCCGTAGCCAAAGGGTAAAAACGGGACCCTATTACTATTAAGACTCCGCTGTCTGTCTGTCTGTTCATCTGTCACCAGGCTGTATCTCATGAACCGTGATAGCTAGACAGTTGAAATTTTCACAGATGATGTATTTCGGTTGCCGCTATAACAACAAATACTAAAAACAGAATAAAATAAAAATAAATCATTCTGGCTACAGACGACTTTAATACTTTTAATTTATCCGCTATTACCACTCTGACGGACGTTAAAGGAGTCTTATCAAAAATAGATTATTTTGAGGTACCGTGATTGTCCTATTTCTAACCGGAATCTTCTTTAAACTAATCTCACCCGTTTCTTCATCAAGTCTTTTTATTATATATATACTTGTTAGTTTGTCGAGCTTTTCCTTGAAAAAAAAGTGTTTTACTATATCCTTTTTAGCATGAGACTTGTAAAATAAAGGCAATTTTGAATAATCAGATTAGCAAGTGCTTAATATTCTGATCATTAATTTTGGAAAACTAATATGCAATAACGAAATTCCCGCTTTAAATGACAGATAACGAAATCGTAGATGCAACGACCCACACCAAAACTTTTCTCTTGTTTTAATTATACTTTCAGCCAGCCAGTAAGACTTTGAAAGTTTGTCTCTTTACTTCTGGGACAGCCTTTATTTATGTCTGCTTTATCACCTTATTGAATACGGAGACTAAATAATATCAATATTCTGAACGAGGCTGATATTTTATCATAATGAAGTGATGATAAATAATACAAAACCACATGTAATGAGATACAATGTTATTCATACAATTTTAACAAAACGAGTAGGTACAGACAGTAAGATAATGCTAAATATGTAAAAAATGTGCGAGGTACAGCAGCTACGCTAGTTACGCTACCTCTGCTAAGGGTACTTATTATTTACATAAAGATAAAAAACAACTTTTACACTTTGCCCTACATGCATACACCCATCCCGCTGATAACTTACGTACCTATATTGTACTTACTGGTCATTATTCATCATACTGTTAAGTATTAATTAGTGTAACAGCGAGGAAAAATTATATCTCGCTACGCTACTAAACGGTCTGAATCCTGACTACTTTAGCGAAAATAGGGTCGACGCTAAGAAATATGTTTGCAGCTGGCTGTACAAATCGTTTAAATTAATTGCGTTCAGAGATAACCATTCTCATAACCCTAAGGCATGGACATGAGTGAGTTGAGTGACAAACAAAGACGAAATTATAAGCGGAAAACAAATATCAAATAATTCACAGAATCTAACAAGTTTGTCCTAAAAAATAACGTGACTAGTAAACAAAAAAATATATCATTTAGTTGTTATTTCATTGTTATGGAACATGCATTTATTAATCATAATCTAATCTATTGCTATCATCGTAACTACTCACACATTCTGAGCACGTGGTGGCCATGTTTTCGTATGAAGATCGGAAGAACTGCAAGGCCATTCATGAGAGCTGACACAAGATTTGTACTAATCTAACAAATCAATTTATATGCATTGTGAAAATTGTTTATTTCCGCTATATGTAACAATTCTTCATTCTGTTTCTAGAGCGTGTTGTTTTCCGTTCATTTCTATCTCTTCAGGCTCTTTTACATTTGATTTATAACCTGCCGGTCCTATTAACGACAGGATCACTGGCAGAAACACCAACCCGTTGAATAAGCCGAAAATTATGACGAGAAGGAAAATTTTGGCAAATGTCTGGAAAGTGTAAGCTTGAGACATGCTTAGAAGAGAGAAGGAAAGTAAGGTCGCTCCTCCACCTAACAGCACCGCACCGCCTATTGCCGTAATGGTTTTGAAAGCCCTATCGGAGCGGGAGCCATCAGGAATCGTAAGGAACGTGTGTCCGACGTGCGCTGCATAGTCCACGCACAAACCTATCGCAAGCTCGAGTCCAATACAGCAAACTATGTCCACAGTCATTCCCCATCTTTGCATAAAACCTAAAACATTGACTATGGTTAACAGAACACACATGAAAATCCAAAAACACATCTGCAGATTTGTTATCAAGACTGCCGTGCAAACCATGACGCACAGCAGAGCCAACTCTACGTTCCTCTCGACTTCGACAGCTATGATTTCATCTGTGACCCAGTTGGCGAAGACTTTCGACCATACGCTGCGATATCCGTCACCGGAAGATATGGACGCATTCTGCACTAAATCTTTTACTTGATTCATTGCCGGTATGTATTCGTCTGGTCCGTTGAATTTTGTAAATTTAAATGATAGATGAGATGCCTTTATTGTGGTTGCCGATTGACCACACTTAAACGGTATTGTAAACTTTAAATTCATTTGGTATCTTCCACCGATTGGACTAAATAAGAACTTAGATAAATACAAGTTGAACTGTTCCTCTGAAACGGCGGTTGAGTTGTACACATCTAAATGGAAGTTACTTTGTACATATCCGTGAAAAGGATGGAGCCAAGAAACAACATCCTTAACATACGACTTCTTTTCCAAAGATTTTGTCAAATTATGCAAATGCGACAGTTCGTGGCGATAATCCATTTCTCCGAGGAAAATCATTGCCGTATGGCCTTCTTCCGGGTAATAGTAGTCATGAGCGTTCAGATACTGTTTGTAGTCAGAATATTCGGGAATAAACCATTTAGGATCAAACCTCTGTTCTAGTTTAAGTATTGCTTCTATGCTAAACCCTGTAACAGTCAATGTAAATATAATGACTATTATTTTACCCGGAGTAGTCAAAACTACGTTTGTATAAAATTTTGCAAACAATTTTTGAATAGTAGTCTTATCCTTAGATAGCGAAACTGGAGATTTGTGGCGATAACAAAATAGGATACCATTTCTATTAGCTTCTATTCTCTTTATATCCAGGGTAAAAACAGCTACGTAGAAAGTGACAGAGTAACAAAAAATGAAAAAAACCCCAAACGCCGCATATATACAAAAAGATTTCAACGATGGTAAAATTGTAATGGCGCCAATCAGTAGGGCCACAATATCGGTGAAGGATGTGATGACGATGGACACGCCCGCGTGTTTCAGCATCAGCCCCACTTTATAAGGGATGCTCTTTTGCGAGTCAGCTTCAGATAAATTCTCCCAACAAGCTTGCATTACAAACATGTCGTCTACACCTAAACCCATTAGAAGAAATGGTAGAGATGAATGGACAGGACCAAATGAGATACCAATGATGGAACACCAACCAACAGCCGAGATATATGCCATACCTACACAGAGTAAACCTACGCTGCCTAAAGTCAACCTTACCTCTAACCAGTTACATCTAGAAAGTCCAAACTGTATGTACATAAACATTAAAAGTATACCAATGAACAGTTTACTAAGTTCTTGAATTATCGCATCTCCACTTACGTCACCGAAACTTCGTCCGGCTTCATAATACAGTGTAATATTGCTCAGATCATTTGATAATGTGACCATTAAATCAACATATTTCTGTTCCCACAAACCAAGAGGCACAGTAACCCAGTCTTCAGTCCCTACTAAATTACCCACTTGATTCAAATCAACGGCAGACATATTGACTTCTGTATACCAAGTCAGTATAACAGACTTGGCTGCAACAATATTTCCGCTTTCATCACGACTCACACCACCCAGCAACTCTGTATAATCAAAATCATGACCCGAAACTGGGTTAGTCTTAACACTATTTATTTTACTAACAATGTCATGTTTAGTTGCACCTTTATTTAAATCTAAGTCATTCTTAAACAAGTCCACAATATTGTGCTGCAAACATGTCATCGGAAAGTTTTCAATAAATCCACAGTAAAAATCTTCACCAATCCAAGATGTTGGGTCTGTAAATTCACTATCACTATTTTTATTTTCTTTTGATAAGCTAGAATTGTCACTCATTTGTTTCACAGATTTGGTGTTGAAATTAAAAAAGTTTGTAATGGCAGGGACTTTATAGCACAGTTCATTTATGGAGTAATCAGTTTGATCATATCTAACTCGTAGAGTATTTACTTGTTCTGTGATGTTGTATATGGCTTGTAGTACATCTGGCTGCAGGACATCATCCGCTTCCACCAGCACCCTCTGCAGGCGGAAGGCAGTTCCAAACTGGTTGACGTACCAATATGTGTCACGGTAAAAATCCGATTCAGATGGAACCCATAATTTCATGGGGTTCTTTTCTATATGGAACTTCATCAATCCTACTCCACTTAATATCACAAAGGTCCAACTTAATATGATAGTCCGCACTGGATGTCTTCCAACGTGCACTCCGAGGATGAAAAATATTTGCTCCACAAAGTGGACAAATCTCGATGAAACATTCTCCCATAGTTGTCGAGGGGTCTTAATATTCTTTTTTGATGGCATGCCTTTAATGTAACAGGAAAAAATTCGATTTTTCAATTATTATAAGCGTTGAAAAAAAAAAGGCGGCAATATCAAATTTAAAATTTTGTATAAAGCCAAAAAGTTAGTGTGATTATTTAATCTCTTGAAAACAATGTAAGTCCGGCATTGCTTTTTTTCGTCCACTGTACTGATAAGGGACATCGCCAATACAATGTTATTTTTGTCACTAACACAGTCGCCGCCGCATCCCGTACATAACATAAATTATCACTATACTTTAACGGAATAATAAAGAGAGTCTATTCGTCGACCATCGGGCTCTCATGTTTAAAAAGTTCACTTCCTAAATACTAAAATTTTTAACAAAGTTAATCCGTTGACGAAGCGCTCGCACTTCTCGCTGATCACACAACAATGCAATGAACATGAACGAAACGAACGTATTTCACAACTTTGTAATGAATCAACAGTATCAACACTGACTATACCAAGTTTATGTTCAACGTTCAACTGTCAACAGACTGACAGATGTGATGTGACATTTTTTTTAAAACAATTATGGCCTGGATGCGAAACAGATGTGACAGATAAGTGATGTTTCTTTTATGACACTTGAAAAAATGAGCTTCTAATCGAAATAAAATCAATGAGACACTACAAATTTTGGAAAAAATGCATTTCAAAACCTAAAGGGTTATAAAAGGAGACCCAAATTGTCAGTAAATAAGAACAAAAAAAACTATACTCATCCTTTTCTTTTGGGATGAGACCATGATGAGACAGTCCTTTGACAAACTATAGTACTCTATAGTTCATACTATCTTTGTCTTACACCAGTACTAGCACCCAAAAGAAAAGGATGAGTATAGTTTTTTTGTTCTTATTTACTGACAAGATTTGCTTGACCAACTATAGTGTAAAACAAATGTATGATTCTCTCTGTCTATGTTTGAAATGAGACAGTCCTTTGACAAACTATATATTTTAAAAAAAACGTAATAAGCGAAGCACCTTTTTCAACCATGGTAATACTTATGAGTGTTACTAGCATAAACGTCAGTGTCAGTGTTACTGTCACTACTGTCAGTGTCAAAATTGTCATAATCATAAGCAGTCTGCAGTAAGCACATTCTGCACACAGAGCATATAATCACTACATTCTGCATGTAGCGTAGCTGTGTGGAATATGACATAGTTATTATATTGGTTAAAAATAACTATAACTGTTGTTTTATATGAAAAAATACTATTTAGTAACAGTACGGGATTCTTCTGCCCATTTTGGATCGTCATGTGGACTACAAAAACATTTTTAACTAAAACCAAACGCGGTAACATTTTGAAGGTAAGGTTATGTTTTTATTTAGTAAACTTGACCTACATTTATTTTACCCAGGATTACAGTGAGATTTGTTTCTAGATTGTGAGGGAGCATTACTTGCGAGACGATTTACTTTGCGGGTCTGAATCATGCGTGCTTTGTCCGCACAAGGACGATGAAATAGTGTTGGAGTTGAAACCGAAATCAATTTGTGCGCTTTTCGAAGAACCACACTATCTGGTTCTCGACACCAACGTGGTGCTGCACCAGATCGACGTGCTGGAGGAGGAGGCGCTGACGAACGTGATCGTATTGCAAACAGTGTTGGATGAAGTCAAGCATCAGAATACGGCCATATTTCAAAGACTGCTTGAGATTATAGGCAACAAGAAAAGGAAATTTTATTCGTTTGTAAACGAACATCATAAGTAAGTGACTTGTTTTACCTTTAAAAATTACTTTATATCAGTGTTGTTATTTTGTTTAAAAAATATTTTTTTGTACAAGGGTGCACTTGCAAGTGAAAATAAATATTTTTTTCTTATGGCAATGTCCAGCAAACTAAGCTAATAGATGTGAAAGGCTAATGATGGCACCTATATAATTTTATCTTAGAATTGTATTATTTTCCTTCCCTTTCAATTAGTTTGTAAGCATTATCGTGTACTTTTATTATGTACCTATGTTACAACTTCTTGAATAAACGTCTTTTATTATTATTATGTTCGTCCTTTACATAATCTCGGGACCATGGGGTCCCGGACATTTGGAAGGCGTGCGTGGGGCCGAAGCCAACACGCAGAGGCCCCTTGTAAAAAGACAATTTACTCTAAAAGGTGATGTGACACCAACCGACGATTATCCCTGTATGCACTATAGTAGTGCACCCAAGGACAAGCCCCGGTTAGTGCAGGACTATTGCAATGATAAGAAACAAAATAAACTAGGCTATTGTGTTGAGATGTTAGTGTACTGGTTACCGGGTCTATGGAAATACTATAGCACCTGCCCCAATCTATGTTTAAAAACACGACAAAAATGGACAGGTGGTGACTCGCCAACTCACAATATGGGTCCCCGAAAACGGCCGCTCGCACGGAGCGACAAGGGGACAACATCGCGTGAGTGGCTCAGGGTGTGGAGAGGTGTGCACCGCTTTCTACCCAGTGGCTGTAAACACTCACAGCCACTGTGCCAACTCGCGTCTTATGCATATTTCACTTCCACCCTGCGAGCATATAGCTCTGACACCCTACTCTGGACGGCCGGTAAAGGCAAGCCAGAGGTGAGAGTCCTGCGGCCCCTGCTCAGTGTTCACTCCAGCCGGCCAATGAAGGCAAGCCGGAGGGAGGGGCCTGACCGACTCTCGGGGGTATGGGACCCAAGGGACGTCACTTCCCATTCAGCTCGCCACAAGCTGCCCTGGGGGCTTATTATTATTATTATTATTTTTGAGTATGTTGTTACTATACAATTAATTCTTTGAAAAAATCTAATTTGATTGGCCTATTTGTCTAAAGAAGACAATAAACAACACCGCTAGGTGCTCACTGGGTTAATCAGGCTGTATGAAAAATATTTTATATGTCCAGTTCTATCTTTAACTTTTTTTTAACAGTTTATCTAAAAATATAGTGTAATAGATTTTTATTATATTTGACAGAGACACATATGTAGAAAGAAATCCAGGAGAGAAGCAAAATGACAGGAATGACAGAGCTATCCGGAAAGCAGTATCTTGGTACGCCTCTCACCTGTCAACCAACAACACTGCTGGCTTGTTCCCGCAGGTCGTTCTCCTTACTGATGATGAGAACAACAGGAAGTTAGCTCAGGAGGAAGGGATATTGTGCTGTTCTGGTAAGCATAAAGTAGTAGATTGTACAATGTGGCATAAAACAATTTTATATAATAATTTATTATTCTCTCTATTTATTATTTTTCTTACGTTAGGTTTTTTATAATATGCATATAAAAGTAAAATATAAAAACACTTACAAAACAATACAAAATACATATAAACAAATTATAAAAAACCTAACCTAGGGTGCCGCCAGCAGCGGGGCAGGGCCCAAGCTGCCGGTGGTCAGGGCCGCAGAGAGAGGAACCGGCGGACTATCCGCGCCGTGTCCAAGATCACCGCCTTCTGCATCTGACCCTTGATCCAACCACCTAGCGAGAGTCTCTCAAGGTGTTGGTCGAGACTCTTCGCTATGAGACCGTTCGCTGAAACGACTATCGGGACAATGATCGTCGAATCAACATCCCACATGGCGGTTATCTCGTGAGCCAAGTCTAGGTACTTACTGGACTTGTCCTTCTCGGCTTTCACGAGATTCTCATCATGGGGGATGGTGATGTCGACGAGCACGGCCCGGCGCTGCGATCGATCTATTATCACAATGTCAGGCTTATTGGCTACAATAGTCCTGTCAGTGATAATAGATCGATCCCAATAGAGCGTGGCACGACCATTCTCGAGAACTGGCACAGGTAAATACTTGTAGTACGGTACTTCGCAGTCCACAAGGCCGTATAGAGAGGCATGCGTGGGGCCGAAGCCAACAGCGCAGAGGCCCTTTAAGACAATTTATTCTAAAAGCAAGGGATACACGTGGCGGATATCATCCCCGAACGCACAATGTGATACATCCGGAGATGGTCCCCGCCAAAGACCGGTGGTGACTCGCCAACTCATTTAGTGGGCCCTACAACGGCCGCACGCACAGTGCGACAATAGGGCAACACTTCAGAGCGGCTGTGAGGTTGTCGAGAGGTGAGTCTGCGGTAGCCAGATCCCGGTGATCCGTTCAGCAGGCTGCCGGCGTTATGACATTTTACACTTCCAACCTGGAGCATAGGTCCCGCTCTTGCGATTCCACTCTGGCCGGCCAGTCAAGGCAAGCACAGAGGCGAGGGCCAGATGAAAGGGCCCTCAGGAATAGGGGTCCGCGGTGTCGCCACTCACCGTCAGCTCGCCACAAGCTGCCCCCGCGGGGTTATTATTATTATTACTATTATTTAATAAGCAGGCAGGCAGTTATGGCAACTGATATGGCCTGTATCCAGTAATCATAAAGTCATGAACGAGTATCATAATTTAATCCATAAATATAAAAAAGAATCTTATGTTACAATTACTTTATAATTGACATATGGTTTATAAATCCTAGATATTGATTGTTCAAAAATAATCAAGACCTCAAATTCTAGCGGGCATAATTTATTGACAGGTATGGAGTTCCTGTATCGATAAATTAAATAAGAGCACTATCTGTCAAATACAACTAGAACCAATTTACCTATTTTTATGTTATTTTCAGTCAAAGACTACATTGAAAATGTAAACGGTTTCCCCGGACTGGTTGACAAATTGTCCAAGAACGTGATACCAGAGAGCTGCACTAAGGATGCTTTGTATCCTGCGCACTTAACATTGGGCCAGATCCGTACTGACATCAAGCATGGGAAACTGTACCAGGGTACCTTTCACGCTTCCAGGGATAACTTCTTGGAGGGCACTGCATCTGTCAGCGGATATGACAAACCGGTAATCATTTGTAATAGATTTTTAATAATTTTATTAGATAGTTTTTTTTAGTAAACTTGCTAAGACTAGAAGAATTACAACATGCTTCATTTAAAATATGTTTATTTTTAAAGTGCCAATTGTTGCATACAAAGTTATCCATGATCAATTATTTTTTCGCGCAAGACATTTAAGTAAGACATGTGAGTAAGACATATCGCAATGAGATGGTTGGATATAATTATACAATATCCCCAGGCATATTATAACGTAAGCACTATTTCCCAGAGAAATTCACTCAAAACCTTAAAAAACTTTCTTATTGCTGATCACTGCGGCTCAGTCAGTTGCCAAAATCCAAAATCCCATATTTTAATAATGCGGTTTTTTACTTGCCAGTTGCCACGAAAAATAGAAGTAGGTATGTAATATGAGCTGGCTTTTAAGGTGGTTCGACTAGGTTACCCAAAGCTTAAACCCCGCTAGATGGCGTCACTTTCGCAAATTTTCAGGTTTTATTTTTTTGTGGAATAGTGTTGGTATCTGTATACTTAAAAGTATGTTTAGCGCACTTTTTACATAAATATTGAACTATTATAATAAACATTGAATACTTCATTAGTGCAAAAAACACTTTTAAAGTCGACAGAGTGTTTCTGTCATGCTATTTCCTACTATTACTCACACATGCAAACAGTGTTTCCGTGATGCTTGTAGTAGACAATTTCATGCAGTGTAAGTACGCT
Source organism: Cydia strobilella (assembly GCF_947568885.1). Classification (NCBI taxonomy): domain Eukaryota; kingdom Metazoa; phylum Arthropoda; class Insecta; order Lepidoptera; family Tortricidae; genus Cydia; species Cydia strobilella. The sequence continues at coordinate 11,283,867 of NC_086048.1, forward strand.
GCAATGGCGTTGCGGTATGTTCGTGGAAATACGTGCAAGAGGATTCGGGTTCGAGACTGGTACGTCAGGGGTACTTTTTTTTGTCCTTTTTGTGTTATCTTATGTTTCTTATACCTTTTATTCTTCGAATTCTTGTCCGATTCCGATATAACCGAAATATATTTCGGTGATATCGGAAACGGCTCTAACGATTTCGATGAAATTTGCTGTAAGGGGTTCGATCTAGCTAGGTCCTATCTCTGGGAAAACGAGCATTTTTGAGTTTTTACTTATGTTTTCTTTTTCTCCCAGATATTCAGTATTAATAATAAATTAGTTTATAACGTTTTATAAAAATATGTGACGTTTTTAACTAAAAGGTACCACATTGTCGGTTGTCGATTAGGTTGATTTCATTTTGAAGCTTTATGGAAATATGACAACAATAAGTAGGTACCCGTTTGGTTGAAAACGCCACATATATTGAAAACCTGACTTTCACAAATCTCACCTTTTTGGGTTCTTCCAACTCAGAAAGGATGGAGAATACTGACGATTCTTAGTAGCCCTAGCCCAAGGAAGTCCAGGTTTGTAAGTGTCAGGTATCAGTTTTTTTTAAAGGGCTAAATATAGTTCTACAAGTAAAGCAATCCGTTACTGCCCAGCCTCTATAGTATTTTTCAAACTGGAAGGGTACGATGATAGATTTCATCTCCATACAATTTATAACCTAATAATGCCAAATGTTGCAAAATTATATTGAATTGAGATCTATCATCGTACCCTTGCAGTTTGAAATAGTTATTTACGATACAAGTGCGGAAAAGAGAAAATTCGAAACGAGTGGCGACAGATTAAAACACGACCGCAGAGAGTGTTTTAAATCGACACGAGTTGCGAATTACCTATTCGCATGTGTATCGTACAACGTTTTACAGTACATATGGCCCTTTATACTTTCGACATATGCATGAAAAGTGCTCTTTACGCACTAGGGCGAGAAAGTTGCACCATATGTACTGTAAAATACTTTTTAGTACATATGGTGCTACTACATATACGTTACCGCCCTAGTGCGGTAATTAGTACAATACGTGCATATGTCGAAAATGTAAAGGGCCGTAATTATGTACTGTAAAACGTTGTATAATACACGTGCGAAAAGGTAATTCGCAACTCGTGTCGATTAAAACACTTCCTTCGGTCGTGTTTCAATTTATCGCCACTCGTTGCCAATTTCCTACTTTTCGCACTTGTATCGTAATGTACTAATAATAAAGTAGTAATTGTAAAATAAAATTAAAACTTTTTTTATATATTTTTTTTGGATTCAAGTAGGTACAGTGAGTAACAACATTGCATGGCCTTCTAATTATAACTATTATAGAAAACGGGATATTTATCATGTTTATTTATATTATTTATTTCTCAATATTTTGGCCGGTCTTGCAAGACCAGTCGTTGTGGAGATCCCTGGGGAGGCCTATGTCCAGCAGTGGATGTCTTGTTGGTGTAGATGGATTCACACAACAAATGAAATAACATTTCTTCATATTTGTTATCCGTAGTTGTCCCTGTACCTGAAAGAAAAATAATATCATGATAGCACAAAATCTCTAATGTTATAGGAAGAAAGATGATGCAACTATATGGATTCTAATAAAGTTATCATTTACTTACCTAGTAATAATTGTGTTTTTCATTCATAGACAAAATTCCATAATTTTCATCCCCAGGAAATGTTTTATTTTACTTTATTGCAGTGTGTCCTGATTTTTTCTGGCTAATGAAGGAAAACATTTTATTTCCAAGAATGCCTCTTCATTTTGCACAATACCTAAAAAAACCTAGAGTTAGTGACACATTGACTATTCGGCAACCAAAACAGTAATAATTACATTATATAGGTATTGTTCACTGCTTATATCTACCATTACGGAGAAGTGAGAATTATTTTCTAAAAAGATCGGCACGAGAAAATTACAATGTACAATGAAGGAATGAAACTGTACCTACCTTACGAAACTTCACCATCATGAATTCCGCTTCAATTGAGTCTGAATTTTTCTGGATTTTCGCGGACCAGAACACCGATGATTTTTGTAACTTGATTTAGACGTTGCTATCATTTTCAATTTATACTAACAAATTGACACAATAAACATGACCCTATGTGTCAGTGTCAACACTGTCAAATAAAAATGCACTAACACTAAACATGACGGCACTGCAAATCCTGCCAGGTCGGCCAGGCAACGTCGCCAACGTCATAGAGTGGCAACGCCGCACGCAACGTATTTGTACACGACATTTGTGACACACACATACGTAAAATTGATGAAAAAATTACGTTGATTTATGTATGATTTCTGTATGAAACAAAGTTTTTCTATTAATTTAGCGCAAACGAATATTCGAAAGTAGATAAATGAGCAAATATTTGTGTAGTAATAGTGTGTAGTGCCTTAATTAAAGCAGATTGAATTTTGTATGAAAATCGAACCACCTTAAAGGCTTTTGGAACTAGTTGTATTTTTTTATCTTGTTAGTTCATAAACTAGTTTTTTTTTAAATTTTCTTTTAGATCCTCCTTCAAGGCCACATAGGCATCAACAGGGCTGTCGACGGTGACCTGGTGGCCATAGAAGTGTTTCCCAAAGAGGAATGGCGAAAACCTAGTGATATTGTGCTTGAAGACAAGGTAACACAATGTTTATTGTGAAATTGACTATATTTTTGTGATTGATTTTAGTTCTACTTTAATTATTTAGTAAACAGTTGTTGTAAACAAAGTCATTACAGGTGATTATTATTTACAAGTGTTGGGTAAAATATAATTGAATTGCTAATTAACAATTACAATTAGTAATTGAAATTAATAATTTCAATCACATGTAAAAAGTTATTGCGCTTTCAATTTATAATTGCAATTGCAAAATGTAATTGTTAAATAAATTTTTACTTATTATTTAGTTATCTAACCTATATATATATAAATGTAAAAGTCTTGACTGACTGACTCACTTAAATCAACGCCCAGCCCAAACCGTTGGACCTAGAGAGCTGAATTTTTCACAATAGCTAGTTTTTATAACGTTACTATCCACTAAGAAGGGGTTTTTCAAAATTCATCCCCTAAGGAGATGAAATGAGGGTCCAAAGTTTGTATGGGGTTCAAGTTTTATTTTAAGCTAGCAATTTAAAACTTCGTAAAAAGATATATTATTAAAATACAAGAGAACTTATTTCGGCGTTTTCGAAAATTCATCCTCCAAGGTTGTAAATAAGGGTTAAAAATTTGTATGGACTGTATGGAGATCATACCTTTTTTTGAGTGCAGGACTTCAATCTTTGTACAAATGCTGTGAGGTTCTGTGAGAAGATGGATGAGCGTCCTTCAACAGTTTGAATGTGCTTATTGTATAATAATATTATTAGTTTACCTGTTTTTGTTTTTAATTTGTTTGTAGTTTTGCAGTGACTTTGTATATTTCATACTGTTATGCTGTACAACTATAAAAAAAAAAAGGCATAGGTAGCACCTATTAGGTACCTATTATTAGAATTCAAAAAAATAAAATTTAAGCGTTTTTAAATATTCATCCCCTAAAAGGGTTCAAAAGGGGTTGAAAGTATGAGCCTATTACAAATGCTTTGAAACTTCTTAGACAGGCATTGTATAAGATTACAAAAAAAGTTATTTCAACGTTCTTAAAAAATTCAACCCCTAAGGGGATGTAAGTTTATATGCTGTACAAGTTTTCTTTTAAGCTAGGAAATTGAAACTTGGTAAAAGGGCATTATATTAAAATACCTAGACGAAAACTGATTTCACCGTTTTTTTTAAAGTTTGTATTAATAAAGTTTGCATCGGGAGCGTAATTTTTTTCTAAATAGTGGACTTTAAAATCTTCAAAGGGGGTTGAGAGGGATTATATCGAGAACACTTTTTTTTTACAGGTAGAGGCTTGCAACTTCGTAGTTTGTGAAAGTAAACTTCATGCGTTGTATACCTAGCGACCCGCCCCGGCTTCGCACGGGTGCAATGCTGATGTATTATACATATAAACCTTCCCCTTGAATCACTCTATCTATTAAAAAACACCCCCATCTAAATCCGTTGCGTAGTTTTAAAGATCTAAGCATACATAGGGACAGACAGACAGTAGTAAGCGACTTTGTTTTATACTATGTAGTGATGATGATTAACTGCCTAGGTACTGATATCTTTTGCTGCATAATATTCTATGCTCATGTAAAATATATAACCACCAATATAATACAAATCCACGCGTACGAACTCGCGGGCAACAGCTAGTTTAGATATGTTTGTATACACGTTTGCTTTCTGCGAGTTCGTCAAAACTCGGGACTACGAATTTTACTCAGAATCTAGGTAGAACTGACACTTGCTTATTTGATAATATTGAATAACGACTTTTGGATGCTTTATACATTATCTTTGATTACGTTATGTATCTTATCTTATGGTCTTTTTTTATCACTTCTCAACTCTTAAAGAGATGATATATCTACAAAATACTATTTTGATCGAGATCTCTTAATTTTAAAGGCAGATGACCCTGGAGACCTATTAGAAGAGGAAGCAGTGCTACTGAAGAACGCACAACCGGCGGGCGACGATGAAATAACGCCCACCGGGAAAGTTGTAGGCATAATCAGGAGGAAGTGGAGGCAGTACTGTGGAATACTGATGCCTAGCAAATTCCCTGGTTTGTACTTTATACCTAATAGAAAAAAAACATTAATTTGTGTATGTGTACCCTCCCTATTTAATATTATATGTATGTATAAGTAAAAATAACTGTCTATTACCTCTTCACGCTTAAATGCCTACTTGAATAATAAACTATCTTTATCTTATCTTTATAAACCTCTGAACCAATTAAGACGAAATTTGGCATTGATATGGTTTGAGATCTAGTTTTTATCACGGAAATCATCATTCTACGCAGACATGTAGCTAGTTTAATAACAAATCGTAGTCAGGATTAAATAGTGTTAAGATAAATGATCTATCATAAACACGTTTTGATGTCACTTGCGCCTCAACAACGACTCAATTGCTTGATATTTTTCATTGAACTCTAGGTACATAGAATAAGGGTGACACTTGATAGTAGTACTAAAACCAAAAGTGATAATGACTTGTTCCCAGGTGCGACACGTCATCTATTCACGCCGGCGGAGCGTCGCGTCCCACGCGTACGGATCGAGACGCGACAGAGCGACGTACTAGCGTCGCAACGGATCCTAGTTGCACTTGATTCTTGGCCGAGAAACAGCAGGTACCCGCTCGGGCACTTCGTGCGCGCCCTCGGACCTATTGGTGAGATAATCTTGTACCTAGTCTAACCAGCTGACTACCAACTAGTGGCGATTTGCTCTAGGCCATAGTGGGTGTTTTAAGTACAGTAATTAGATCGGTCGCATCAGATCCTAGCTGCGGTCTCTTGGCCGAGGAACAGCCGTTCGCTCGGGCACTTCATAAGACCCCTGGGGCCATTGGTGAGTCTAGTTCCTGTTAGATGGTCTAGGTCTAAGTAAAGATGATGCGACATAACGACATACAAGTACACAGCGGATATTTACTAGTCGCGCTCTCCTGGCCGAGGAAGACTTCGTAAGAACCCTCTGATGTATTGGTAACTCTTGTTACATGTGTGATATGGTTCGCTTTCGTTTACAATCGTCGTGGAGTCACGACTTATTTCAAGAATGATAAGGGTAGTAATGGACCAGCCGCTCGTAACGCCGGTCACACTGGACTCGTAGCTGAGTTAGAACGCCCACAAGTGAACTAAGATTTAAACAAATTCTATAACTATAGAGAAAAAGACATGTTTATGAAAAGAGTCAAACTAATGAACTGAAATATCAGGAGTAGCATCATCCGATAGAGTATAGTTAGTGGGATAACAATTTATTCATGATTTTACCAGGGGACAAGGACGCAGAGAACGAGGTGCTTCTCTTAGAACACGATGTACCACACGCGCGCTTCAGTGAAGCTGTTCTCGCTTGCCTACCGCCCACTGACTGGATCATCACTGACGAGGTACGACCACAAAAAATAAAGTGATAAAAAAAACTGTTGCCTTGCCTTTTAACTCGAGTCCATAGCGGCAACATACTTGCCATCATACTGAAAACAAAAACGCATTTCTACAATAAGAATTACGGTTCGAAATCTAATGACTTGAAAGGAATGTCAAATAAATGTTCAGAGAAATAGGACTAGTAGGTAAAGCCAGTTTCGACGAAATATCAATAGTTTCGTCAGTAACTCGGTATGAATGAGGAGTTGACTCCTCCGATACATGACGTCAGTTGACATCATAGACTAACAAATAGAAGTCTGTTCTATTCTGTATATTATGTACTTTGTGTTTTTATGGATTGATGTGAAATATGGTCTTCGGTTACTGTAGCAGCATACTACGATCTACCTTACGATATAATCTGAAATATAAAGGCTTGTATGTTTTGATATTTGTAACTCATAGTCGGTGGTTTAACGACTTCTCCACTTACGCATTGGTGGTTGTATGTAGATTACTTCATTTATACATTGATTACAGGAAGTGAAAAAGCGTGTAGACCTCCGCGGCATCACTATCTGCTCCGTGGACCCGCCCGGCTGCACGGATATCGACGACGCCCTGCATGCGCGGTCCATCCCCGGGTTGACTACCAACGGCTTGCAACGATACGAGGTGAACCCTGAACCTACATCACTTGCATAGGTGGAGCATGTAATGCAGGTCGCGGTAACTTCATACTAATTTAGTATGAAAGCTCAATCCATTTCACTTGTTTTCACAATAAGGACTTTTACTTTTTAAAATTAGTGCTAGGGGTATTTAAAGATAGATTGTAGTAGTATAAAACCGTTTGCAGCGTAATTCACAATTAGAATAGTATGGTGATCACACTAATAAAGACGTAACTCTATGGTAATATTACAAAATAGGGTCGGCAACGCGCATGTATTATCTCTGGTATTGCAGGCGTCCATAGGCTACGGTGACTGCTTACCATCAGGCGGCCGTATGCTTTTTTGCCACCGACGTTGTATAAAAAAATATATTTGATAGGTGGGCGTCCACATTGCTGACGTCACCCACTTCGTGAGGCCGAACACGGCGCTGGATAAGGAGGCTGGCCTCAGGTCCACTACGGTGTATTTGGTCGACAAAAGAATCGATATGGTTCCAGGTTAGTTGGAGTCCAATCACTCATCCCTGTTTTAACCTGTTTTCAAACACTTCGCCCATAATTAGTAGTGACGGGAATATTTAGAGCCCCTGTAACCTTTTATTGGATTGCGTGAGTACGCGTTTGGTAAATAAGGCCGGCGAGTAAGGTTGCCAGAGCTCAACGAGGGAGAGGAGTGTTAGGGTCGGCAACGCGCATGTAACTCCTCTGGAGTTGCAGGCGTACATAGGCTACGGAGACTGCTTAACATCAGGCGGGCCGTATGCTTGTTTGCCACCGACGTAGTATAAAAAAAATAAAAAAATATAAGAACATCCTAAATCAAGTTAACAAAATTATTTTCATTGTCTTGGGTTTTGTATGAGATGAAATTTCGTTTTTAATTTTCTCATGTTAATTATAATCTACAGCTAGAAAGAGATGCGATAGCACTCGACTTTTTTATTTATTTGATAGAAGACAGAAATACAAGCGTGACAGAGTGGTCAGAAACAAGACAACGAAAATAATTTTGACCCAACCAAATAAATCAATGAAGCTTGATTTGTTTTTTTATTTATTTAATTTTTAACTTATACTATTTTATAGTACTCAAATAGCTTTGTTGGTATTATGTTGCAGATCTGTTGAGTTCGAACCTGTGCTCGCTACGCGGCGGCGAAGAGCGGTTGGCGTTTTCCTGCGTTTGGGAGATCGATGAGAACGCCAACGTCCTCTCTACCAAGTTCCACAAGAGTGTTATCAAGGTGATTATTGCTCATTTTTCAGACCTTATTTTTAACCGACTTCAAACAAAGGAGGAGGTTCCCAATTCATCGGAATCTTATTTTTGTTTGTTACTTTAGGCAGGCAGGCAGTTAATGCAGAACGTGTTATGTCTTCGTCGAAACATTCATAAACAAATCCAGATAACACGGGGTTGGCGCAAAGTCCCTTTAATTCGTCATTCTCAGTCCCTAAAATAGAAGTCATCAAAATTTGTGGGTAGCCTTTCTTGATTTACACGTTTAATTGCGTGTTGCGTTGAACTTGTCCATTTGTGACAGTCTACAGTGCTATTTTCTTATGTCGGTACGGTACTGGATAAGGTATTTAAGACACGCCCCCGATACTAGTAGATAATTTTGTATGGTCGGTATTGAGATATTTTCGGTTGTTTCCTACAAAGCTAACCGATGGTGTATGTCATTTGTTATACTTTGATGATTTTTTATGTGGAAGTCTTTTTATTTAGTTTTTAGTTTTAAGTTCTATTTTGTATTAGCTTAAGTTTAATTTACAATAATTAATGTATTTTCTATTTGTTATAATAAATTCTGTATTATTATTGATCTCCAAATAAAACAAAAAAATAAATCACTCAAATAAAATAAAAAAACAAATTTGCATGAGTGTAAATTTTTTTTTTAGTGTAAATTGTGTTTGACATTTCTGTTTAGTAAAAATATTAGTTTCTCTCAGTCGGCAGCCGCGATGACCTACGAGGAGGCGCAGCTGGCGATCGACGACGCGAACCGACACGACGCCGTGGCGACGTCGCTACGGATACTCAACGCGCTCGCTAAGAAGCTCAAGAAAAAGCGGATGGACAACGGCGCGTTGCTGCTCGCCTCGCCTGAGATACGCTTCCAGGTCAGTATACTCTTAGCTCGTGGACCTTATACCTTTGCAATAAGGTTCAGGATTGTCAGTTAACAGCGGGGACCGGGGTGCACGGCCAGTTGTACAGAAAGGGATAGCATGATTCGTGACCATCTGTTGTCAAACATTTTTACTTTTAGACAGTGAGAATTCTGCACGTAGTACCATTATTTATTCGAACAAAGACGACTCAAAAGCTCAAACAGGTAAAAAACTACTATGACAGAATAATAAACATGGAAATTAAAGTCGCAGTCTAGTCAACGATGTTTGAAAGGGTAAAAATCTATTCGTAGAACCTCTCAGTAGCTCTAAAAATGGATTCGACGATATCGACACCACATATACTAATTACTTTAATTTAATTTCAGGTGGATTCAGAAACGCACGACCCAATAGAAGTGCAAGCGAAGAAGATAGTCGACACGAACTCTATGGTAGAGGAGTTCATGTTGCTGGCTAACGTGAGCGTCGCAGAGAAGTTGGCCGCTGAGTTCCCACAGTGTGCACTGCTACGGCGGCATCCTTCACCGCCACCGGGCAACTTCACATCATTCCTTAAGGCTGCGAGGCAGCAGGTACGGAACTTTAGTGGACCTTATTTCGCTGCAATAAGGTTGTGGTAGCGGTATGCGGTTTTGCCAACGTGAGCGTCGCAGAGAAGTTAGCCGCTGAGTTCGCACAATGTGCATTGCTACAGCGGCATCGTTCGCCGCCACCGGGCAACTTCACATCATCCCTTCAAGCAGCGAGGCAGTACGTACAGTCGCCATCAGATATATGGGAACGGCTAAGGTGCTCACAAATATCTGAACACGTCTCTATTGTCAGGGCGTTAGAGTGCGTGTTCAGATATTTCTGAGCACCTCGGCCGCTCCGATATATCTCATGGCGACTGTACTTATATTGTATATTGGTAGACCTTACCTCGTTGCAGTAAGTTTTACTATCGTTTACATAACTGTTTTGATGACGGATGGACCTACGTGATCGCTAGAAGTTCACTGCCAAGATCCCTCAGTTTACATCTCTAAGGGTCGGTTGCACCAAACTGTTTTTATCGTTAAAGAGTTCGCTAAATTTTATTGTATGGATAGTTTCATAGTAACCTGGCGCGGCGCGCCGGGTGACGTTGTTCAGTGTCGAGTGCGGATGAAGTGCCAGTCGCACCATCCGCACCAATACCTAACGATGAAAAACAGTTTGGTGCAACCGACCCTAAGGCGATATAACTTGCTGCCACGCCCGCTATCTGGCAAGTTTACGTTATTCTTTAAAACAGGCAGGCAGGCAGCAAATGGGTACTATATTAGCAACTTAACTGACCTCAATATTGTGTTTCTAAGTTTTTAATTATTGAATTGTGTGCTCATTGTTGTATTGTATGCTGATAGTGATATTTATAACACAAGGCCGTGCACTAACTTGCTCCAATCCCCCAGGGCTTCGATATCGACGTAGCAACAAACAAGGCCTTCTCCGCGTCACTGGACGCCGCGCGCATCCCCGACCGGCCCTTCTTCAACACGTTGCTCCGCATCATGGCCACGCGGTGCATGCAGCAGGCTGTCTATTTCTCCAGCGGGTCTCTGGCACAAGAGGAGTTTTACCATTACGGCTTGGCTTGCCCGATTTACACGCATTTCACGTCGCCCATCAGAAGGTGAGTTTTAACTTCGATGATCAGTGTTCAACACGTTGCTTCGCATTATGGCAACGAGGTGTATGCAGCAGGCTGTCTACTTCTCCAGTGGATCTCCTGCGGCAAGAAGATTTCTATCATTACGGCTTACGGCCTAGCGTGCCCGATTTACAAGCATTTCACATCGCCCATCCGAAGGTGAGTTTTAAAACGGCTAAGAAAACGCCGGTCTTTAAATGAAATGAAATAACATTGAAACGATCTTTATAAGTCCAGATAAAAATCCCCATGAAATGGACAAAACTTCTGCAATGTTAGAAAATAAGATATCTTTTATAAAAAAACCTACCTACGTATTTTTCACTCAATCGCAATGTATCAGTAATGCAATACTGATTAGATATATATCTTGTTTAAAACAACGTCATAATTTCAGATATGCCGACGTCATAGTCCACCGGCTTCTAGCGGCCTGTATAGGCGCCGATGTGACCCACGCCACCCTCCTCGATACAAAAGAAGCTGGCGCCATCTGTGAAAACCTCAACTACAGGCACAGACAAGCCCAATATGCCGGCCGTGCGTCCGTGGCATTGAACACTCATGTAAGTGGACCGTATATATAGCCTTGTTATTATGGCTCATAATCGTTCGACACAAAAGAAACTGGCGCCATATGTGACAACCTCAACATCAGGCACAGTATGGCATTGAAGACACATGTAAGTGGACCGTATTGCCTTGTAATCACGGCTCACAATCGCTCAACACCAAAGAAGCAGGCGAAAAAATAAAAATTATTTTATTTCAGACATAGTGTCCATAAAAAATGTTAGTTGTAGTACAAACTTAAAAGGCTATGTTATAAAGGCTCACAAAGGGCAAAGTGCTCACAAATATCTGAACACGCCTCTATTGTCAAGGGTGTGGCTGTTCAGATATTTTTAGGCACCTCGGCCGCTCCGATATATCTGATGGCGACTGTGCCGTGCTGATGTAATCGCGCATTTATTACGGTTCCTATTTACCATTAGGATCTATAAAAAAAGATTGCTGAAATTGCATCTTTACTTGTATCGAAATTGAGTCGATATTCGTTTTCCATAGATCCTGTTCAAGAACCGCGTAGAGACGGAGTCGGCGGTGGTGCTCGCGGTGAAGAGGAACGCGATACAAGTGCTCATCCCCAAGTACGGGCTGGAGGGGCCCATCTACCTTCCTGAGGACAAGTTCACCTACAACGAGGAGGTAAATACTAATTCATGTGCCGGCCATCGCAGAAAAATTACGTACAGTACATTGATCTTTAGAGGTATATATTATACTAGCTGTTGCCCGCGACTTCGTACGCATGGATTTTTATGTTGGTGGTTATATATTTTACATGAGCATAGAACATTATGCAGCAAAAGATATCAGTAGGGATGGTTAATCATTTGTTAATAATTGTACAACGCATGAAAGTCTTTCATAAAGTACGAAGTTTCAAGCCCCTAACTGAAAATAATTGTTCTCGATATAATATATCCCTCGAAACACTTAGATTTTCGTCCACAATTTTTTTTAAATGTTCGCTCCCGATGCAAACTTTATTAATACAAACATTTCAAACACGGTGCAATCAGTTTTCGTCTATTTTAATATAATGCCCTTTTACCAAGTTTCATGTTCCTAGCTTAAGAAAACTTGTACTAAATATAAACTTACATCCCCTTTTTAACCCCCTTAGGGGTTAAATTACTAAGAACGTTGAAATAACTTTTTTTGTAATATTATACAATGCCTTTCTAAGAAGTTTCAAAGCATTTGTAATGGTTTCTAACTTTCAACCCCTTTTTGGGGTGAATTTTTAAAAAAGCTGAAATTACTTTTCCTGTATTCTAATAATATGCCCATATACAAAGTTTTAAGTCCCGCATTTGATAAAATTTTTGATCTCCATACAAACTTTCAACTCCTTTTTCACCACCTTAGGGGATGAATTTTCAAAAACGCTGAAATTAGTTATCTTGTTTTTTAATAATACATCTTTTACCCAAGGTTCGAATTCATAGCTTAAAATAAAACTTGAACCCCATACAAACTTGGGACCCTCATTTCATCCCCTTAGGGGATGATTTTTGAAAAACCCATCTTTAGTGGATACTACCGTTTTAAAAACTACTTATTGTGAAAAAATCAGCTCTCTAGGTCTAACAGTTTGGGCTGGGCGTTGATTTAAGTGAGTCAGTCAGTCAGGACTTTTACGTTTATATATATATATAATTTCTGTTGCTCGCGCACATAATACTATTGCAGTCATATATTTTCAAGGACACATGCGATAGACAGACGTGTATAAAGGTCAATGTATTAAATTCTTCGTACCCAGCGAGGGGCTTATAAATTGGTATGTCTATGCGATAGGAATATCCTATGAATGCAAATGTGCCAGCGAGTTTCTCAAAATAGATAAGGTGACCTTATTAAACTTTTCGCCGCCACGTCAATGAAGTAATAAAGTGACATCAACGCCATGTCAAACATTGCACGTAAACAAACCTGACCAAAACTACGATTTGATATGAAGTTGTGTGGTGTGTGGGGCAGGAAATGTACTGACTTTATATCAAGTTAATGGCGGCGAAAAGGTTAAATGTCAGTATAATCTTTTTTTAGGGTTCCATACCGACAGGGTAAAAACGGGACCCTATTACTAAGACTCCGCTGTCCGTCTGTCTGTCTGTCACCAGGCTGTATCTAATGAACCGTGATAGAAAGTTGAAATTTTCACAGATGATGTATTTCTGTTGCCGCTATAACAACAAATACTAAAAAGTACGGAACCCTCGGTGGGCGAGTCCGACTCGCACTTGGCCGGTTTTTTTTTACTTTGCAGTTCTGTTGATGTTTTCATCTGTGATATGAGACACTTTGGCGTTTCTTTCACTAATTACGAATTAAACTTATTCTCAGGAGAACATCCAAATCTGCGGTGACACAACCCTAACAACATTCGACGAGCTAACAGTCCGCCTGAGCTTGGACAGCAGCAACCCTCAGCACAGGAAGCTGGCCTTCCAACTGGTCCAGCCACACATCCCAGGGTTCAGTTACGAGCCCCCCGGCGAGGACATGGACGTGGAAGTTGTGGAAGTTAAGGGGGATAAGAGGAAGGACACCTCGGAACCTAAGAGTAAGAAGAAATCTAAGAGGAAATAATGTTTGTATTAATATACGTTTATACAAAGTTTCTGTTTTGTACTTAAGTTGAATTGACACACCTACTACCACATTTACGGACTGAGGCTTGCGTGTTTTCACAGCGTTCTACTTTGAAGGTATGAAACACAATATAAGAAAGAGCAAGTTAAAAAGTTCCACCCAAAGTTTAACAGTTTAACCCTTTACCAGGCTAAGGGATATATAGAATAGAATAGAATAAGATTTGCACATACCTAGCCATTAATAATGAAACTGAGTACCTAACCTTGGGGTTGACAGTGAAGAGTATTAGTGAAACATGACTTTTTATTACAGATTTATTTTAATAGTCGAAATTAAAACATAAAAAGGCACCTTGCCTTTATAACTCGTAAGACATACGGGTTTAGTAATTATTGATCTAGTTACATAGTTCCTTAATTTATTAATGTAAATCTCACTAATAATTTACATTCATATTACTTAATATTAGGTATTTGGTTTAAAAAAACTTACAAACTAAATCTTGACTTATAGCCGCTGTCATGATCGCTCCCTGGATTACATTTGACTTGACTTTATTTTCATGCATATATATTCGACGAATATAATATCTCGAATATGACTTCACAAGAAGTTTAGCTAGGTTTCTTCGATGCCAACCGAAGAGTTCCTTTGACCGTATATATGTAGATTAATCGCATATAAATCTATCTAATGATGCGTCGTACGCCTGCGAATAGGCGGCGGGCTGGCTACTTGAGTTGCCGGCGGTCTTAAAGAGCTGGTACTAGAAGAAGGTTCCAGAACGGAATCAGTGCTTTCCTCGACTTGTTCCGTTTCTGGCGGCGTCACTATTCGCGGTATGTCCTGCGACTGCGCGGAGATGCGTGCGATTTCGGCGTCGACCTTCGCCACCAGGTGGTCGACGACGGCCGGCCAGCGGCTGGCGGGGATGGTGTGCGAGGGGGACAGCCGCGCGTCCGCCATCACCGACAGCCGGACGGTGTCCGCGTACTGGATCACGGTGAGAGACATGCCTGGAAATTGACCAGTGTAAGTGAACTGTATGCTACATTTAGGTCGGTAAATAACATTATTTAGGTTTCCTAGAGGAAAGAATATGTGTGTCGTGTTCAGGGAACTGGAACGTTAGTGCGAAAGGCGCTTATGTCGTAAAATCAAGCAGTTGCACTCGAGCATCGTTAAATAGTAAGTTCTTTACATTATTTGGTGGACACAACAACAACTGTGAACAACAGTTAAAAGTCCCAGCAAATAATTCTACTTGATCTCTTTATAATACATGACTGCCTAGAATGACTTGCGTTCTCGCGTGCGGCTCCATATTAGTCCATAACTCCATATATCAAGCGCGACAGCGCAAGTCATGCTAAGCGGTCTGTGGGTGGTGCTAGGTAATTACGTTAGATAACGCAAAAATCAAAAATAACACGGAATCGTTGTTAATTGTTTTAGTCTTTTATGCTTTCACGGCGTATTAGTAAAAAACTTACTAATGTTAGCTTGTGGCGGTCGCCAATACACCACGGCATCGACAGTGTGTCCCCATAGTGTAGTCCTCAGTCTTGCGTCGACCGGTGCACTAATCTCCGCATAAGACACAGCATATTTCCTCGACAGCAGATTCAATGTCAGCCGTGCTAGTGGGGAAGGCACGGCGCGGGTCAGAGCGCCGTAGCGTGCTTGAGCGGCCCAGGCGCCCGCTAGCGCGCCCTGCCGTTGACATGCCTGTTCGACCACTGAAGCTATGCGACGCGGTGTTGCGCCCACGGGGAGGGATAGGCAGATCATCCCTGGAAAAAAATATGGTTGCGTTAGGTGTGGTAGTGTTACGTGATATAGATAAGGTAAAGCAGCTGCTTTCTTTTTTTTTAATTACCAGGCCCTTTTGAGAGCTGGCGTTTTTTTTGAATTGAAATAGTTATGATGATTGCCAAACTGCGACAGCAGACGGCACCCGAAGAAGAAGTTTCTATATAGTGGTAAGTATGACCGAGTGATGCCTTATTACAACGATCGCAGGACTGAAAAATACTACCTAATAAGGTTTGTATTGTTGTTAGCTGATAATGTACTTATTTTATTAGCTGTTTAAAACAATCGGAGCTATAAAAAAACCTAAATAGTTTAAGCAATAGACATCAGGTAAATACCACCCGTCTTAGTTTGATATCAGGGGCAAACATGTTTCTCTTCTCCACTCACCTCCCGTTTGCGACTTCTTATACTTCTTCCCATCTCCCTCGGCAAAAGTGAATAGGAAATCTTCCGGCGCGGCTCGCGCTGTAGTGAGCACCGTATCGGGTGCCTTGTTCTGCGAGAGGTCGAAGAAGGACCGCAGGGCTTCGGTGGCGGCGAAGAGCGCCACGTCGGTGGAGGACACGCCGAGCGCGCGCGCGGCGCGTTCCACAGCCTTTCGGGAGACTGGCCGCGACCAAGCCGCTACCTAAAATGATAAATGATTATTATGTCAATCTAAACCATGCTTCTGACGCTTTCTAGAGCTGTCAAAACAGACACAGATGTCCTAACGTCTTCGAGTATTCTCTTCCGCTCGCGTGGCTTAAGAGTCGCTTGCACCAAATTGGCAGTCGCCGTAAAAAATTTCGCTAAATTTTATTGTATGGGAAATATCATAGTTCACAGCTGAGTCGCGTTGATCAATGTATCTTCCATCACTGTCAACGGCATGGTGTTGGTCCCGCTTTTTATGAATTCAGGCGTTTCAGTTTTCAGGTTACCATAAAAGCCTCATCTTAGAGCATTGGACACTTGCTTACCTTTCTTCCGCACAAATTGACAGTCTGCAGTTGATGCCGTTGCCCATCATCAGCCCCAACAGTACCGCTCCATAGCGTAGCCGGAGCCTTATAGATCTCCGCCATAGTCTGCCACGCCTCCCCCATAGCGCGCACCGACAACTGCGCAAGCCCACCATATTTCCACGTCAACGTGTTAGGGTATATCACTTGACCAGTCTTCTTCAGTTCGTTCAGAGCTCGGATTTCGTCGCGGATGCGAATCGGGAGTCTCACCACCGCGCGAGTTACGGTAATAAAGGTTCCGAAAGCACGCCGCGGCCATTTCCGAGGATCTGCGGTTACGAGCGGAGACAGTATGACCTGAAATAGTATTAGGTAAATTTAGATTTGAACAAACTTTTTATTTTTTTCGATGGTTGAAAATGCATGATCTCAAGAGAGATTTCAAATTTAAGTACCTACTCTGCAAAACGTTTATCGCTATGGATAGATAGCGTAAGTAAAGGATACTAGATAGGTACAATAGCCACAAAAGGATACCCACCTTTGGTATTGTCAAATTCCTACGTTTGCACTCTCGCTGAACCGCAGCAATAAGCGTTGTAGCAGTTAGAGGAGCAACAGTTCTAAACTCGTCAGTCGATCTTCTCTTTGTGAGTTCTCTCAAAGCACTGGCGCTAGATATCAGTATTAAGCCGGCTACGTGGAACGCACCGGGCAACGTTTTATGGGCGCGTGGACTTTCTACAGGATCGTATTCAGAGATGAATTCGTTCCAAGCGTTGGATAGGTTATCGCTCAGCTTCTCTATGAGCTCTGGTATAGCTGAAGGGGTTGGCATGAGTTTGTTTAAAGGGCTTTGTTGCGTGTACTCGGTGTGTGCGGGCATTCTGCCGGTGACGTTGAGCGGTTCCACCATAAGCATGTCGCCGATGTTGAGGGACTTCTTGCCGGAGAGGAGCAGGTGGTGAGCGCGGACTAGGATGTGGTACTTGGGCTCCGGTGAAGTGTTGGGGATGATTATGTACTGCCACGGTGGCTGTTCACTTGGGAAATATTTGGAGACTATTTCGCTGACAAATTCCTGAAAAAAAAAAAACTATGGAAATTGCCCTTCCGACCTATTTCGAAGCTAAATTTGTTGGTGGTTATCAAAAGGAAATTCACAAAGAATTTCATTTGTATGTCGTCTCTACAGTCGGGGGTCTCTATATTTACATAACTTTTTGTTACACAGTGCAGTGAACTAATGAGACTAACCTGAATATTACTGTCAGTGACCGGCCTTCCCCGATGCACGCCACTGGAAACAATAATATGGTTCTCGGGCCTGAAGGCCACGTCCTTGTTCCATGCATAGTTTCCCCAACAGGACACCAGCTGGTGCCGCAGCCGCGGAAACGTTAGCTCGCCGTTCTTATCAAGCCGCTCTATCACGTGGTGGCTGAGCTGCAGCTTGATTTTCTCGGCATCTAATGTACCTGACAAGAAAAAAATAGTTTTAAGTAGACGGTTAAAGCTCTTAGCTGGTGATAAACCTTATGTCAATAGCTAATAGTGAGTCATAATCTAGTAAATGCGATGCGAGTGCGGACGCTAGTTTGCTGTAACTTGCGCGCTTTATGCAAGCTTAGCATAAATTGTGTCCCAACTGGCGTGAAGTGGCGCAGAATAGGGCAGAGTGGCGCTCTCTTGTGTCGGAGGCCAAGATCCTTTTTGAGTCACTGAGCCGCTAGATCGGATGCACCTTAAGAATTGACAGGGGATTGTGCGGTGGTATTACGGCTGCAACAACTAGAGATCCGATAGTTTTAGATAATAGCTATTAAAGGATAAATATACACCGAGGGTAGTTACCGTTAACCGTGAGTAGCACGTTGATGATGCCTTGGTTACGGTGTGTGTCGAGCAGAGACCGCACCGTGTCGATGCGGATAAACTCCAGCCTTGGATACCGGCTGGACAGCAGTTTCAGCCATAGGTGCTTGCTGATGCTCACCACTGTAATTACAATAACCAGTTAAAATATCTTATAAAGCGTCCTTCGTATTGGGGTATTCACGCGCAGCACGCACGGTGTACGAAATGACAAGTCCGTAAAGAGAGTTGTAAGTAACATACATTATTTGTAAGTCCTACCACCTACCTACCTACCACGTCAACTCCTATTGACTTCTCATAGTTAAAAACAACGCTTCATCTCACCTATGTAGGAGATAGGCAGTACGGGCAGCAGTGTGTAGGCCTCCCGTGCTAGCTCTAAGCAGCCTCACCGCTCAACGCGCCTTCCAAGAGTTCGTCTCACCTATACTTATATAGGTGCCAGCGCCGATCCGCCCATCCAAAACGCCCAGCATGTGTAGACCTCCCGCACCAGCCTCGAGCCGCGAGTGACCTCATCGCAATAGTCTATCAAGAGTTCAACTCACGTATGTAGGAGATAGCCAGCGCGGGTAGAGCCGACACGGCCAGCCAGAACGCGAAGCATATGTAGGCCTCCTGTGCGAGCCGCGCGCGCAGAGACAGCTTCGGGCCCCGCGGCGACGCCATCACGTCTGTTTGTCAAATAGTAGGATTCTATTTAGGAAACGCCAACCTACAGGAAAATAGCGTGTTACGGTGAAATTTATAAAATTGGCTGAGGGTGGCTTAGGCCTGAATAAACCACCTCGGGGGGCGTCATTATAGAATGTTCGCGATTCTATAACGCCGGTGTGAGTTTAGTGGGAAGGACTTCTCCCCCGTGAAAAGGAAATGGGAGTCCCACATAACCCCCGACGCCTGCATATGCGTAACAGCATTACCAAAAAATATGAAAAAAATCGTGAAAGTATAGGTTAATATAGACTTCCCCAACTTACTTTGACTTTATAGTCCCCGGCCAGCTCGACCGAATTGCACCTTCCCATACAAACGTAGTTCCGCTCTCATTTTAAAACTACGTGTTGGATTGTAACGAAAATTTGCCCATATAATGACATGAGGTATATCTAGGTCTGTAATAGTTTATATAGCTCCAGTTTATAAAACAAACAAAATAGTGCAAAAACAAGTTTTATATGGAAAGTTTAAATTTGCTGTATTTTTTTAACTATGGTATCTGAAGCTCTCTTCTTACTCGCGTTGTCCCGGCATTTTTGCCACGACTTATGGGAGCCTGGGGTCCGCTTGGCAACTAATCCCAAGAATTGACGTAGGCACTAGTTTTTACGAAAGCGACTGCAATCTGACCTTCCAACCCAGGGGGGAAACTAGGCCCTGTTGGGATGTCCGGATTGCAAGTCGCACTCGCGCGCTCTTACCGCTAGATTCTTAAAACTTACTTTTATGTTACAATGCTATTCGTACAGATATTCGAGATATGAGCAAAAATATAAAAAAAGGTAGCTTCAACCCCCCCCCCCCACACACACACACACGGCCTTATTTGACGTGGCTCACGTGGCTATTCCTTATCCGACTTTGTTACAAAGAATTGTATAATAAAAACCAAACTTCGAAATTTATGAAATAAGTAATAAAATAGAGGTTGCTAAGTCGAAATACAATGTCGAAAATACGGATTTGATAATAAGTGCATCAAGTTTATTTTAAGATATCGCGGTTAATTATCTGGGTGGTATGTTACAGAATACCTACCGTCGTCGACTACCTTTGGACCGGTAAAGATTTTGATAAGAATCATCAGACGTTGATGCGTTTTAATACGTCTCCTGAAGTAGGCACTAAATAAGTACTACATTGCCAACTGCCCCGTCCATCTGTTTGGGTCCAATTATTGTAGTAATTTTCATTTCCTAATATAGTCATCTCAATTAGAGATATTGAGCAGCTGTAAATTAATATCATCACAATATTGATTTTCAGTTAATTGGAAAATAATACGCAAAAACAATTAAATTTGGCAAATAAGAGCGCAGTGGATCATCTAGGCCCATAACCTAACACACAGTCGTACACTAATAAAACGTGTAATATGAGTACAAACATTATACTTATTACTAACAAAAAGTACCTACATAGTTTGTTGTGTACTAAATCTTTTCTTGAATAGATTATGAAATAGATCCAGCAACCTTGTAGTAAAATATATAAAACATATTAATTATTAACCAAATAATAAAAATATAATTTTATCCTCCCACATACCTTTGACGGTAAGTAGCTTAAATATTGAAATGTTTGTGTCGGTGTCGTGTCGATTTATTGCTACATTTGCAACACTGTGATGTGATCCTATGCGCGTTCCGAGCAAATCACTTTCACTGCCGAGAGTGAAAGGCCCCCACTAGGCATATGTTTCTTCGGATATTTATTTTATAAATAATTAGAATACAAGTTTTTATAAGATGATGAATCAATACTTTAATATTTTTATTTACAGAGTAAGCTATTACAGAGGGTCAATTTGACACGTTCATTTGACTTGGCGATTTGTCAGATTCGATTTTTCATGACATTCGAAGGAAATTGAAAAGGGCATATATATATTATATTAAACTCTTTATTAATCAAAAACAATATGAAATTGCAACCTGGCTTTGCAATAACAACCAGGAAGAGTCCAGGACTTCTAGATGAATCAGACTAAGTATTTCGCAAGCCGCCAAACACTATGATTAATTAATTCATGTGATGGTAGAATGATTTGCTCGTCTAAACGTAAATGATGATGTTTATTGACGACACACACAGTTTATCGTGTTTATAAGTAGGTTAAGTTATCAATAAAAGTAAGTAAGAGGCAGATTACGTTATAAATGAGATATATATAGGTACATTTATCCACACGTGAAGACAGTTTCAACCTACGTCATCGCTTACGAAGAAAGTGCGTCATTTCTGACTGCCTGAACTGTGAACTTTTGAGTTCGAAACCCTACTGTTTCCTTGGTATAAATAATATACCTATGTAAACACAGTAAAAGTATTGTATGCAGTTCATTGTTTGTTCAAACATATAGTTATTGTATGAACAGAAATGAAAACCTATCTATCTTGCATATACCTACGTCGTACCTATTGTGTAGGTAATTTGAATTTATATGACAAGCCCTCTTCTTAACCTCTTGTCTGTGTACGATAAGAATCCTGACCGAATTTTTAGTTATCTTTGTTTTCGAGAACTATTTTTTTGCCCTAAGATACAGCACAACCGAGGTTTGAGCCCACGACCACCACACACGTAGGAAAGGTTAAGTCTTCTCTTCTTAAGTCTTATCGACCAAGAGTTGGGGTCCCCATGAGCAGCAAACTACATTAGCTATGGCTGGGTATGTTTATATTTTTACTGCCAACATAATGTCTAGACTCTAGATACTGCCATCACTTGTACTGTTCAACTTGTTCGAATGACGGCACACTAAAGCGGACATCCAGTGGTACATCTTGACTCCGCCTATCGGCTCTGACCCGCTGATAGCCCTTATCGGCACTCATGCCCGTAACAATTGACAATCGTATGTAAAACAAATAAACAAACAAAATTAAGCTTGGCGGTCAATGTTAGCACAAGTTAACGGAGCGTTCGGTTGTCGGTTTTTTTTAAAATCTATATCTACTTGAAAGCTTACCTGACCTAACGATTATGATTATTAAAACTATGCCATAGAAAATCTTGAATATTTATTTCGGTCCGTTTATTTAAAATAGATAAGTAGGTACATTTTAGTCTTTTACAATTTCACACGTGACGTTAGCGGGCTTCTTATTATTATTAATTATTATCTTGCTTTTAATTTCGTAGCGATCTTCATTGTCACAACTCTCCTCTGTCAAAACCCTCCTAGGTCTCTCGTCTCCCCTATAGTGCAAGCTAGTTTCGCCTTAAAGGTACGAGTATACTGGTAAATGAGCTATTAATACCAGATTGTATGTAAACTGATGAAATAATTGAACTTTGATCTTAGTGATAATGTGTAAACTTATTTAAATACATTCATTAATGTAGACTCGATATAGGTACATGATGCATTTTGGGATCACGGTGTGTCAAGGATTTTACCTTCAGACAGTCTCCTTCTGATAAATCGACGCATGATAATAACGCACAGTAACGGTAACTAATTGCAAAGATTATTAAGAGGCCGGCGTCGATTTTAGTCGCAAAAATGTAAAATTGATAGATTTAGTCTGTGAAATTGTACACCTTTTATTACCTAATTGAAATAACAAGTACTGGTTTCTATTAGCACATCTTCTTATTTTGCCTTTTATCAGATAATTTTTTTGAAAACAGACAAAATTAGTAATGGTTTTTTTTTCTGAGCCACGTTTAGGTAAACGCGCGTAAAGCACTGATTTTGTCGCTCTTATTTGTAAATTTCGTAAAGTTTGGACTGCTAAAAATGGTAAATTTGTATTACACATATTCTGTACTTGACCTTTATCAGATTACATTTTTGTTATATGACTTAGAGTTCGAGGCAATGAAAGTTAAACGAATTCAATTTTCTCCAGAAAGACCTCAAAACAAGTGTCAATTTCTCCGAAAATCTACTTATTTTCGACGTAATTTTGATACTTAAACAATCTGCAACATTTGCTAAAACTATTCTTATACATCAATTTGTATAATTCACCACCATAATTTTTGATGATTTTTTAAAGACTGCCCCTTCTCTTTATATATTACCGGCGACGCACGCTCGCGAGCTCATTATTAAAAGGCAAGATGAGAAGACGTGCTAAAAGAAACCAATACTTGTTATTTAGATATTACGTAACAAAACATGTATAATTTCAACGACTAAATCTATCAATTTTACATTTTTGCTCCAAAATCGACTCCGGCCTCTTAGACTTGAGTTTGCTAAACCGGAATAAGGTCAAGATTTTCTAAATTATTATTGTCAAAATAATAAAATAGGTTATCAATAGAATAAATACCTAACTACATTGAACTGAGAATTTACTCTATAGGTTCTTCTTTGATCATCGTTTAAGTCTTAATTTTTAATGTTAACAAAATGAGTATCTTCTCTAGGTATCATGTTTAGGCACTAAAACAATAATTCATTATCTACTTAGGTAGTTTCTAATTTACACTCATTATTGACTATCTACGAATACTTATTAGATAGGTACCTGCACAGTTAACGTTGATGGTTTATCTTTGGCTAACCGGATTTCAATAATTAATAAAAACATAAACCCAATTAATTTGGCAGAATTTTCATGAATATTACCTACCTTTATCAAAAATAAGGTAAATGCATTTTTCTATTTCAAATTTACGACACTGTAGATACTTGTCAAATACCGCATAAGATCACAAACTACCCACACACGAAACATAATAAACAAACCTACCTTTTAAATATCCTTTTTAATCTTTTTCTCCAACGGCGGGAATTCTATTTCAAATTTTGAAACTAGTTCTGTTATTGTTCCGCGGTCCAATTCGTCAGACGTCGCGCTTGGCGTTGGCTGACCGCTGGCCGGCTTGCTACTGCCGGCCGCCCGAATCGTGATGCCACCGCTCTTATCTAACCTCGACCAACATTTGATCGAACGTTGGCTCCAACTCCGAAAGCCACACAATTCACACAAACAATTAATATCCAAACTAATGGCGTTTCTAATGTGTATCGAACATTAATTGTATGTATTTGCATGTGGCTTCATGTTTTATGGATGCAATTTCAAGGGTCATGTAGAAAAATTGTTATTCCTGTAGCTGAAAGTACTCTAGGTAATCTAGGTAGTAGTCTAGGTAATCTTAAATAGAAAATAATATTTAAAGTTAATAAGCGCGCCACACTGCACAGACGCTAGCAGAAGTTTCATTATAAAATCATTATTATTGTGGGTATTAGTTATTTTCAGTACCTAGGTACCATGTAAATCCATACCCATACCATAATATTATAAATGCGAAAGTCTTTATGTCTGTCTGGTCTGTCTGTGTGTTACCTTTTCACGCTCAAACCGCTGAACCGATTTAGTTGAAATTTGGCATAGAGATAGTTTGAGTCCCGGAAAAGGACAGGATAGTTTTTATGTCGGAAATCATCCCTAGAGAGAGTGAAAAGGGGGGTGAAATTGAGGGATTTAATTAATTGTCTGCTGATAATTGACGTCAAGCAATTAATTGAGCTTATGCTCAAATCGAATGATTGCTATTACACTTTATCGGCTGTTACTGATTCCATGCAGATTAAGTCGCGGGCAAAAGCTAGTAAAATATTTTATTTTATTTAGATTAGTTTGGGTCGACGTCGAGCTGCGGGCAGCCGGACTGTTGGAGGGACGCGGAGCGCGAGGCACAGGACAGGAGTGGATGGCGAAGTCTCACGAAGGCCCTCTGTACCAATGGGGTACCATAGGACGACAACAACAACAGACTAGTTTGGGTGCACCGGGTTCAGTCAGGTGACCTAGGATTTAATTTAATTTAATTTATTTTATTGTTTTGTGTTCAAAATAAATAAATCGTAAATGAACACGCTCATACTAACATAAAGCATGTCAACTTTAAACTGGAATTAAGTGTAAATGCAGGTTTTGACATAGGCGAACTATTTACGGCCAGGGTACGCACGAGTGAACGAAACGAGGAGTCACGCACGATATTGTGAGTAACTACTTAGCTCCGCCTTGCACTGAAACGCATGACCACACCGTGCTTAGGCCTCAGGTCAAAGTACTAAGTGTACAGGAAAACTTTTGTTCATCATTATAACACGAGTTAACTATAAGTATTTTGTTTAATCTGTCCAGATGAGCTATACCTATCTGATTGTGTTTGTATTCCCAGTGCAGGCGAATTGAGCGCTCTAAATAGGTTTAACTGAGATCTAATGTAGCTAGGACCTCGCATTTTTACGTATTGCTAAGCGCAGTTTTACTGTTAAAGGGCCCACCTAGGGCGTTCGACTTCCTTTTTTTCGGTAATCGAGTGGAATATTACCCCTATTTTTCACAACAGTCATAACTACATAGTTATGACTACTGTCTTTTTCACAGGCAATCTAATATAATCCGGCATTCGATTACGTAATGACAATATGAACCTCGGAGTTAAGTTAATCTAGGAGTGAACTATAGACCCGTGCAGTGGGGCCAAACAGCTGATCTGTAGTACGGCCACACAATTGATCACAGCATTCACAGCTGATCAGCCCATGCCTCATTATATGCATGCATCGGGTCTCTATTGTTTGACATAATTATTGAAAGTCATAATGTAATGATTGTCATATTATCATTAGTCATAATTTGGTTTTTCTCAGAAACGCGTAACTTTTCAGTATTGCCATAAAACAAACCTAACCTAACCTAACTGTATAGGATAACCCGAGGAAAATCCTAAAAAGTTAACGGTTTCAGAATTATGACTAATGATAATATGACAATCATTACATTATGACTTTCAATAATTATGTCAAACGAAGGAACCCGCATGGAGCTGATATTTACCCATAAAATTGACATTTAATTTATAATAATCAATGAGGGCTATCGTTTTTTTGCTCACCAGTTGGCGCCTCTGTTGATGGTGGTCCAAAAGACTATAGAAAAGCTGTCAGTCATTAAAGTGACAAGTGACATTTGACATTTCGAACTATGGAAAAGACCACCATCTACACTAGCGCCCCTAGCGGCGAATTCATACGCGTTAGCCCTCATTGCCGCATTCCTTTGATGCATTCACGCTCCAATGAACAATAAGTACAATAACAATGTCGATACATTGAGATTTATGAGAATAAAATAGATAAATTACCAATCCAATTATTACGCCTCAGTGATTCAGAACAAAAACCCAACATATGAAACACTAGTATATAAGATAAGCCAAGCATTTTAATTAATAAAGATTCTTGACAATTGTGTTGCAATTAACTCCCTTAATGCCGTACACTTCATGGCGACCCTGCCAGCCGTACTGCTTCTCAGCAGTCGTGGGTTCCGAACCGACTAAACCGCGTCGCGTTCCGCCACCATCAACTGTTTATTCGTTACTAAGTCATGGGCAGTACCCAATCTGCTAAGTTACGAAAAACAGAAGAAATAATGATGGCACATTAAGGAGCCCCAATTTTATGAATAACGCCATTAGACATAAACATAGTACCTACATGATCGAACGTATTGTCTGCAGGGCAAAGTACCTAGCGAATACTAGCGATAGTATGGAAAACTTCGATATAAATATATCGTAAGTATCAATGTAATCTTTCTTACCGTTGTTGAGGATGACTCAATTCCTGGTTATTAATCACGATTATGTCTACGATTTATGTATTGTAGTTTGACTTGAGGTTAAAGAAATAAAAACCAATACAAAATTAAAACTATTTATTGAAACAATTTCAAAATAATATTTTGTTTTACTAAAGCTAGTGGGCTTAAGACTCACGTAACTAACGTAGGAAAGCACTGAGAACAAATAAGATAAGTAGCCATAAGTACGTTGAGTAACGCGAAGATGTTGTAAGTATTACACTTTAATTACCTATATACTAGGTATCAATATAGGATATTTATAATTAGGCTTCGTGGAAGATTAATACAACTTGACTATGTATGGCTAGTTACAATAAATTACGTTAACACTGATCATACAAAATGCTTTAAAATGACTTCCGGATAACACAAATGCCTAGTCTCATTGTTATAAAGATACAAATTACTGTACAGATAAAAACTGCCAACATTGGTGTATATAGGCAAATGAATGAGATCTGTCATCCGAGTTACTAGAGATTATCTTCAAAATAATAATTTGTAGCTTCATAATATTGGGACCTATAGAGGACATGTTTGTACCTATATATGATACCTACGGACGCTACTAAATAACTGAGGTGCAAATAAATTATAAACCTTTCAATAATAGTTATAGTCCGACAAGAAATTGTAGAAATTAAAAA
This sequence comes from Cydia strobilella, assembly GCF_947568885.1. Taxonomy (NCBI): domain Eukaryota; kingdom Metazoa; phylum Arthropoda; class Insecta; order Lepidoptera; family Tortricidae; genus Cydia; species Cydia strobilella. The sequence continues at coordinate 11,311,214 of NC_086048.1, forward strand.
GGTGGCAATACTGTAGTGTTGTCCCTTTCAAATCAATGTAAGAAAAACGCGACGACACTACAGTATTGCCACTTTTTAATTTCTACAATTTCTTGTCGGACTGTACAATGGTTAACAGGAAGATATAACGTGGAAACAAATCAAGTTCTTACAGCCACTCTTATCACATATTACAGCTTTATATCTACTAGTTTGTCTACCATAGAAAATCTAAGATAACCACTTTATCGCCTGTATACAAATTTGTAAATTAAACCTACAAAATTAGTTCCTGTTGTTTTTGCTAACTGTATGATACAGAAGTCAAATTTTAGCCTTAAAATTAGGATAGTAAAAAAAATATGCTCTATGCAATTGAAAATTACGAAACGAAACATGGACTGTTTACATCTCAGGTCAATACAGTTATTAGTTCGAATACATCGAGATACATAATTTTATCGAAATGATTACACCGTTATAATTTGGCATCCAACAACTAAAGTACGCGTTCATATAGTAGCTTATTATTAGCCTCGCGAGTGGAATCAATAAATGCGAACAAGCGTTGCCCCAACATCCGTGAGACGGACTGATGGCACAATTCCTCCACACACATAGCCAGCCACGAATTTGTACCTAAATATTATAAGTATACGATTCAGGATGTATTTAAGTATCATGTAGTATGGGGAACATATGTAAAATGGTATAGATACGTGCTAAAAGCACTGTTGGCAAGTTCATGGGCCTGTAATGTACATTTTGGTGCTGTCAAAATAAATCTACAAATTTTTAACGAGATGCACCAGCTTATTGCACAAATATAGGAACACAGAAGGCCCGTTAATTACAGATGCGATTCAATACTATCCGTGGATCCGACATCGAAATGAGAAATGTAAAATATAATCAAAATACACTTTCATGTACGGTTAGCTGCAGAAAAAAGGTACCCCACGTCCATACTAATTTACAGAACTTTGTATGCAGGAAGGGGGGGGGGTGCCTTTTCTCTGCAGCTGACTGTACAAACATTAAATTTGATGACATTTGTATCCGAAACTGGCTCTCAAGACGAACGGACGCGGTTCAAACAGCGCTCGCTTTGACAGTCTTGGCGGAAAGAAACCTCTGCTCGATAGACCTCCGGGGGATACCACTGATCTTCTTCGGCGAATAACCATTACAGTTGATGGACGACGGCAGGGACTTGTACCCGCCGTCAGAGCTGTAGTCCGTGTCGGTGGACTGTCCGTTTAAACTAGGACTGTGTCTGTTGCCATTTACACTCTCCTTGCTGCTGATGCGACCATTATACAGGTCTCCATACGATGTGTGGTGTTTGATCATGTTCTCTTCGATCACTGCGTTTTTAGCGAGCAGCGGTTCCGCACAGGAATACGCTTGGTTGTGGAAGTTCTCAATGGAACGAGATCTGGTCGAGTATAGGCTCTTGCGTACCGTCTTCTCCCCTACGGAGGAATCCCGCTTGACGTACCGGTTAGAGTCGCTGTTGGCCAAGGCCTGGAGGTACTTGGAGCCGACCCGGCTGTTGGTCTTGAGCTGGACCGCGTCCGTCCGCCGATCCTCGTCCTTCCGCGCACCACACTGGCACTTCACGGTCCCGTTGACTACAGGCCTCTTAGTCTTTTGTGCTTCACTGTACACCGGCAGCTTCCTCCCGCTAGCTTGTTCATTCCAACTGAAAAAAATAATTAATATTAGTGGGTGGAATAACTTGTTCATTGCACCGGTAGATAATAAGTAAAGGTTCGATCGTTTTAAAAGGTAGATAGAGAACATTTTAAGTAAAGCATAATCGGGTTTAGAAGCTTGAAAGATAACAATACTTCATATTGCTTATTTACTCTTTACTATTAATCGTATGTAATACTAATTTCTAAAAGTTTTCAGAAAATTTAATCTGTACTTATGTAGTTTGAAACAAATTCTAAACAGGTTGTGCCTTTGAATCTCACCTTTACGTTCTGCTGGGCAGCGTGTAACAGAGAGCGATTTCATAATCAAAGTAAATTACAAATTAGTTCCAAAAAAGAAAAAAACCAGAAGGACAAAACACACGACTACCTACAATACAAAAATAATGCAATGTTCCTACATTCTGGAAACCACGATTAAGAAAAATCAAGTGCCAAATCGTGCTGTTAAATCAATCGTTATGTAGCGTTCATACCCTTCAACGGCTTCAACCCATCCAGCACAGGCTTAAAGACAATAATAACCTCATTACGTAATGCTTTAATATAACTAGTAGTTACAGGCGATATATACATAGGCACAAAGGCAACAATATTACTTTGTTATACGATTTCATCGAGACTAACTCTCATGCATCACTTGATGTATTTATAGCAACAATCTTCAATATCCCTATCGGACGTTCTGAAGAGGTCGCCCGGTTGGTAGGCGAGATGCAGCAAGCACAACACATTGACGGAACACAAGAGGCAAACAGCGAGAAAGCAGTCGAGCCACGCTACCTGCTGCGACGGACGAACGCTTCCCAAGTGGAAACTGCACCGGTATCCAAAGACAACATTTGCCCAAAATCCAATTTGAATTAAAAGCAGCATGTGAGGAAATTAGAACATGATATTAAAGTCGATGTTGATACAGTAGTACCACTACCAAATGACCAAAACATGGATTTTAACATTGAGTTAGATAGGAGCAATGATGCTACAATGGCTTGACCTACGAGAATTGTAGTCTCTCTATAAGTTGGTAGTATTGAAGAAGCCAATTACTAATGTCCAAATAGTGGTAGCACTATAATGATTAAGATAGTAAGATCTAGATGAATTAGATGAGGTAGTATTTACAAAAATGAAATAGAAATTAGATGAAAATGCCTGCGAAATATGGAGTGACTGTGAGAGTGACTCTACACATCGAAGTGGGTGCAAAGGTCATCTTCATGTTCATATAGTCTCTCAAGGCTAGAATCCATCTGGAGTTTCTGATGTCAGAAGCCAAGTTCACGGTTTTTGAAACGGTGGTGTGTAATATAATACTGCTATGTTCTTTACATAATGAGAAATAATAACAAGGGATTATAGGCGGCATGTAAAGGATGGTGATAAATGAGTGCAGTGTGTGTAATATAGTCTGCAACGAATTTATCGAAGCGATGATAAACCTAAAACAATAAATAATAAAATATTTAAATACATACAACAATATGTTTATGTGAGAAAACTGCTGCTTTTAAAACGCGTGTATCAATTAGAATTTTTACATAGATAATTAGTGGTGTGTCACAAGATAGCACCATAGACCCGTAGCTATTGGTGTAAAATGTGAGTTAACAATATAAATGAAGTCAAATTACCTCACTAAACCGGAATTTTCAGAACTCGTTAGCGCCGAGCTCATCGGCGGCCGCAACTGTAACGAAAACACGCGAATGTTAGATTAAACTCATAATTAAGGCTTGGCCAAACACACGTCATGATGCAGCGCCGCGTCCGCGCCGCGTGGACGCAAGGGACCGGCGGGACGCAGTCTGTTTGACGTCACCAACCTGTTAGCATGGGCGGCGGTCGCGCCGCGCGATCGCGGCGCAGCGTCATGCCTTGTGTTTGGCCAAGCCTTTATTGTAATAAATGAAGTGTGATCCGTGATCCTCGAATACTTCAACGCATTGTTTGTCGAGCACCTGACACTTCGTATTAATAACTTTATAACATAAAATAATTTACGAGTTTAGTAAATAAATATTTCATCACACTTGCTTATACAGCGTGGTCACGCAGGTTAAATAATAAACTTCATTTTTTTAAGCTCCTTCATCTTCAATTGCTCTTGTCGGTGGAGTAATCGCCACTCTTCTCTTTGCTGGGCCGGCCTTTTTGACTCCCTCGTCAACACGACAGAAACTTTATCTTTTATTTGGCTGTGATATATGAGCCTGAACCTGAAACCTGAACCTGAATCATTTTCAACTTTTATTTCATTTACTTTTTTTTCTCGCAAGTGTGTCGCAATTTCAAGTAAGTACCTTGAAAGCACGAATGATGCCTCCCAGTTAGGCCGACGCCACCCATTATCGTCTAAATACAAAATTAAAAAATTCACTACAGTCACGAATGAAGACCTTCAACTTAATTTGGAGACTGATAAATTAAGTTATTTGAAGATTGTCAAGAAACATGGACGATTTTTTAATGATTTACGAGGCAAACGAGCAGACGAATCGCCTGATGGTGAGTAATTACCGGCGCAAGTGCGGTGCCGGCCCTTAAGTTGGGAGTACGCTCTCTTTTTGAAGGTAGTATCGGTGCGGTAATACCGCGGATAAATCAATGCGTAAGCACAGAATAAGTAATAGTACTACCGTACAGAAAGGAAACTTCCCACAAAACCGAAGTTGGACAGCGATTCAGGGACGAATCATGCTGTCCCTTTCTTATGTATGGTACTATCCCTTTCGGCTATTTAGGGTTGTCAAAATTCAGGGTATTATCTTGTCTGTGGTCGTAAACGCCACACGCAAAGGGACGTCAAGTTGTGCTAACCCTAATAACTGCTCGGAGTAATGCTGACCCGAACGGAGCCGAAAAAGTCCAAACGCTCTAGTTTCCTAATCTGGCGTAAGTACTATTTGTAAAGAGAACGCAAATATTTAAGCAGATGCTCACCCGATCAGTCTGGGTGGCCACGTTGCAGGTGTCGTCGGCGCGCGGCTCGTGTCCCTCAGACATGCGCAGCATCTGCGTCTGCAGCACGCGCACCAGCCGGTCGCGCTCTTCCAGTTGACTCTGCAAATGGCAAGGTTATAAGGTGAAAATCAGATTAATTTCAAAAGATTAATAACCTTCTTAGATTTTTGGGGAGACCATATTATGCAGTCGGATGTTTATACGTATTAGAGCGATATTCCCGCGATGGTAATACGTAGCTATTGAAAACTACATATTACACAGGTATTAGTCCAGTCTCATTTCATTATGCTCGATCTTTTATGTCTAAAATCATTGCTGATCACTTCGAACAATCGACGCTGTCTGTAAGACAGATGTACAGCTGACCTTGCTAATCGTAATCAAAAATATGTATGTGTGTATCTAGTTAAATAGGACGTAGTTTAAGGACCCGGGTATGTCCTTAAACTACGTCCAAAAGAGAGGTATGGGCACTGTGAATGACATCTCGCTTTGTGTGGTAGGGCACAGGACAGCGGATGTCATTCCAGATCTAGAGCAGAGCCCAACTGGGGAGGTACCTCCACCTTACAGAAAACCGCAGACAAATAACACTAGACCCTACTAATAGTGTTGTGTTCCTGCCGGTGACTAAGGTTGCCAGAGCTCGAGGAAGAGGAGTGTTAGGGTCGGCAACGCGCATGTAACTCCTCTGGAGTTGCAGGCGTACATAGGCTACGGAGACTGCTTAACATCAGGCGGACCGTATGCTTGTTTGCCACCGACGTAATATATATATATAAAAAATGTGCATGCATGACGAAATCTGCATTCAGTAAACGTCCGGCGGCAGACTGCATTAAACCCTACCTGATAAAAAATATAGCCACCGGACTATATAGCAAAAAATTGAAATTTTCAATAGTTGAGTGCGAAATTAGCATTAGGTAAGTGAAGTGTACAACTGTACATAATGCTAGGATTTGCTACCAGCAATGATCGAGAGTTTATATGTATGTATATATGTAGGTACAGACCTGCAGGTAGAGGATCTGCCGTCGCATCTCGGCGCAGGCGTCCGGGTGCAGCGGCGAGGCGGGGGGCCGGCGCCCGTTGACGCGCGCGGGGCTCTCCGCGCACGCGGCCAGCAACGGGTCGAGAGTTTCGCTCTGCAAAGCCGTAATACAAAGGTTAGTGATAAAATAAAAGGAGGGAAAAAGGAGGTGGGAGGAACTCTCGACGACCTATTTATTCCTCACCGTTCCATATAAGTTTCCTTCGTCCCCATTTGTGGCAGTTTCGTGAGCCGCAACCGCAACCTCTAAAACTTCGGAAACTATTGAGAGTATTGGGACTATAAAACGGCTTTCCATGTTAAAGGTTCAACTTTTGTCTTGTGCTAACCATGTGAAAAAATAAAAATATATATAGCAAGATAGCTTTTTGCTTTAGAGAGATCGGTCGCTTTTCTGTAGTGCGTTGCATGCTGTTATTAAAACCAGTTTATGTTATCTAATGATAGGTGTGACTAGATGACATGAAATCTGAGTTTTAATTTTAGTGCCATGTATATGAAACAGTAGTGTAGACCCTTACTGTAGTGATATTAAGAATCACTTAATGTCACTTGTTGTGTGAATAGGGAGTTGGGCAGGCGTTTGCGGGAGAAGGGTAATGATCCCCGCTCTGGGTTTTGGCTGGTCCAACAAGTTTTTATCGCCGCACAGCGCGCGGAAATGCTGCCAGCATAATGGAAACTTTTGGGCAGGGTTTGGTGCAGAGTGGGGATGGGCGTAAGTTTATAGATGTTTTCACGAAGCATGTGGCGGATTACCTTTCTATTGATTATGAAATGACATTGAAAAAAAAAAGAATCACTAAAGCATTACAAATTATGTAATATGAAAATTAGTAAGCTTTTATTATTTCCTTGTCTCTAAGCTTCTGTAAGAAATACCTGTAAAGTGACATTAAACGTCCCAGTGCTGTAAGCTAGTAAGTAACGAGCTATTAGATTGCAAAGAAGGAAATTATAAGCAAGTCGTCTAAGTTACAGTATAGGTGAAAGTGCCGTAAAAGAAAGGAAGAAGCATTAACAACGGTTTTAAAGACTGGCAGAAAGTTAATTAAAAACAAATGTCATTTATTTTTATTTCGTGTTTAAATAAAAATATTTTTTAATATCTAGTACGTAACTCGTGAATCCAAAAATCAGTAATGATACTAATGATCAGTATAAGCATATTATGACCTCGTTTATGTCTTGAAAATACAAGATAAAACACGCACTCATCTCTTCCTTTTCACTAATACAAAAAAGTTTGAATTCTTTATCTACTATTTCTCACGAGATATGCGTGACCCATCATAGGCCCGTATACAATGTATAAAGTGATTCCTTAGGCATGTCACGACCACGACAAGGATATTGTGCACAGCATACCCTCAAATAGGCTGAAAAAATATTATGGGTTTCCATCACAGAAGGATCTTTATGCTACAAGTGCAATAAGGACCTTTTTAATCTGAAATTCTAACAAAAATTCTGATAGAATGGTGCTTATTGCACATGAAGCATAAGAACCCTTCTCTGATGGAAAGCCACAAATATTTGTATATATTTTATTTAATTTAATTATCCCTCTCCATAAACTAGAAGTAAATTCGGCTTTTTAATGACACATCATAACATGACAATAGCGAATGGACACTTTTCTAAAAAGTTGACGCTGTCGCCAGGGAACTATCAAAACTTGCTATACGAAATTTATTAAATTATAGAAAGCTGATTTGACCACGGCATTGACATGTTACGAGCTGTCAAAAACAATGTGGAATTGCGCTCCATTAGGTATTATTGCAAATGGCGGAGGCGTTACTTACACTCATCGAATGATGCTCGTCCCCCGGCTGCGTGCGGCAAACAAGGCGATGCAACCAAACAGACAAATGTTACAACAAACACGCAAACAAACAAAAATGTGCCAACTAGCAAAACATTGATGCCGTCCTAAGTGGAGCGATAAACGACAACTGTCACTGTCACTATCGTGGTGATATGACGCTTCGAGTTGTCGCTTGATCGCGTCAGTTAATAGGACAATTTATAGCGTTCAAATTTACCAAACAGGAATATATAAGAAGCCTCAATTAGCTAATATCTAAAAAATGCTTACAATAGAAAGGGATAAAATACCTATAAAATACTTAACTAATTGAGGCTTGTAACATTTTACGAATATTAATTTGCTTTGACAATACATATTAGCAAAATAAAAAGGAGTCGGGATTTAAGTTAAAAAAACATATTAGTATTTGGCCAAATTTATACTGAGCCATAGACGGACTGTTCGAATCAGACTAACTAAAAAAAAATCTTAATAGCCTTTAGCAGTTGGTCTATGGCCTTTCTAGTCAGACGATGTAATACCTACCCTACCCGTATGCCCTACCCCTACTATTAGTTATAGGTATATTTTGTGTCGTAACGAGAATTCGCGTGAGGGTTTTTAGAGTATATAAGTGAGAACCACATAAAACTGATATAACTGTTAGACGTTTGTCACGTTCATGAGGTTAGACATATTCGTGAGATATTTATATTAAGTACGGCGACTATTTTCGTGTGTATACCTATATATATATATATATGTGGGGCGGGCGAACTCAAACAACTCAAAATAATTAATAAAACTTATATTTTTGAAATAAAACATGAAATTGCAGTGTCACATCGTAACGTCCGAAATCCAATCTCCCGTATCCAGTTACCATTTTTAAAATCTGCCGATGGCGTTTCGTGCCCTGCCCTAATACGAACCCGACCTTCCTTTACTTAAGGCAAATGAACTTGTTAACCTGAACCGATACCGCGACATAAGTATCGATTGCACAACACTGGTTTACTCCAAACATAGCAAATGCCTTTTATTTTGAACCTATTCTGTAACTTTATACGTTTATTTTGCCCCATTCATATCCGTACAAATGGCAGTGCCAACAGAGAACAAAAAGTAGAAATTTGATAGCAAGTCTCGTGGGGAACGTGATCTACGAGTATCTGCCACTATTCATTGTTCCATTTTAATTATACGTTAGCTGCAAAAACATCTAAGTAATAAAGATCTAAAGAACGCAGTTTCCATTAGGCATTGTGCTAAAAAGGTGGATTAGAGTCATTAGCTATCTGAAATTTCCCAAAGACTACTTTACGAGGAAACAATGAGTCTAGATTTTTATCTATGGGACCCATATAATAAATTGTTGAACCGCACATAAATAGGAAATGTTACTTAAAGGGAGTCACTACACGTATAAACACAGATATCGTTTGAGCTAATCACTCACACTTCTCGTAGACATATAAATCCACATTAGACCATTTGGCTGTAGGTATCTTTCTTCGGCATACAGACGCAATTGTAGATGAATAGGGTTCATCAAGTGCGCCCAGCCATTGTTAATCAACAGCCGTTATATAGTTTATTCAGTGTAGGAAACTTAAGCACGACACGGTAGATGGTACTTTCGATGCTGATGTTGAGACTGTTGAGTCGCTTCGTCCGAAACGAAGGCAAAGAAAGATGTTTTTTTTTGTGAAGCTCTTTTAACATGCAATGCGCTTCAATTAAGGTTAAGACATTATGAAGCGATCAGAACTTAAGCATGACACGAAGTAGATTCGATGCTGGATTTCAGCCGCGTGGTCCGAACCGAAGGAGAGACCAATTTATGCATCAGCAATTTTTTAAATATGAAACACGCGTAGTTGAATGTGGTGACGCCATAATGTTAACTCGCGGCCACACATGATTGGTCGGGAGGTAACGGCAACGCGTGCTATTAGAGTAACTAGGGGGAAATTACAAATGAGCGCTACTTCCTACATTTACGCCCTTACTTGCACACGTCAACATAATAATCATGCTTTCTCGTTATGCATACCAAACACGTAAATGTTACCTATTTGTATTTACACAACAGTAAATTGCAATCAGAACAGTAAATCGCATTTCTATTTACATTCAAACATGTTTCTAAGGAAAGAAAGGTCTGTAAACGCAATTACTTATTGCATTTTTTTAAACTTCGAAGCAATGCAAACTGACGGATTAGTTTAACGAGCAAGAAAATTGAGTTTAGCCTGGAAACGGAAGAACCAATTTAGGTTTTTATAACCGACTTCAAAAAAAGGAGGAGGTGCTCAATTCCTCGCAATCGTTTATATGTTAACAAGGTGAGTTGAGAGCGAATGTTTACCTGCCTGTGTAGGTACCTTCTTATTAATTTATGTTGCGCCTTTAGTTACTCTTGTTACATAGAAGGTCCGTTTAAGTCCGGACGTTAAATGAAAGTAAGTACAAGGTTTCGCGCATAAGCTTCATTCAAACCCAGGTATACTTAAATCGTATAAGTAATTATGTGGGTTGATCTTCACCTTGAACAATATCACACTTACAGTCGAGTTACACGAATAATAACTTGTGATATAGGTATGTAAGTTCACTGAAAAGGTAAATTAGGTGGGTGGATCTAAGTAGGTATTGGATCAAAAACTTTTTTGCTGTGGCTCTGTGGACATCTTATTTCTTAAACTAAATGAACTTTAAAGCCTAATGTTCTTGCTGGATCTTTTCAGGCATGTTCCAACCTTCTACTTCTTAAAAGCTGTATGGTTAAAGCCTTAGTAAATGCACCCAAATCGTTAACTTTCGTATTGTCCACAGGAAAATCGCCAGTTATGTAAGTAGTAGTTTGCAGTGCAATTGAAATCTGAGGTTCAATAGTCTGTACTTGAATGTATGTAAATTTAATAATATTCAACTCAAAACTATTATTAAGTGTCGTCTAAAATTCTTCGTCACGGTTAATTTCATACTGCCCTATGTGCAATCTTTTAAACAATGGCTATTATCCGCAATACATCTAGATAGGTAATGCCTACAAAAATAACAAGGAAGCTAATTATTATAGGTTAACAGACAGCTACCTGTAATACTGTAAATGTGATGTGAGCACTAATGAAATCTAAGACTATTACATTTAATAAGCACGATTATTACAGGCTGTAAAGTGGCTGAAAACTAAAAAAACTAAAAAACAGTTCTTGCAGTCACTACATGCATGCATATTAAAATTATTTTAAAACGGGTCACTCACGTACCTATTATTAAGTAAGTCGAATAGCTCGACATGTTTCGATCCTCTTGACGGAGCAACGACACGTGTTTGACTAACTACATGCATGCATTTACAATACCGACCTATATTAGCCATATTTCAATATCAGGTGCCGTAAAATATGTAAGTAATGTTTGTTTGATGAAATCTAGTTATATAAAGTTGTTCTTGCAAAGATATTTCAGTTATATTCCATTGGCCGGTAGTGTACGTATGCTAGTAATAACATAAAATACTAATACATATTCTAGCTTGTGTGTGAGTATGGCACTAGCTTAGGCAGACATCCCTGGGAAAACGGCAAATGCTGGAATTGTGAAAAAAAAGGCTACGGCAAGATGAAGGCAAAACTGTGATTTCATAACACGCCGATTTCCTCGTGTTTACGCACGACACGCACAAATTTGCAACTTGTAGGCTGAGCGGTGAATGACTCAAACCCGATAGGTAAGTGAGTACTTGAGTAGGTATGTCACAGTTTTGTCTTAACCGACCCTACCTCTGGTCTGATTCCGCACTGCAAAGTCAGAAACACGACTGACCTACCTATAGTCGAACCAAACCAACTTTGCACCGATTTTGTCGTGACAAAGTGTTAAAGTGCCCGGACATTTCCGCACTGTATCATTTCAAAATATGCTTGTAGTTAGCTTGGTCCAACGGTATCAAGGGGTTATATTGCATTGCGGCGCTATACAAGGAGTATAAGGACCAAGCATGCTATACGTGCCTCCTGCAAGACGCGTTTAAGCTGCAGCAGTAACGTCTTGATGTCCACGACGTCCTGGAGCAGAGTCGCCGGCGCGGGCGCGGGCGAAGCGGTGCCTTCGCTGGCGGCGTCTGACGGCGTCTGCGCGCGCGAGCGCTGCAGCAGCCGCGCCGTGCGCACTGGCAGGCTGGCCCTGGGGACAACAATGACAACTTTAGAAAAAGACGTAACAATTTTATGGGGACCCGTGCCCTTATGACCTTCGATCTGAATCCCTGAGTTTTCAAATGTTTTTTTCATCTCTCCTATTCGGAAATTTCACCTTTCATAGGCTGATAGCCGGGTGGAAAATTGCATTTGCTACCCTAGGGTGGAAAGTATATATTTTTTTAATTTGTACTTCGAGCAACGGCACATAGTCATATATGTCATATTATTCAGTTAGAAGCTCTTATATTTGGTTTCGCATTTTCAGACCAAGTATTATCGAAATTAAATATCAATTGCATTGCATTATTTAAAAAAAATATGTACACACAGTAACAAGTATGTATTTAATATTTAAATGTATGAAATAAACATAAATATTTGTTAATAAATCAATATACTTCACTTTTTTAAGGCGCGTATACATTATATATTAAGGCCGTTTCAGACACATCCCAATTTAAGATCGTATTGTCTATGGCTTTAGAATTTTTTCGATCAAAATGTAAATGGCGCGAATTCCAGTCCCTAATTCTCTTAACCGTCAAAATATTTTCTTGTGTTTGACGGTTCTCATAGTCGAAATGAAAAGTAGAGTGTTTAACTCTGGTAAAAGTAACCACCTCACCCTCGAACTATTGGCACTTTCACCTCGTTCGAGCGCCAAAATATCTCGGGTGGTATGGTTCACTTTCTACCCTTGGTTAACAATCTACTATTGTAGCTTATCATGTTAACACTTAACAGCAACGGCTTTAAGGAACATAATATCCCATATTTACTTCAAAATTCATTGTTTTCGAGATATTTGGCATCAAAGTTGAACAATTCTAGGCCAAAAACTGGTTTTCCGGCCATAACTTTTGTGTTAATTAGTTTAAAATTAAAACCATAGACAAATTTTTAGAGACGTCAAAGACGAACCCAAATATGTAGATTTATCTTTCACAGTTCACAGCAACCGAGATGCGAAAAAAGTGTTATTAGACAATGTTTAACCTTTTCGACGCCATGTCAAACACAAAAGCCGTCATCCAGACGCCACGTAACCAAAGTGTCAAAACTTAAATTGAACTTTATGCATATGCACGTAGGTCTATGTTGCTCTGTGGTCTATGACCGATTAATCGGTCTTTGGCGTTGAACCTACGGTGCGTATATATCGGTAAAAAATCATAAATAAATAAGTATTCATTTCTTTCTAAATCCAGTAGACAAAAATGGAGATAAAAGATTGAAGAACCGATAGCCTTTTGTCGTATAATTATATTATTATATGAAGTGCAAAAGTAGGAGATACGATTCAAAACTTGTCAAAAATCGATGAAAATCTCGGGTATTAGCCCCTTACGGGCCTTACGGCGTTATTCATAAACGTGTGTCTAATCCAATGAACCGTTGATAATCGTTTGTCCCTACTGTTTGAAATTTCCGTTTGTTAAAAGGAAACACAATTTAACATAGGTTTGTGAGAGGTTGCTAAGTTTTATGAATAAGGGGGTTAGACTTAGGGTCAGTTGCACTAACCACAATTAGCGGACTGATTTCCTCTCTGGATATTGACATTATGGAAAATATTTGTACATAATTGGATGTATATTAACTATAGTTAAGCCCCGACGTTTGACTTTTTTTAATTTTTTGATTACCTATGGTAAAAATTAGGGGCGAAAAACAGATTACATACACATTTTTAAATGCTCCTAAATCTTATAATAATTAAAAATTCGAAAAAATCAAACGTAGGAACATAGCTGTTGTTGATATACAACAAATTGTGTCAACATATTTTTAATAATGTTAATATCCAGAGAGGAAAATGAGGACTGCGTTTGTATGAAAAGGTGATTTCGCGAGGGTCCTCCACTTTCGTCTTAACGGAGACAGGCGGTTCGGTCAACCGAACATTAGAGCCAGTCAGTCAGTTTCACCAAACCATCTGTCACCGTTAAAAGCCGTAGTCTGTTATGGCTTTAAAACGTGCCCTAAATTGTATTGTATGGAAAAGTTCATAATCCATTGCCGATTGCCGTTTTTCAATCTGTCAAATGTGATTTTTGCAACTGGCTCTTAGGGTCGGTTAGATTATCTTTAAGTACCCATTCTTTTTGCTTTTAAGTAATTTAAGGCGTGAAAAATTGCAGATAGACGTCAACTTTCTCTATCGTTAACATTGGTTTGTGTAATGTGCCCTTAACGAAGCGTAGTTTATAGCTCGAAAATTGTAATTGGGTTAGTAAATACTTCTCTTCTACAACGCCGTAACAGCCATTGGAAAACTCATTCAATTGTTTGTCATAATCTCACGCAACAAATTCCAAACTCAAACTGGGCTTTCCACAGAAAAAATATAACTTTTTTCAATGGCCGTTATAACTTTTATGCGTGGTGTGGTATCCCCAGTCAATCAGATTCTATAAAATCATTCAGACTTCATAAAATCGATACTATTTATCTTAATAAAGTAAAGAATAAAGCACAATAAAGTAAAGAATAAAGTAGTGTAAACTATTTATTACTGTCAATCTCGCACCATCCATCACGCAAGTCTGTCAAATATACCAACATTAAAGGCTGGCGCCCACTAGACTCGCCGAATCGAATGACTTATGGAATTAGCAATTTGTTTAACCTACGAGCTATAAAGGCTGGCGTCCACTAGACTCGCCGGGCCGAATCGAATCGAATCGCAATAATTCGCCTCCTATATTTTCTAATGCAACTGCGTCCATTGACGAAGAGCCGCGGCGCGCACGTCAAATGGACGCAGTTGCATTAGAAAATATAGGAGGCGAATTATTGCGATTCGATTCGATTCGGCCCGGCGAGTCTAGTGGACGCCAGCCTTTATAGCTCGTAGGTTAAACAAATTGCTAATTCCATAAGTCATCGGGGCGCGTCACACCCGCCCTGTCAAATTAATTAGCGAAAATAGGGCGACAGCGACACCCTGTAGCTGTACCTGTTACCAGTGGCCTAACACGCCTCAGTCTATATTTAGAAGCTGATTTTGCGATTTGTTTTTTACATAGATAAATAGAGCCACTCATCGAATTTCAAAAGACCTAAGCGTACAATAATATAATAGACGAAGCGACTTTGATTCATACTATGTAGAGATTTTTTGAATGTAGAGCAGATTATTTTGAATTTTAAGTTTAGTCACCTATGAAAAAATACAAAAGAATTTTTTTATCAGTTTGTTAGATAAGCATAGAAACACATACTATAAAAATAGATACACATAATTATAATTTATACCCCATTGTTATGCGCTCCACAGTCTACGCGAAGAAGTTCAGACGAAACAACTAAAAATCTATCATGCATTAGTAGAATCTAAGTTGCGTTACAGCATAAAACTTTAGGGAAACAGCTACAAAAACAATGTGGAATGGAAGCCATCTTTATAATGCAGAAAAGAGCTATTACAACAATACTCGTAGTTCGCATTCCCCAGTATGAGTCTTGTAGGTAACATTTTATGCAGCTGAAGATTTTAACAGTGCCCTGTTTGTACATTCTTGTTATTCTCACGGATTTTATCAAGCACTTAAATCACTATGAAAGTCTGAAAGAGCAGAAGGACAGAATGTCATCTAGAAGGAAAGGCATACAAAACAAGATAGTGCCCAGCCAGACTAAATATTATGAAACACGCGGCTTAAACTGTTATCAGAGCGTCTTCTTGTTAATTGGTCTGCCATTACAACATAAAACTATTACCAACCATCGCGTTTTCAATGCAAGAATAAAGGAGTTTTTTTTAGAAAAATGTTATTATTCCGTAATAGATTTCATAGAGGATAAAAAGAATTAGCTAATTATGTATTTTTTTTTGTATAATAACTGCCTGTATGACTTATATGATCTCATTAATCTAGACATGTAATCACATAATTATTAAGTAATAATACCGAATATTCTACGACAATATTAGTTCTGTTTTATGAAAGTGTAATTTTTTTTTTATTGTAAATATTATTTTTATATATAATTTTGTATTTAATGTTAATTAAGATTGTAAAATAGAATGACATACAAACACAAAGTATATTGTTAGTGAACAAAATAAATAAATGAAGCAGTGAACTATTTAGCCATTTCGATGTATTAATTCTGTAATGCCATTGCCATTTAAAGTAGGTAGTTATACTTTTTATTTAAATTTGTACGAACACTACCAACCAATTTTACCAACACTATTTACTCTTAACGTACCATGGTGAACCTATTAGTATTAGCAAGTTAGTTAACAGTGTAACTAGAGTGGACTGTGATACCTTAATGTTAATTGATCAATTTACTTGAGTAAGGACTGCAAGTAAAAATAATTATTCTTTCAAATCTTTTTATCATAGTTTTTTTATCAAGGACAATAGGTACGTGGTAAAAGTCAGCACCGACCGATTAAAGCAACGAGTTAAGATTATGTTGTTCAGTAGGTAAATTGACCGGAATATTATTAATGACTTACCTATCATTTATCATAACAAATTATTAGTCAAATAATTATACTAAGACTAATTATTGAGTGTTTTAATTGAGAATATTTCATCTGTTAGGTATATTGTATATTAAGTATGTGCTGATATTCGTAGTGGTTTGTTCACCAGCAGGTTGAATACATTAGGTACGGTTTTCTTTAAGATTAGAAAGAACTTGTAAAAATAAGCGTGAGGTGTACTTTGTGCGTTTAACTTTGAAGTAAATATAGGGTAAGGAATTAATCATTGTGCTAGCAAGGACCGTGCTAGTACCACATAAATTACCTGATTAATATCCTCATGCTTAATTCTGGGGAAGATATTTCTATTGCTAACAAAAACAAACTATACATATCATATAGGTAGGTATCTTCAGGTATCTGTAGGTTTCTTCAGACTCGAGTGGATGACAGTGCTCTGACATTTTGCAACGGAACGCGTCAGATGTGTCGCTTGATACCTATCGCAGTGAATAGGCCGCACTCGCACCTTCTACAAAAGAATGCTAAGAATTGACACAATTATCTTTTCAGAGCGGTTGTGGAGGGAATATTAGCAAAACAAATGCATGTCGATGCTGTTGGAAAGCCAAAACATCCGGTTACGAAGCATTGACTAATAATGCGTTAAGGGTAACTAAACACCCAGCACCCAGACAATGAAACAATAAGTCTCATTGAAACATGCAAATAGCATTGGCAAATAAAAATGCCCACCTAACTGGACATTTACCTATTTTGCGGTTAACTGACACAGTTTGTCGATACGTACATAAAACATTTACCTCGTTGGCGACTTCGCCGTAATCCAATTGAGACGTTGTATTATAATATATTACGTTACGTAGGATTAGGTACCTGGGTCAAAATTCTTTTCGTTATCTTGTTTCTGGCCACTCTTTCACGCTTGTAGTTTTGTCTTTAATCATATAAATAAAAAAGTAGAGTATTGTTGCATGTCTTTCTAGCTGTAGATTATAATTAACATGAAAAAAATTAAAAACTACATTTCACCCTATACAAAAAACTCCACTCCGTCACATTTCTTGGGGACATGGGGACAAAAAACAAGACAACGAAAATAATTTTGACCCACCTACCAGGAAAAGCCTTGATCAATATTTTGGTAAACTTAATTCTTAATGACGAAAACGGACAGAGTGAATAATAATGTTGTTGCACACGTTTGCCTCTCGATTGGCCTTGCGATAGTTAGTTAGTTAGTGGCTTGGCCGAGTGTGCTTTTGGCCTTTCTGTGCACACGAAACGAAACAATAGTTACATTTATTTGCTAAAGATACTATTGTGTTTGATTCTTTGTTCCATCCAAGATTCGTGGAGCAACGATCCAATACATAACACAAATCAATAATGCTTTATAACTAGCATTGAACTGCCACAAACAGTTGTGGAAACATTAGCGAAATATTGATATCTGATAATACACGCTAGCCAAGATATCTTAGATATCGTTATCGGTTTGAAAGATTCTAAGTTTGTTAATACAAATCAAACTAGCAATATGGCACAAAACAACAGTTAACACTAGATGCACTGAACCGTGTCGAATAGTTTAAGGACCTGTATTGCTTGGCGCGCTGGCTGCGGAGGCTCGGAGCCGGGCTGCAGGAGCGCGCCGTGCTGGGCTCGGCCACGTGCAGATCGGTCTTCTGGCGCCGCGCGCTCGGCGCGGGCGCCACGGGCGACGCGGCCGGACGCATGCCGAGGAGACTTTCACACCGCGCACGCACGCGGCCGACTGAAGACCGCGCGCGAGCGCTATCGCGCCCGCCACCGCCGACGCAGCTCGCCCGGAAAAATCAGATCTCGTGGCGACGACCCTATCCATTCAGGCCGAACGGATCACAATCAGCGGGCAGTTTTCTTTTTACACTCTGTTTCCAATCAACCCGATTACGCTTCATGATTCCTCGTTATCGGAACCGAGTCATCACGAATCAAAAACGTCTAACTGTCAATTTAGTTTGGCAACAGTGCCACTGGCATGTCGAATGCCGGGCAGGTGTATCTGAAAGGCAGAACAGAGCGAGCGACAATAATGCCGCGTAGCACGGCGCGGCGTCACGCTCACTGCCCGCACTGGCTCCACAACACTTTCTTTTGCACGTGATTTTTGGTTTATTTTACGCAGTTGCTATCTAAATTCTCTTTCACTACTCTTGCATTCCCTCTAATAATAGCACGTCACATATTGTTTTCACTTCAAATAACCAAATGTCGGTAGTACTAAAAGTGGAACGATGCGAGCGGTGTGGGTCAGTGTCACTGTCTGGCTCGTTTGTTTGTTTGGTGCGAAACGCCGGTCCATATGTCCTTCGTCTGGTGCAGGGCGCATGCGCTGCACCGCTCGATACCATCCCCCCAGCATCCCCCTCGCTCAGCCGATTTATTTTGCGGAGGTAATCCAAGCTTTAAGTAGGCGTCAGGGTTAACATTATAAATAAGAAACGCCTTGGACGGTTCATCTATAAAATCTCCTCTTATACCGCGTTTATAAACAAAGGCTCAAAGCCAAATAGTTTTTGACAGATTCCGATATCCCAAAACTGTCATGGCCGTCATATTCATATCACTCCATCGAGCATCCATTACGAATTAAAGTAAAATTGAAAGCTCGGCTCGGTGATCGCCTCTTGTCACATCGCGGACTCACCGTCCTTTCAGTCTATTCTAGTAAGAATTGTTTTTTTTTTAAGGTATATTTACAGTCATTAATGAGTAGGTTTGGAGAACGTCATTTGCATGCAATACTGGCCAATATCTAACTGAGCCACTTGACTTAATTAGCTGATGCGTGCATGCATAATGTGATTCAACATGAGACAAAATGCCAGTACCGATCGTGGATGCTGATGAACCCGTCTGTCACGGCAGTCTACACCCAAAGCTACGATTGTTCTTCCCTTCTTTTACCGAGTATTCGCCTCAATGGAACCGTCACTTAGCCGTAACGTAACAACTATTATGAGTAATCGGCGTACACACTATACTGGTTTCCCAGCGGCGATAACACTTTTAGGTTATGGGAGTAAAAGGCCAGTGAGATGCATCCGACCGCGACGTTTGTTCAAAAAACGAAACACTACAGGACAGAACAGTTACTATGCCTACGTAATAGTTTATTTCTGTGACAAACCCAACAAGAACTCAGTACTGCCCTATCTCTGTATTTTGCATACATATTGCATTGCATAACTCGTGCACATTAGCTACATGCGCCAAGCATCCTGGCCCAGGATGCCCTGGGTGCGTAGACAACGTGTCTATCGTTAAATCGTTAACGCTCAGCGAACGAAACACAACTGTCACCTGTCGCACTAATATGAAAGAGAGCGAACGATTGCCACCTTGGCTACGCACCCTGAGCATCCTAAAAGTGAAACATCGCAAAAAGCTTGGAACTCTTGGTAGTGCTCACATTCATTATACACTTATTTCTGCTACTACCTTGGCTTTTAAAACGGACTTTATACAAAGGCACGCAGGCTACGCAGAGAACTAGCAAATGAGGGTAGCTTTTAGTAAGTTTTATAAACGACTATTAAATGCAACTCTCGGCTTACCCCTCGGTCGTTTCAAATCCTGTGCTGTTGCTATTAAAAAACTCAAAATTAATGAGAATAAGCTAATGCGCAGCGCCTGACTGTATTATTCTACTAAATGTTTGTAATACAACGCACGAAGTAGAATATAAATGATAAGGGACTTATTTCTTTTGTAATGAACAATAATAACAATGTAAGATCACGACGAGTTATACTCGTTTCTAGAGATCTAACTAACAAGTTTAACTATTGCCCAGAGGTTAAAACTCAGCTAAGGGGACCAAATCCCCCCCCCCTTACTTAAATCCCCTTAAAGGGGAGCCCCTTACTTATATTATTTATTGTAATAAACTAATAAAACTACTGGAAGCAGTCAAGAAGTAATAATTAAATTTGGTACAGCATTTTCTTTAAAACTTCTACTTATACATACGCTCCATAGTCATTATGTACTGACACAGAAAGTGTTAACGACCGCTTAATAGGCCCCTAATTACTAGGTTACTTACTAGTTGGCCGTCAATGTTCTAATGTATAGGTACCTACTAAACGGTAAATATACTCCTGATATCAAAGCTAGCGTTTTTGATTTAAGGAAGCAAGTACTCCATGTACTGTAATAAAAATTAGGGGCAATTTCTCCAGAGACGCCATTTTTACAGCAGTCTTGTAAGTGCTTTTCTATGATTGCCCAACTTTGGTAAGCTAAGTGCCTATCCCTAGGTATAGATATACCTAGGATGTAGATACCTTTAACCATCATATTTCAACGTGTAGGTATATGTCACCGTAAAATTGCAAGCTACCGTAAGTTTACAATCTCACTTTAAATTACCTATAAACTGACGTTACTGATGGTAGGAAGATTACAATCTAACCTAACCTACGTTAGATTGTACTCGTAAACTAACGGTTTCACATTCTTACGGTGTCATATACATATATTATGTGCCCCTAATTCGTAACTATAACTGCATGGAGTGTGCTAAGTGCAAGTTTCTCTAACCCTTACACTCCGTTTCATTCTAAATCTAGCGCCCATACCCCAGTCCCCAACTGAAGGTCAATGAAATCAATGAAACAATAGCGATTCCAGCCCTATTCAGAAAGCCAGCGCGGGCCGTTTAAGATCGTCGCCCATTTATAGTCTGTTACCGGCTGGCTGCCATGTTAGAACAGGAATACATTTGTACCTATGTGAGTCCGAAAGTGACGCATGACTCGCATGACATGATAGACAATAAAAGCGCAACCATCCTATCGGTGCAGATAACGTATTGACGGCCACGTGGCCTTCTCTCGTCGTTTCCCGCCTCACGCTCAACATATATCTTGTAGTTGTAGACCCTGCAGCGGATAGCTAAATGAAATCAGTATGTACGGATAGGACTCTCATTATTTTGCTCTCTCTTCTCCATGAGGCGCACTTGCTGACTGTTGCCCCGGGCACGAGGGCCGTGTAAAGGATGTTACGTTGTGAAACAATGACGAAACACTCGACTTATCAGGACGCTATCTGACCGTTATTCAAAACATCGACCACTATGCCACTAGAAAACCAGCCTTATTTTGTGTCCTTTGAAAAAGCTTGGCTGTTACAGATTTCGAGGTCAAGTTACACTGGCAACGAACGTACGAAGAGAAAACCTTTTGTGAATCCCACGCCAGTGTTCTGATGAAAATGATTGAGTTACAATGGAAGGGGAAATTGGTTTTTAGCGCATGGGATGTAGTGTTGTTACTATTTTCTTGGCAGTATTCTTTTGTTATTTCTGCAACCACAGAAAATAAGCTACCCGCATTTTATTATCTATAAGTAAACAAGTATCATGACTGCATTAGTAGTCAGGTCTCCTTGCCACTTATTTCTTTCACCTCACCCAAGCCATAGATTAGTATATGTTATTACTTTAAACTAAACAGATCCGATTTGCCTATATTTAGGCTACTTGAAAAAAAGCCCGAATCCATTACGTAATATACTTAATTAGGGTCATAACTTTTTTGAACACATCAATAATTATTAATTATACTCGTATCTGGGCACACCAGCGTTGTTATTCTCATCGTTCAGCCAGAGCTTTGCCTTAAGAGAACCAGTACAGACATGATTTCCATCTTTTTAATTTTTAAATTGTCTGCCCTTTTCTCTCACCTAGTTGTAAATAAAATAACGATAATGGCGACGATAAGTGAAAAGGGTGTAGTGATGAGCGAGTTTTATCTTTGCGGGAAGTAAGTATATATTTTCATTTAGAAAAAAATCTCGCTGCGATTTATCTACATATATGGCAGAGCATGGCTAAGGCTCGAAAAATGCCCAATTGGACGAATGTTCGAATGGAGACGATGGAAGTCATGTATTTCCTGCGTATTCTCCAATATGTGTTACCTATAAGTTCAGCGCAAAACTAGGTGCTTCGGTTCTCTATGCCATTCATTATAATATAATTTGTAAAGTTCACCCGTAAACTACTCGCCCAGACTCGCGACCCAACGGTAATACATCCCTATGAATGCTGCAGTGTACTCTCTGATAAGGCTAAAGTGGCCTCTTAATTCCAGTCTCCAGGTATGATTTACTACAGCCGGCTAAGTGCCGGTATCGGTTTAAGTTTAAAAACAATTAATGAGCCGTTGTGCTTTTGATAAAGAAAATATTTATCGGTAAGTTTTTACGTTCAATTTGTATTCCTTAATGTTAAAATAGCTTTGGCGGAGTACCCTTGCGGGCTTTGCAGCGACAATTGATAATTTCACTGGTTTATTTTTTGTGGGATTTAGTTGCATTTTACCTAACGGAATGATTTTTTAGAAAGATAGTCGATCTAAGTAAAGCCGCTTTTAGTAGACAGCAGACACACATAGAGGAAATATTATTAGTATTCTAGGTCCATGAAGATATAGATACATACTCGTACAATCAAGTGAGAATCCTCCCGTTAAGTTAAGACAACACTAAGGACCTTTTCTTGAAGGTGTGAAGGTTGTATATATATCTGTCATCTCTAAACTAAACTATAACTATAATTATTACTCGTAACTTATAAAGTCGGATATTATGCAACGATAAACTATTACAATTACATAATTATTTATCACATTATTAATCTGTCATTACACCATACATTACAGTACAGACAAATATCATATATAAAGTTTATATAATAATTCTAGTTTAATACAAATACAAAGCAAGATACGGAGCATCCGGCCCATCCCATTAAATAACGGTCTCTTTGAGCATTCACATTTTGCTTGAGATATAAAAAATAGTAGCCGCAGACGAAAACTAACCATTTTAACTGAGAACTGGATAGCTTTTACAACCAAGTCGAACTGGAGGTCAGAAATACCGAGTGCGTAGCCAACGTGCAATCGTTTACGCTCCGTAGCGAACGAAACGCAACTGTCGCACTAATATGGAAGAGTGATGGAGAGAGATGGCTACGACACGCTACGGAGCGTTAACGATTGGCACGTTGGATATAACCTGTGACGTTGGCTACGCGGCCTGTTCGGCTCTGATCGTTTGTCGATATAGGGATGCGATAAGAATAATAATATTAAGCTTTAGAAGTAGGTATTATTCAAATGTATCTCTCGCAAATGCTCTTTTGAACGAATACTCTCTGCTACATATAATGGGCAATGGGGTATTATTTATGAATCTCAGCGACATAAAACATTTTTAACTTTATTGATTAAGATTTCATATTTTTTATTATCTGCAACAAGTAGACTAAGTTTATAATTTTTTTGAAATATATAGTTAAAAGTATTCATTTTATTTAGTACTGAATATTTTGGATTATAGCACCTACATAGCTTTTATTTACAACGGAATTTTATGCACAACTTTCGGCTATAAAAAGTTTAACGTTTTGATAGTGAAAGCTCATCCCAGTTTCGAAAACGTTACGATGTCGTAAAGCGATATTTAATTCTGTGGTTTACTCATTTTTGTATGTAACCACCGACATACTGCACTTAAAAATAAATTAGTTTTCAATTCTGAAGGCACATGGATCAACAAAAGAAATAGGAAATAGGCACCGCGTCGAGATAGAGTTTTTAAAGCGATGGGATTATACAGTTAAATTTTTATTTTCACAATTTGTTTAAAACAAATGGTGTAGACAAAACGGTAGGTACATTTCTATGGGTATGTATATACCAATAGGAAAAAAACTATAGTTGCCTTATTTTAAAGAATACTCTAAACAGTACCTACTTAGCTAAGGAACAGAAGACAGAAGCAATTATGAGGATTAACACTAACATGAAGTCTTTATGTAAAGCTACATAAAGTAACTGCCAGTGGCAGCGCTTGGAAATTCTCAGCAGGCAATCCGAAGCGTATTTATGTATGAATAAAAAGCTAAATCATCTTGAAGATAAGTTAGACACCCCGCTCGGACTCATTAATTGTCTATTTCTCATAATCTTTTTTTTTTAAAGTGATAGTAGCAAACGAGCAGACGAGCCGCCTAATTGGAAGCGGTCACCGTCGCCCATGGACATAAGCAACATCGGAGGAGCGTTGCCTATCCTTATTAAGCACCATGAATACCCGCTTCTTGAAGACCCCATGTCCCTAAATGATCTTAAAAATAATCAAAATACGTACCTCTGCGCTTGGCCATTAAATATGGTCACCACCTGCGCCACGATGCCTTTGACGGGCGCCTCCTTCTCCAACATCACCGCCTTTTCCATCCTCATCACAACACGAAAATTTTCACTGCACTTTTATACCATTTTTAGTTCCACGCCACTTTTCTAACACATTCATTACGAAGTTTATGAGTGCAACGAGTAAGAGCTAATGTTCTACTGGCCCGATAAATAACGTTTTATCGCAAATACCCGGAAAATTTAAACATACCGAGCACTAATAAAAAGTATTACTTCCTAACCTCCCCGGGACGGGGCGTATAGGAACAGCTCTACGCCTTAATTAAAATTTAGCATTAATTATACACGCGTACAAATACCCCATATTGAAATGCTTCATAAAACTTCTTACGACTGTCGGGGAGCCATTAAAAAATTCGGTATTATAATAACATGTCAATCACTGCTTTCATTGCCGTTATGAAAGAGTGCATAGCAATCATCTTTTTGGAAATGACAGTAGCCAGATTCAATTATTGAAATCGAACATGTCCGGTTCGCGTCGAGATTTGGCCTGAATTACTGATTACTACTCGTATGCTGATATTTACGCATGTTTTATTTGCATCCGGTTGGTACAAATAACAATAGATAAATGAATGGGGTTGGCAACTGTCAAAGGTTTGCAGAGATGCCGCCATCATAGCTTGCCCCTTTTTCTATGAGATTTGGCTCAAAGGGCCAGCATCCAGGGCATTAAAAAAACAAAAAGTTGACACAATCCAAGGCATTGACAGGGCAAGCTATGCTGGCGCCATCTGCTAAACACTTCGACCGGCCAACTCCATTGCATTTCCCTTGAGTTTTCATGTGAAGCTATTGTATCATCCTATATGAGTAGACAATAA
This sequence comes from Cydia strobilella, assembly GCF_947568885.1. Classification (NCBI taxonomy): domain Eukaryota; kingdom Metazoa; phylum Arthropoda; class Insecta; order Lepidoptera; family Tortricidae; genus Cydia; species Cydia strobilella. The sequence goes on from NC_086048.1 coordinate 11,336,533, forward strand.
GGATATATCTATCTATCATCTAGCATTTATTTTACGATCATGTTCAATCTTATACGTTTACGGTTTGGCGGATAACGAATTGGTATATGGTATGGTACCAGGGTAAAGTAGTAGTTTATGTTAATAAAATACGAGTACCTGTTTTGTTTTAAAATAATTTGCTGACGCTTTGAGAAACGAAATGCTACGCTACAAGAAAACAAAAAACTTGCAACTGTGATCTACTTAAATAAACAAACAAAAAGTCCTATTCAGCTGTAAACAAACATTTTATATAGATTTGGTTTTTCCCGATTTTGAGTAAATTTGGAAGTGGTAAATTCCTTGGGTCCGCAACTACCTACTGATGACAATGACCACGATCATTAGGTACTGCAGTGTGAAAGGAACTGCTTGCAAAATAAATAACGTATTTTTTAAACCGCTAAACGTTATGTCTGCTAGACGTTTTTAGGGTCCCTTGCATTAAGACCAAAATAAAATTGATTTTAATCCCCCTCTTAATGAGATTGAAACTAATTTATTTTTCTACAATAAATAATATAAAAACAATTGTATCATTTTATAGAACTATAATATTGTACCATTCGTTTGGATAGAACAATATCATTCGATATTTATATTTCGTTATTATTTTCTTCCAAACTAACAACATTAGCTTAGCATTTGATAAATTTATCTAAGAATAAGACAAACACACGTAAATAAGGAACTTTGATTTTTCTGCAAGGGCCGTAGTTTTTACTATAAATTTGTTGACGTTGATACTCGTCATTTGCTACCTTGATTTCGACTTCAGCTCGTACTAAAACAAATCCCATTTAACAATTTTTTTGTTCCGAAATGGAAAATCCGCAAAAATAAAGTTAATTTTACAGTTACGCAAAGCCAGGTCAAGACACTGCCAATTTGATGTCTTCTTGCTTTTGCAAAGAATTTTATTATGTTACCTAATTCTGATCGTAGTGACGTCTCCATTATGCAGCTATGGTAGGTAACGGAACTAAATATGAGATATTTAAGAGAATTTTTTTAGTATTTTTCTAATACCTGTAATATTTCTACCGCTATGCACGTTAAAAGTTGAATGTCCTATTCGTATTTTATGTTTTCGATGACCGCAATTGGTTTCAACATAATTTAATCATAAATTAAAACTATGCTTTTTTTCAGTTACGGGTGGTATAACGCCATATCTTTTAAAGCAGATAGAAATTAATGAAACGTCAAACTTGTTGATGTTAAATACTTATTTTTTATTTCACAGGATTTGCGGCTTGACTGAGACGTCCATTATAGGGGTGTTTACTATAGTCGAATAAAGTTGAAGTCGCATTAACTTTGTGAATGACAACGTTTAAGTTTTTTATGGGTTTTCCAGCATTTTATTCGAATACATATATTTTTAGATAGATAGTCCATACCGATAAGAATTTGAGCTAATTAAAAGGTCAAATTTAATATCCACATTTAAAAATTGCCTGGATTTTTTTATAAATCATAGTTTTAGTTCGTTTTGTCACTAAAATAAATAAAATAAAATAAATTTATTAAAAAATTAAAAACACGACTGCTGAATTTTCAAGCGAACTGAAAAGCTAAAAATCATTTTGATGTTAGTTACATAATGTACACTTACAGTCATTCACAGTAAATACAAAGGTTTATGCATATTTATGACGTGACTGTACCTGTGTATTTTATGTCGATTGCAGTCGGGGGACCTTGATGTAATGCATTTTCAGATTCAAAAGGTCCCCCGACTGCAATTTAATTTTTAATGACTCGGGCTGTTTGCTCTGCAATGATGCGAATTTAAAAATGTTAGGCATGTCATAATATTTTACTTTTCGTTATTGACTGACTTAACACGCACGTTAATGAAACGTTACGCTACTAAATAAAGTATTGTTACGGCTTATTTCTAATGAAGTACAAATTCCACCTCTTACGTATCTATCTATAATATTTCCAGCAGTTTGATGATCATATAAAAATACTATTAAACGTGTGTCTATTTACAGTTACGTGACCGCCTGCTAATTACCAACTAAGCTCAAAAGAAACGGTAATTTGCAATTAGGTGACTAACAGAAACCAGTTTTTTTGCTACAAGTAAGTAGGTACATATTAAAATATTCACTCGGGCTTATGAAAGCCCAACATAAGGATCTAATTCACTAATTAATTAATTAACTCACGAGTCTCCAATACTGTTAGAGTCATCATCAATAGCCGCACAGACCGACATCGACATTTAGGTAGGTATTCTGATATACTTGGAATGCTGATACGCTTAATGTTACATGTCTAAAGAAGCAGTATTCAATGCACTTTTACTCGGGATTAAACATTTACATAACAGAATGATCAAGTAACTAGTATTTAATTTTTAATTAACATTAGCACTCGGGCCGTTTAAATACCGCACTGCACAGTAAATGCCGAAAATGGAGGCCGGTAAAAGCAATTCAATGTTGCCATGGCAACGGAATTTGGACAAACAGTACTAGCACGCACGCTTATACGATATCGCCCTACTACATTTTCCCAACCCCTAAACTAAAGTATCAAATCACTGCTATTACGGGAAATATGAATTTGTAGTCAAAGGTTATAAAAAATGGCCGGCTAGTCTTGGAATATCAGTAGTCTAACTATCACGTCCAATTTACAGGTTCCGGAAAAGTCGTCCTACAGCACTCTGCTGAGCAAATATTTCATAAGATATCTATCATAAACTGAAATAGATGTCGAAGCCCTCCAGTGGTGAAGGCCGGATAATATATGGCTGGAAGATATCTGTCACTGATTGCTATGATATAACAATAAAATCACTCGCTTGCACCCGTATACAAATGATCTAATATATTGATATTATATCGAGCCGATTCAACTGTGCGCTGTGATGTGCCGTTCGGTGATTGACAACGATTAACTACGGATGTCATGCGCCACAACACATGATATTTATTGGTGCCGAGCACGAATGATGAACATGAGTATTACGAACTGTTATGTCATGATGAACTTTGCAGTTCATGTTGCCCAGTATCTATGGCTAACGGTGTTAACATGTGCAGTTATTTTATCATCACGCAAATCTCAATCAGATACGTCGGTGCTTTAAAAAAACGTTGACGCAGCGATCACGCACCGAAATGTTATAACAAAACCGGCCTAGTGACTGTCAGGCTACCACAATTTTGAATTCCTAGCAAACGTAAAATAAACAGAAGTCATATTAAAAGCGCTTTTTAATTAGTAGGTTAAAATAATCTCTAATTATTTCTACAAAGTATGTAATACCTACATATTTTAGACCAAGCTTGAATGTAGTTCGCATCTGTCGATCGATCCGAGATTATTTCTGGAGCAGATAGAAGCTCTTGTGAAGAGGTAAATATTTGTCCTGCGATAGCCATTAGGCGTCATATCTAAAAGATAACAGGGTATTGTATTGCCAACGTATGCCAGCTAACATTTCCAATAAATATGACACTCGCAACATAATGCATTTTATTTTAAGTATTATGAGGCCGGTGTCGATTTTAGTCGCAAAAATGTATAATTGATAGATTTAGTCGGTGAAATTGTACTACTGGTTTCTATTAGCGCATCTTCTTATCTTACCTTCTATCAGATCAATTTGTTGAAAACAGACTCACTAAATTATAGACCTGTACCGCTGGCTATATTTTGACCCCTAGGTTATAAAAATATTAAAGTCAATTCTGTTTTCGCTTATGAATACTTTGTTAAGATGTAAATCTTACATTTTGTTTTGTGTCATATATATAATTTGCTTTTCTAGTAATTTGTTATTTTGTGGTAATTATTTTTTATTTTGAATTATCTTGGAGAAAAAAATATTCGAGAGAACACATGTAACTGTGTTGCATTTAGGATAGTGTTTTTAGTGTGAAAACATAGTTTGTGTCAATTACGTCCACTGCAATCTGATACTATGTCATAATATTCTAAATGACACAAAAAAAAATTAGAGTTAAAAAAAATTACTTAGGTCGAATTTAATCGTTTAAATAGGTCCATTAAATGATTTTGTGTCTTATTAAGGCATAGCTTCATAAGATATTTGATGATTTTGTTGTAACAGGCAGTCACCGTTACAAAAGAATATTAAAGATATTAGAGTTTACATCTTATTAATTTGAAATGCAAGATAAATAAGATGTATGAATTTGTGTCACTTGCATCCACTGCATAAACAAATATTACAAAAATATTATTTGCGTTCAAACGAAGCTAGCGGGCGGTCTGAATGGGCAACGGAGGCCGTGCAGGGTGGGGCCGCGGCGTGACCTTGCCGTACGCAACGCATGTTTACTTCGCCTGTGCGCCAAATTAACGCAACTTATTCAAAGAAGTTACGCAAACAACACAACAACAAGCAACAAGCAAGCAAAGAATGCGTCGAATTATCTTTTACCTATTTAAAACTCATAGATATTGTACAATGTCACCATTATGCAAAAGAACTGTAAGTACATGTTTGATTTGCGAGCGAGCTGGCAACATTGCGCAGGCAAATCTTAAAAATATCGCGTTTACGTGAACGCCACATACATTTGTGACAGTGATAGGGAAAAGGTACCACTAAAGTAAAATTTGGTTATTAATACCGTGACTTTCTTTCATTCTTTGATAAAAAAAATTGCTATTTATGCAACAAGTGCGGAAGTCATCTTTACGCACGTGTATCATACAATGTTTTACTATGCATTGTGCGAGTAAATAAAAAAACATGTCATGGCAAATAAGTTTAATTATTAAAAGGAGTGTTTTAAATCGACACGAGTTGCGAATTACTTATTCGCACGTGTATCGTACGTTTTACAGTACATATGGCCCTTTAAACTTTCGACATATGCACGGTAAGTGCTCTTTTCCGCACTAGTGCGAGAAAGTAGCACCATATGTACTGTAAAAAAAAATTGAAAACAAAAAGCACTAGTGCGGAAAAGCAGTACTTTCCGCACGATATGGCTCCGTAGGAAACGCACTTTTCGAGCACATGCATTGTAAAAAAATATATAGGACTGTATCTCCTAAACCATGCGTCGTAGCGCAAAAATAATAAAATTTTCGTTCCCCTTTATGTAACCCAAAAGACATACATGATAAATAAAAAAGAAACAAAATCTTTATAGGGCTGTATTAGCTGTATCTCCTATATCGTGCATCGTAGCGCAAAAATAATCAAATTTTCGCTCCCCTTAAGAAACCCTTAATTAAAACTTTAAAAAAAAACCAGGAAAAAACTTTACAGAGCTATTATAGCTATATATATAGATATAATATCTCCTAAACCGTGCGTGGTGGCGCAAAAATAATAAAAATTTCGTTCCCCTTTATGAAGCCCCAAAGTAATATACTAAAAACACAATGAAAAAAAAGAAAAAAAATAACAAAAAAACTTTATAGGGCTGTATCTCCTACACCGTGCATCGTAGCGCAAAAATAATTAAAAAAAATCCCTTTAAGAAACCCCTAATTAAGATTGAAAAACGCAAAAAAGAAAAAGAGGAAAAAAAATCATTTTAGGGCTGTATCTCCTAAACCGTGCGTCGTAGCGCAAAAATAATAAAATTTTCGTTCCCCTTTACGGAACCCCAAAGTAATATACAAAAAACACAATGAAAAAAAAAACAAAAAAAACTTTATAGGGCTGTATCTCCTAAACCGTCGTAGCGCAAAAATAATCAAATTTTCGTTCCCCTTTGTGGAACCCCAAACTAATATACAAAAAACACAATGAAAAAAAAAACAAAAAAAAAAATCTTTATAGGGCTGCATCTCCTAAATCGTGCATCGTAGCGCAAAAATAATCAATTTTTCGTTCCCCTTTAAGGATCCCGTAATTAATACTTAAAAAAAAAACAAAAAAAAAAACAGGAAAAAATCTTTATAGAGCTATATCTCCTAAACCGTGCGTGGTAGCGCAAAAAGAACAAAATTTTCGTTCCCCTTTACGGAACCCCTAAATAATATACAAAAAACACAATGAAAAAAAAAAACAACAAAAAATCTTTATAGGGCTGCATCTCCTAAACCGTGCATCGTAGCACAAAAATAATCAAATTTTCGTTCCCCTTTAAGAAACCCTTAATTAAAACTTAAAAAAAAACCAGGAAAAAAAACTTTATAGAGCTATTATAGCTATATATATAGATATAATATCTCCTAAACCGTGCGTGGTGGCGCAAAAATAATAAAATTTTCGTTCCCCTTTATGCAACCCATAATTTATATTTAAAAAAAAACGCAAAATTAAAAAAAAACATATCATTATCTCTTAAACCATGCGTCGTAGTGCAAAAATAATTTAAAAAAACCCCTTTAAGAAACCCGTAATTAATACTTAAAAAAAAAACAAAAAAAAACAGGAAAAAAAACTTTATAGAGCTGTATCTCCTAAACCGTGCGTGGTACCGCAAAAACAATAAAATTTTCGTTCCCCTTTATGCAACCCATAATTTATATTTAAAAAAACGCAAAATTTAAAAAAAAATCTTTATAGGGCTGTATCTCCTAAACCATGTGTCGTAGCGCAAAAATAATAAAATTTTCGTTCCCCTTTATGAAACCTCAAAGTAATATACAAAAAACACAATGTAAAAAAGAAAAATAGAAAAAAAACAATAAAAAAATCTTTATAGGGCTGTATCTCCTAAACCATGCGTCGTAGCGCAAAAATAATAAAATTTTCGTTCCCCTTTATGCAACCCATAATTTATATTTAAAAAAAAACGCAAAATTAAAAAAAAATCATTATAGGGCTGTATCTCTTAAACCATGCGTCGTAGCGCAAAAATAATTTAAAAAACCCCTTTAAGAAACCCGTAATTAATACTTTAAAAAAAAACAAAAAAAAACCAGGAAAAAAAATTTATAGAGCTGTATCTCCTAAACCGTGCGTGGTACCGCAAAAACAATAAAATTTTCGTTCCCCTTTATGCAACTCATAATTTATATTTAAAAAAACGCAAAATTTAAAAAAAAATCTTTATAGGGCTGTATCTCCTAAACCATGCGTCGTAGCGCAAAAATAATAAAATTTTCGTTCCCCTTTATGAAGCCCCAAAATAATATACAAAAACACAAGAAAAAGAAAGAAAAAAATAATAACAAAAAACTTTATAGGGCTGTATCTCCTAAACCGTGCATCGTAGCGCAAAAATAATCAATATCCGTTCCCCTTTAAGAAGCCCCTAATTATGATTTAAAAACGCAAAAAAGAAAAAGAGAAAAAAATCATTTTAGGGCTGTATCTCCTAAACCGTGCGTCGTAGCGCAAAAATAATAAAATTTTCGTTCCCTTTTATGAAACCCCAAAGTAATAACAAAAAACGCAATGACAAAAAAAAGAAAAAAAAACTTTAGGGATGTATCTCCTAAACCGTGCATGGTAGCGAAAAATAATCAAATTTTCGTTCCCCTTAAGAAGCCCTTAATTAAGATTTAAAAACGTAAAAAAGAAAAAGAAAAAAATCTATATAGGGCTGTATCTCCTAAACCGTGCGTCGTAGCGCAAAAATAATCAACTTTTCGGTCCCCTTTATGTAACCATTAATTTATACAAAAAAAAACGCAAAAAAAAAGTTTTTTTTTATAGGGCTTGATCTCCTAAACCATGCGTCGTAGCGCAAAAATAATTAAATTTTCGTTCCCCTTTATGAAACCTCAAAGTAATATACAAAAAACACAATGTAAAAAAGAAAAAAACAATAAAAAAAACTTTATAGGGCTGTATCTCCTAAACCGTGCGTCGTAGCGCAAAAATAATCAAATTTTCTTTCCTCTTTATTCAACCCTTAATTTATATTTAAAAAAAAAACGCTTTCACTAAACTGCTGTAACTCGGAAACTTAGAATCCACAAAGGGGACTTTACTAAATTATGACACATATTAAAGCCTGACCAGTAATATATGATCATTGTCAAGAGGGCGCTGTTCATTCTCACGTATAGGGTGACAGTTCAGTATAGTATGAAAAAATATTGTATTTAATGAACATCATCATCAATGTAATTAATGTTGCTTGCCACGCTTAAACATAACAAAAATCACAATAAATTGAGTCTTAAAATAAACTTAAAAAGTCTACTAAAAATCGAAACAAAAGTAATTTTTAAGTCGCTGATGTGACATTCTCAATCAAAAGGTAGGTACCACTTTGTCGTTTACCATAAAGACGAAATTTGATTATATCTTTATACAAATAACCTGTCAGAGAAAGTGGTACCTTTTGATTAGGAACGTCACAAATGTTGGTCAGTATGAGGAGTGCAGCCTACAGTTTATTTTTAATTATATTTATATACCTACTACGGTAAGATTGATAAGACAATGTAATTATGCCTCCGAATGAAATAAATACACTGTATCGCAAAACTAAGTGGCGAGACAGCTCATAATGCCATCTCTTGGTTGGTCTTAACTTAACAAGGGTAAAGGAGATAGTATTAAGATCTCAGTCGCCAGCTGATATTGCGGCAAGTATAATAAGCACCCCACCCGCGTAGGTACCCTTCCCCGCGCACGCCCTTCTTGCTCAATTGAGTTTTATTTTGCCAGATAGAAAAAAAACCGTGGATCAAAATGACCCAAATTATGAATGATGTCTCAATGTGGTATTATAATATTATAGACGTAAACTTAATAATATGAATTTTTTTTTGTGGCAGATACAGGGTGTTAATTAGAAAAAAAATTTTTTTAAATAAAAGCGGTGGATGAATTTGACACAGATTTGTTTGAATAACATATAACAATGTTCTGTAAAGTACAACACTTCACTTACCGACTCTAATATTTTTTTAGGCGTTTTAGGATCAATATTAGGTATTTATTAAATGCCATTATACCCGTGGATGAAAATGACACAAAATGCGTGTGTACGTCGGAAGCCACTTTGCCTTTACAGGGAAACAAAGAATTTCGTCTCGAATATTTTTTTTACAGAATGCTGATTGAAAAAAGAAATATCTAAATTTCTACCTAAGCAAATACCTAGGATGACACAAAATATTATTTTTAGGTTTAGTATATGGTCTGGAAACTATATATAAAAAATAAGCAACATTAATATTCTTATAACCTCAGAAGTTATTGGTACAGGTCTAATTAGTAATGTTTGCTTTTCTGATGGACGTTTAGGTAAACGCGCGTAAAGCACTGATTTTGTCGCTCTTATTTGTAAATTTCGTAAAGTTTGGACGGCTAAACATGGTGATTTTATATTACACATATCCTGTACTTGACGTTTATCAGACTACATTTTTATTATTATGACTTTGAAGTAGTGTAAATGAAAGTTAGACGAAATCAATTTTCTCCAGAAATTACTTCAAAACAAGTGACAATTTCTCTGAAAATCGACTTAATTTCAGCGTAATTTTTATATATAAACAATCTACAACATTTGCTGAAACTATTCTTATACATCAATTTGTATAATTTACCACCATACATTTTTTATGATTTTTTAAAAACTGCCCCTTCTTTTCATATATTACCGGTGACGCACACTCGCGACCCCATTATTAAAAGGCAAGATGAGAAGACGTGCTAATAGAAACCAATACTTGTTATTTAGGTAGATATTACGTAACAAAACGTGTATAATTTCAACGACTAAATCTATCAATTTAAAATTTTTGCTCCAAAACCGACTACGGCCTCTTATATCTAATTTTATTTTTATAATAATAAAGATATAACGGGTTCCAGCAGGCGTTCTACATGACATTAAAGCTCTCCAAGGGGCCTCTACGTGTTGGATCTATATCCCCCGCAAGCCTATCAAAAGACCGGGATTTATAGGCCCGTGATATCCAAGAAAATACATAGGTATCTATGCGCCTTTTAAATTCAATCTGATACCTACTGATACCGAATTTAGTAAGTCGATTGTATTGATTGATTTAAATTCGGAATTGGGGAATAAATATATAAAGCCTGACCAGAAATATATGATCACGCACCATGTTGCGGAATTTCATTGAAACTATTTTTTAGGGTTCCGTACCAAAAAGGTACCAAAGGAACCCTTATGGTGCGACTCTGTCCGTCCGTCTGTCTGTCACATAGTTAAATATCTCGAGAACTACTTGAGCTATCGATTTGAAATTTGGAACAGTCATGAAGAACTATAACCCAAACACATTGGAAGTATAATTTTTTAATATTTTTTTATTATTTATGGAAAATGTCCAATATAAAGAGGGAGCAAAATTTCAAAGTCTAGTTGCTAGGTCGAGTGGGATATCATTTGAAAGACCTCAAACTGAATATTACCCTTATGGTGCGACTCTGTCCGTCCGTCTGTCTGTCACATAGTTAAATATCTCGAGAACTACTTGAGCTATCGATTTGAAATTTGGAACAGTCATGAAGAACGACAACCCAAACACATTGGAAGTATAATTTTTTAATATTTTTTTTATTAATTATGGAAAATGTCCAATATAAAGAGGGGGCAAAATTTCAAAGTCTAGTTGCTAGGTCGAGTGGGATATCATTTGAAAGAGCTCAAACTGAATATTACAAAATATTTTTTTTTTCATAGTGAAAAAAAAATTGACATGAAGGGAAATGTAAAAAAAATACCACCCCCCCCTTATCTCCGAAGTTTACCAACCATAAATTATGAAATTTTTACACAATAATAACATTATCATAAATATTACAGGAAAATATAATCACACCTCTATCTTGAATACTTTTTTTTATTATCAAAAAACATTTTGTAATTTAATATGTAATTTAAGTCCCTTTGCGGGTATTTATTATACTTGAAATATCTATGAGATTACACTAAAGCCAACTTCTTTCAAATAAAATAAAAATTGTTGAAATTGGTTCACATGATAAAGAATTATCCCAGACAAAGAATACAGGTCGCGCAAATTAGTTAGCCAATTTGCCGATTGAAGGGGCTATACACACTTACGCTTATTACTTATGATTCTGGTCAAAAATCTTCGTGAGAAAATTTAAAATTTCTACGGAACCCTCGGTGCGCGAGTTAAACGAACTCGCACTTGACCGGTTTTTCATACTATACTGAACTGTCACCATTGACCATAATTATACAATGACAATAACTGATTTGCAAAACCGAAGTGATCCCATAAGTGTTCCATCTCCATCAACAAAATGTTGTATCGGAACACTAATAAACAGCGCCCTCTTGACAATGATTATATATTAACTGGTCGGGCTTCACCTAAAATGATTTGAATATTCACAGTTATAACTTACTTACCACTAAGAAAGCGCTGGTTCTTAGACATATTTTATCAAATTCGGTTCATCCGTTTCATTGCGTTGGGAGTTTTTAAGATTTTTTAATTTAACTATAATATGAAGTTATTAAGTTTTACTAGTTGCACGTGTTGAAATCTTAGCCTTCATGGTCAATACTAGGGTGGTTAACTGTTGCATAATTGCGGTTTGAAACTGAAACAGTCGGCATCTCGAGTTACGGATGGATACGAGTAGGTATTCAATAACAATAACAATAATTATAAAAAAGGGATTGTTATCAGACTAGCTAATGCGATCGCATTTATATTCGATATGAAGTCGTCCCTTCATAACATTTACATGTTATGACTATAAAGTAATGTACTTACATGTTCGTTTTCGTGCATGATGTTTTATTATATTTTATTTTGGTACATGGAAAACCAACAGCGCTATACATATCCAAAAACTATAATAGAATTAGAAAGCAAATTATAGGTTTTTACTTATAGAAACGTAATAAAATATAACAAGATTATTGCCCAACTTAATTACACATGTACAAGTTCTTACAGCACAAGAAAAGAGGATCAATATGAATATGATACATTATTACAAAAAATAAGTAAAAAAGAAGGTAAAACCTGTTAGGTAGTGCATATTAGCCATGACCTGCGCCAGAATCATTATCACCCATGAAGTATCTAATTTATTTATTTTTTATTATTGATATGCTCACTAAATATGTCGATATTACATTTTATAAAAACAATATTTAAGCTCATGCTTGCCCTGCATAAGAAACTGTTTTTTCTATACCTAGTAATTACTGATGGGACGAAAATGCCTAAGCGTCGTTGACGGAACATTAAAAGAGATCTTATTAAGTAAATTTGGACAATCTACATTACCTTTAATAATATTTACTAAGTACACTATGTCTGCAATTTCCCGGCTCTTAAAAAAAAAGTTTGTGAAAAAAAATTTTTGAAACTGAGGTCTTGTATTTTTTTATTATTCCCATATACTTTTTAAGTTTCCAACTTATTACAACTTCTGTCAACAACCCTATAGAAAATGAACGTATACAAATGCGATAAATGGTGTTTCATGCGTATCTAATACATATAAATAAATTACAATTTCAAACGTGCTTAATCAAAGGAAACATGTCATGAAATTGTTATCATTGCTAGTGCAATTACGACAAACTTTATCTTTGCACACTTAAATAGAAAGTCAATGACCAGACAATGCAGTCAATTTGAGTAATGATCCTCATCCTGAATGATAACAGTGTCAACTGTTTGTATTGTACCCTACCCTACCACAATAAATCATTAGTTCAAAGACTGAAGGACCATATTTGCTGCACGTGCAAAGCTAAAAATAAGTGCAGTTTTTACATTTCATTGAACACGACCGTTCAAGGGACTGGCGGGACTGTTGCATGCCATTTCCAAGACCAAGGAACGTAGGAGGGTGATTCTTAGGCAAATAGTACTACCACCGTTTTACCCGCTGTTGGACATTTCGTTCACGAAGTCTCCTTATTAAAATGTTTATGGGCTTTTAGATGCTTCTTTTCGACCGGCAGGTTACCTACCTAAAATATCCTCCTAATTAAATAAATGACTAGACAATGTAAAAATAATTATGAAATTTGGAACCTACGATTTACTCAATCCTTATATGTATTTATGATGATTGATGTATACTGATTTCAATTCTAAATAAATAAGTATTACTATATTAGGTAGTTTGCAAATGTTGGCGTTTAAAACGTTGCCGCTGAATGAAACGGCCGTTCAGAATGACCCCGGGGTTTGTTTACGCACCGGCTAATTGAATTAACGACCTGGAAGCAGTAATCTCTGCAGCGTTTATTTGTGTCAACAGGATTTCTTCCACTTGGACGAACACAATAACCCTGATATTTTCAAAACAAAAGACATCTAACAATGGTGCACTCATAAACATAATTTACACATCACTCCGACTTAAACTTGGTGACCTAGTAGCACAATTTCAGTTACAGTTTGATCAATGACCCGATCAATAATTCGATCGATTAGCACGTGTGTCGTGCCGGCGCGGCGTGCAGTACGCGTCGTGCTCGTGCCGCGTTCGTTCTCGCGCGCAACCATTAGCAGACTAGCTGCAATCCACCGCACTCGAGATGGACCGCGAAGCCCCGTGCCAGGGGTATTAATCCAACCGCCGACCAAGCGTAAGAGAGATGAACGCTCAGGCGGACCTATGTAACTGCACTCTCCGATTACGTTTGGTTGTTAGGGATGTCTAGGCCATATTTATACTGGTTTGCCTTCATGTTTGAGTTGCCTGGGCTCAGTAAGCATTCTGAATGTACCGCCAGCTGCGCCACGCTTTATCTGATTACCTCATGGAGCAAGGACCTTTCGTCACAAAGCTCGCCGTAAAATCCACCTTGAAAATTCGTGCCCGCGCGGCGAAATTCTCTTGCACAATGCTTTTTTATGCAGATTGTTTGAAACCCGGTATTTTGCAATTATTGATTAGTTTTCTGAAATCCAATTAGGAATTTGCAAGAGTTTAAGCAAAAAAGGGTTTTTACCACCGTGGAATATATTTTAGTGTTTTAATTAAAACCTCCCTTATGGCTAGAAAGCGCTACTTATAGGTATTTTTAGGGTTCCGTACCCGAAGGGTAAAAAAGGGACCCTATTACTAAGACTCCACTGTCCGTCCGTCTGTCCGTCTATCCGTCTGTCTGTCACCAGGCTGTCTCATGAACCGTGATAGCTAGACAGTTGAAATTTTCACAGATGATGTATTCCTGTTGCCGCTATACAACAAATACTAAAAGGTACGGAACCCTCGGTGGGCGAGTCCGACTCGCACTTTTCCGGTTTTTAATTTTTTCTTTTGGTGCGGTAGTAAGTAACTTAAATGAGCTATGTAAACTCATGTAAAGCATTTTCATTTGGACAGAAGCGGTGTGGACTTTTTTAATGAACTTTTTGATATTCGAATAATAAATCAACAGGGAAGTGGGTAAAAATAGACAACTATAATGACAATGTAATGAACGGACAATAACAAAATAAAATTGCACCCAACATTGAGAATATTGAGATAGACAAGCTTAAATATACCTAGTTGCTAGGTATCTTATAATATGGCGATTGCTGTACGTGACGATCCCTGCCAAGACAAAGGTAAATGTTTCGCATATCGTTTACCGCGTTGAAAGCACCACTAGAAGGCAGCTCTACTCTACTCGTTTGTCGTGGAGCCGCTATGGTCGCACTGCGCGCACATGGAGGTCAAACAAACAACCACAACATTGGAACAGCAGCAGCAACGGCATTGGAACCAAAACGGCTGCCTTTGTTCTAAACTAAACACACCTTACATTATAATCCAATTGTGCCAACATAACTTTTGTATTATGTCCAAGTTTAATCAAACTAAACTATGAATACTATGATAATATTATTGTGCTCAACACATGTATCGAGAGCATTTCTAAAATGGTCCACATATACAAACGTGTTCAAGTTTTAAGAATCAGTAATCAGTAATTTATTGCTTTCATAGGTACAATAAGGTTAATACATTTAAATGGTGATCTAGCTATGAACCCTGTAAGGGCACTGCAAATTGAGCACGTAACTTAATACTATAATATTACATAATATATCCCATATATATAAATTTAACATCATGAGAGGGGGGAGGACTTTGCCCAGCATTAGAATAGAATAACGATATGATAGACTCAATTGTCAGTACATGAGCGAGGCGAAAATTGATGGATATCACACGTTTTAAGTTTGAAATTCTCTCTGATTAGTGATTACGACTGCCTCGTACAAATTTGATTGCATTATATTGAATAGAATAAGTCAAAAACATGTTAAGAGTTAAGGAGGCAGGTACCGCGTACAGATTCTCATTTTAATTAATAATTACGTGTAGGTATACATGCCACTTAAGTGACTTAAGCCATCCCATCGCTCAAACATTGATGTTAGTTAGGAAAATATATGGAATAAAGGAGAAAACTGAGACTTGGGTAAGCTATCTGCTATTATATTTTCCACACGAATTCAACTTTAATACCTAAATGTAAAAATTGTATTTGTTTTAATTCTAAATATGTAGTTAAGTGAATAAAATTACGGTTGGTATGTAGTTCGCTTAAAAACTCATGCGAGGTAAAACCACGCAACACGATCACTAGATCACTACGATCAGCACCGTAGCTTACTCGCATCAGATTTACATTGAATTCTTCGATTATGTATCCGGCAATTATGCTTTGGTATCCGGCACGCTCATTGAGCATGGCAATTTAAAAACATTTTTGACCTTAAACATTACGTTAACCTTTCCAATTTAAAATGTGCAGACTGTGTCGGTATAATATCGGAAACGCGGCGCTTTGGATTCTTTACGTACCTAATTACAGTAAAATTGGACCATTTAAAATAATTGCAACTTTTCTTTCCGCATGGCATTTCTCCATCTTGCTATATGACTCTCTGACTATTATGTCCACTAAATGCTTTAGTCTGTTCCTATTGAAAATACTAAATTATCTTTTAAATACTTTAGCCTGAATTATTAGACTCGACAGTCGGCCGCGTAGAGTTTAGAAAGCTTTTGAGGGGTTAATATATTATGAGTTTTTACTAAGTTAGCTATAGGTAAGCTTTTGAGGGGTTAATATATTATGAGTTTTTACTAAGTTAGCTATAGGTACATAATAACAACATAGTTTGGAGCTTAAAAGGTACTTTTTTGGATAAACAAACAATCTTTTGATGTCCACGTACAAATGTATTTCTTGTTTCTTATCCTGACACCAATCTGGGTTTGCAATTTAAAAAAATCTGACAAGAAAAAGGACGACGCATTTTAAAAGCCGTAAGCTCTTTCGCGTTGTCACGAAGCGATTGTTTATCGCAAAGCATGACGGCGGCGTAGGAAGTCGTTAACGGGTTCAAACCGAGAAGCGCATAATTGATATTGAGGCCCAGACGATTAAATTGTGCATGGAGCGGCTTGGTGCATTGTTTACAGTTACAGAAGTTGACGAGACCTGATTGCCGGAAAGGGGGCGTGCAACATGGTGGGATCAAGACCTGCATTCAGCATATGTTCGTTTCTTAAAAAGCGGTACCTAGCTAAATTACCTACTGTAAATCGAGATAATATGTGCCATTTTCAACCAAAAGGATATTGTCGGTTGTCAATAAGGCGCTATTTCCATATAGCTTCAATTTGAAATCAACCTTATCGACAATCGACGATGTGGTACCTTTTGTTTGAAAACGTCACATATAATATACACTATTATACCCGATACTTACTGACATCGTTGCAATATCATCATTATCAAAAAGTTTTTTGAAAAAGGTCGCTCTTTAGCGATAAGGCATTGAGCTTAGTGTTATACTTATACAGAATATATCTTTATTGTATGGCCCAACAGGAGGTGCATGAGCTTGTATATTTGACTTGTTTTTTTTTTCTGGGTTTGTCCCAAAATGTTAAATAAAGGCATAATAAGTGATATTTTGTGCTGACTTTTACAAGCGAAAATACTTAAACACTTTCTCAATTACCTTTGGTCTGAGTGCAATGTTGCGTAAGAAATTACTGTTAACGTTTACTTGAAATTTCCAAAATTTTGCGGTTACATCCAATCCATAACAACTTTCATAGGTACTTTGTTAATTTATTATTCATTCACTTTGCACTGAATTAGTTGGTCTGTAAATGTCTGTATACTTAGGACATAATACCGTCAACGTCGCGATCATTTATTGTTTTCCTTCATTTGTTTTTGTGTAAATTCCAATATTATTCAATTGTTTTCTAGTCTAGTTGAAATAGCAATAGCATTAGCAAGTTGTTTATATGACAGTGAGTAGCCGTCATCTCAACACAAAATAATTATACAATATAAAGGAATTGTTTATACCTATCGCATGAAAATACCACTATGTGCAGGAATGTGAACAAATCTAACAGAACACATAATGGAAAATCACAGTCGCCAAGAATTACCCCGTTGAAGTAAAAAAATAAATAATTCGGTCGTTCTCGATATACATACTATACATAGACGTAAAATTATAACGGCTTAATCATCTGTATGATCAGTTTATTGCATAGCCTGACCATTAACGCCAAAATTATGAACGACTCAGCTAAAATAAATAGAATAATGCTCTAGAGGATGGATTTTTGCTTTTTCTCAGAATCGTATAGGCCAATGATACTAAAATAGTTATTTAAGTACTTACTGCTATTTGTTTTACAAGGGGGCAAAGTTATTGGTAAAGCGCTCGAGCTAATATTGATACCCGAGCAAGCGAAAGATCCCAAAATTGAATCACGAGCGTAGCGAGTGGTTCGAAAAATGGAATCTTGAACGTTGCGAGTTTCAAGGCACGAGGATTAAACAAATTTTGTAACCGAGTGAAACACAAAAAGTTTCACCACACCAACACAAGGAAAATACTAACTGTAAAATATCAAACAAAATCAAAGCGAGTAGCTGACTCCATTGACGCGGTCTTGGAGAGCTGGCAGATCATTGAAACCACTCACCCGATGTTGGACAGGCTGGTGTTGCTGGCCGTGAGCGACTCCGTGGTGCTCTTGCCCTGCGCCATGGCGGCCAGCTGCCGGTCCAAGAAGTTGTTCTGCTCGAGTAGCTGACTCCACTGGCGCACGGCGGTCTTAGACGAGGAGAGCTCCTGGCGGAGCTGACGCTCGTCCAGGGAGTTGAGGCCGCTGCGTAGAGAACTGTCTAGCCTGGTGGGTAGAAACACATTGTATCTTAGACACAGTCATCTACGAGTAGTGTGAAAGTAGTAGGCTAATCGATAAGCAAAAGTGTACATTTATAATTGTTTAAATTTACAAATTGGTTTCATTTGCTCGAATCGGCATGAGATTTTTTGGACCAAACTAGTGTCCTAGGATAAATTAGCTTTGCCTGGGAAATCTTGCTTTGATTACCTACTTGAAACACGTTCGGCCCGAAATCCCAAATTTTCTTTTCTTAATATTGCAAGATTTATACCAGATCTCGTTCATATATCGTCCAAAAGGGTAATCAAAGGACGATATAAATTAACCGTCTATGAGGTGATGATAAAATAAATATAAGGAAGAGCTGTGTTAATTGGCGGAAACGAGCTTCCTTGTTTCCGCCATTAAGAAACGGCATCTGTCGTGAAGTAAAATAGAACCGCCACTTCAAAGACAACACGCGAGGAAAAATGTCAGCAAACTTAATATAAATTATACCTACTTTTGTACAGAATATTTTCATTTCATTTTAGAATTTTATAAGAAATGGTAGGATAGTAGTAGAAAACCCGGATTAAATATTTATTATAGGTACCTACATAGTAGTATTAAAATAGGACAACCGGCATTCCATGGTCAGTATGGTCACTTGACATTTTATAATGTCAACGTCTCCCACTGATAACCATATCTAGACAATCATCCCACGGATTTCTACTTAATGACTCTATTTTGAACAAGGTCGCAGTTGGGATATTTGTTTGGAGAGCAATATTATAATTGAAAATAAAATTAAGTTCTGGTTTGAGTTATCATTCTACGGTTCGCGCACGAAGTCCGAGGGATTTCGAGCCGACGTTTCGGGAAAGGGTGATGATGCACCGTGCCGTGCAGCGATCGCGGGGGCGTAGGAGACAATTTCGTCATTGGGTACGATTCTCCGGTTATTATGTGCGGACTACAGATTGTTTCATTATTAAGTTATATTTATATCTATACTTATTTACGTAAACAAAATTTAAACGCACTGCTTATACCTAACGCTGTTCTTCAGCTTCAGTTTGTGCTTCAGGCGCTGTTTAATTATCAGAAATGTTACGTACTTATTTGCAATTTAGTCGACGGAGCATACCTACACGGAAGTTTGGTTGAATTAGGCAAGTGTGGTTTTCATTGAGATTCAGTCAGTGTCAGCTGTTTCGAAGCCCGTTCACTAGTAAACAAATTGCAGGCGTTATTCATATACGCGCTACAAGCCTCGATTAGCTATTAAGGCGGTTCCCTGAGCCAGAAGGCGAAAAATCTCCTTACATGATCATGTTTTTCTAAGAGGCGTTGATATTCGTAGACGTGGAAAAAATATACGTAGTTCTTGATTATATTATCTTTGATAACATAGCTTCCGATATACGAATTATGACACTTCGCACGACACAATGAATTCCCAAAGTAACCTCTAACTCGGACTTTTAATCAAACTTTACTCGGTTATTTATTATGTGATACTATAAACAAAAAAGAAGAAAAAACAATCTTAACTTAAATAGTAAGTAATTTCATAGCTTTAGAATTTCGATATTGTAAGGTAACGTTTTTAAAATAAATAAAAATCGACAAAATTCGATCAAAATTGACACTTGGCGCGCATGATCTTTCCCGTTCTTTCTTGCGAAATGTGACAGTGACAGCGGCGAACCGATGGAACGGTATTAACTAATCGAAGCTTGTAAAATGTTATGAATAAGGGTGTTAATACCTTTCGATGTAATCGTCGACGCTCTGCAGGCTGGTGACGGATCGCGCGAGGTCATTGTCCATCATCAGGTCGTCAGACGCTAGGCTGGATAACGTGTCCAGAGAAGGTGTCCGTTCTGCGCCGCCATTCCTCAGCCCGTTCACTAATAAAAAAAACAGTTATTTTCTCATTTCAAAAAATTCTAGGAACCCTAGGCAAAGAAATCTGTAAGTAGGTATTAATGCACCTTAATGTACCTTAGTAGGTATCTACAACTTATAGATCGATCTCGTTCAATAGGGTAATAACAGTATTAATATACTACAGATTTACAGGGTAGGGAGCGTGCATGAATTGTAGGGGGCGGCATAGAAGCATTAGGAGCCTCCTGTTGATTGTCGCGAACTGTAAATATTGTAATAGTCAAGTTTAAGCTTCCTATGTAGCCCACAAGATGGCAGAACCTACAATGCACAAGAAAACGTACGTAAACTGTAGAGCGCAGTACTTTCTTTGGCGTGAATTGTCAATGTACAATTGTGCAGTTTATGTTTTCGATACAGGCCACAAGATGGCAGACCCTCCAACACGCACGGCTCCTATCGACTATCTTCTGTAATAGACTACTTTTTTGTCAATATTTTAAGTATTATATTTTGGTCACAGATATAATTATAATTTGCCTACCTTTACGATTTCTTTGAGCTAACGGACTTGCGGGAATACGTTCCCTGGACCTCCTCAGTTGCTTACTGTTCTCCGATTCCTGCTTGCTTGGCGGACTCCCCTCGTTGTTTTCTGTAAACATGTTTTATAATCACAATTTGGCAATTAATATAACGATAAGTACGAATAGTTAATCAGCGACCAATACACTGACAAATGGGTATAAGAATTATTTGATAAACGTCCTAGTCGTCCTAGTGTTTCACAGGTTAATTAATACCAATTAGTTGTGGTCATGTCTATCATCTCTATTGCAAGGAATTCAGACAAAAGGGGACGACCCTCGGACGACCGCTTCTCCATACAAACGTAGTCCCCATTTTCCTCCTTGGATATATTGTCATCATGGAAAATATTTTTAAATCGAATGGTAGAAGAAATCCCAACATCCGAGAGCGATAAGGACCCCGAAGCGTGTGTATTCTGTGTATCTGTATTGTACATCGAGCTGTAAAATTGCAGGAACACATTATGAATATCAATCATTCATATAGTGTAATAAGTAGCATTTGCACAGCACAGCAGACGTCCGAAAGCCACAAGGACCCTGCCCAGGCGGCCTAGCTAAGGTGAGGAAGGCTTGCGCTTCGCTATCGAATCGCTTTGTGTCTCTCTATCACTCTTCCATATTAGTGTGACAGTGACAGTTGCGTTTCGTTAGCTACGTAGCGTTAGCGATTGGCATGTCTACGAGGCCTGAGGCGTGTGTGGCCGTGTCCGGTGACTACGACTCATTACGACAAGTTACAGGCGACTCTAGTAACTCACTCCTGAACAGCAGGGCTGGCTGGTCAGCGATCTCATCGTCGAAGAAATCCCGGCCGTCGGAGAGCGACAGGGACCCCGAGGCGTGTGTGGGCGTGCCTGGTGATTCTGGCGACACGTTTTTGCTGTCCTCGCCGTTCCTAGTCTCCTCGCTGGTGAAAAATAAGAAATTTAAAATAACAATTTATAGCGGAGATATCATTAACAGACATTCAAAAGGCTTTGGATGCAAATCTCTAAAGCTGATATGTGGAATTTGGACTCTTTTAAAGTATAACCTATGCGAGAAAGTTTAGGCTTTTGTATAAGGAACACCATGCTAGGGGTGTTTAATATGCTGATATGATGATAATGCAGATTCTATTCTATTCGGTTCTATTCTAAATTTTTAAACTAGCGTTTTAAGAGCCCGGTTACGATTTTAGTCGCAAAAATGTAAAGTTGATAGATTTCTTCTGTGAAATTGTACACCTTTTGTTACCTAATTGAAATAACAAGTACTGGTTTCTATTAGCACGACTTCTTATCTCTAGGTTTATCAGATCAATTTTTTGAAAAAAGGCTTACTAAATTAGTAATGAATTTTTTTCTGATGGACGTTTAGGTAAACGCGTGTAAAGCACTGATTTTGATGCTCTTATTTGTAAATTTCGTAAAGTTTGGACTGCTAAAAATGGTAAATTTGTATTACACATATTCTGTACTCTAGGTTTATCAGATTACATTGTTGTTATATGACTTAGAGTTCGAGGAAATGAAAGTTAAACGAATTCAATTTTCTCCAGAAATGACCTCAAAACAAGTGACAATTTCTCCGAAAATCTACTTATTTTCGACGTAGATTGCATACTCAAATAATCTGCAATGTTTACTTAAACTGTTGCTGTACTTCATTTTATTTAAATTGCAACTTTTATTTTCTGACGATTTTTTAAAAACTTCCCCTTTTACTGGTATAACATCGGTGACACGCGCTTGCGGCCTCAGTCCCGCGCGGGAGCTGGTAGAGGCAGGACGTTTGCTGATCGGCTCCGCACGTTGCATCGACGACGACGAAGTTATTTATCATTGTGTGCGTCGCTCGCCGTGTAAAAAGTTATATTTGTTTGCGTGTTTGGCTGTACTGTGTGCGTGTAAACTGCGACCAGAAACTTTAATCCTTGGGTTGTAAGTACTTGTTTATTAACCGCCTTCAAAAAAAAGGAGGTTCTCAGTTTGATCCGTATGTTTGTATATGTATGTATGTATGTATGTATGTATGTATGTATGTTTGTTCGCGATTATCTCGCATTTGGCTGAACCGATTTTGATGCGGTTTTTAGAAAAGTGTTTGTTACATTCTGGAGAAGGTTTTAGTATACATAGAGCTGAGCTGATGCTGAACCCTGGCTGTACCTAGTGGAACGCAGGTTTAGTGCAACATAGGCACACGCTGTTTTGGTCTGTCTTGATGAGCAATTAGGAGAGCAGTACCCAAGATGGATCTGATGCTGAACCCTGGCTGTACTAGTGGAAATCAGGTTTCGTGCAACATAGGCACACGCTGTTTTGGTCTTCCGACACGTCTTGATGAGCACTTGGGAGAGCAGTACCCAAGATAGAGCTGATGCTGAACCCTGGCTGTACCTAATGGAACGCAGGTTTGGTGCAACATAGGCACACGCTGTTTTGGTCTTCCGACACGTCTTGATGAGCAATTAGGAGAGCAGTACCCAAGATGGAGCTGATGCTGAACCCTGGCTGTACCTAGTGGAACGCAGGTTTGGTGCAACATAGGCACACGTTGTTTTGGTCTTCCGACACGTCTTGATGAGCAATTAGGAGAGCAGTACCCAAGATGGAGCTGATGCTGAACCCTGGCTGTACCTAGTGGAAATCAGGTTTCGTGCAACATAGGCACACGCTGTTTTGGTCCTCCGACACGTCTTGATGAACACTTGGGAGAGCAGTACCCAAGATAGAGCTGATGCTGAACCCTGGCTGTACCTAGTGGAACTCAGGTTTGGTGCAATATAGGCACACGCTGTTTTGGTCTTCTGACACGTCTTGATGAGCAAATGGGAGAGCAGTACCCAAGATAGAGCTGATGATGAACCCTGGCTGTACTTAGTGGAACTCAGGTTCATTTATTGTTATCAGAACTTCCACCCCCTTTTAACCCCCAGTACCTACTGCATGTTAAACGTGTAGTAGCTCTGGTCAGGTGCCTGCTTCATCTGGCAGCCCTCCAGGTGTTCCAGGTCTTGAAGAACTTAACCTGCCTACAGCATACTCTACCAACTTCAGATTAAAAGAGTTTTACCCCTGATCCGATGCGTCCAGCAGCACTCCAGGTGTTCCAGGTTTTGAGCTGTCTCCGTCATACACTACCCACAACACGTTGAGCGAGTGTTACCCACCCTTTGCCCTTGACCCTTTGCACTCAGCAGCACTCCAGGTGTTTCAGATCTGGAGCTTTCCCCATCATACACTACCAGCGGCACGTTGAGCGAGTGTTACCCGTTACCCCTAACCCTTTGTACCCAGCAGCACTCCAGGTGTTCCAGGTCTGGAGCTTTCCCTATCATACACTACCAGCAGCACGTTGAGCGAGTGTTACCCCTGACTCTTTGCACCCAGAAGCATTCCAGGTGTTCCAGGTCTTGAGCAGTATTCATCGTACAACCAACAACACGTTGAGCGAGTGTTAGAAGAGTGGAGAAGAGAAGAGGATGACTTTGGAAATAAAAATTATTATACACCCTTCCCAACGATTAAGACTATCTCCATAATATCAAATTCCATCCAAATCGGTTTTATTGGATCCCATACAAATTTCCATTACCCCCCCCCCCCCCCCGTTTCTGGGGTAAAACCTATCCTATGTCCTTCCCCAGGACTCAAACTATGTCCATACCTCATTTCAACTTAATCGGTTCAGCGTTTATTGATTCCCCATACAAATTTCCACCCCCTTAAAGGGTGAGTTCTTGAATAAAAAGTATTCTATGTCCTTCCCCGGGATTCAAGCTATCTGTATACCAAATTTCAACAAAAGGCAAAGGGTTGGAACGTTGGAAAGTCAGATGGCAGTCGCTTTCGTAAAAACTAGTGCCTACGCCAATTCTTGGGATTAGTTGCCAAGCGGACCCCAGCAGACTTCCATGAGCCGTGGCAAAAAGGCTGGGATAACGCGAGTAAGATGATTATATATATATAAGATATTGCCTTAGTGCAAATCATTATCATCATGCTATATAATTTGTATGTATTATATGAATACATAGGTAAATTGTTAAGAGTAATAAACGATTATATCAAATTTACCGAAAGTTTTATTTTAACCTAATTAAAGTTATAGTGACGCATAATGTTGCGAAAGTATCAATATTGTTTAGGCGGTCGCGTTATTTCAAGCAGCGGCCGGCGTTCGGTCAGGGGGGTGTCACTGCGCAGTTTAGGTATATTTGGCCGGCGCACCGCCCGGGCAGGTGTATGGCGGTGGGCTGCCGCTCGCGCAAAATTGAAAATACGCAATGGCTTCGAAACCTAAATCACGATCTAATCTGTATAAAAGATAATGTTCTGTTTACGGATGTCTGAATAAACGGAAGAACAAAGAAAGCAGAAAAACATTTTTTTTCAATTTCGGACTATATTGACCGATATATTTTCAAAGGAATAAGTACTTCTGTGGCATACCTACTTCCGTGAGAATCAGCATACTATCTCCGGCTAAAATTTCATGTTTACGTTTGTAATTCCTACATATTTATCTTAAAAATAATAAATCAGTAGGTATAGGTACAAAAACTTGTCAAGTGACAACCCCGTGCCGACACTCGCAGCTCGGTCATAAAACTGCGACGCGCAAAGAAGATTCACGGTTCGTGCGCGGTTATAAGTTTCAATTTTGCTTGCAGGCGGCGAGTGTAGGTATAATTTTGTACCTAAATCTGGCTTTTGTGAAGGAGTGAATTTTCTGTACGATAGTACTATTAGTTATTCTGTGGTTCGGTTACTGTGTAAAAGTCGTATCTTCGCGCGATTTCAAATCGACTACGGGCTCTTAATGTAACAGTAAAGTTGTTCACTCTTGACCAGCCTTAAATCAATATATCCTACAGGGTTCAGTTCTGGGGAACTTGATATACCTACCTAGTGTCTTTCAAAAACATGCGAGACTTTGGATTACATTGATACTTAAGCGGACACCTGGTTGCTACTGTGGACTTAGGTAGCGACAGGGAATACGTTTAAGTTAAGAGAAGACTTACACTACTTCATTAGCAGTCTGTAACAGCTCCCCATCCACTCCATCCTCATCAGCCGGCTCCGGCGACTTGGTCTTAGTATTGGCCGTCTGATACGCCGACGAAATAGATGGCGGGTCTCTCTCAACCACCAGCTCGTTCACCGAGTCACTAGTACTGGTGGAAGAGATGAGGCTGTCCGCTGGGGATGTCTCGTCGTCCAATAGGCTTTGGGTGGAAATCTCTAGGGCTGATATGTCGAATTTGGACTCTTCTAAGGTGAGCGTTAGATGGTGATCCACGCTTTGGTTTGTGCAAGTGCTTGTTGTGCTGTAGTTGGAGCTTGTCATTGAACCTGCAAACAAATTTATTATTATAGTGGAAAGTATTTTTATAGGTTCTTTAGTGACATAGGACACACAATACACTGGTTTTAGTATTTACAATATTTACATATGTATGTATTTACATTTGCATGTGCAAAATCATAACTCAAATTTAGCATTTCGTAAGTAGTCGATAGCGTCGCTCGTGAGGTCTTTGAAATCCATGGGTAACCCGTCATAGTTATTTGGTTAAGGGGCCATTCGAAAACAATGTGGTGTACTGTTTGTTTAGGGTCTCCGTAGTCGAATTTTTCAGCGTCAGTCCAGCCCCATTTTTATACAGGTAAGCGTAGTGACCAATTCCGGTTCTTATACGGTTTAAAGGCCCCTTTTAATAGTTTTTCGTAAATAACTACCTACAAAATAGATATACAGGATGTCCCAAAAATAGCACGTCAAACTGACACTGGAGGTAGGACACCCTAAAAGGATCAACCAAACCAGCTTAACATGACCTCAGTAAAAGTTGCACTGTTTTCGAATTATTATAACCGATTTAGGTATTTTCATAAATTTTTGTACGGCAGAATTGTTAATTTATAGAGACCTCTAAATGATGTTTAATTTCTCAAAATTTTGGTATGGAAAATTCCTATTTACTTATCTTGGACAAAAAAGAACCTTGTGGAAAATCAAATATTCGTATCTTTATATTTTTGTACCTAGAGTTACTGAATAATAATAATATGGCGATGACCAAATAATATAGATCTCATTAACTCATCATGCAGATGTATGTTTAACGACTAAATGGTAGTAATCTACTAATCTATGCCATCAGCCCATTAAACTTATTATGTATTTCTAGGTATTCGTACTAAAATCGTAGCAATGATGACATGTGCTCAAAGAATAAAAATATTTTCGATATTAACAATTATTTTGTCGTACACCGAGATCATCATTACAGAACGATATTTTAATATTTTAAGCGTACAGGATTGTACCAATCCCGATCTACCGTACATGGACAAGAGCCCTGTAGCATTTTACATGGAACTGTACAACACTAGCCAGGGAATTACCGTGGGAAGAGGAAATATTACAATCAAAGAAGATATTAGAGGAGATGACAAGAGTGGCACGTTCCGATTCGGTATCGAAATAGGACATCACATCATTTGGAAATACAGGCTTGCAAATCTAACGTGCAACAATTTCATATTTAAACAAGTTGTGAATATGTACCATATTAAAGTTGGGAGAAATTGTGATGCTAAGAAAGGGGTCTACCGCTTTAATGAATTGAATTTCTCGAATAAATTGGCACTTGATCAGGTTAGAGGTATTGGATTGGTATCTTGCGGTACAATCGCCTTCTATGTCGAAACTAATAATAAAACCCACACCCTGGGCTGCTGGATTACAAGATTCTCACTGGGTCCCTGTTCGAAGAAAATGAAGCATCACCTTCATCGTGTGCCGTTTCAAGACTAACTACATTACACAAACTAGGTACAATATAAATATATGCGGCTGAGCCAATTGTACCTATGAATCTAGTGCTATATTATTGACCGAGCGAAAGCGAAGGTCTACGTTTTAGATTGGGCAAAAATGCTTTCGTATGTCCGGATGTTCTCCTTTACAGCTCGCATTTCTCAACTGATTCTCGTGAAATCTTTTGAGGTTTAATAATTATATAGAATTTTATTGTTAATTCAGTGTTTGTAAATTTTTCAAAATGGCGGAGCAATGAGGGTTCGCAAGGTCTACAGCTCGCAGAGACACTAGTTTAGTACGAGTATTGACCACTTACTAATGCTTCTGTGTCATTTGATCTTTGTATAATAAAGAGTTCAAATTATGGATAAATATTAAAATAAGTTTAAAAATTGCTTTCCTAATTTCATTTTAACTACTTTCCAAATTTCATTTTAATTACTTTCCAAATTTTATTTTAATTAATACTTGATTTAATTGCTTTCCTAATTTCATTTTAATTACTTGATTGTGTTGGGTGGGTGCTACTTGATTGTCCGTTAAGGTTACATTCGAATAGCGTATTTTTGCCGTGTTGACGCGGTTGGATGTCACTGCCAACACAAGGATTCTAACACTTAAATAACTAAAAAACATACCTAATCCATATTCGGTACTTAAACAACCTCATACAGCTAAGACTTCTTTTGCACGAAGACAATTTTATGTATTATCAATTAATCTATATACAACAAAGTGAATAGGCTAACGAGCATTTACACAAAAAGTAATGTAAAGTGTAAAGCAGTTTTGTCAACCTGGTTAAAAAATAAAACCTATGATGAAACTGAATCACTCATAGAATAGATTAGATAAAATATATGTACCTACCCCAATCACTTGCGTATGTGTATATAAATATGCGTTTACGTGAGACTCGAATGGGGTAAGTACGTGTGTTTATATCATGAACATATTTTACTTTACTGTTAGGTACCTATGTTATGTTTTAGTTCACTTTTTGAAAAATAAGTAACTTGCTATAGCCAAACATATAGTAAAAATAATTCAAAATTTATAAATAAAATAATCAATAACTAGGTAATTAGCATTGCAAATCACGTATTACTTACATATAATTAATTCTGTTAAGAATAGCATTTTAAGGTCACATTATAGGTTATTTTTATTTTTAGCGCTGAATATACCTTTGAATGAAAGAGCGAATACTTCCTAACACAAGGAGGATTCGGCACGTATGTTTGTAAACATTTGTTAAAAATAAATAATTAGGAATTTTGTTTTTTTTTAGTTAAGAGTATTGCTTTGCTGTTAGAACTAAAACTAACCCATCATGGTCCCGCGCAGCGAGTCGTGCTGGCTCAGCGTCAGCGACTTCATGAGCAACGGATGCGGCACGGGCGGGTCGTCGATCACGATGGTTTTCTTTGGTGGATCGTCGACCTTCGGGAGATCGCCGAGCTTCGACTTGTCATCCTCGCAGCTCGACACGCTCAGCGCGATGGACACGTCGTCTTGAGATCTGAAAGAACACACGAGTTATTCAATGGTACTGTTATTGCGATGCCATAATTTCTTAATACATTCTTATACGGTTCACACTAGTATGATGAGCTCGTCTCCTTGCTCGATACCAAGTATTATCCATTGATCTGCTGCTGTATGAGTTATGTATTGTTTTTCACAAACTACTGGTGCTGCATCTTATGTCGAACGCTGTTACATCTTTACATCTCTTGGGTAGACTACAGGCTCGACTCAATGCTTTACAGCTGTCAATTTAAACTTCTGTTCTCGACTAACCTGGTGGCCATAGCTTCGCCGGCGGCATGGCTCTGCCAAACACTGCTGTTACCGAAGTGGCTCTCCTCACTCTTGCATGACGGGCTCGATTCCTTGCTCGACACGGTCGTCGGAGACACCACGCCGCTTGACGATTTGATGAATGAGTTCTGAAAATATTAAAAAGAAGCTTTAAAATAATCAATCATATAAGGATTTTTAGGTAAGTAGCATTCAAATATTTACTGCGGCTATATCATGAAACTTGCAGCCAAAACTCCAATCGCTTTTGTGTCTGAACCTTTGCTGAGTTAACTTGAAGTCAATATAGGTACTGAGAAACACGTTCAATGATGGAATGATGACATGCATATCCAAGTGATGTCACTTGGATATGCATGTCATCATTAGGGCTCGAATGTACTATTTGTCTTTTTCTTTCAAGTAGGTAGGTATGT